>NC_012874.2:9758292-10382831 GCF_000003195.3 Sorghum bicolor
AATTCTTTATTGGGCTCTAAAAACAATTTAAGACGTTGACCATTTACCTTGAATAACATACCTTCGTCATTTTGAAGTGTGATAGCTCCGTGGGATGATGAATTAATTACCTTGAATGGTCCTTCCCATTTGCTCTAGAGTTTTCCATGCCCAAAAAGCTTCACCCTGGAATTAAAAAGTAATACCTTATCTCCGGGTGTGAACTCCTTCTTCTTGATTCTCTTGTCATGCCACCTTTTGACTCTTTCTTTGTAGATCTTTGAATTGTGATATGCCTTCTCTCGCCATTCTTCCAATTCTGATAGTTGCATTCTTCTATAATCTCCAGCAACATCTAGGTCCATATTCCATCTCTTTATGGCCCAGTGTGCTTTGAACTCTAGTTCAACGGGTAGATGGCAAGTCTTCCCGTACACCAATTGGTATGGAGACATTCCAATTGGGGTCTTGTATGCTGTCCGGTATGCCCAGAGTGCATCGGGTAACTTGTCTTTCCACGCCGTTCCCATTTCATTTACTGTCTTCTGAAGAATATTCTTAATTTGCTTGTTGGAAGTCTCTGCTTGGCCACTTGTCTGATGATGATAGGGGGTTGCGACGTTGTGACGGATTCCATGTTTTGATAGATATTGCTTGAAGCGTTTGTCGATGAAGTGTGTGCTCCTCCATCACTTATCACTACTCTGGGGACTCCAAATCTTGGAAATATAATTTCTTCAAACATCCTCTTTGAACTGATGTTGTCGGCATGCTTGCAAGGTAGTGCCTCTACCCACTTGGAGACGTAGTCAACTGCCACCAAGATGTACTCACACTTCTTTGACGGAGGAAATGGACCCATGTAGTCTATGCCCCAGACATCAAAGAGCTCAATCTGAAGGTTGTTGGTGAGTGGCATTGCATCCCTTGTATTTATGTTTCCGTGTCTTTGACAGGGCCCACATCTTCTGATATATTGCTTCGTGTCTTCATACATTGTAGGCCAGTAGAATCCACACTGCCAGATCTTTGAATTGTACGGAACGCTCCATAGTGACCTCCATATGGTGATGAATGACATATGTCGATGATCTTCCATCCTTCCTCAGTGGTCACACATCTCCTGAGTAAGCCATCAGAGCATACTCAGAAGAGGTATGGCTCATCCCATATATGTGAACGACTTTCTTGAATAAGTTTCTTCTTGTTTGCTCCTGGTGGTACATACCCTGAAACCATAAAATTAACAATATCTGCATACTAGGGGTCAGACCTGTTAATCCCGTAGAGCATGTCGTCCCAGAGTGAATCGTTGATGGGGGTTTCCTGTGGACTCTTAAAATACATTCTAGACAAGTGATCAGCAACAGAATTTTCTACTCCCTTTTTATCTTTTATTTCTAAGTCAAATTCTTGGAGTAATAAGATCCATCTAATCAGGCGCGGTTTAGCATCTTTTTTAGTGGGCAAATATTTTAGTGCAGCATGATCAGTGTAAACAATTATTTTAGCTCCAACTAAATAAGATCTAAATTTATCAATGGCAAAGACAACAACCAGAAGCTCTTTTTCAGTGGTTGCATAGTTAAGTTGAGCTCCTGTCAAAGTTTTACTGGCATAAGCAATTGCATGATGCTTCTTATTTTTAGTTTGTCCTAAAACTGCCCCCACAGCATAATCACTGGCATCACACATAATTTCAAAAGGCAACGACCAATCAGGGGGTTGAATGATTGGTGCAGAGATGAGTGCTTTATTTTATAAATTGAAAGATGTTAGACACGCATCATCAAATTCGAAAGGAGCATCCTTGGCTAGCAAAAGAGTAAGTGGTCTAGCAATAAATGAAAAATCTTTTATGAATCTACGATAAAAACCAGCATGGCCAAGAAAGCTTCGAATTCCTTTTATATTCACAGGTGGAGGTAGTTGTTCAATTACTTCAATTTTAGCTTTATCTACCTCAATACCTCTTTCAGACACTAAGTGTCCCAGCACTATTCCTTCCCTAACCATAAAATGACATTTTTCTCAATTAAGGACTAAGTGTTTTTCTTCACATCTTTGCAAAACCTTGTCTAAGTTTTCAAGACAACTATCAAAAGTTTTTCCATAAACAGAGAAATCATCCATGAAAACTTCCATAATCTCTTCAATCATATCTGAAAATATAGACATCATGCATCTTTGAAAAGAAGCTGGTGCATTACATAACCCAAAAGACATTCTACGATAAGCATAAGTTCCATAAGGGCATGTAAAAGTGGTTTTGCTTTGATCATCGGGATGGATCGGGATCTGGTGATACCCTGAATATCCATCTAAGAAACAAAAGAACGAATGGTTCGCTAATCGCTCTAGCATCTCATCTATAAAAGGTAAAGGAAAGTGATCATTTCTCGTGGCTTTGTTTAGTTTTCTATAATCTATGCACATCCGCCATCCTGTGACGGTGCGTTGCGGAATTAGCTCGTTCTTTTCATTCATAATAACAGTCATGCCTCCCTTTTTAGGCACAACTTGTACTGGGCTTACCCACTCACTGTGCGGCATAGGATATATAATCCCTGCATGCAGCAACTTTATAACTTCCTTTTTAACTATCTCTCTCATAGTGTTGTTAAGTCTACGTTGGGGTTTTCGAGAAGGTGAAACAGAAGGATCTGTTGGAATACGATGGGTACAAATCATAGGACTGATTACTGTAAGATCTTGGAGTGAGTAGCCGAAAACTGAGTGTTGTTTTTCAAGAATGGTCATTAATCGTAGAGTTTGATCCTAAGTGAGTTTATCGCTAATGATTACAGGGAACTCTGGATTATTGTTTAGGAAAGCATAGATAACACCGGGTGGTAAAGTTTTAAGCTCTATGGGAGGTCTAGGTGCTTCTGCAAACTCATCTAAGGGTTCAAGTTCAGAAGGTTCGGCTTCTTCTTCTATGAAGAAAGGAGTTTCGTCTTCTAAGTCTGGTTCTTCTAAAAGCTCTAGAGATGCAGCCTTTACCTCCTCCATAGGATCAGGCAAAAGATATGACTCAGCCTTATTGTTTAAGGAGTGTGAAATTGTTATTGGCATTTTAAAAGTTTTTCCAAAAGAAATATGTAGCTTTCCAGTATGACCTTCATAAAGGAGTCTTCTAAAAGGTTGTCCTCTCAACAGGTCGAAGTCCCATGTATCAAAGATATAGAAGTTCAAATGAACCATGGAGCCTTCTACCGTAAGAGGTAGGACATTAATAATTCCAAGACTGGGGACTAATCGTCCCGAAGATTCCTTTATGACCTTTGTTGTGGGGGTTAAGACAAGATTTTTAAATATTTTAAGTGCAAAAGATACAAACATAATGTTGATCCCCACAACAGGATTATAAAGAGCATTAAATTGATCAGAATTATAAGCACAGCGTATAGTTATAGAGGGTGTGTCCAAACGGATCACATCAGAGGAAAGCTCTGATTCCTCCAACCATTCGCTACTCATGACTGAGATAAGCTCTCTCAATTGATATTCACTTGGAAAATAAATGCTAAACTGGCTGTTTTGGGGTCTGTCAATAGAATGGTAGTTTGAAATGTTTCCAAAATCGGCAAAAAGATCGGATTCTATATCCAGCATGAAGTCCGGTGGTGGAATTTCTTCCTCTTGTGGCTCAGAACTTGGCATAGCTAAAGTAGATGAAGAATTTGGCAGAGTGTCTACTTCGGCTTCGTAGGTTTCATCATGAAGGGTATTATCCATCTCAGCTTCTAGGATTCTATCTAGGATCACTCTAGCTTCATCAGTAGGGATGCGAAAGAAAGAACCTCTAGACGTTGTGTGTAGCATTTGTTTGTGATTTTTATGAAGACCTCAAAAAAAGTGAAATAAAAGAACAGGGTCTTCAAGATTAAGGTTTGGACCAGATTCTAAAAGATCAGAAAAACATTTCCAGGATTTTCCCAAAGTTTCATTATCTTTTTGTTTAAAAGATAGGACTTCGAGTCTAAGGTCGGCTATACGGTCGAGGGAATAGAAATCTAGACAAAAGTTGGCTCATAAAACTCCCCATTCACCTCATTGTTGACTTACCTTCTGACTGTACCATTGTCTAGCTTCACCCCTTAAGGAAAAAGGAAAAAGCTTCCAACGTAAAGTTTTATCAGAAATGCCTTCCATGCGAAGACAATCACATGTTTGCTCAAAATCTCTAATGTGAAGGTAAGGGTTTTCGTCTTCCTTTCCCGAAAAAGATAGGTTTTGAATCATGGCAATCAACCTAGAACTTAACTTATACTGGGATGTTTGGATAGGCTGTGATGATTCCCATGGTAAAAGGTCAGTTACTGAAGGGATTGCAGACTCATGGATCGATTTAGAATTTTGGTTTTCCATAAGGTAAGAGTAAAGAAAATAAATACAGAATATAAAAGATAAGAAAAGATAAAAGTATAGATACAAGCTAGTAGTAAGACTCGAGATTATCTCAGCAAACAGTCTTTCTCCCTGGCAACGGTGCCAGAAATGCTTGTTGATATTTGGGAACGCAATAAAGAATTGATCCTCAAGCGCACGGATATCGGTGAGCACTTCACCTGGGAGGTTATCCAGAGTATCGTATTTATTTTTTTACCACTAGGAGAAAGAGTGCATCTTACTAACCGGTCTATTACTACTAACCCTTTAGGCAACAAAGAATGTCTCTCGATGTGAGTGATAAATAGAGAAGACTGCAACTGTAGTCTCCTTCTAACCTTGGTAAGGATGATCTACTATTCTATTGGGGAGGCTAACGGAATCTAGACACCACAAAGGATGTTCAACCCGCACCTATAAACCCTATCCTTCCTGCTAACGAGATATGGTCTGCAAAGGTAACTCGGAATTGTCACGTTCCTCACTACTACCACGGTCTAGCTAGTCAGGGAATATCTATGAGTACCCTAGCCTAAACACCACGTTTACGCCAGCAATGATTACTCTAAACTCTACGCGAAGAGATTAAAGTAAACTCATAAACCATAAGAACAATAAAACAAGAACTTACTAGAATTTAGAAGTCGAAATACTGAAGAATCCTAGGAGCAAGCTTCGGGTTAGGAGAACTTGATCCCGCAGGTACAAGCTTGGAGTAGACACCGACAGGTCGTGCTTCCTCCAATCTACACCTCCACTCTATCTCTCTCAATCTAGTAGAAACTAGAAGATCTATTTCTACTTTACATTGGTTGCTAAGCCTAAAAAGAAATATTAATTAGAGAAGAGGTTTTCCTTCGAGGGCACCCCTCAATCTCTATGATAATTTCTTGTCTTCTCCAGGGGCCAGTGGGGTCTCCTTATATAGTCCTCCTCCTCTATGCGTTTTTGGGTCGGTAGGCGAGGTGGTACTACATTATCTTTGATCCATTAGGTCGGTGGAACATCGTGTGCGAAGAGAGTCCTGAATGGAGTCCAGCAGGGGGCGGGCGCCCAGGTCACCTGGGCGGGCGCCCTGGGCCTGGCCCCTTTCGGCCTCTGCCTTCTTCCCGTAGCTTCTGGAGTCTTCTAGATGGTAGAAAATCACGCGGTGCGTTGATATCTCTATGTAATCCCGACATGTGGGCCTTTCTTCCTTATTTCCTGATAACCCCTGCAGAAACGGATAAACAACAAAACTCGTGGAATTCTGTCAGATCAAACCCTAATTCTAGGTGTTGTTTGCATATTGGTCCTTTCCCTTGTTTATTTGATAATTAAAATTGATACTTAAGAACCATCAACACTCGTGTCGTCACACACGAACGGCTGGGTACGTCTTTGACGATAACTTCCACCCCCTCAGGACGGTCCGTCGAACTCAAAGCTGATCCAGATCAAGTTTTCCCTTACGGGCTAAACAACTCAGCCGTTCAATATTCACGGCACATCCAATCCCCGTTCAACGGGACAGGTTGGTTGCCAACACAGAGCGGTCGACCAGCTCGTCACTACGTCAACATGGTGACGATCCGAGAACTACGGGATGGCCAGGCTTCCAGCACAAACTCCAGCACTGGATCCGTTCCCACCGAAGTTATAAACTACGAGGACGAAGACTACGACCTGGATCTACTACCGTACCCTCCGGGTTTCTCTCGCTTCCCGGTCTTCCCATCCCGGCGAGGAGACCTCGTCCTCAATGTCAGCGGCGATGAGCCTCCACCAACGAGCAGAGGCAGCTCCGCGAGCAGCGGAATGCCGACCGCGTTCGACGACACGCGGACGAGGAACAACAACTACCACCGCACAACCTCAACGACGCTTTCGACATGGTCAGGGATCAACAAGTCTAGAAAACGCCAAGCGCTAACGTGGCCGTTGCTATGGCAAACTTAGACCGACTCCCTGACACTCCCGAGTGCCAGGGTGTCCGATCCAGCGTACGCGCGCATCTGATCGCCGCGATGGGATAGACAGCCACCCTGCTTAAAATAGTCCAAGCTATCTCCTATGCAGATGTCTCCTCCGACCACACTCATCGCAGCCGGACCTCACCGCAACCCAGCGAGCTCCACCATAGCCGCTCCCCCAATAATAGTCGGAGGGGTTCACGACGCGATAACGGTGGTCGGGACGCCGGCGGCTACCGCGAGCAAAATCGTGGCCGCGGCCAGGAAGTGAACCAGGACAGGGATTTACGACACAACATCCCTCCTAAGGACGCCCGGGATCGCATCAACAGGCGCGTCACGGAAAGAGCAGTGCACGAAAACCTGCGTCGCATTGAGTACGACGCCACGCACGGTCCTCCCGGCCTGAGACAATTTTCCTCACATCTCCGCCAGGTCGTGTGGCCCCAAAACTTCAAGCTCGAGAAGCTCAAAAAATACGACGGCAAGGAGAACCCAGAAAACTGGATCACTCTCTATGAGATCGCAGTTTGTTCAGCAGCAGGAGATGAGCACGTCATGGCCAACTACTTCCCGGTCGTCCTCGACCAGGCCGGTCATCAATGGCTCCTGGGCCTGCCCAAGGACTCTTTCGACTCTTGGGAAGAACTCCGCCAAGCGTTTATCGACAACTTCATCGCTACCTGCGAGCAGCCCGGCAACAAGTACGACCTCGAGAGGATAAGGGACAGAAAAAACGAGCCTCTGCACGACTAGATCCGACGATTCTCGGATATGCGCCTCAAAATCCCAAAAATTTCCCACGACGAGGCCATATCTGCTTTCATTAAAGGGCTACGCTTCCACGAAGCACTGAGAAACAAGCTACTGCGCAAAAGTCCAACGACGATGGCCGAACTCCTTGCCACGGCCAAAAATTATGTCGACACCGACGACGCAGAAAAGCTCATCCGGGACGATGCAAGAGGTCCCGACCAGCTCCCTCGACGAGACGACAGTTGTTGTTGTTTCGACAACAGGAACCATCGTCGCCCTGACAACCGCGACCACAGAGAAGGTTGGGATAGGCGGCGTGACAATCGTGATGACTTCAGAGGCAAGCGCCCTCGTGACCACGACCACGAGGTGAACACGGTCAAGCATCCCAACGGGCGGCGAGACTACCAGGAAGACTACAACAAGACATTGAAGGGACCATGCCAACTACATCCAAAGTCTAGCCATACGATGGAGGAATGTCACGTCCTCAAAAGCATCTATACGTGCGCGGGCTGCTCAAGAAGACCCCGCCAAGAAAAACGGGAAACAGGACGGGCGCGACAACGAAGACGAGGACGAGGACCAGGATAGGGACCCACGACACGAGTATGTCAGTCCCACCGACGTGGTCCACTCTATCTTCAGGGGCAAGGTCTCCATCGAGTCTAAGCGAGAAAGAAAACTCTTAAAGAGATCCTGCCTCAACATAGATAGCACGGATGGCCTAATCGCCGATCCAAAATTTCCTCCCTGGTCGCACAGGGAGATCTCCTTCAGCAGGAAGGATCAGTGGGCCGCCATCCCGGAGCCAGGACGTTTGCCTCTAATACTGAATCCTTGCATCAACAGCATCAGATTCGAGCGCGTGCTCGTCGACGGGGGAAGCTCCATCGACATCCTCTTTCGCAATAGCTTGCCTGCTCTCAAGATAACCCCGGCACAGCTAAAGCCCTACGACGCTCAATTCTGGGGAGTCCTGCCAGGTCAAAGTTCAGTACCCCTCAGACAGATAACGCTGCCTGTCCAGTTCAGAACATCCGACCACTTTCGAATAGAGTTCGTCAACTTTGTGGTCGCCGACTTTGATGGAACTTACCACGCTATACTTGGCCGACCATCGCTGAAAAAGTTCATGGCAGTTCCACATTACTCATATTTGGTCCTCAAAATGCCTACAAAAAAGGGCGTCCTAACTGTTCGAGGCAATGTCTACACCGCATACACTTGCGAGGAGGAAAGCTTCAAGATCACCGAAGCAATTGATCTTTCAATCCGCATGGCAGAAACAGCAGCCAAGCTGCACAGCTCCCTCCTGACCAGCTCCGACTACCCGAGCAGGAGACCGCTAGGAAGAATTCAAAGTCCAAGGAATACAAGGAAGTACAGCTGGTCGACGGCAGCCCCGAGAAGACGGCCCTCATCGGGGCCAATCTGGACCCAAAATAGGAAGACGCGCTCGTTAGATTTCTAAGGGACAACATGAGCGTTTTCGCATGGAAACCCGCAGACATGCCCGGCGTCCCACGAAACCTGATCGAGCACTCCTTAAATGTCTCGAAGACCGCAAGACCCATCAAGCAAAAGCTGCGACGGTTCGCTCGTGACAAAAAGGAGGCTATTAGGACAGAAATAACACGGCTTCTAGCAGCTGGATTTATAAAACAAGTGTATCATCCCGATTGGCTCGCCAATCCGGTTCTTGTACGCAAAAAGAATAATGAATGGAGAATGTGCGTTGATTACACTGATCTCAATAAACACTATCCTAAAGATCCTTTTGGTCTCCCTCGCATCGACGAGGTGGTCGACTCAACGGCCGGATGCGAACTCCTCTCTTTTCTAGACTGCTACTCTGGTTATCACCAGATCTCGCTAAAGGAAGATGATCAGATCAAAATGTCTTTCATTACTCCTTTCGGCGCATACTGCTACACGACCATGTCCTTTGGACTCAAAAATGCCAGAGCCACCTATCAACAGGCCATCCAGCAATGCCTCCACGACGAGATTCGTGATGACCTCGTCGAGGCTTATGTAGACGACGTCGTCGTCAAAACAAGGGATGCAAGCACCCTAATCGACAACTTAGACCGAACCTTTAAGGCACTAAACAAATACAATTGGAAGCTTAACCCCAAAAAGTGCATCTTTGGGGTCCCCTCTGGTCTACTACTCGGCAACGTCGTCAGCCGCGACGGCATACGACCGAATCCTTCAAAAGTAAAAGCAGCGCTCGACATACGACCACCTAAGAATGTCAAAGATATTCAGAAGCTCACCGGATGTATGGCCGCTCTCCGCCGCTTCATCTCAAGACTAGGAGAAAAAGGCCTCCCTTTCTTCAAACTCTTAAAGGCGTCGAAAAAATTCTCGTGGACAGAGGAAGCTGACGCTGCGTTCACCCAGCTCAAGACTTTCCTCACCTCACCGCCTGTTCTCACAACACCTCAGCCCAATGAAGACCTACTCCTTTACATTGCAGCAACCGACAGGGTTGTCTCCACGGCAATAGTGGTCGAGCGAGACGAGCTAGGTCACGTCTACAAGGTCCAGAGACCTGTTTATTTCATAAGTGAAGTCTTAAACGAGTCCAAGGCCAGATACCCACAAATACAGAAGCTCTTATACGCCATCCTAATAACACCGAGGAAGCTAAAGCACTACTTCGACGGCCATCGGTTCTTGGTAACCACCAGCTTCCCTCTGGGGGACATTCTGCGCAATAAAGATGCCAACGGCAGAATTGTAAAATGGGCAATGGAATTATGCCCATTCTCCCTAGATTTCTAGAGCCGCACCACAGTCAAGTCTCAGGCCCTGGTCGATTTCATCGCAGAGTGGACGGACCTCAACGAGCCTCCTGTTTCCGACGTCTCCGACCACTGGTCAATGTTCTTCGACGGGTCCTTGAACATCAACGGCGCCGGCGCTGGGATACTTTTCGTGTCGCCCAACAAGGACAAACTACGTTACGTCCTTAGAATCCTCTTTCTGGCGTCAAACAACGTCACCGAGTACGAAGCATGCCTACACGGCATACGACTAGCCGTCGAACTAGGAGTCAAACGCCTCTACGTCCACGGCGACTCCGCTTTAGTTATCAACTAGCTCAACAAGAAATGGGACGCAACCCACGAGAAGATGGACCTCTACTGCAAAGAAATCCGCAAATGGGAATCCAACTTCTATGGCATAGAGTACATCCACGTGGTCCGGGATAAGAACCAGGCAGCGGATGCGCTGTCAAAGTTAGGGTCATCTCGGGCCCAGATCCCGCGAGATGTTTTCGTCCAGGACATCCATGAGCCAAGTGTGGGCACAGACCTGGTCGAAAAGCAACCTAATGAGGCAATGCTCATAGACGACGCTACTCCGACAACCACAGGCCGTGACTGGCGCACCCCTTTCATCAGGTATATATCAGACAGGTTGGGTTATCAGGATAAAACAGAGAACGAGTGCCTCATTCGATGATCCAAGAATTACATACTGGTGGTTGGCGAACTTATGCGAAAGAACGCAAGTTCCGAAGTGCTGCTCAAATGCATATCCCAATATGACGGCATCAAGCTCTTGGATGACATACACGCCGGATCCTGCGGCAACCACGCGGCCTCAAGAACACTGGTCGGGAAGGCCTTCCGAGCAGGTTTTTACTGGCCAACCGCGGTCGCCGATGCCGAGAAACTGGTCCGACATTGTGAAGGATGCCAGTTCTTCGCTAAGAGGACCCACGTACCTGCTCATGAGATTCAAACTATCCCCTCGTCCTGGCCCTTCTCCTGCTGGGGCCTCGATATGATCGGACCATTTAAGCCGGCTCTCGGCAACTTCAAGTTCGTCTTCGTGCTAATCGACAAATTCTCGAAGTGGATCGAATACATGCCACTGGTCAAAGCAACCTCCGAGAAGGCTGTGGAGTTCCTTAATCAAATCATACACAGATTCGGGATCCCCAATAGTATAATCACTGACTTGGGCACTCAGTTCACTGGAACTACATTCTGGGACTTCTGCGATGACAGGGGCATAGTCATAAAGTACGTGTCAGTAGCTCATCCACGAGTAAATGGCCAAGTCGAGCGCGCGAACGGAATGATCATTGATGCCCTAAAGAAAAGGTTGTACACCGACAACGACAGAGCACCTGGACGATGGATGAAAGAGTTACCGGCTGTGGTCTGGGGTCTCCGGACACAGGCTAGTCGCAATACAGGCGTGTCACCCTACTTCATGGTCTATGGCTCTGAGGCAGTGCTCCCATCTGATGTAACCTTCGAATCTCCAAGAGTCGAAAACTTCGACCAGTCAATAGCCGACATCGCCAGGGAACTTGAAATCAACTGCATGGAGGAAAGGCGTCTAACCTCATGTCTCCGAACAGCAAAGTATCTCGAAGCCATCAGGCGATACCACAACAGGAACGTTAAAGACCGTTCCTTCGTGGTCGGTGATCTGGTACTCAAGTGGAAAACAAGCTAGGAAGGAGCGCACAAGTTATCCACACCTTGGGAAGGTCCCTTTGTGGTCGTCGAAGTCACACGTCCTACATCCTACAGACTGGCGTATCCAGATGGAACACGCGTGCCTAATTCTTGGCACATAGACAAACTGTGTTGTTTCTATCCATAAGTTCCAACACCTTTTGCTTGTAAGTTTCTTATAATTAGCAATAATAAAAGTTTTCCTTTTTTGCTATATATTGTTTACACGCAGAGCTTTCGACGAGCACAACAATCTCCCTCTGCGGTGAAGATTCTTAACGACTATCAATCAAACACAGTGATACATGACTCAGATAACATTACAGCGCTCAAAAATCATGATCATGACAAAATCAAACTTTATTACAAACTTTACATACAGAGTTTACAATAAACACCCCGCTGGGCGGTTCCTAGTCTACTACAGACTATCCTACAGGCATACTACTCGGGCTGATCACCCGCTCGGCCTTGCTGCTCAGACGAAGGGGTCGGGGCCACCAGCGCCTGGCTGGTCGAGACCGCAGGCGTCGACCACCCATCTCCGGCAATGGGCGCTCCCGACAGCTACCTGGCCGACCTGTCTGATCCCGGCTGGTCGGGGGGAGTGGCCGTCCCACAAAGGTTGATGTCGCCGATCACCGTCGATGACAAGTCAAGCAGGCCAGCACGAAGGTCGTCTGCCTCCTGTGGACCAACCTCCTTGGGGTACCCTCTCTCTAGCCTAGACAGGTCGACCAGAGGATAGTGGGCGCGCACAATGGTGAGGACGTGCGCACCAGCGAATTCCCCGGCGTCCTTGACGAACTGCTGGAGCCAGTCCCACGCCCGCTGCGCCTTCTCAACTGGCGTCAGTCTCGGCGCGCGAGGCTGGTCTTCAGGGAGCTCGGGGCTGATCAAGTCCAGAACCGGGGCTACTCCTTTCCAAAGCTTAATGCAGTTGGTCTTCCAGGAGTCCCGGTCCTTGATCAGCTCGTCTAAATGCTTTTTGGTATTCACCTTGAGCACTACAAACCAAGCGGTAGGTCAGTTTAAGAATAAGGAAAGGAACGTTGAGCAACCAAATAAAAAAGGGGTGGCACGGTTATTACCAGACAACTCCCGATTCATGTTGCTTAGCTCCTTGCCGGCTCGACGCCCGGTCTCCAGTGCCCCGGCAAGCTCTTGGCCGAGCTGCTCCTTTTCTTGCCGGAGACGTGCAACCTCCTCCTCCAAGTCTACAGGAACAATCCCCTGGTCAACAAAACTAACCACGTGGCTACATACAGCTGCTCGGAGTACGCGACTAACCTGTCCTTTGCCGATACTGGTCGGCCAAACGCCGGGTGAGGTCGAGAAGGCGCTCTCCCTGGGCACTCATCTCGGCCACCTTATCCCCAGCTTCAGACCGAAGCCGATCCACCTCCGCAGACAGGGCCTTGTTCTCGGACACAATACCCTCAATTTGGTCGAAGCACCTTTTCCGATACTTCGCCGTTTTCATTGCGCCCTGCAAAGAAGAACACATATCGAACCCAGGAACACAGCACATAAGTGTCGAGCAGCACAAACAACCACTTACCTTAACCTCATCCACGAGACGTTTTGCCGCACGCTCCACCCTCGCGGCCTCCTCCGTCTCCGCAAGCTCCTCATGTCCGATGAAGTGGTCCCCGCGTTGGCACCACACATAGACGTGCTGGCGGCCATCACGGGGACGACCTTGGATCTCCTCCATGTCATCGTCAGAGGCCGCTCGGGTCTCCTCGTTCGCCGTACTGCCACTGGTTGTGGTCGCAGGCATCATTGGCCCTTGGTCCAGGCCAGGGGAGAATACGGGCGATGAGGCCCCTGCTCGGGGCGGTGTTGGGACTCCCCTTTCTTCGGCCAGTGGAGGAGTCGGGGCTCTGATCTCCTCCTCCACAACGTTACACGGGGGAGGTGTCCTCGCAGCCTCCTCGTTCCTCATCGGGGTGCTCGCTGTGGCACTTGCCGGGGCCGGTTGCTCCTCGGCGCTCGTAGCAGCGGTTGCCGCTGCAGGCCGCTCCATGGTCTGCGGCGCGGCGTCCCTAACGGCAGCTACAGGCTCGGCCGCCCTCTGACCAGCAACGTGGTTAGGGTCGACGTCCGAGGCCACGCTAAACAACAAGACGACATTTAAAGAATGTCAGAAACAGCAACAAAATGCAGAATATTGCAGTACGAAAGTAAGATTGAAAACTTACAGGTCAAAGCGCCTGTGTGTCGCGGTGAACCTCCTCCTGGTCCTACCGGTTGGTGCCTGCGCCCCCGTCTCTACGACGCGCGTCGGCCCGGAGTGCGGTGGAGGCGGTTCGCTGGTCACCCGACCAGTGGTGGCCGGCGCAACGTCCGGACGACTGCGTGGACTCCGGACCAAAGAAGGCGCGGCCACCTCCTCCTCCTCGTCGTCGTCGGTAATCCGGACGAGCCGACGGCGCTTCGGCGCCTGGCTGCTCCCTGCCGGCAGCGCTTCTGCAGGGGAGGGGTCTGCTGCCAGTAGCCTTTTCCCTGCCACTCTGTCTTCGGTGGTCGGGGCGGGATCGTTCTGCTCCTCTTCGCTGCTGGTGTATCGAGCACACCCAGCAGCGTCGTCTTCCGGCGGGTCTACCCCCACAGGATTCTCCATGCTAGGTGCCAGCGATATGTACACCGCGCACCGGTCAACGTCTCCAATCGGCAACACAATCAAAGACAAGTCAAGAACTGAAAGAACAAGAACTAAGGGGGTAACATCAGTCAGTAACATTACCTTAGGAACTGGTCGCCCCATCTTGAAGGCCTGCACCTGATCACCGCTTCGAACGAAGCTGTTGTCTGCAAAGTTGAACAGCTCGTTCAACAGCTGTTGTACTTCTGCCTTCTCCAAGACCTCAGGACTCATCCAGGTCGGGTCCTGGCTCCCAGCGTACTCGTACGCCGAGGGGCATCACCCGACGAAAGATGAAGTTGCCGACCACTCTTAGCCCGTCTAAACGCGACCAGTCGATCAGCTTCATCAGGTCTTCTACCTGACCGGCGAACTCTGGGCGGTCTATCCAACTGACCCTCTTCTCGGGAATGTACCCCACGTCGCAGAACGTGGAGCTGCCCGACTCTTCCCTGACGTAGAACCACTTCTTGTACCATTCGGTGAGAGAAGTGTTCCATGGGCAGTTGAGATATCGGTTCTTCATCCCGTCACAAAGATTGAGGTATACTCCACTTGCAATCTTGGAGCCTCCAACCACTCCCTTCTTCCTCAAACAGAAAAGGTAGCGGAAAAGATTGAAGTGCGGCTCTATCCCAACATAGGCCTCGCACAGATGGATAAAAGTGGAAATAAGAAGAATCGAGTTCGGGTGCAGATTGCAGATCCCGATCTCATAGTAAAGAAGAAGCCCCTGGAGAAAAGGATGGACAGGAACCCCAAAACCCCTCTTGAAAAATATTCGAAAACCACGATCTCACCGGCACGGGGGTCGAGGTAGCTCTCCTCTGGCGCCCTCCACCCGCCGAGCTCTTGGCTGTGCAGTAGCCCCAAGCCGACAAGGTCGTTGAGGGACCTCACGCTGCTCCGGGACTTCTTCCAGTCCTTAGCCATCAGTTCGGTCCTCTTTTTGGAGTCGCTCTTCGCCATTGACGCTGCGGGAATGGATGCGAGTTGGGCGGACTGATGGTGATTGCAGAAGGCAAGAGTGGAAAGCTTGAAGGCAATGGCAGGGTAAGCAATACGGGGGCAATGTCAAGCTTTTATAAGCAACAACTCCACCCCTCCCACTTCCCGCATTCTTGGGAAGTGGGCGGGCCCAACGGCGGACGCGGCGTTTCGGTATTCAACAATTACCGGCAGTTAATACGGCGGCCTTTTCGTTTAATTGATGGTTTCCTTTTCTCGAACCGCACAAAGAGCGGCTGCACAGTTACCAGGCGCACCTTTTCACGCAACCATCTGACAATGCGTCAGGAGGTCTCGTCACGTCACTCATTTATGTGGTAAGATGCTTTTCTTTTTCAAAATAACAGACAAAAATTGGTGGAGGATCAACGTTCCTGGGGACTGCACCGACCACCGAGCACTGTATGCTCGGGGACTGGTCGTCCATTCCACCAGTTTGGAGATCTGGGGACTGCACCGACCACCGAGCACTGTATGCTCGGGGACTGGTCGTCCAGTCCGCCAGTTTGGAGATCTGGGGGCCGCACCGACCACCGAGCACAGTACGCTCAGGGACTGGTCGACCAGCCCGCCAGTTTCAAAGAATTAGGGACTATACCAACCACCAGGGCGTTGTATGCTCGGGACTCGTTGATAAGTCTATCCGATGGCAAACGAGCATGAGATGCTCGGGGACTGGATAATTTTAATTTTTTAGACCTTGCTACAAGGCTCATACTTCGTCTTCCAGCAAGCTCGGGGACTACATCGGTACGATGCATCTGGCGGTGCATATCAGTTTTAGAATTTCTCTGAGGACTTTTCTTCTGACCCTGGCACCACGTGTCTACGCCACCTACTACCAGGCTCGAGGACTAAGTGGGCACACTTCACCTTGCGGTGAATATGCTTGCTTTTTTGAGGTCTATACTTTTCAGAAAAGTAAAGTGGGCACACTTCACCAGAAAAGAAATCTTTTTTGATTTAGAGCACCATGCATTCTTCGAACAACCTGCTTCTTCGATGTCAATGTTGGTCAACTGTCTTTTGAGTTGGTCAAAATATCATTGCAACTGTTCAGGCGACTTTCCTGCAATTTGAAGACGTCAAGTTTCACTGGTCGACGAAGCTCAAGACGGCGTGTTACTTCACAATACATGGTGCTCGGGGACTAGCTGTGGGGGTATAAACTCCTATACCCTTACGGCTAGACTTGGGCCAGGAGGCTTGGCCCATTACGAGACAAGTTCGAGGCTTGATCCGATCGCTCGGAGTTTCGCGCAAGGAAACAAGATGTGGAGATCAAGCAGGATTCTAGTCGGTTAGAATAGGAATTGATATCGAACTATCTATGGCAATTGTAACCGACTAGGATTAGTTTCCAGATCTGTAACCCTGCCCTCCGGACTATATAAGGAGGGGCAAGGGCCCCCCCTAGGACACATTATTCTCTCAATACAATCAATACAACCAGACGCAGGACGTAGGTATTATGCTCACACGGCGGCCGAACCTGGATAAAAAGCTTGTCCGTGTCTTGCATCACCATCAAGTTCGTAGCTTGCACACCGTCTACCGATAAAGTACTACCGTGGGTATACCCCAAGGTAGACTGCCGACTAGCTTTCGTCAACAGCAATAGCACTCGGCAAAGACCCATTTGCTGGCTAAAATTTTGTTGTGTGGTCTTTGCCGAGTGCGGCACTCGGCAAAGGCTTTGCCGAGTGCCACAGACACTCGGCAAAGCATGGGTATCCCGTAGTGTACATCGGTGTACATCATCCTCTGCGCCGGTGATCTCTGAGCAGCTCCACCAGCAGTGCTCCCCTAGTCTCCGTCCACACTCATTTACAAGGCAACTTTATTATAGAAGTTAATTAAATATTTATTAACAAACATAAGAACCAAATAGAAGCAACTCACATGTTGTGTTAATGCTCGTGCTCACACATCTAGTTAGGGTCATGCTAGTGTATGTAGGGTTGGTTTCCCATTATGTACACTAATGATTTAAGGTTTTGAAAAAAGTTTTTAAAAGTTGGGATTTTTGGCTTTGAGATTTTTAGGGTTGTTACAACATTCATCCCTGAAGTCTAAATCCGGGGTGATTTGGGGTTCTGAACCGGTGATAACAATATTTATGTTGTAGTGAGTGACCCATGAACATGGAATTAACAGTGGGCAGAGATAGTGAGAGAGATTTAAGTTAAACGAGGGCACTCCCAATGCAGATTCTACCATATTTTCTATAGATGTTTATCACCTATTTATTGATTTTTGCTGTTGTGGCACTGTATTTATTCAAAAGAGGGGGGAAACACAAGAAACCAAGTCTCACTACTACACTCAGACACTGTAGGGGCGGCTAAAAAAGCTCTGTAAGGGCGGCTGGTCTAACCGCTCTTATGCAAACGCTCTTACAGTGGTTTCTACTATAAGGGCGGCTCAACACCAGCCGCCCTTACTAGTGACCACTGTAAGAGCGGCTAATATTTTCAGCCGCTCTTACTGTAAGCATTAGTAAGGGCGGCTGGTGTTCCAGCTGCCCCTATTGTCTACATTTGTAAGGGCGGCTCAATCTAGAGCCGCCCTTACAGTTAATTTACAGAAAAAAATAAAAAGTACAATAATCAAATAGGACAGTCAGCACAATATATATATATATATATATATATATATATATATATATATATATATGATTATTTCAAATCTAATCTAACCACAACATAGCATATATATAATATTAAATCTGACCACAAAACATCACAAACATCAAATTCAAGTTCCATCATCAAATTTACAAATTCAAAAGTTCTATCATAACAAGTTCCACAAGTTTGTCAAATCCACAAGTTCCACTCTTTCTATAGATCTAAAAATCTATGAAGAAATCTAATATACTAGCTAGCTAGAACTGCAATCAAAATCCATCAGCGAAGAGCAAGAAATAAGATCCTTGTCTTACAAGCTCAGGCTTGTAGAAGATCAATGGTGTCCTCGTCCTACATCTGGCTCAGCTCTAGCAACAACAGATCTTTGGCTGTGTTCAGAGGTGCAAAGAAATGAGAACTTCACAACAGATCTCCAGCAATCAAATCCTGCTGGCAGTAAACAATTATCTCTTAAAAATCAAAACTTATCTCTTAAAAATCAAAACTAGGTTACAAGAAGGATATATATTGTTCAGAACAAGAACCAAGTACAAGAACCAAGTACAAGTGCATTCTAATTAATTTTAGTATAAGGCAATTAGCAAAATATATTCATTATGCAGAGAAACAGTGAGAGGAAAGCAATTAATAGAAAACTAATTTACTACTTATGAATCCAGTAAGTATACCTCAAAGAAACATGTGTCAAAAAATAGCAAGCACACAAAAAGTGATGAAATACCTGATGATAGGCGCTGGTTCGTTGTTAGACCTCTACGACATGGATATACATCCAGTACTACCTGCCAAATGATAGCATAATGGTTATGCCATTTATTTTCTTATCTAAATGTTAGGAACACCATCAAGCTACAAATCATCCTAGTATCAAACTAGGTTACTGGTTCGGAAATGTTTCTGCTTGAACTAAAATTGTCTTTTCAGTTTGTTTCTTGTTTTTGCCAATGTATCTTAGTCAACTGATGCATTGATAGACATGAAGCTGAGAAGTGCAAGCATCATCGATTTCATATTCAAATCAATTTATTCTTGAATCACTAGCTCCAATTTATAATATATTTCAGAACATGGACACCAAACCGAACATGCAGAAATTAATACCTGTCCTGATCCAACACGGAATATGTAGGGCTGACCTTTCTCGAGTGAACTGCACAAAGCACCAAAACACAATAAAAACTGGAATGGCTTCATAAACAAAATGCTCAAAGAACAATTTCTAAGTTTGCAAGTCCTGATCTGTGAATAGGACACCAGGTACATTTATGTGTTTTTTGTAAATAAATTGCTTGTAAACTTGACTAGTATTTGTTTTTATTTTTTCTCCTAATAAAATTGTGGCCGCCCTTTAGCTGAAGGTCACATATCAGTTCTCCAAATCTCACCTGTCAAAAATCTGCCCATTTGGCACCATAGCAACATAATTTGCAGCGACCTACATGGCACGAAGTGAAACAATCTGTGAGTATATGGCTAGTAAAAACAGCAGAGTAATTGGTGTCTCTCAGCAATTTCTCGGAAAATAAATGTTGTCACAGCATTTGTAGCATATCGTTGCTTAGTGTTATGCTTGATTACAAGTCCTCCATGCAATTTGGTTGGCGGTTCTCCTCATGCTTGTCCTTGAAAGTTCATTCGATGTTAGAACACTCAAAAAAATACAAGTACCATGGAACAGTTAATCTTATTGAGAGATTTGTTATCCAAACGATAGGATATTACTAATAAGTATTCTGTAGTTACCATAGGCACCTAGATAACATAGGTAATTCAGATTCAGATTTAGCGTTCAAAGTGCATGAAATGAAAGGAATTACTAACTAATCCAAGAATGCAGGTATCCAATCCAATCCAATTTTCTGAAACCAGCACCTTATTAATGCTATTTTGTTTTCTAACCGGTCAACTCAAATCCAAGAATTTACACACGCTATAACACAACCAGTCAACCTACATTTTGGAGCTCGGTTTCGTAGGCGGCGTCGCAGAGCTTGGGCTTTTTCTCCGGCGGCAACCCGGTGGCGACGACGTCAAACGCTGCCAGCGGCCCAGCCCCAAGGCAGAGGCTCCCAGGGCCACTCCTACCAGCCCAGTCTGGGTATTGCTGCCACCACCGATCAAGAACTCGTCAGCCACCCCGCATTGCACCGCGCTTCTACCGACAGCGGCGGCCTTGCAGCAGCACGCCGCCTCTGAGATCAGCGCCCTGCTCCTGAACGCGCCGCCGCCGCCGAAGCCACGTCGTCGCCAAGGCCGACGCATGCCTCGGCCCTGTGGACAGGCAGCACATTCATCAGCAACGGATGGAGTGGGCTCAGATTGCAACGAAAGAAGATACCTGAGGGGAGGAGGAGCGGCGAGGCAGAGGAGGACGCTGCTGCAGCCATGGACAGCGGGGAGAGGAGAGGATAGACGAAAGCAGGGAGAGAGACCAGAGGAGGTCGCCATGGGAGGAGCAGCGGCGGCGGCGTCATCGAGAGAGCGGAGCCAGCGAGGGGGAAGGCCAGGAGATAGACCCACAGGCTACACTCGGGAGGAGATAAGGTGGACGGGCTGTGCGTGTGGTTAAGAGAAGCTAGGGTTTGGGAGGGACAATGTTCTCAACCATCGGATCGAGAGATCGACGGCTGCTATCAATCGAAGTTGCAACAGGGCCTATGACAAGTATTGGGCCCATCTCACATTTTGGGCTAAAATGGACTGGTCTTTGCCTAAGAATATTTCTATTTTTTTCTTTTCTTTTGTTGCTAGTAATGTATTAAATTCTATAAGATAGCATAAATGAATTCAAATGAAAATTTTGTCAATAGAAAAGTAGTAGAACTCATCGATATCTAAAACTTATATATATATAATTTCAAAGTTTGTTCTTTAGAAAAACTTAAAAAATGCATGTAAAATATTTGACTTGGTCAAACTTTGAAAACTAAAACACTAAATGACCTCAGATAATTTCCTATAATACACACAAAATAAAACTCATCAAGATATACATTTTTTATAATTGTCAACTTTTCATTTGACAAAGTTTGAACCACTCAAATTTTGAATTTTTAAATTTTCACACCTACATGCTAGTTTTCGAAACCCTAGACTGTCTCAACTCAAAAATTCATAAATACATAGGTCATTTTTGCATTTGAAAGTGTTAAGAAAGTGTAGTTCTAAATCCACAAGTCTCACATATAGTTTCATAAAGTCTATGTGAGGTTCAAGAGTTTCTGACTAGTGTTTACTAACACTTTCTCAAATGCAAAAATTAGCTATGTATCAAATGTATATCTTGATAAGTTATATCACCCTTGTGTTTAGAAGTTGAGACCATTCCAAATGACTTTTCGAGATATCACTTATGGGAGACAAATCTTGATAAGTTACTCAAATGCTAGTTTATATTAGTTTTTCTTCTTTTATATCATTTCAAATTTGAATACAAAGTTGTTAGAGATCATCAAGATCTACATTTGATATATTGTCCATTTGTCCATTTGGATAAATTTGAGCCAATCCTAAGCACATTTGTTCAAAATCCAAGACGGGTTTTGGTCAAACTTGGTCAAATGCCAAACTAAATTACTTAAAATAAAAAAAAATTTGAATACCAAGTTGTTAGATATCATCAGGATCTAAACTTTTTATATAGACAATTTTTCCATTTGAGAAAGTTTAAGTTCACAATACCCACCAATATCTTGAATCTCACACAAACTATATGTATCAATTGTGGATTTTCAACTACACCTTCCCAACACTTTGTCAAATGCAAAAACTGTCTATATATTAAATGTAGATTTTGATGATTGGAACAATATTAGTATTCATGACTTTTCCATTCGAGACCATCTAGGGTTCTGAAAACCGAGGCGTGGCTATGAATTCTTTCAAAATTCAAAATTGAGTGGTTCAAACTTTTCCAAAAGAAAAGTTGACCATTAGACCAAATGTAGAACTTGATGAGTGTAAGAAACTTTGTATTCATGACTTTTCCATTTGGGACCATCTAGGGTTCGGTCAAAGTGTGTGTTTCTAAAAACCAATGCTTTGACTTTGGTCAAACTTGGTCAAATGACCCATTTGATGACTTGGAATGAAAAAAATTTGAATACAAAGTTGTTAGAGATCATCAAGATGTACATTTGATATACTGTCCATTTTTCCATTTGGATAAATTTGAGCCAATCCTAAGCACATTTGTTCAAAATCCAAGACGAGTTTTGGTCAAGTTTGGTCAAATGACAAACTAAATTACTTAAAATGAAAAAATTTTGAATACCAAGTTGTTAGATATCATCAAGATCTAAACTTTTTATATAGACAATTTTTCCATTTGAGAAAGTTTAAGTTCACAATACCCACCAAATCTTGAATCTCACACAAACTACATGAAACTATATGTGTCAATTGTGGATTTTCAACTACACCTTCCCAACACTTTGTCAAATGCAAAAATTGTCTATATATTAAATGTAGATTTTGATGAGTGGAACAATATTGGTATTCATAACTTTTCCATTTGAGACCATCTAGGGTTACGAAAACCGATGTGTGGCTATGAATTCTTTCAAAATTCAAAATTGAGTGGTTCAAACTTTTCCAAAAGAAAAGTTGACCATTAGACCAAATGTAGAACTTGATGAGTGTAACAAACTTTGTATTCATGACTTTTCCATTTGGGACCATCTAGGGTTCGGTCAAAGTGTGTGTTTCTAAAAACCAATGCTTTGACTTTGGTCAAACTTGGTCAAATGACCCATTTGATGACTTGAAATGAAAAACATTTGAATACAAATTTGTTAGAGATCATCAAAATTTACATTTGATATATTGTCCATTTTTCCATTTGGATAAATTTGAGCCAATCCTAAGCACATCTGTTCAAAATCTAAGACGGGTTTTGGTCAAACTTGGTCAAATGACGAACTAAATTACTTAAAATGAAAAAATTTTGAATACCAAGTTGTTAGATATCATCAAGATCTAAAATTTTTATATAGACAATTTTTCCATTTGAGAAAGTTTAAGTTCACAATACCCACCAAATCTTGAATCTCACACAAACTATATGAAACTATATGTGTCAATTGTGGATTTTCAACTACACCTTCCCAACACTTTGTCAAATGCAAAAATTGTCTATATATTAAATGTAGATTTTGATGAGTGGAACAATATTGGTATTCATAACTTTTCCATTTGAGACCATCTAGGGTTACGAAAACCGATGTGTGGCTATGAATTCTTTCAAAATTCAAAATTGAGTGGTTCAAACTTTTTCAAAAGAAAAGTTGACCATTAGACCAAATGTAGAACTTGACGAGTGTAACAAACTTTGTATTCATGACTTTTCTATTTGGGACCATCTAGGGTTCGGTCAAAGTGTGTGTTTCTAAAAACCAATGCTTTGACTTTGCTCAAACTTGGTCAAATGACTCATTTGATGACTTGAAATAAAAAAAATTAAATACAAAGTTGTTAGAGATCATCAAGATCTACATTTGATCAAATGACCCATTATTATAAGCATAAATAAATAAGAAATCTTTAAAAAATAATCAAGGTATTATTTGAAAATTAATCTACACTTTAGAAAATTATTTGAGGTCATTTAGTGCCTTCTTTGACCATGTTTGACCAAGTCAAATCTTGGATTATAACAAAAATACACTTTGACTGAACCCTAGATGGTCTCAACTACAAAAGTAATGAATATAAATAATATCGAACTCATCAAGGTCTACATTTGTTGTAATTGTCAACTTTTCATTTGACAAAGTTTGAATCACTCAAATTTTGATTTTTGAAATTTTCACAAATACATGCTAGTTTTCGAAACCCTAGATGGTCTCAACTCGAAAAGTCTTGAATACCAAGATTGATCCACTCATTAAGATCTACATTGACACATAGGTCATTATTGCATTTGACAAAGTGTTAGGAAAGTGTAGTTCTAAATCAACAAGTCTCACATATAGTTTCACAAAGTTTATGTGAGATTCAAGACTTTGAGACTAGGCTTTACTAACACTTTATCAAGTACAAAATAAGTTATATATCAAATATATATCTTGATGAGTTCTAACATCTCTATATTCATTTTTTTTCATTTGAGGTCATTTAGTGCCTCATTTGGTCTAGTTTGACCAAGTCACATCTTACATTTTTTTAAAACATGTGACTAGAGTTTACTAAAAATTTTCCAAAAGGTAAAATAAACTATGTATCAAATGTAGACTTTGGTGAGTTCTAACACCTTTGTATTTAGTTTTTTTCATTTGAGGTTATTTAGTGCCCAATTTGACCAAGTTTGTCCAAAACTAGTGTAGGAGCGGTCGGTGATTGAGCCATCCTATGACTAGTGTTTACTAACACTTTATCAAATTCAAAAATAAACTATATAATAAATGTAGATCTTGATGAGTTATACAATCTTAGTATTCAAAAGTTTTTCATTTGAGATCATTTAGTGTCTCATTTGACAAATTTTATCCAAAACCACTGTAGGAGCGGCTAGTGATTGAGCCGCCCCTACAGTAGTCCACTGTAAGGACGGTCGGTGATCCAGCCGCCCTTACTGTGACCTATCACTGTAAGGGCGGCTGGTAACACTAGCCACCCTTACAGTGGCCACTGTAGGGGCGGGTCACCAGTTGGGGCCCGTCCGAGCCACTGTAAGGGCGGCTCCAAAGCTAGCCGCCCCTACAGTAAAGGAGGTGGCGTTCTCTTAGTGCTTTTTTCACGTAGTGTCTAACATAGACTCGACGTCTTCACAAGCAAAAGGCTGGCAAAACCATCCAACACAGTTATACAGCATTGGGGGAGGAGTGCTCGTTTTCCACTTGCGACTGCAGATCATGTGCGCACCATAGGTGAAGCACTGCTCGTGCGGCCATCACCGTCACTAACCTCACGCAACCAGTGGGAGCTCGCGCAGCCACCACCATCATGGAGTAGTCTCGCGAGGGCACCGTCATGATTTGGCGCGCCGCCGTCGTGGAGCCTGCTCGTGCGGCTGCCTAGCACACCTGGGTGCCGCCGAACCTCATGCACGGCCGCTGCATGGCCATGGAGTCTCATGTGGCCACGCCATGTGTGTGGCTATCGCCCCAGAGAGCTGCCTCTGTTGCATGGCCATGCCTCATCGAGGAGTTCACGTTGTCGAGGATCTCGCGTTCCATGCCATCCTCCCTTCACGCGCCCCTCGATGCTGTTTTTCTTAGCTTATTTTCTGTTTATGACACTAGAACTCCTAGTCCCATTGGGTTAGGGAAAAAAGGAAAGTTATGGGCTGAATCTAACTCGGAAGCCTAACGCAAGTTTAAACCAATTTTAGACCAAAACAAACGAATAGTTGGACTCGACCAAAATCCAAAACGGAGCTCAACCAAAATCTAAAACGACCAGAAACTTTGCCTTTTTATATTATTATAGAAGAAGAAGGAACTACAGATTAGGACTTTGATTTTTTTTTGCCTCCGATTGACATCTAACTAAATAAAGAAAGCGGAGCAAAATAAAAATCGTAATTTTTATCCTTTTCTATTTAACTATTAAGAATTCTATTTATAAATACTTATTGGTTTAGACGCAAGTTATTCTAAGTCGTATTGGTTTAGAATACTTAGGATGTGAGAAATCTATTTATATTATGACTCATGTTAGCACGGGTTATATATATAAATCTAGCTAAAAGAAATTCTCCATCGTTCGGTAGTTAGAGGAAGACAGACAAAAAAAAGGATAAGCGAAAAAAAATCTAAAATTTTGTCTCTTTATTATTTGGTATATATATATATATATATATATATATATATATATATATATATATATATATATATATATATATATATATAATAGAGATGTAGATATAGATTTGATAGTTTTATTTCTTCCGTTATAATGCACGGGCCTTTTTGCTAGTATAGATAAGAAAATAACTACTACCTCCGTCCAAGTATAGTAGGCGCAACTCCAAAAACGCAGAGACCAAGGAACGGTTTAATTAGCGCGTGATTTTAGGAGAGTCTGTTCCGTTCCACCTCCAAACAGAGGCCAGCTTCTCCATCACGAGCCGTTAAGCAGAGCACCAGCTTCCACGCATGCAGTTTTCCTTCTGGCTTCCACATGCAAATCTTCACGCTAATTTCTCCCCACCACAGCGCCATAGCCAAATTTTTTTCCTCTACCAAAATTTTCTCTCTGGTGTGCAACTATAAATATGCAGAGCTTAAGCACAGGCAAGATGCAAGCTAGGAAGCAGGACGATTTGTTGGCGGTACTAGTACTAGTACTAACACTGAGGTAGCTTGAGAAGTTTAGCAGCCTATGTTAAATGCTCCACGAGAAGCTGAGCAGGGCACGCACAGCGAACGGTCGGGCGCCCTTTATATGTGGACACCATGAAAAAACACGCCTACTATACGTGGATGGAGGTAGTAATTATACAGTTTGCATATATTTTTTAAGATGAATCTTTTAAATATAGTTAGTTTATGATTTCACAATAATTACTATATATACTTATAAATATGTCATAGTACCCAAAAACTTTTCTTTTTCCCAAACTAAACAAGGCCTGTGAAAAATTTCTATAAAGAATAAATTTCACTTAGCAAATTTTTGCTATAGTACTCCAATTATATTTGAACTGTTTTTGCATTTACCATTTGTTAATTATTGCTAGTCCTGCGATTCAAAATTCAGAAGTGAGGGAACGAAAGTGAAGGGTCTAGTCCTGTGTGAATGTGAAACCCAGGGGGTCGCTGTTGCGAATTGTGCTGGCATTTAAGTGCCGCCGCTAGCTGCTGCCTATTTGAAGCGACGACGACTGCAGTTCGTTTCGTGGAGAAGTAATCGACGAGCGAGGCTTCACTCCCTCCAGTCTCCGCCGGCCATCAGCCATCGGGTAAGTGAACTGGTCACCATCTTGCCTTCCTGCCGCAGTTGGTTCGTGCCCCACTCCACTGGTCCTCCACTCATCGTTGTTTCTGTCCCTCGCAGCGGCCGGCGACCGGCGGCGATTGCGCCTCTGACGAGACTCCAGAAGAAAGCCCTTGCCGCGGCACCCCCACCTCCTGTGATCCACCCCGCCGACCGCCTCAGCCGGCTTCCGGAGGACATTCAGGCGCAGATCCTGTCGTTCCTGCCGGCGCAGGACGCCGTGCGAACGTGCATCCTCGCACGGACATGGCGCGACGTCTGGAAGTCCACCCGACGCGACGCCTGCTCATCACGGGACGCAACCAGGTGTTGCTGCATGAGGTCCGTGGATTCGTCGACGGCCTGCTTGGCCTCCGCCTCGACGGGCTAAAGGACCACGGGCCCATCGACGCGTGTGAGATCGTGTTCGATTGGGTTTACGGCAGCAGCGACGAAGACGACGACATCGAGATCACGCGCGCCCTCGGGAGATGGATCCGCCGTTGTGGGAGTAAGCTTGCTGCAGGGATGACGTGGAGGTGATGAAGCTGAGCTGGCAAAGCGGGAACGTCCATCAGATTCAAATTTGAATGGGAGCGTGGACGGTTGGCCTCATCAGACGTGGTGACCGCGCCCACGGCGCGTCCTGGAGCAAGCAGTTACATCTACCTACATTTGTATCTTGTTTATTTAAATTTTCTAGTGTGTAACCATGTCCTTTTACTACTGGTATAAGTAGTGTGATGTAAGTGGAGTGTGTTATCGCGGTGTGTTGGTTGTAAACACCTGTGTACTTGAACTTGTGAGAGGTGAAAAGGGGCGCCGTCACCCAGGCGGTTCCTGTGCTGTTCATGTGCATTGATCGCGTTCCAGTGTTCTAGGCTAGCCAAATCCATCAAATTATCGCTGTGATTGTGTTCCTGATTTCAACATTTGGTATCAAAGCCGTAATCATGCGATAAAACACCAATTGATCCACCATGAGTGAGAGGAGCGATGCCGGAGGAGGGCGGGGGGATCGGATCCCGTATCCGATGCTCACTGCAACCAACTACACTAGTTGGAGCATCCGGGTTCAGGCAATCATGGAGGACCAAGGAGTGTGGGAGGTGATGGAGCCGGTGGAGGAGTCGTCACAGCAAGGGGCGGCATCAACGGCGGCGAAGAAGGCAAAGGACATCAAGGCGAAGGCACACTTGCTGCAGTGCATCCCCGATGACCTGCTGATGCAAGTGGCTGGGAAGAAGACGGGCAAGGAAGTGTGGGATACACTGAAGGCTCGATTCGTCGGAGAGGAGCGAGTCAGGGATGCGCGGTTGCAGACTCTGAAGAGCGACTTCGATGCCTTGAGGATGAAGGAGACTGATCAGATCGATCAGTATGCCGGGCAACTGTCGGGGATGGCAGTTCGGTATGGAAATCTTGGTGGATCGCTCGATGATCAGGCATTGGTGAGGAAGTTGTTTGATACAGTGCCTGAGCGATTCATCCAAGTGATTGTTGGGATCGAGCAATTCTATGATTTGAAAAAGCTACCATTTGCTGAAGCAGTTGGACGACTGAAGGCTTATGAGGAGCGCACCAGAAAAAGTTCAGGGAGTGCAGTAAAGTCATCAGACACATCTCAAGTGCTGTTGACTCAAGCGGAGTGGGAAGCACGCCAAAAGCATTCATCTGGTGAAGGATCTGGGAAGCACAGATCGTCTGGTGATGGTGGTGGAGGGAGCCGTGGGAGAGGTCGTGGCCGAGGTGGTAGCAGTGGCGGCCGAGGAGGACACAGTGATGGCTCTGTCAAGCGTGACAAGAGTCACATCAAGTGTTTTAAGTGTCACAAGAACGGACACTATGCAAATAGGTGTCCGGGTGAAGAAAAGAAGAAGGAGGAAACTCATCATGCTAGGACAGTGGAGTATGAACCAACTGTACTGCTTGCAGAAGCAGCAGTACTGGGAATGTCTGAGCAGACAGTTTCAGTCAAGCTGTTGTCGGACGAGCATCAGACAGAACAGAAGGAAGACTATCAGGCTCAGCTGCATCTGAATGAGGTGACGGTGATCCCAGAGTTGCACTACACCAACTCCGGAGAGTCCTGTGGAGAGGTGTGGTACTTGGATAATGGTGCCAGCAACCACATGACGGGAGATCTGCACAAGTTCAGAGATTTGGACTCTACTGTTTCTGGTAAGGTAACATTTGGAGATGGTTCAACTGTTGAGATTCAGGGTAGGGGTACTATCCTATTTCAGGGTTTGTCTCTAGGTCAGTTGACTGAAATAGGGTGTAGAATCTTGATGGATGATAACCTGATTGAAGTAGCAGAGAAAAATCCTGAAAGAATGATAATGAGAGTTCAGAGATCTTTGAACAGATTATACAAAATTGAGTTGAAATGTGTTGAACCAGTTTGTCTCAAGTCTAGTGTTGATGATGAGTCTTGGCTTTGGCATGGGAGACTTGGGCATGTTAATTTTAATTCCATGAAGATGTTGGTAGAGAAAGAAATGGCTGGGGGACTACCACTGATAGAACATCCTGATCAGTTATGTCAGTCATGTCTAGCTGCAAAACAGACTAGAGGTTCATTTCCTAAAATGTCAAATTGGAGAGCTGATGAACCACTAGAATTGGTACATGTAGACCTGTGTGGTCCCATCACACCAGAGACTGCAGGAGGTAGTAAATACTTTATGCTTTTGGTAGATGATTGCACTAGGTGGATGACAGTCTACACTCTCAAAACTAAAGACCAAGCTAGTGAAGTTTTTGCAAAATTCAAGGCAGAAGCTGAGAATAGTGTTGGCTATAAAATGAAGTGTGTGAGGTCAGATAGGGGTGGAGAATTCTTGGCAGCTGCTTTCAAGAATACTTGTGAGGAAGCAGGTATCAAGAGGCAGCTGACTGCACCTTATTCACCTCAG
Source organism: Sorghum bicolor (assembly GCF_000003195.3). Taxonomy (NCBI): domain Eukaryota; kingdom Viridiplantae; phylum Streptophyta; class Magnoliopsida; order Poales; family Poaceae; genus Sorghum; species Sorghum bicolor. The sequence continues at coordinate 9,787,999 of NC_012874.2, forward strand.
CAAAATGGAGTTGTTGAGAGGAGAAACAGAACTGTTATGGAGATGGCAAGATCTTTGTTAAAAAGCATGAATGTACCTAGTGTTTTTTGGGGGGAGGCAGTTAGGCATTCAGTTCACTTGTTGAACAGGCTACCAACTAAGCCAATGGGATACAGAACTCCTTTCGAGGCTTGGAATGGGAGAAAACCACAATTGGGACATTTTAGAGTGTTTGGTTGTAAAGCACATGTTAGACCAGCTACTCCTCATCTAAAGAAGCTGGATGACAGAAGTGTTCCTATGGTTTACTTTGGAGTAGAAGAAGGCAGTAAAGCACACAGGCTCTATAACCCACAAACAAAGAGAATTGTTGTGAGTAGAGATGTAATCTTTGAAGAGAGTGTTGCTTGGGACTGGAATACTGAATTTGGTCAAAATTCAGATTTTGTTGAGGAAGAAACTGTGGAGGTAACAGTTCAGTCCTATGGAGGAGACTTTGGAGGTGGTGCTGCTGATGCAGATGACACAGATGCAAATCCACCACCTGGTAATGTTGAACCTGATGGAGATAGTCAAGGAAACCAACCACAAAATGTTTCAGGGGGAGCACCTGAGAATATGCAGGATGCTGAGAGTGAAGGGCATTCAGTTCAGCAGAATGGAGAAGGTTTGAGTGACAACTTTCAGAGTCAGATGTCTGATTGGGAAAATTCAGAGACTCATGGTACTAACTCAAACCAGGTTGGGGATGATGACAACATGGATGTTGATCATGATGATGGACCAGTTAGGTTCAGAAGTCTGTCTGAGGTGTATGAACAAACAACAGAAGTTGAGCTAACATCTGATGCAGAGATAGAGGTGAATGCACTCTTGGCAGTGATGGAAGAGCCAACATGTTTTCAGGAAGCAGCTGGTAATGGTGATTGGATGGCAGCAATGGACAGTGAGATCCAGTCAATTATCAAGAATAAAACCTGGAGTTTGGTAAAATTACCAGCAGGGCATAAGCCTATTGGCCTAAAGTGGGTGTATAAACTCAAGAAGAATGCTGATGGAGAGGTAGTGAAACACAAGGCTAGATTAGTTGCAAAGGGGTATGTACAAAAACATGGAGTAGATTATGAAGAAGTCTTTGCACCTGTGGCAAGACTAGACACTGTGAGATTGTTACTTGCAATGGCAGCTAATTGGGGTTGGGAGGTTCACCACCTTGATGTCAAAACTGCTTTCCTGAATGGAGAACTTGTAGAAGATGTTTATGTTTCACAACCAGATGGATATGTGGTGAAAGGCAAGGAGCAGTTGGTGTACAAACTAAGCAAAGCTTTGTATGGGCTCAAACAGGCTCCAAGGGCCTGGAATGTGAAACTAGACAGCTGTCTGAAGAAGTTGGGGTTCAGAAAATGCAAATTTGAACCTGCAGTGTATACAAGAGGGGTTGGGAAGACAAAGTTAATTCTTGGTGTATATGTGGATGATTTGATTGTGACTGGAGGTGATCCAGGAGAGATTGCAGTCTTTAAGAAGCAGATGACTTCAGAATTTGAAATGAGTGACCTTGGAAAATTGTCATTCTATTTGGGGATTGAAGTTGATCAGCAGGAAGACTACATTACAGTCAAGCAAACTAGTTATGCTAAGAAAGTGCTGTCACAGTTTGGAATGGCAGATTGTAATCCAACTAAGATACCATTGAATCCAGGGTACAAGTTGCATGAAGATAAAGGGGGAAAAATTACTGATGCAACTGAGTACAGGAGGATCATTGGTTGCCTCAGATATCTGTTACATACAAGACCAGATTTGGCTTTCTCAGTGGGGATGGCTAGTAGGTTCATGGAGCATCCTACTATGATGCATCTGAGTGCAGTAAAGCAGATACTCAGATACTTGAGTGGGACAGTGAACTATGGATTAGTTTACACCAGAGAGGAGAAAGAAGAAAAACTGGTGGGATATTCAGACAGTGATCATGGGGGTGATGCTGATCACAGAAGAAGCACTGGGGGAATGGCTTTTTACCTGAATGACAGTCTAATTACATGGTGTTCACACAAAGAAAAAACAGTTGCACTATCTAGCTGCGAAGCAGAGTTCATTGCAGCAACAGCAGCTGCAATGCAGGCCATGTGGCTTAGAAGCTTGTTGAGTGAGCTGACAAACAGAAAACCAATGTGTGTGACACTCCATGTGGATAACATTTCTGCAATTCAGTTAATGAAGAATCCAGTGTTCCATGGTCGAAGCAAGCATATTGACATCAAATTTCACTATATCAGAGAGTGTGTGGAGCGTGGAGGAGTGAAAGTGAAGTGTATTGGGTCTTTGGAACAGAAGGCTGATTCGCTGACAAAGGCAATGGCAGTGGTGAAGCTGTCAGAGATGAGACACCTACTCGGGGTCAGAGAGCTTGAGGTGCATCAAGCTTAAGGGGGAGAATGTGGGAGTAAGCTTGCTGCAGGGATGACGTGGAGGTGATGAAGCTGAGCTGGCAAAGCGGGACCGTCCATCAGATTCAAATTTGAATGGGAGCGTGGACGGTTGGCCTCATCAGACGTGGTGACCGCGCCCACGGCGCGTCCTGGAGCAAGCAGTTACATCTACCTACATTTGTATCTTGTTTATTTAAATTTTCTAGTGTGTAACCATGTCCTTTTACTACTGGTATAAGTAGTGTGATGTAAGTGGAGTGTGTTATCGCGGTGTGTTGGTTGTAAACACCTGTGTACTTGAACTTGTGAGAGGTGAAAAGGGGCGCCGTCACCCAGGCGGTTCCTGTGCTGTTCATGTGCATTGATCGCGTTCCAGTGTTCTAGGCTAGCCAAATCCATCAAATTATCGCTGTGATTGTGTTCCTGATTTCAACAGCCGTCTCCTGAAATGCCATGTCCAGTCGCTCCGAGTCGACAGTTACCAGTATTATTGTTGTGACGTAAATATTCCGATGCCGGGCGTAGAACTCGTGTCGCCGCACTTGACGAGGCTAGAGCTCAGTGGTTTATGGTTCTTTGAAGTTTGAAGGCACCCTGTCAAGCTGCCTGGACTTCTCAGACTGCCCTGTGCTGGAACATATAGAGATCACATCCTCTGACTTGATCCATGTCTGGAAGGTGACGTCCCCGTCGGTTAAACGCCTGGTAATCAAAGACTGCTATTCCAGTAAGTTTCAGCGCATCCAGATTTGCTTTCCCCTGCTGGTGTCCCTGTGGCTGGAAGGCTTTTATGACCAGACTCTCGTGCTGGAGAGCATGCCACAGTTGGCGGTGGCATCTGTCTCCATTGTTGATAACTCTGAAGAATTTGATTCAGATGATGATGAACAAGATACCACAAAGTGCATGGTACTCCATGGATTAGCTGAAGCTAAACATCTAGTGCTCCTAGCTCATAACAATATGGTACACTTTAATTAACTTATTTTATGCCTTTCGGTTTACTTGTACCCTATCTATTTTTCATTTTATGATATAGTGTCTTCCGATAGCAGTCATATATTGATACTCATGTGCATTATCAAGATCTGAGTTTCCAAAGTAAAATAAATAGCAACATGTCCATAGTAGTTTTCTAGATTAAACTAGCCATTATATATTTAATTTGTTGTCTTTTTTTTTTGTTAGGAATGTGTCCAGATTACTTTCACAATATATCTGATGTCCTGCCCCACATTTTCAAACTTGTAGACCCTTGTACTCAACTATTACTGGTGTGGATCTCTAGATTCACTACTACAGAACAGGCCTTTGGTCACTTGCCCAAAATGAACAATAATCTCGGCCAAAACAGAGTCCGGGACAAAAACATATTTAGTCCCCTGCCCAACGGCTATTATGTCAGACATCGGCAGAGGGGACTTTTAGTCCCGGTTGGTCTCACCAACCGGGACAAAAGCCTAGCCTTTAGTCCCGGTCCGTCCCACCGGTCGGGACTAGCGTTGGAATTTAGTCTCGGTTTTTAAAAGGAATCGGGACTAAATGTCCCTCCCCATATTTGAACTCTTCTTCCCGTGGCCGAGCCCATCGATCTTCACTCTTTTGCTGTGTTCTTCATTTGGAGTTGCTTGTTCTAGCTTGCTCTCATCTCCGGCTATTGATTCATTTCATCGTTTCTACATCATCATCGACTTGTTAAGAGGTCACTAGCTTCATCTTCTCAACATTTAGAAGCGGCGTATGTCATTTCCTAGTGTTATGTATATTATTTTTTATTTTATGGTTTTTTTAAGAGGTTATTAGCTTCATCGCCATTTCAAAAGCGACGCGTTTTTTATAGAAATAGTGGTAATATGTTTTTTATTTTAATTAGTTTAGAAAAAAATAAAACATATAATACTTTAATTTGCAATTTTTGACCGATTTAGTTAGTTAATTATAACTAGTATACATACCACATTTCATGATTATTTAAGAAAAAAGAGAATTTTTGTGCTTTTTTAATTTAGCTTGTTTAGAAAAATTAGAAATATAGAATTTTAGGTTTTTTGTTACTTTAATTTCTCTATTAAAAATAAAACATATAATACTTTAATTTGCAATTTTTGACCGATTTAGTTAGTTAATTATAACTAGTATACATACCACATTTCATGATTATTTAGGAAACTGGAGAATTTTTGTGCTTTTTTAATTTAGCTTGTTTAGAAAAATTAGAAATAGAGAATTTTAGGTTTTTTGTCACTTTAATTTCTCTATTAAAAAATTAGAAACTTATAATACTTTAATTTGCACTTTATGACATGGTTAATTAGTTAATTATAACTAGTATGCATGCCACATTTCATGAATAGTTAGAAAAACCAGAAATAGAGAATTTTAGGTTATTTGTTACTTTAATTTCTTTATAAAAAATTAGAAACTTATAATACTTTACATTGCAATGCAGAGAATGACACGTCATTGGATGTACAATGCCGATCGCCGCTCCAAAGAATTCATTGATGGTGTGTATTATTTCTTAAGGGTGGCCGAGGAAAACAAGCGTGATGGATTCATATGTTGCCCATGTGCCTTGTGTCAGAATTTGAAGGAATATTCTAGCTCTAGAAATATTCACTCACATTTGTTGAAGTCGGGTTTTATGCTAAACTATATTTGTTGGACCAAGCATGGAGAAAACGGGATAATGATGGAAGAAGGTGAAGAAGAACAGTTGGAGCCTGACGACATTATTGCTCAATACGGTGACTTCGGTGATACAGCAATGGGAGAAGCTGAAGATGAGGCAGATGCAGAAGGCGCACCTGTTGAAGATGATGCTCTTGGTGATGTCATTCGTGAGGCACAAAAAGATTGCAAAAGTGAAAAAGAGAAAATAAAGTTTGACCACATGTTAGAAGATCACAAGAAATTATTATACCCATCTGCCCAGGATGGGCAAAAAAACTGGGTACAACACTAGAACTGTTAAAATGGAAGGCACAGAATGGTGTATTCGATAAGGCATTTGGGCAATTACTGAAGATCCAAAAAAAATGCTGCCAAAGCCTAATGAACTGCCCACTACTACGTACGAAGCAAAACAGATCGTCTGTCCTTTGGAATTAGAAATCAAGAAGATACATGCATGTCCTAACGACTGCATCCTATACCGTGGCAAGGACTACGAGAATTTAGATAAATGCCCCGTATGTAAAGCATCACGGTATAAGATCAGGCGAGATGACCCTGGCGATGTTGAGGGGGAAGAACGTCCCAGAAAAAAAATCCCTGCAAAGGTTATGTGGTATGCTCCTATAATACCACGTCTGAAACGTCTTTTTAGAAATAAGGCCCATACAAAATTGTTGCGGTGGCACAAAGAAGACCGTAAAGTAGACAACATGTTGAGACACCCTGCTGATGGGTCCCAGTGGAGAGCAATAGACAGGAAATTTCCAGAGTTTGCAAAAGACACAAGAAACTTAAGGTTCGCTTTAAGTACGGACAGTATGAATCCTTTTGGTGAGCAAAGCACTAGTCATAGCACTTGGCCTGTTACACTATGTATCTACAACCTTCCTCCATGGTTATGTATGAAGCGAAAATTCATTATGATGCCGGTGCTCATCCAAGGCCCGAAGCAACCGGGCAATGACATTGATGTCTATCTAAGGCCATTAATTGAAGAACTCCTTCTTTTATAGAGTGAAACAGGTGTTCGTGTGTGGGATGAGTACAAACAGGAACACTTCGACCTACGAGCACTGTTGTTTGTGACAATCAATGATTGGCCTGCTCTAAGTAATCTTTCAGGGCAGACAAACAAGGGATATAATGCATGCACACATTGTTTTGATGACCTTGATAGTATATATTTGAAAAAATGCAGAAAGGTCGTGTACCTTGGGTATCGTCGATTTCTTTCTATGAATCACCTAGTTAGAAAGAAAGGAAAGCATTTTAAAGGTAAGGCAGACCACCGATGCAAGCCTCGCAATAGAACTGGAGAAGATGTATTTGAGATGGTTAAGGATGTGAAAGTAGTTTTTGGTAAGGGATAAGGCAGCCAACCAGTTCCAAAAGATGCAGCGGGTCATGCACCCATGTGGAAGAAGAAGTCAATATTTTGGGAGCTACCCTATTGGCAAGTCCTAGAGGTCCGGAATGCGATCGACGTCATGCACCTAACAAAGAATCTTTGTGTGAACCTTCTAGGATTCATGGGTGTATATGGTAAGCCTAAGGATTCACTTGAAGCACGACAAGACTTGCAACGCATGGAAGAACGAGACAACCTGCATCCAGAGAAGACAGATGATGGACGCTAATATTTAAGACCTGCTAGCTACACTCTTAGCAATGAAGAGAAAGAAATCATGTTTGAATGCTTAAGCAGCATCAAGGTCCCATCTGGATTCTCCTCTAATATAAAAGGTATAATTAATGTGCCTGAGAAGAAATTTCTGAACTTAAAGTCGCATGACTACCATGTGCTTATGACGCAATTGCTTCCAGTTGCATTAAGAGGAATTCTACCTCCACATGTACGTCTGGCCACCGTAAAGCTATGTGCATTCCTCAATGCAATTTCTCAGAAGGCAATCAATCCACTAGAACTCGCTGCTCTACAGAATGATGTGGTTCAATGTCTTGTCAGCTTTGAGTTAGTGTTCCCACCATCCTTCTTTGATATCATGACACACCTTCTAGTTCATTTGGTCAAGGAGATCAATATTCTGGGTCCTGTGTTCCTACATAATATGTTTCCCTTTGAGAGGTTTATGGGAGTTCTGAAGAAATATGTTCACCAACGTGCTCGGCCAGAAGGAAGCATCGCCGAGGGCTATGGGACAGAGGAGGTCATTGAGTTCTGTGTTGAATTCATTCCTGAACTTGACCCAATTGGTGTTCCTGAATCGTGCCACGAGGGGAGACTTAGTGGAAAGGGAACACTAGGAAAGAAAACATACATCGGTACGGGGGACGATTCTTTCAATAAAGCACACTACACAGTTCTTCAAAACTCATCCGTGGTGGAGCCGTATGTCACGAAACACAAGGACTTCCTACGATCGCAATTCCCAGAGAAGAATGAAGGTTGGCTTATGCGTCAGCACATAGACACTTTCAGTGATTGGTTACGAAAAGAATGTCAGGGTAATGACCAGATTGATGAGCAACTGTATTTGTTGGCTAGGCAACCATCATGGCACATCCTCACGTACAAAGGGTACGAGATAAATGGAAATACATTTTACACCCTAGGCCAAGATAAAAGAAGCACGAACCAAAATAGTGGAGTTCGCGTAGACGCCATAGACCCGAATGGAAATAGACAAACATATTATGGTCGTATAGAGGAGATTTGGGAACTAGACTACGCACCTAATTTTAAAATCCCTTTGTTCCGGTGCCAATGGGTGAAGGTTACCGGAAGCGGGGTGACAGTTGACAAAGACTTTGGAATGACAACAGTGGACCTCAACAATGTTGGTTACAAAGATGAACCATTCGTCCTTGCTGCTGATGTGAATCAGGTGTTCTATGTGAAAGACATGGCTACAAAACAGAAGAGAGGGAAAAATGACAACAAATCAACAAACGAGCCAAAACGCCATATAGTTCCCTCAGGGAAAAGAAACATTGTGGGAATTGAGGACAAGTCAGATATTTCAGAAGATTATGAAAGGGATGACCGAATCACGCCTTTCAATGTGACCAAAGATCCGAGCATACTGATAAATGCTGAGGACACTCCATGGTTACGTCAAGATCATGACCAAGGAACATACGTCAAAAAGAAGATCACTATTGTGCCCGCCTAATAAATAGATTGCAATATAGTATGTGTATGTGACAATTGTAACTTAAGATGTTTATATTAATTTTTCTTATTTTATATCATTTCAAATAATGAAATGACATTTAAGTTTGCTTTTATAAGAGATGTGTCAATTATTTGTCAAATGCAAAAATAGTCAAACTTGGTCAAATGACAAACTAAATTACTTAAAATGAAAAAATTTTGAATACCAATTTGTTAGATATCATCAAGATCTAAACTTTTTATATAGACAACTTTTCTATTTGAGAAAGTTTAAGTTCATAATACCCACCAATTCTTGAATCTCACACAAACTATATGAAACTACATGTGTCAATTGTGGATTTTGAACTACACCTTCGCAACACTTTGTCAAATGAAAAAATGGTCTATATATTAAATGTAGATTTTGATGAGTGGAACAATATTGGTATTCATGACTTTTCCGTTCGAGACCATCTAGGGTTCCGAAAACCAATGCGTGGCTATGAATTCTATCAAAATTCAAAATTGAGTGGTTCAAACTTTTCCAAAAGAAAAGTTGACCATTAGACAAAATGTATAACTTGATGAGTACAACAAACTTTGTATTCATTACTTTTCCATTTGGGACCATATAGGGTTCGGTCAAAGTGTGTGTTTCTAAAAACCAATGCTTTGACTTTGGTCAAACTTGGTCAAATGACCCATTTGATGACTTGAAATGAAACAAATTTGAATACAAAGCTGTAAGAGATCATCAAGATGTAATGGTGAATATTGTTGTAAGCATAAATAAATAAGAAATAGAGAAAATTTTTTAATAAATAATCCGATGTAATGGTCAATATCACGTATATCATGATTTTGGAGATAAATGATGATAAATAAACAAAATTTATGTTTAAATATTGCACAAACAAATTTTTCTATCAAAAACATCTGCTTTAAGAAATTAAAATTAAATAATACATTTTTGCATTAACAAAATACTAATTATTTTTCATATTTAAGTTTGCTAATATAAGTGATGAAAAGATTTTATGTTTCCAAATTGATTAAGTAAGCAATTAGACAAAAAGAAATGGAACTATTATTTTTTAACAAATTAATACCTATTATTCTATTTACTATGCAGTTAACAACATTAATCTAATTATTGTATGCATAAGAAACTGAAAAATACATTTAGTCCCTGTTCCTGGCTAGAACCGGGACTAAAGGTTGCCTTTAGTCCCGGTTCTAGCCAGGAACCGGGACTAAAGGTTGGACCTTTAGTCCCGGTTGGTGCTACGCACCGGGAATAAAGGTCCCCGCGTGTATATAAGAAAACCGTCGTCTTCATCCTCCAGATCGACGTTGCCCTAGCCTCCAGATCGCCGCCGCTCCCCGCGCTGCCTCCACATCCTGCCCGAGCCGCCGCTGCCTCCTTCATCTCCGGCGTAGATACTCTCCCGGACGAGCGCCGCCGCCGCTTCCTCGCCTCCGGACATCGTCGCGCCGCCTCCTCGTCATCCCCGAGCCGTACCTCGTCGTCGCGCCGCCGTGCGGCCTTCGAGCTTCTCCGGCGCTGCCTCCTCGCCCTCATCGCCCCCGCGGCCACCTCCTCGCCCTCGTCAGAGCGCCCCCACGGCCGCCTCCTCGCCCTCGTCAGAGCGCCCCCGGCCGTCGGTCTCCTCCCCGGCCAGAGAAGCTTGCGCCGCCGTCGTCGAGGGTGAGCACGTACACAGAGAAAAAAATGATTATTGATGATGTGTTGTATGAATTGTTGATTTGTTGTATGAATGAGATGTGATATGTTGTATGAATGAGATGATTTTAGTGAATTTTATTTGAATGAAAAGAATCTGTTCCCAAACGCATGACAAAAATCATTTTAGTGAATTTTATTTGAATCAAAACTATAATTTAGACTATGAATCTGTTGTGGCCCAAATGCATGATAAAAATCATTTTAGTGAATTTTATTTGAATCAAAACTTTGAATCGGTTCCCAAACGCATGCCCACGAGAAATACGTACCTCTCGCCAAAACGTACTCCGATCGACGAAACACATGCGCTCACGAAAGGTACACTTTTTAAAAATCAAACAATTCAAAATTTTTATGACATTTCTATAAAAGATATAAATATTATTAGATTAATTATTTATATATTTTTATACTATAAATTTACTTGAGACATAATTAAAAACCTTGTTGTGTATAGTTGAACTTGAATATAGAAAGCACAAGTTACTTTAATTTAATTTATAATTTATCTTTTGTATTATATAATTTATATGATATAATTTATCCTATGTTGTAATTAGTTAGTATGGATAGATATTCAGATGAGATGTATAATTTTTATTTTATAATTTATCTTTTGTATTATATAATTTATATGATATAATTTATCCTATGTTGTAATTAGTTAGTAGAGATAGATATTGGGATGAGATGTATAATTTATATTTTATAATTTATCATTTGTATTATATAATTTATATGATATAATTTATCCTATGTTGTAATTAGTTTGTGGGGATAGATATTCAGATGAGATGTATAATTTCTATTTTATAATTTATCTTTTGTATTATATAATTTATATGATATAATTTATCCTATGTTGTAATTAGTTTGTGGGGATAGATATTCAGATGAGATGTATAATTTCTATTTTATAATTTATCTTTTGTATTATATAATTTATATGATATAATTTATCCTATGTTGTAATTAGTTAGTAGGGATAGATATTGAGATGAGATGTATAATTTCTATTTTATAATTTATCATTTGTATTATATAATTTATATGATATAATTTATCATATGTTGTAATTAGTTTGTGGGGATAGATATTGAGATGAGATGTATAATTTCTATTTTATAATTTATCTTTTGTATTATATAATTTATATGATATAATTTATCATGTGTTGTAATTAGTTTGTGGGGATAGATATTGAGATGAGATGTATAATTTCTATTTTATAGTTTATCTTTTGTATTATATAATTTATATGATATAATTTATCATGTGTTGTAATTAGTTAGTGGGGATAGATATTGAGATGAGATGTATAATTTCTATTTTATAATTTATCTTTTGTATTATATAATTTATATGATATAATTTATCATGTGTTGTTGTATCGAATATTGTCTAAGTTTAGTCTATCTAAATAATTTTTGTTGATCGCGTAAAAAACTTTTAACACTTGATTAAATTTGCAGAAATGGCCAATCCGAATGACAACATGGATGATGCAATGATGGACCTAATCAACAGCGGTGCCAATCCAGATCCCCAAGGCGAAGATGATGGGAGTTAGTACTTTGTCGATTATGAAGAACTTGTGGGAGACAATTCTGATCAGGTCTATCTACAATCTAGTATATATGTATATATATATGAAATTAAAATAAATGACATTTATACTAATATATTTATACTTGTTTGTGTAGCCCTCTAAATCTGAGAAGAGTAGAAAAGTGCGTGGCCCGAAGAAGCCGTTGGAGGGTCGGTACATTCTGTCAGAATTCGATGACGGTACAGGACAAGTACTTGGGGCTAATTCCAAAAAATTTGTTGCACATTGTGGCTACCTTGTAAGGGACAGGCTCCCGGTCAGTGCTCGTGAATGGAGGCAACGGAAAGATAACCCTAATATTAGTTTTGTCTCAGATCGTGATAAGGAATTGATTTGGCAAGATATCCTTCAACATTTCACGCTCGATACACAGGATGAAGCTTTGAAGGAGAAGGTTAAAATCTGGGCTATGCAGAAGATGGCCAAATAATTTCAAGCTTGGAAGAAGACATTATACAATACTTTTGTTGCACAAGGCCGGACACCAGATTTCACCAACAAGGCCTACGTCAAGTTGAGGCCTTTTTAGGATGAGTTCTAGAGTTTAAGAACTCAGAAGAGGGTCAGGCACGGATGATCAAGAATCAAGAAAATGCTAAACAAAAGCAATACCACCATCACTTGGGTTCAGGTGGCTACAGGAATGCTATTCCTAAGTGGCAAAAGCTGGAACAGAAGATTCTTGGGAGAGGGATCGAACCAGAATCAATGCACTGGCCCGAGCGCGCCAAGTATTGGTTCTTTGGTCATGGGGGAACCATAGACCTAGAGACCGGAAAGATAGTGTACGGCGAAAAGCTCGAGAGAGTAGGACAGAGAATGGCCTATGCTAGAGGATTAGTTGAAAGCGGCACCTGGCAGCCAAATAGAGAAAAGGATGAGCTGACATACGCCCTGGAGACTGCTGAACACGGTGGGCGAACCAGAGGCTATGGGGAGATATCATGGGAGCATGGCTTCCCTAAAGATAGACCGACTTATAGAAGCCGCCAACGAAAGAAGGAAGAGGAAGCAGAGCGGTTGCATAGGTTGGAGGCAATGGTGATTGAGTCACGCGAAGCGGCTCGTGAAGCGATAGCGCGAGAGAAAGCGCTTGAAGAGAGAATGAACGAGGAGATCAAAAGGCATGTGCAGACTGCAGTAAGTTCTATACAAGGGCAAACTGCATCACAGCCTAGAGTCAACATTAGCCCCCCGGTCAGTTGAAAAGTAGTTGCGCTTCCACAGAGATGCCAACTATTCAAGACGATGTGGGGCTGCACTTTTCGGTGGATGACATCACTGAGCCTCTGACAACATGTGAGCTGCGCATTCCACAGGGGACTGCCACAGTCATGGTTGCTGTCGCTGTTGTAACTCCTGTTGACCCTACAAGGACACCAAGAATCCATGGGGCGATAATTCCACCTGGATATGCTAGTATCTCGGTGGATAGAGTTGTCAAAGGCTTCAGTAATGTGCAGCTTGAGATAGAAGGAGGTGATGGAGAGAAGACTCTAGGAGAAGCAGAGAAGACTTTTATTTGTTGGCGCAAGCGCTACATCATTATTCCTGGGGCATCACCTAGTAGTCTACCACCACCTCCTCGTCATGAATCTAATCCTAGGTGCGGATGAAAATTGACTATACATTTGTTCACTAAATTTATTTTGCATTCTCTTAGTTAGCGGTTTACTCATATACCTTTTATTTTCACAGGTGGTCACCGACATGTCATAGTGCTGCGGGTCATGACGAGGGAGTGCAAGACACGGCTGCATCGCCTCGGTCTCCAACGCCACCACCTAGGGCTCCAACACCGCCACCTCGGGCTCCAACACCGCCACCTCAGGCTCCAACACCGCCACCTAGGGCTCCAACGCCACCTAGGGCTCCAACGCCGCCTCCTCGGGCTCCAACACCGCCACCGGCCGCCCCATCGCCTCCACACGTGGCTCCAGCACGAAAGAAGAGGCCGGCCACAAAATCAAATGTGTCGGCCGCCCCGCCGCCAAAAAAGAAATCCTCCGAAAAGAAACAAGCTATCATTCCTAAGAAGCTGTCCTATGAGATGACTGATGCAGAAATAAATGCTTCAGTAAAATCAGATGTGGATAGTTTATTCAAGAAACTTAAGACTGAAAGAGAAGCCAAGCGAAACCCTGAGAAGCCGTACCTCTTACTACGGCCAGAAGATCTACGACAAAGGGTTGAGGCTGAACAAAAAAAGAGGCGTGAAGCTCAGAAAGAATCATCATGTTTATCGGACTATGATCGCACTTTAAGAAAATCCATAGAAGAAGAGAAGAAGAAAGAGAAAAGAGCACGCAAGGGTGTAGCACAGCTGGGGAACAATCAAAGCAATCAGTGCCCCCGCTAGTCATTGGAAATGAATATGGTTCAAACATTGACGTGCTAGACCAGCAGATACCGGCAGATTAAAATTTGAAGAGCTTGAAATTTTTTTTGCGGAAACTGGTCTTAGCTTAGCCCAAATGATAGCGGGGGCACCAATTGAAAGTGCTCCACAGATTGATCATTGGCAGAAGGAATATACATATGGCAAGAGTTTATACAACCCTGCGGCCCTCAGCAAGCTTGGAACGCAAATGTACATGCTAAACAAATGGTACATAGAAGCGTGTGTCAGAAAAGCAGATGACTATATTTGTGTCCGAATTAGAAACTATCATTACTTCCGTGGTGATGATATTATTTATGTTCAATTTAATGAGCTACACCAACTATGCCACATGGACGCTCTTGACAAATCTCTAATGAGTTGCTTCTGTCTGTAAGTGATTCTTACTTTCAATAATGTCTCTGTAACTTATCATGTATATATATAACTAATTACAGAAACCCGCTATACATATGCAGAAACATGATGAGGGACCTCAGAGTTAGAAATGACAAGGAGATTGGATTTGTGGATCCAAATGTTGTATTCAAAGACCACAAGACCCCGTATGTTTTATGGAGAACTCAAACAGAGAGAAATCTACGGAGGTTCTTGATCAACCAAAAAGATAAAAGATATATACTATTTCCCTACAACTTTAAGTAAGTGTCGTTATCGTGTGTACATTCTATTTAACTAATTAATCAAAACAATATGAAGATATATACTAATTTTGCCTACATATGCACACAAATGCAGCTTTCATTGGATACTAATTGTCATTGATCTCTCGCAATGTCAATTGGTAATCTATGACTCATTGAGAAAACCACAGGATGATTACCAATAAATGATAGATATTATCCAAGGGTAACTCCGATCTCTATATATTAAATTCTGCTCTTTTAACTTGGTAATGGATAATTAATAATGATCGTTTTATTGCTAGGGTTTGGGCTGGGTTCGTGCAGAAACACCGTCCAGAGTTGAATGCAGCACTTTCAAAGCCCATCTTACTTCAGTGGGTTCTACGGCAGACACCGGGCAACAATTTGTGTGGCTACTATGTGTGCGAGTTTATGACGGTGTATGCCAAAAGAACTAATCTTGAGCACCTAAAAGTATGTAACATGTATATATAGTAAGTATATTTCATTTATTTGTTGCTATTTAATAAATCTTATTCATACCTCTAACTTTTTTCTTTAATGTCTATTAAAGGAGATGTGGCTGAAGGAGCAGGTGTTGGATGCGGTGCGCCTAAAAGGAATTCAGGAGACAATCGCAGGATTTCTTAATGACCAAGTCCTGGATTCCGGCGGCGAGTGCTACTTCAACCCTCAGGAGCAGATGAAACCAAATAACGATGATCATTTGTACGATGCTTGAGTGGTGGAGAAAAATTGTGTTGTAAATACTTTATCCGTGAAGCATATGTGTAAATATTTTATTATGGACCTATAGATATAATTATTTATATATATATAGTGTTTTATAGTATATTTATATGTAATCATTTAAATTATATATATTATATAGGTGTGCGTTCCACAAACAATACGCATTCGAAAATAATAATAACATAATTGTAAACCCTAAATGGAAAACCAAATGAAAAGAAAAAGAAAAAAGAAAAAAGAAAAAAGTCTTTAGTCCCGGTTGGTAGAAACAACCGGGACTAAAAGTGGAGGCCAGGTGGCACACCCTGGCGCACCTTTTAGTCCCGGTTGCTGTTACCAACCGGGACTAAAGGTGGACCTTTAGTCCCGGTCCACGGAACCGGGACTAAAGGTGGGACATTTAGTCCCGAAACCTTAGCCCCGGTTCCGTAGCCGGGACTAAAGGCGCTTACGGCCCGGGGCTAAAGCCCTTCCCTGTACTAGTGATTGCAGTGCACTAGCATGTATGCTTGAACATGCACCAGTTCTAGAGAAGCTCAGTGTCGTTTTCTCTCACACGGTACGTAGAAAACAACTATACCATTGCAGATTCAGTTATATATATAGTACATTATTATATATTTATCTTGCTGACTTGTGATTTGCCTTGCATGCTGAAGGTTGAATCCAAATATGACATAGTATTTGAAGGACGCCCTAATGCAACAGAGAACTCTACTATGTTATCACAACACCTTAAGATAGTTGAGCTCAAATGTTTTGAGGTCGATCAATGGGTTATCAACGTTCTGAAATTCCTGGGTACGCTTCACATATGTAAGATAACAACCAAAACTGGCTCTCTTCTACATTTATGGTTTACTTGCATGTGGTAGCAATACACAGTGTTTGCAGCTTCGTTTTCTATACGCTTTTACCCCCGCATGTCCCAAAACATGTAGATAAGATAAACATTACAAAATTTGTCTATGATTTATACCTACGATATATAGTTAATAGTTTCATCGTTTTCTAGATATTAGGCCCTCATCCAGGTGTTTGGTCTTATTCACTGAACACAGACAAACAATTTCATTAGGTTGGCTAAAAATGTTCTTTTCAAAGCAAGCTAAAAATTCTTTCAATCAGAGGGGATTACCTTTTTAAATTCTGTATTAACATAATTCTCAGAAAATATGATGGAAATTTGACATGTTGAGGTCATGTCAGTATCAAATGCATCAGTTGAAACTGTGGGAGAAATTAACAGATCAGATAAAAGGCATATGAGTAAATTATATCTTATTAGTTTTCAGTTCTGGCACCATTCAAATAAAAGCATATGAGTAATTAATTAGCTTATGATGCAGTTTAGTGAAGTAAATAATTACGCATTGATTCAGTTCCTATATAGATCCTTGCATATCGTTGTTGATGATCTCTGAACTTACCTCATGTTTCTGCAGGGTTTCAGGTTAGAGTGACAGAAGGTTCTAAATGAAGAAGGAAAAACTATGGCTATAATCAGTGCCGTGCTTGGTCATGAGAGTTACCATACTATTAAGGATTATGTCATCTGTTTGTTCAGTCCTATTCCAAGTCACATAGGAACATGATCTCCAGAATTATTAGATTATCCAGCAGGCTATATGCAGGGCTATGTGGTTTTAAATGCCATGCTGCCTAACTGCCAGCTATAAGAGTCGTCATATCATCTTCATTGATTATCATATTATATAGCTGCTCTGGAAACGTCAGACATTACTGCATTTCAACTTTCCCTTCTGTGAAATTAAAATGTCCAATAATCGTTCAAACGGATTGGTTGGGATAAGGTTAAAGCCACATTATTATATAGAGATTTGTTATTGTGCTTGGGATATACCTAGAGAATTGTTTCCAAACGTTGATGAAAAGAGAAATAATTAATTATAGTTAAGGATACGTTAGTAATTTTATAATCCAGTCATTTACAGAGCCACCGCCACTGGGCCGTGCATGGAGGACAACGCACTGACGGGTCAGCATGGTTGTAGCAAAAGATGCACGGGCAAGCACTGAAATGGAGGGTGATAAGGCACCTACAGCCAGCATGTAAGTGTGCTCAAATCAGAGCATCGTTGATGGTGTGGAAACGTCGGACGACGCTACCAAAGTCAAAGCAAATTCATAACCTTGTGCATGGCATTATATTTTGGGCCGTGGATTTGCATGAGTTAGACAAGCCAAGCAACCCCTAAACTCGTTGTATCCTTTAAATTAAATTTAAACTGGTTCCAGGCCTGCCAGCTTTAGGTTCTAGCACACATCATAAGTACCTTCTAATTTCTTAAACCATTGGATCTTGCCAAGTGAAGGGCTCTCATAGTTTGTAAGGATCATAAAATTTGTCTCTTATATAATATAATATACACCACACGAGATATTTCTATCATCTAACATCCTCCCTCAATCTCAGCCACATACAAGGTTGAGATTGGACCAAAATTGTTTGAGCTTCACAGAAGGAAGATTGCACATCAAGTAGCTTTTGAGCAACACGTTCCCGAACTAAATGAATGTCAATTTCAATATGTTCGGTTCGAGCATGGAACACTGGATTAGCTGTCAAATACTTAGCTCCAAGATTATCACACTATAGCCGTGTAACAGAAGGATGAGACACACCAAGTTCCTGAAGAATTTTCTGAACCCACATAATCTTCGCTGTGACATTGGCTGTACAAAGCTTTAGTAGACGAGCGCGAGACGGTCGGCTGCTTGCGTGCACTCCATGAAACAAGATTGGGTCCCAAGAAAACTGCGAAGCCACCAGTGGACCGGCGATCATCAATGCACCCAGTCCAGTCTGCATTAGAGGAGGCCCCCACCATCATGGAGGTAGACCTGCAAACTTTCACGCCCGTGTTCCATGTTCCCTTGACATACCGCAGGATCCATTTTACGGCGCTCCAATGCATCGTGATTGGCGCATGTAGGAATTAACACACTTTATTGACCGCATAGCATATATCAGGTCTTGTAAGTGTAAGATACTAAAGGGCCCCCACCATGCTACGATATTTTGTAGCATCTTCAATTCTAAGCTTGTCACCACTTATCATGCTAAGCTTTTCAAAGGTTGGCAGCGGAGTATCAACCGGTTTGCAATTGCTCATACCTGCTCGGTGCAAAATATCAGTAGCATACTTCTGTTGAGATAGAACCAAACGATCAGACAGGTGCTTAACCTCAGTACCAAGGAAATAGTGAAGGGCACCAAGATCCTTAAGAGCGAAGTCACCTTGAAGATCTTTGAGCAGTGCATCAGTAACAGCAGTGGATGAACTAGCATCGATAATATCATCAACATAAACTAGGACAAAGTCTATGCTACCGTGCTTGTAGTACGTAGTAGAACAGCGAGGTGTCAGACTTGGATAACTTGAAGCCGAGAGCCAATAGTTTGTTGCACAGCTGAGCATACCAAGCCCATTTGCAACCAATTTATTTTTCCCAACTAGTTTAGGTACCAAATGCCAAGTTTTGTTGTGGATAAGAGCTGGGTACTCATCATTCATGGCACCAACCCAATTTTTGTCAGACAATGCATCAGTGACAGAAGCAGGTTCATCACCAAGCACTATGGCTAGATTAGACCACCGAACCGTACCATCAGAATAAACTTTTGGTTTGTGTATACCTTGTTGTGCCCTAGTAACAGGTCGCGAAGACGGCAGCACAGAGGTTGTTGGAGCTAAAGATGTAGAGGATCCGGAGACAAGGATCTCAGCCCTGACATCGCCTGGCGCCATGGTCGAGCCGGGATCTGCCTGTGGCACATCGGCACCATCCGGAGGCGGGGATCAGCGCGCCGCCGCCTGAGGGAGGCGTTGTCCAGGCAGGTGATGGGCATGGGGAATCAGCTGCTGATCCCAAAGCCGCGGCATTAGTACGAGGATGATCAGGAGCAGGCGAATCCACATCGTGCCATGAGCCACTGGTTCTTGTGGTTGCAGCATGAAATAACGGCTTATATCGCTCGTTCCTGCACTGTTTTGATGAAAATTTGTTCCTACAGTTTGAGAACATGACAGAGAATTAGTAGTCACAGGTGAGGACAAAATGTTGATCATGCAAACTAGCATCCCCAAAGCTAGCGTTGGAAGGTAGCAAGGATGGTGGAAGAAGGGTGATTTCAGATCGAAGTTGAGCCCCAACATTTGGATGAAGTGTGGAGAAGGGAAAGACGTGTTCATCAAACATGATGTCATAGGAGATGTAGACCCTCCCCTCAGATGGATCAAAGACACTTAAATCCCTTATGCATGTGGCTATGTCCCAAGAAGATGCACTGTTTAGATCTAAATTGCAATTTTCTATCAATGTAGGGGCGAAGGTTAAGTCAGATAGCACAACCGAATGTGCGAAGGAAAGTGTAGTCCGAAACTTTGCCATAGAGGCATTCATAGGGAGATTGATTGTCAATTACTTTACAGGGTAATATATTTATGATGAACACGACGGTAAGAAACGCTTCATCCCAAAATATTAATGGAATAAAGGCATGTGCGAGGAGAGTAATCCCAACATCGACGATGTGTCTATGTTTTTGTTCTGCTGCACCATGTTGATGGGCATGCTGGTAGGATCCTTGAGGTGCTATACCGATTCGTTTAAAGAATGAGTTGAGGGTTTGATACTCCCCTCCCCAGTCAGTCTATATAGATTGAATTTTTCGACTGAACTGTCTCTCAACAAGGTTATGAAAATCTGTAAAACACTGAAAAACTTAAGTCCTTTGGCGAATCAGATAGATCCACACATACTTGCTGAAATCATCAATGAATGAAACATAATAGGTGTGCCACCCAACTGAAGTTGGTGTTGGCCCCCAAGCATCTGAAAAGACAAGTTCCATAGGACTAGTTGACACACTACTAGACCTAGGGTAAGGCAATTGATGATGTTTGCCTCACTAACATGCATCACACATGCTAAGGCAATTGAAGGTTGTGACGACTCAGAACATGCTGGACTACAAAAGTGGAAGCATGGCCTAGTCTGTGGTGCCACAATGAGTTGGATGGCTTGAGAGCTGCAAGCCCTTGTTTATTGTGCATCGACTGAAATGGGTAGAGGCCTCCTTCACATCTGCCTCGATGAAGGACTTTCTTCGTCTGATGCTCCTTAATAAGAAAATGGTTGGGATGAAACTCTACGAATGTATTATTATCACGTGCAAGGCAATTAACAGATATGTGACTTTTACTAGCTTGAGGAACATGAAGAATATCATTGAGATGCAATTTACCAGTTTGGGAATTAATGTAAAATGTTGTTACCAACAGAATCTATCCTCATACCTGATCCATTTGCAGCATGGATATGATCACCACCGGTGTACTTGTCACAGATGGAGAGCAAGTATAGTTCCCCGATGGTGTGATTGGTGGCCCCGGAGTACATATACCAATTGGTACCGACCCCGTATGAATTGGTTGTAGACGAAGCAGACTTTTGAGGAGGCCCATTCCAGGAGCGATTGAATTGCTTGAAGCACCGAATGGCACTGTGGCCCTCCTTTCCATAGAGCTGGTAGAAAACACCCTGTTGGAAGGAGCTACTGTGGCCACCATTGCCTCCATGGTTTCCAATGTTGCCAACAAGGTTGCCACCATTGCCGCCACCATTTGCGGCCGCCATTGCCACGACTTCGGGGTGAGTTGTTGGCATTGCCGCCACCATTGCCTTTCATCTCGGAGTTGGCAGACGACTATTGCCCCATATTGCATAGATCCAAATGCTACTCAAGATCAGTGACAACTTGTGTAAATAGATCGCTCACCGTGATGGGTTCGACGCACGCCACCATAGCTCTTACCATTGGATCTAATGGCTCATCAAGCCCAGTCAAGATGTAGGAGACAAGCTCCTCATCTTTGATCTTCTTGCCAGCAGACGCCATGTCATCAGCCAGCCCTTTCATCTTGGCAATGTACTCCCCAATCATGGTGGAGCCTTTGTGGTGGTGGCTAGCACCATCCGGGTCATGATGACATGTGCCCGTGATTGAGATGCGAACATCCCTAGGATCGCGGCTCATGCACTAGCCGTGGTGACCTCGGAGGACACATGCTTGAGGATTTCCTTCGACAAGGACGTCAGTAGGTAGCTCAGAACCTACTGATACATGGCGATCCATATCTCATGCTCTTGATTGGCAAAGGGTGGTTTGTTGTCACCATTTAGGGGAAAATAATTGTACTTTCCCCCGAGTAACAATAGTGAGCTTCTCTATTGAGTTGTTTAAGAATGCATGCTAATGCATGGCAATCAGGAGGGTCACACCAGTAATCATTCATCAACAGGGTCCTTAACATGGATAATGTAGAGCACCATATCAAGTTTCCTCTAAAAATAATCTAAACCAATTTCAAAGACACAAATACTATGAATGAATAGGGTGTGTTTCTCATTTACAACAACGAGTAGTTAACTAAGATATATAGGAACACATAAACATACGTAATGGAACAGTGAACAATAGAAACAAGTATTGAAAGATAAATTGAAGAAGTGTACCACTGTGTGGCCAGATGCAGGGTCAAACATGTAGCTTCTCATAAGCCTTCAAGAAGCACACACTTTTCAGTAACTTGGCTGCTACTATCATCATCAGAAAATCCTTCTTCATCATGGTCGTCATTATCTTCTTTGCTACTAGATGAGTAGCCATCACCTGCGACAGCATGGTCGGATGCATAACTATCGGATACTTCTTCATCACGATCGTCAATGTCACTGTACGAATAGCTGTAAGCAGCTTGGTTAACATGACAGTAGTCCATGCGGTCACCATCACAAATGCACTCGTCCAAGCACCAGTCTAATCTGACATTAGCCATCTCCAACTCTAGCAAGCTCTAGACCTAGGGAGTCCTATCAGCAGAAGGGATGTCGAGCCATGGGCAGAGTAGGAATGAAACAAGAATACAGAAGCACCATACCGGGCAGGATATGCAGTCTGTGATGCTCAGGCGCCTCAGCGATGGCGACTCCATCTCCCTCACCTCCGAGAGGTCGCATTTCTCCATCTTGTGGTCTTGCAGGGCAGGGCAGCTTAAGAAGTGGGTGATGCTCGCACTGAATTTTATGACATAGAGCTCTTGCCTCGTGATGTACGAGGAGAGCAGGGGCAGCTCAGATAGTGGAAGCCATGGCATCTCATCATCCTCGTTGTCAAAGATGTGGAGCGATAGCCACCGAACTCTCACACATGTCGGGGGGGAGGGAGCGCGAGATCTTGCTGAGGCGAGCTTGCAACTGTTGGTCCACGAAACCACAAACTTGCCCTAGATACGTTGGCGTCGTTATGCCTGTGATGCGCATGCACCTATGAGCTTCCAGATGTGGCGCTAGCTCGGGGCAAACAAACAGGTCCACATGGCCTCCTGTGCTCGGAGGAAGAAGAGGATGTGCTGGAGGATCTCGTTTCGGAGGGTGTTGGTATAAATTAACTGCACCCTAATAATGATTATAATCAGATTATCCGTAAGCGCATAGATATATACTGATCAGCACTTCACCAAGATGAACCTGGTTTTAATATCGAACCCAAAGGAACAGTAGGTGATTTATGACCTAGCCTATAATTCTTAATCTAAGGGGGGCCAATCAATCCAGAAGACTATTGATGACAAGGAAATACTAATGTACTCTGGTTCCAATAACCGGTAAACTTTGTATAGTGTCATCTTATTGGGCAAGTAACCCGAATAGGGGAAGAATCAGAGTAATCCCCTATCAGGCACCTATAAGCCTATCAATCCTATCAATGGGAAGTGGACTACAGAGGAATCAACGCAGCTATAAAGTCACCTACATGAACTACCACTGTCTGGCTGATCAGGGGACATTCACAAGCAACCATAGCCTAGACACCATGTCTAAGCTACGAATCACTACTCCGACCTAGGAGCTACCCAAATCGTAGTACTCAATATAATATTAGTTGCAAACCAAAGAACGAATACAATCAAATTTCTTACTTGAATCAGAAGGGTAAATACAAAAGTCCCATAGAACGCGGTTCCGGGCGAGGGAGCCGAATCCAGACAAATACAGCTCGTGAGGAAGCTCCAACAGGCTGGGACTCCTCCGAATCTCTACTCCTCTACTCTATCTCTCAAATCTCTATCTTGATTGCTGACCTAGATCTAGTGGATCTGTATCTAATGCTCTGGCTCTTCATCTCTTGATCTATCCTCCAGGGGGGTATAGCCTTCTATTTATAGCCTGGTGGGATGGACACGTGCCGTTGGATCAAACCGACTTAACAAGTGGCCGAGATGGCACCTTAGAGGCGGTGGAGGAAGCTTCCGGAAGGGGGGGGCAAACCCTAAATGCAGGGGGCCGACCGGCGCTAGGGTGGGGCTGGCCGACCCCACCTAGCGGCTGTTGGCTCCCCCATTGCGTCGGGTGTCTTCTAGAGTGTTCCTGAACCCTCCGGTGTCATCCTTCCATCGCGGATAAGTTTCTTGGCCGATTAGTACTTAAATCTCTCTTTTTAGCATTTTCTGAAATAATCCCTAGAAAACACAGAATATATAAAACTCATGGAAATTGTCAGCGATAACCCTACTCTAGTGGATATTCATTTATGGTGGAGAAATAAATGCTAACAATTTTTATAAGTTAACAGGTGTCAACAGAGGGCGCTCAGGTGATCTGCACTGCCGGTGGTGGTCAGAGGCATCACCATCCGACCATGGTCTGGAGCCATTTTCTATGCTCTCTGTACAGGAAAACAAGAATATACAACAAGATTGATGTTAGTCAAAATTTCTGGATCACACTGCTGTGCTAACACACTCTCAGCATAACTCGTTATGCTAAAAGTTTTCCTAAGAAGTTTCTGACTATAGGAAGAGTTTCATATATATACTTCGATTTGACTAACACATTTAATTTCTCCTATGTGTTTGTCTAAATGATTTTGGATCAAACATTGGAGATAACTTTAGATGAATATTTAATATGTTCATCAAAAAAAAATGAAAGATATAGAAAACAAGAGAGAGAAGTGTACGTAGCGAAATGATACCGCTGCTTCCATGGACTACTACCACTGGAACTCATGAACTACAAACTGAAATGCTAGTCTGCTTCCACCATATCTCTTCATTCTCCCACACTTAGGCTGTGGTTCATAGGGTGGCCCATCGGCTTAATTGTGCCTGCGGCATGCAACTCGCATGTTTGATAGCTCGGGCCCACCAGCGAGCCAGGCTGCCAGCATGCAAATCATGCTCTCGCTATCTCTGGGGAAACACAATCCAAGTCCATTTCCTAGGAACTCGGGCCCACCAGCGAGCCTGGTTGCCAGAATGCAAATTATGCTCTCTCGCAACTGGACTCGCATTCACTTGCTGGGAAAAATAGAGTGGATCAGGCTGGGAAGCACAATCCAAGTCCATTTCCCGGCCGACAGCCCAGCTGGCTTCCGCACGTGAGCGTAGCACCTACCCTTCCTTTCATCTCCATTGCAACACCGTGTGCCGCTATTGCCACTCTGGCAGCCGTCGCCGAGGACAAGGTTAGGCTTCGCAGGGAAGAGGAAGAGGGGGATCCGCGAGATGCGTGAGGATCCCCTGCCGATGGAGGTCACAACAATGTGCTAGCCGGTGGAGGACCCCCCCCCCCCCCCCCCACGTGGTCCGATTACCGCTGCCAAGGTTTTGGGATTCAAAATCTAAAAAAAAAATAAGTTCCTGTCAAATTGGATGAATTTTGGAAATTTTGAAAAATTTGGACCGGGATTCACTCGTTGAACCAATCAAAAAATTCGTAATTGGTAAAATTTGGCCAAATTTTAACAAAAATAAAAAACAACGGTACTACAGCCCTTGCCAGTGTTGAATATAAATGAGCTTTTAGCCAATATTATATTTGATGATTAATTCAAGGGCCAATAATAAATGCTATGTTGAAAACGGTTTAATACCGTTTTGACTATTGACCATGTGTTAACTCAACTTAAATAGGTGGCATTTGATAGCTCTTATAGAGAAGTTGACGAAGGAAAAAAGGGTGTCACATGAGCGCGCGCCGCCGCCGCCGAGTCGTGTCGTGCCAAGGCGAGGCGAGCGAGCTTGCTTGCTTGTCTTGTCTTGCGCGACACACGAGGTCGAGTCAAGACGAGACGTGATGTGACACGTGGCACACGCGTGATGAATAAGGAAAGAGAGGAAATCGGGGTTTGACCGTTGTGCAATTAATGACAATTAATTGCTAATTGATTGACTCGTTAATGGCAATTAATTGTGATTGATTGCCATTAACCAGACGTTTCCTCCTAGGGCCTATATATTCCATACGCGAGACACACTTTCGTTCGTTGTGAGACACAACTCATTCCTTTCCATTCTAGTCGCGTTGCTCTCTGTTCATCCCCGTCCCGAACCTCTGCGCGCATAGAGATCGGGAGAGTAGGCTTCCGGAACCCGACGCCCTGCATCGAGACACCTGCTCAGGTGTGCGGGCAATCAGGTTTTTGGGGAGAGTCTTCCGCGACTGCTCGACGGCAAGATTATTTTCTTCCACTCCGGCGGATCGGGATCGTCTTCTTCCTGGTAGACGTTCGGGACTGCGACCACTTCGTCCTTGTCTTCTTCCTGGTGGACATTCGTGGGACTGCACTGCGATCATCTTCCTGCATCGACTGAGGTCCACTACTTCAAGCAACACACTATGTCGACTAGTGTAAATGGAGCCGCCGGTGCCTTCGGTACTGGTCCCTCCTCGGGGTACAATCTTAAACAACTGTTTTTCGTTTTCAGTATGTCTGTTGTAGTTGCAGTAGTTCTAGCAATGTTTATCTCTAATCTGAATAGTTATAAAATTGCACACGTGCACATATATGCCACCACTATATTATGCGTAATTTTCTAGATTAAACCAAACATTAAAATGTCTAATTTTCTAACAATCCAAAAACCTGATATTAGGCATTTTTCTCTTAGTGATTTTGCTGCTGCGTTAAAATTGGATCATTTTGATGGTTCAAACTATAAGTGGTGGCGCGCGAGAATGATACTGTGGTTGACTGCTATGAGTTGCTATCACGCCGCAAAGGGGAAGCCGAAACAATTTACTCCTAAGGAGGAACAAAAGTTCCTGGCAGCCAATAACCTCTTCAGAGGCGCCGTGATTAGTGCGCTCGATAAGAAGTATGTCGACAACTATATCATTTGCACCACTGGTAAGGAATTATGGGATGCGCTTGAGACCAAGTTCGGGGTTTCTGATGCTGGTAGCGAGCTGTACCTCATGGAGCAGCTGTTTGATTACAAAAATGGTGGATAACCGTTCTGTGATTGAACAAGCACATGAGGTATAGGCACTAGCAAAGAAACTAGAACAATTCCCTTGTGTGTTGCCTGCAAAATTTGTGGCTAGCGGTATAATCGCTAAGCTGCCACCTTCTTGAAAGGATTTTGCTACTTCTCTAAAATAATAGAGGAAAGAGTTTGGTCTTGCCGAACTCATGAGATCTCTTGATGTTGAGGAGAAGGCAAGAGCAAAAGACACACATGGGAAAGGCGTTGAGTCTTCTAGTGCCAATGTGGTGCAGAAGAAAAAACAATACGCATTCCGTAATAAGAAAAAGAACAAGCAAGAGAACAAGCAAAGGACAAATCCGAAGCTAAAGCAAACTACAACTTTTAAGAAGAAAAAAGCAGATGGAGACTGCTTTGTTTGCGGTAGCGATGACCATTGGACAAGTGCTTGTCCAGACCGCAAATTCAAACAAGATGAGAAAAAGTCAGTGAACATGGTTGTTAGCGAGGCTAAAGGAGAAACATCTGGGTATGGTAATTATTTACCCACTGTTCTTTCACTCTGTCATTCACCTGAGTAGTGGATTGACACTGGGGCTGATGTTCATATATGTGCTGACATCTCTTTGTTTTCTTCTTATCAGGCCAGCGACACTGGAGCCTTACTGATGGGGAACGGCTCTCATGCGCGTGTTCTTAGTGTTGGTACGGTCATTCTGAAGTTCACTTCGGGAAAGGCGGTGCTGATGAAGAACGTGCAGCATGTCCCCTCCATCAAAAAAAAATCTAGTTAGCGGCTCACAGCTTTGCAGAGATGACTACAAAATAGTCTTTGAGGCCAATAAAGTTATACTTTTAAAGTTTCGAACTTTTATTGGTAAAGGTTATGATTGCGGAGGCTTGTTCCGCTTATCTATGCATGATGTGTGTAATAAAGTCGTGAACCATACTGTTATTTCGTGATTTTGTCATGTTAATTGTGGTTGTTTAATGCGGCTAGCAAATATGAATTTAATCCCAAAATTTAATTTAGTCAAACGTTCTAGGTGTCATGTATGTGTGCAATCCAAGCAACCTCGCAAGCCTCACAAGGCTGCAGAGGCGAGGAACTTGGCACCATTAGAACTAATCCATTCCAATCTATGCGAGATGAATGGTGAGTTGACTAAAGGTGCTAGACGATACTTTATTACATTTATAGACGATTATACTATATTTTGTCATGTGTACTTGCTTAAAACAAAGGATGAAGCGTTACAATATTTTAAAGCCAATAAAGCTGAAGTAGAAAATTAACTTGAGAGGAAAATTAAACGCTTAATGTCCGATCGTGGTGGAGAATATTTTCAAGTGATTTTTCTGATTTCTACGTAGAATATGGAATTATTCATGAGAGGACACCACCACACTCACCACAGTCTAAGGGATTGCCGAAAGAAAGAACTGTACTCTAACTGAGATGGTTAACACCATGTTAGAGACTTTGGGACTATCTAAGGAATGGTGGGGTGAGGCGATACTGACAACATGTCATGTCGTGAATAGAGTTCCTACAAAGAATAAAGAAATCACACCATTTGAGGAATGGGAAAAGAAGACAATAAATGTCTCCTATTTGCGTAGTTGGGGTTGTTTGGCTAAAGTGAATGTGCCAATAAATAAGAAACACAAACTTGGACCTAAGACAGTTGATTGTATTTTTTTTGGTCATGCTACTCACAGTGTAGGGTATAGGTTTTTAATTATAAATTCTGGAGTATCAGATATGCATGTTGGTACTATAATGGAATCCAGAGATGCAACATTCTTTGAAAGTGAATTCCCTATGAAAAGTACACCTAATATTTCTAGTCATGAGTCTATAAATTCCTATGAGCAATTTATTGCGATAGAACAATCCGAGGAACCCCATGTTCACTATCCTGAGGAGGATGGTAATGTAGTCACTCGAATGAGCAAAAGACAAAGGAAAGTGAAGTCTTTTGGAGATGTCTATTGTGTACCTCATGGATGATACCCAAACAACCATTAAAGAGGCATTTTCCTCTCCTGATGCTGACTTGTGGAAGGAAGCAATAAGGAATGAGATAGATTCAATAATATCTAATGGAACTTGGGAAGTGGTTGAACGGCCTTATGGGTGTAAACCTATAGGGTGTAAATGGGTGTTCAAGAAAAAGCTTAGGCCTGATGGTACAATTGAGAGGTACAAGGCTAGGCTTGTGGCTAAGGGTTATACCCAAAGAGAAGGGGAAGATTTCTTTGATACTTATTCACCAGTTGCCCATTTGACAACAATTCGAGTGTTACTATCCTTGCCTGCCTCTCATGGTCTTCTCATTCATCAGATGGATGTGAAGACAACTTTCCTAAATGGAGAGTTAGAGGAAAAGATCTATATGGATCAGCCTAATGGATTTGTAACAAGTGGTCAAAAAGGCAAGGTGTGTAAGCTATTAAAATCCCTACATGGCCTAAAACAAGCTCCAAAACAATGGCATGAGAAGTTTGACAGAACTTTAACTTCTGTCGGCTTTGCTGTTAATGAAGCTAACAAATGTGTGTACTATCGGTTTGGTGGGGGTGAAGGTGTGATCCTTTGTTTGTACGTGGATGACATACTCATCCTTGGGACAAGCCTTGATGTGATCAAGGAAGTTAAAGACTTTTTTCTAATAGCTGATGTTATTCTAAACATTGAGCTTTTAAGAGAAGGCAATGGTGGGATTACACTTGTGCAATCCCACTATGTGGAAAAGATTTTAAGTCGCTTTGGGTACAGTGACTGTCAATCTGCTCCTACGCCTTATGATCCTAGTATGCTATTGAGGAAAAATCGAAGAATAGCAAGGGATCAACTAAGATTCTCCCAAATTATAGGCTTACTGATGTACCTTGCAAGTGCCACGAGGCCTGATATCTTGTTTACAGTTAGCAAACTAAGCTGATTTGTGTCAAATCCGAGAGATATCCATTGGCAAGCTCTTGAGAGAGTGATGCGCATCTGAAAGGTACTCTGAGTTATGGCATTCACTATACCGAATACCCCAAGGTATTAGAGGGTTATTATGATGCAAATTGGATATCTGATGCTGATGTGTTAAAGGCCACAAGTGGATATGTGTTTCTGCTTGGAGGTGGCGCTGTTTCATAGAAGTCTTGCAAGCATACTATCTTAACAAAGTCAACCATAGAAGCAGAACTCACATCACCGCCGGCGCTGAGGCCGATTGGCTTCGTGAACTCCTGATGGATCTATTGGTGGTTGAAAAACATGTGCCGGCTATTTCCATGAACTGTGACAATCAAACAGTGATCACAAAAGTCAATAGTTCTAAGGACAACAGGAAGTCCACAAGGCATGTCAAACGGCAATTGAAGACTGTCAGAAAACTGAGAAACTCTAGATTTATAGCGTTGGACTATGTCCATACATCTAAGAATCTGGTAGATCAATTCACAAAGGGACTATTACGTAATGTGATAGATAGTGCATCGAGTGAGATGGGTTTGAGACCCACGTAAGCTCTACCATGGTGGCAACCTATTCTATATGATCGGAGATCCTGTGAAGTAGAATGGTGAAACAAACGAGAAGTAGATTGTGAGGAAAGACCATTTACTTAACTCATCTCAATTGGACTTCTTTCCTAAGTCTGTAAGGAAAGCTGGTTATATACCTCAATGTATTCCAAAGTGGCTTATGAAGCGATAGATGTTGTCGTACAGAATTTTTTTAAGGAATACACCTATATGAGTTTGACTGCTAGTCACAGTCTATGAGATTTGGGTGGTCTCTAGATACTCATGAATGGGCCAGAAGTATGACTTATATGCTTCAACTAGACGGGATGTTCATGCAACCCGGTATCAGTTATGAGTTTAGATGAAACTTATATCACACAAAACTTACAATTCAAGGCATAGTCCATTGTTCAAGTTGTGACTAAGTGTAATCTGTACTCTAGGTGGAAGTTCAACTTAACAGTCTCCACCGAAACAACTGGTATATGAAATGACATGGAAATTTGAGAGCTTTTCTTATGTGCCCTAGAAATAGGTGGGGATTGTTGAATATAAATGGGCTTTTAGCCCATATTATATTTGATGATTAATTCAAGGGCCCATAATAAATGCTATGTTGAAAACGGTTTAATACCGTATTGACTATTGACCATGTGTTAACTCAACTTAAATAGGTGGCCTTTGATAGCTCCTATGGAGAAGTTGAGGAAAGGAAAAAGGGTGCCACACGCGCGCGCGCCGCCGCCGCTGAGCCGTGGCGTGGCGAGGCGAGGTGAGGCGAGCGTGCGTGCTTGCTTGTCTTGTCTTGTCTTCTCGTGACATGACACACGAGGTCGAGTCAAGATGAGACGTGACGTGACACGTGGCACACGCGTGATGAATAAGGAAAGGGAGGAAATCGGAGTCTGACCGTTGTGCAATTAATGGCAATTAATTTCTAATTGATTGACTCGTTAATGGCAATTAATTGTGACTGATTGCATTAACCAGACGTTTCCTCCTAGGGCCTATATATTCCATATGCGACACACACTTTCCTTCATTGCGAGACACAACTCATTCATTTCCATTCCAGTCGCGTTGCCATCTGTTCATCCCCGTCCCGATCCTTTGCGCGCACAGAGATCGGGAGAGCAGGCCTCCGGAACCCGACGCCCTACATCGAGACACCTGCTTGGGTGTGCGGGCAATCAGGTTTTTGGGGAGCGTCTTCCGCGACTACTCGCCGGCGAGATCGTTTTCTTCCACTCTGGCGGATCGGGGTCCTCTTCTTCCTGGTGGATGTTTGGGACTGCGACCACTTTGTCCTCATCTTCTTCCCGTGGACGTTCGTGGGACTGCACTGCGATCATCTACATCGACTGAGGTCCACTACTTCAAGCAACACACTATGTCGACTAGTGTGAATGGAGCCGTCGGTGCTTCCGCGACTGCTCGCCGGCGAGATTGTTTTCTTCCACTCCAGCGGATCAGGATCGTCTTCTTCCAGGTGGGCGTTCGGGACTGCGACCACTTCGTCCTCGTCTTCTTCCTAGTGGACGTTTGCGGGACTGCACTGCGATCATCTTTCTGCATCGACTGAGGTCCACTACTTCAAGCAACACACTATGTCGACTAGTGTGAATGGAGCCGCCGGTGCCTTCGGTAGTGGTCCCTCCTCGGGGTACAATCTTAAACGATTGTTTTTCGTTTTTAGTATGTCTGCTGTAGTTGCAGTAGTTCTTGCAATGTTTATCTCTAATATGAGTAGTGATAAAATTGCACACGTGCACATATATGCCACCACTATATTATGTGTAATTTTCTGGATTAAATCAAACATTAAAATGTCTAACTTTCTAACAGCCAGTGCATCTATGGTTGGGAATTGTGCATCCCACATCTGAGTGATGTCGTTGATGCCTTGAGCCATTAACCATCGGTGCCGGCGACCTGGCGTCGTCGTGGTAATGGCCAAGGTGCTGCTACGTATAGTACATGGCTGCCACTAACTTGAGTGCGTTTGTACCTCCTGACCATGGGAGTCAGCAGGAATAACGTTGAGCAATGGAAAAACATAGGAGGGGACGGGATGAGGGAGATGGACAAGAGCATAGCTACAACATTTAAGGAGCCTTACCACTAGCAGTCGGCGGCCAACCACCCAGAGGAAGGAAGAAATTAAATGATTAGGGTTTGTAGGATTTTTTTAGATAAAGTTAGGGTTTGTATGTAGGATAAGGTTTTGTAGGATAAGGTTCACACTTATATAGCTGTGGGAGATAACTTTGGACTGTCTTTGACCTTGTATTGGGCTAGAAATTTCAATTAGGCTGAATTTTTTGGGTGGTTTGTATTCCTCTCGAGCGCTACTGAAATGGGCGAATTTTACCGAAATTCAGCCCATTTGGGGCTAATCTCAGATCTTGGGCCGCTGCACAGAGCCGGCCGCCCACCATGGTGCCTCTGCTGTACAGCGTCCTTGTGCTGGCTGGCGCACACATGTTTGCTAGTGGCGAGTGGCCCAGCCACATGGGAGGAAGACCTTGCCAAGGTGCTCCACCGCATGCTTCGCCCTCCTCGTGGAGCTCAAGACAAAGCACCACCTCCACCTCTACGGCTGACGAACTTGCATTTGCCATTGCCGACTCGAAGCTCATTGTAGTGGTGCTGGTCCTGGCCATGTTCTTGCCTCCGCCCAGGTGGTACAGCCAGCTCCTGGCAAGTGCTCGATGGAATGCCAACAAGAGAAAGAGGGCGTAACTCCACCAGATTCTAGATGCAAGGTGATCCTATCCATCTATACATCCTATCAAACATGATCACAGCTCGGCCTGGCTCAGTAGGAGTAAAAAATCAAACAAGAGAGGTTGTACCATGGGAGCTGGGCTTAAGCTGGCCATAGCTAGGCCACCTGGCCATGTTGGCCGGAGCAAGAAATCAAACATGCCCTTAGAGAAAGGAGGGACAAGGGATCTTGGCAAAAGCTAGAGAGATTGAGGAATGCAAAGAGTATATACTGTCTGCTCACTCTAGCTCGACGAAATTCAGAAGGGAGGCTGTGGTTTACTATAACCCGTTCGCTCCTACCGCAAATAGATCTATATGTTAGAGAGAACAAGGGATCCCATAGAGAGCTTATGAGAGGGGTATAGATAAAGATGGGAACCAAAAGAAAAAACATGGTAGACAAATCTCTTACCATCTTCTAGCACCACCTCCAGTGAAATCAAGGAGCTTGAGGCCTCTAGCGACTCCCTTGCTTTGGCTGCCAATAGATCTATGCAAGAGAGAAAGGAATCACATAGAGAGATTGTTATAGAGGGGAAAAAGAGGCTGGCATGATAGAGAGGAGCAGAAAATATAGCCTTTACTGATGCTAGCACCTAACTAGTGAATTCGATGGCGGGAGGTCACGATCTATGGCGACTATCTAGGTCTAGATACTAGGGAGGGTGAGTGAGGTGGAGGAAATGAGAAGGGGAGAGAACCTCGATATTTCAAAAGGGGAAAGTGGATTCAACCATCACAGCATACCCTACATAAAAAAAAACTATGTGAGGGACCATTCTTGCACACAGTATTCGTACAGTTCTAAATAATAGTAAAACAAATATTTTTTTTGTTTATGAATTTTTATGGAAATTTTTTCGTAGATCCAGTTGAGGAAAATATTTATTATGGGTTTAAGACTTTCTTTTGGTTTCAGTTTATGGAACCATTTCTCATATATAAACTAATTTTACAAATAGGGCATCGGTAGTACATTATCGTGATTAGACAATGACTTGAAACCCACATGTTTGAGCTCCAGATATTTCTTTCAAGTGGAGGGATACTATATCTTTATGAAAGGAATTGTTGGATCCTAGAGTTTTCCAATGGTGCTTCCTTCAGTGCTTCCCTTTGGTGGGAGACCAATACTTATTGAGAAGTTTCTTAGCAACTTCTTCACAACTATGTAAATTGAAGCATCTCTTCAGATGCACGAGTTTCTTACAAATAGGATTTTTATTTTGGTCCCTTCATAAGTTATGCACTTAACCATTCCATATTATAGTTCTAGCTAGTGTCTGACTGATTAAAACCTACTCTCAATGGGTAAACAACTAAAATACAAGTTGAAGCAACAAACTAAGCATCTCATGCTTGGCGAAGATCTCTAATGTTGCCCACTGCAATCTTAGCTTGTCGTTCTTCTTTTGAAGGATTGACCCAATGTGAAACATGGTTGGGCAATGTGGACTAGATCGTGGATGGGCGTTGAGCAGTATTTGTCGGTCAGGCGGGTATTGAAAAATAGGCCATGTGAAGCATTGGTCTATTAAACATGTGCCAAAATACAGTAAAACTAGAATCTACTTTATAAGTCCAAACCTTTTTAGACCTTGATTCTTAGGATGAAAATAGGATGGATGTTTACCGATATTTGTCCTGCCCGAATGGGTTAAAACCTTATATGAATAGTCTATATTTGAATCTGAAAATTTAATATCAACCATATCTGAACCCGAATAATCGAAGTTGGATTTTTTATATGTGTATGAAACATGTATCAATATTCTCCGTATCCGGTTCTAATAAAGAGAATAAAATATGCGATATGGGGCATAATGCAGGATCACTTATACCCATTTGTATCTGATCAGGTTTTGTCCCTACTTGACTCTGACAAAACTCATTGAGCTGCACTACTGGAAACTAAAATGTTCCTGTTGGTTTATCACCTACCGATAGAGAAATAGACAATAATTCTATCAGGCCCGAGAACTAACAGAAAAAAAAATTGAAAACCGATAGGGTAATATATTTTTGTGTCGGTTTTTGGTCAACCGACAGAATAATATGCATTTTTTATATGCGTGCTGGTGCCGCCGGCAGAAAAAGTCAATTGGTAATGCTACCTTACGGTCGTCCGACCCCATCGGACAAATGTGTGGGCGACCAGGATAGACGCGTGGGCAACCACTCCACCGCTTATCCTGTCCACCTTCCATCTCCACCTTTTCCGCTCTCTCCTTGCTACTCCCCCGCCGTTCCTGCTGCCCGTGCCTATGCGCCCGCACGCCGCTGCTCCTGCCGCATATCCCGTGCGCCTCCCTTTGCTATGTGCTCTCCACGCCACGATGGCCGTGAGCCACCACTCCCTCCCTTCCTTCCTCCCTCACCTCTGCGACCTCCATGTCCTCTATTCCACCGGAGTGAGGGCGATGGCGGTGGCTTGAGCCACACACCTTCCCCCTGCTCTCTCTTCCTCGCTGCGACCTCCATGCATCCGGAGAGGAGAGCAACAACGGCAACTTTCGGCAAGGTAGCTGGGGTCCTCATGTGGATCTCAACTTCTTCCTCTTTTTCCTCCCTCTAGACCAAGCTCTCCTCTACCTTCTCCTCGCCCTCGTCGTCCACCTCCTTCTACTCCTCATCTGGATTTGGATCTAAGGGATACGATAATGGCTAGGGTTTCGGTGAGCTCTCAGGTACACATCTCATTGTTGCAATGGTTCTCTCTTGATGTTGCAGTAGGTTTCAATCAATGTTGTAGTACTGCTTTTTTAGATGTTTTGCAGTATGTTTTCATTTGCTTCAATCTACATGTTGTAGTAATTGTTGCACGTGTGTTTCAACATGTTTGGTGTTATTGTAATAATATCTTCTTGGTGTTTCAGATGCTGCAGCTTAATATTTCAGCTATTTTTCCTTGTTGTTGGAACAATACATTCAAGATGTTTCAACTTCATCATCACAATCTCGGAGTTGTTATCTATTTTTGTTGTTGCAATATATATGTTCATAGTGTTTCAACTGCTTCAACCCATTGTTGCAGCAGTTCATTCTATGTTGTTGCAATAACATGATCATGGTGTTTCGAACAGCTTCAACCTGTTGTTGCAGTAACTTATTCGGTGATATTGCAACAACATGTTCATGGTACTGCTGCTTCATCCTACTGTTGCATCTCAAGCTGGGGAGGTGAGCTGGGGGGAGCTGTGGGAGCGAGCTTCGGACGGGGCGGATGTGCTGGGGGTTGATGAGGTTGGCGGCAGGCAGATCTCGTGCATTTGGGGGGCAGAACGAGTTCCTTACGCAGGGACAGAAGGATGGGGCGATTTCTTTTTCTACTCTGAGCGGGGTGTGTTTGCATCTCTACTTTTTTTCTTCTCCATGCAGGGGCAAGTGGGGTCATGTACGAAGACCCGGCGCCCATACAATAGCGCTTTCTTCTTCTCCATGCGGGGACAGGTGGGGTCGCGTATGAAGACCCGGCGTCCAGACTCTAGTGCCCAGATCGGACGTCCGGGCGCTAGTAGTACCGAAAGTCAATTCAATAAGCGCCCAAAACTAAGGCATGCAGCCAACCTGGGCCTGGGCTGCGCTGGTCTTTCAGCCGGCCCAGAAGCAGGCGGGTTTTGCTCGCAGACACATATAAGCGGTGTGCCCCAAACCCTAGCCTCGCTTGCCGTCGCTTACTCCACAGGAGCAGCCGCCTCCGCCTCGCCTATCTTCTGTCCTTCTCTGTCTCAAACTCGTCGGCGTGGGGCTCTCAGCAACGGAGTCTGCCTTTGTTCGTATCTACTTCAGCTGCGGCGCCATGGCTTGCTGCGCCTGGCAGCGGCAGCGTCTACGGCGACCTCTTGGCCCTCCGTCACCACCATTGCTTGGCATCTTGCTTGCTAGTCGGCGGATGGACAGGATCTATGATGGCCAGCCTGGATCAAGTTAATGGATGGTGAGCAGTAGCGCGTGGGGCGGATCCGGTGCGGACGAAAGGTGGCATGAAGAGCAGTAATCCCGTTCGTGCAGGTAGTTATCGTGACTTTCTTTCCCTTTGGTCCCTTAAATTTTGTTGTTTTGTTGTGTATGGAATGCACTAATGTTTGTCTTCGTCTCTGGCTACATCCGCATTGGTCCCAGGGAGCGCCCCCATCAATTTTTTCCCCAGGTCTGCACCCGCTGTTTGTTACTAAACTTCTATTTACTGGTTTGAATGATAATCATTAATTCAAATGCAGCGGTATGCATTTAGGTATCACTGATTTCATTAGAGCTTATAGGAATATTAGCCTATATTTTTTTTACTGCGCTAGTGAGGGATGTACCAATCTTTTCTATTTGTTCTTCCGTATAAGCAGTCCCAGAAGGTTTTTCTAGTTGTAAAGTGGATCTAATGTTTTCTATCGATCTATCCATTTTCTAGATTAAGAAGGTTTTCCTCAAGCATCTTTATTTTATATCACAAAGAAATCTGGCAAGGGTGCCAACTGATTCTGAAAGAGCATTGGCCTTGGCTCCAAAGACTCCCAGGGAAGCAATTGAAGGTATAATGCTTTCCTTTTGCCAACTGTTCGGTTTAATACTTTTCTGTTCAGAATCATTTTTTGTTCCTGTTTGATAGAATTTTGTAAACAATTAATATAATAGTCTAGCTCCCAAATTTATTTGCTATTTTGAAAACAATGACCTTATGTTCTCAAGTAATATATGGCACATGAAAAGAATACAGTTCTTAGTGATTGTCCTAAAATGCTTTATTTATATGATGAAGTAAATCTGTTTTGCTAAAAATCCCATGACATTTGCAAGATTTCTAACAACATAATATTCCACTGCAGGTTTTGTTGAAGCCGAAGAACCCTCCTCATGCAAGTATTGAATGGCTGGTAGTGCAAAATAGGCTAAATCTTTGTATACATAGCATTAATGATGTAACTTCAGTGGCGTGTGTAACATGATCTCTTAAGTGAGGTTTCCTTGTATTTATCGACATGGATCTATTGTTTATGCTTGTTATTCGAACTTAGGCATGTGTGCCATGTGTATACGATCTATTGAGTTTTCTAGGTATAAATGATTGATCCTACTACAAGCCCTGGGCAGTTTGACAATGTGTCAAAGACTGCATGGTTGAAGTTCTTCACCATGTTCTTCACCTAGAGTTTGATGTCGTCGACGACGCCTTCCAACTCCAGACGCCAGGATCCAATGTCCGCAACCATCACTTCCAGCATGGTCACCCTAGCATTACAGTCATTGGAGAGGTGCATGGTGTTGTCGGAGGCATGAGAGTTGTAGGTGACTTGTAGGTGACCTTGACAGGTGCAGAGCGTGATGACTCCAAATCGGTGATGCAGTGGTCGACGAGGCTATCATGCATAGTGAGATTGTGCTTGAAGTTGGAGAAGCACTGATCTAGCAGGGCATCATGGTTGTTGAGACCATGGCCAAACTGGTCGAGCTTCTCGAGGATGATCTTCAGGTTGGGATCCATAACACCGAACGCGTGCTGCTGATGAGTGTAGTGGTCATGAGCCACGGCAGTGACAGAATCTAGCATGAAGGAAAGGGATCAGAGGATGGCGAGGAAGGAGAGAGGATTGGAGAAGAGCCTCCGATACCAAATTGTTAGCAGAAAGGGGAAGAAGAAAGAAATTGAACTAGATGGGATAGGCAACACAAAGTTCTATTGCATGAAATAGTTGAAGTGTTTACAATTTTCATCGTCCTCTCCCTTCTCTTCTCTCCTTATACTACAATCTAGGCAAGCCATGTTGGGCCTTTCACTCTCGGGTTGGGCCTGCACACCCTACTGGACTGCCTTCCTTCCATTTCTGGCCCATCCGCAGCAGCCGAGCTCTGTCAAGGCTGATGTGTCGGATCTTCAGTAGTATGACTGTTACCTCTGCCTATGCACTCTAGCGACGAGGTTGAACCTAGTGTCAGATATCAATGTCCCATGGGAGACATAGGAGAAGCACTTCTTGGAGCCTCCTGCCCCCCTCTCAGCGGACGTGGTGTTCTCTCTTGATGGCGATACGACACGGTATTCTAGGCCAACCTCTTGCTGGGCCTGCCCCGCGGTGTACTACAACTCACACACTGGGAACTCTGTCATGGAGGTCATCACCCTATCCCGTGGGTGTGAGATTCGCCCTAGAGAGGGGGATGAATTCATGGTGGTGCTGAAGATGCACGAGACCATTTGTTGCACTGAAGGAGGCTCCATCAAGTTCGTCTGTGAGGACCATCTTGGCAAAGCGATGGTTAAGATGTGGACTCTGGATCTGGCATGCAGGAAGTGGAAGGCCGGGTCAGGTGTGCTTTCGAATGAAAATGTGAGAATATATATATATATATATATATATATATATATATATATATATATATATATATATATAAGGATAATTTCTTTTTACTCCCAGTAGTAGTTACTCCCATGTGTATATCTCTAGATTTAGGGCGTATATGGCTCGATGAAGTGTATGTAGACGAAGTATATGATCATACTAAACTATCTAAGGTAGTATATATGTTAAGTATGCATGCATACATAGAGTATGTGGTTATACTTATTATATATACTACAGTAGTGGCATTTTAGTAATATATTAAAAAAAATATGATTTTCTTTGAAAATTTTTCGTATGGTAAGATCTAGAGTATCTTAATATAAGTATATGAACATACTCAAATCGATAAACAAGTATGAATACATAAGTAATGTGTTTATTGAAGATGGGAGTAATTACTTTTGGGAGTATGGAAAATGCATCCTTATATATATACCAAATAAATTTTGTTTTGAGGCCACAGAGCCAAATTCAAAAAAAGTGGACCACATAACTAGGACAAGTTTTTCCTAGGGTCATACACCTAATTCTCCCTAGAATTGCATCCACCCACATGGTGAGCAGCTCATCCCCAATGCACCGGACGAGCAGTTCCTTGCATCTGGGAAGGACGCATCCACAAGGTATGCTGGTCCCAGAACTGTCCCAATAAATTAACTCGGTGCTCTCCATGCCCAATTCATATCCCCTCCATCTCCATGCCAAACTCCTATCCCTTCCATCTTCAAGTTCCGCCCGTAGCCATGGAGGAGGGAAGCTCAACCCACGGCCATGGGAGGCCGGCCACCAGAGGTCTCCTGTCACACCAGAGAGGTGGCTGTGGTGGTGTTAGGGGGGTTGACACAGGCCACCCGAGGTCTCCTGTCTCACTAGGGAAGGTCAGATATGCGAACAATATAGAGTTGGAGAGGGGATTGACATGAAGACTAGGGAGGGCTAGCTAGGGCCTAGCCAAGAAAGAGCAGCCACCCTCCATGTTCTTCTAAAGCTAGCTAAGAGCTCAAAGTGGCTTCGCGGAGCTAGGTTTCAGTCTGTTTATAGGCAACCAAGCAGGTGGAAATTGGCTTCTTGGAGCCTAGTTAGGAGTTAGCCACTCAACCAAACAAGACCATATATACCAGACAACTTCCTCGGTAACAACTTCCACAAGACCATTTCTTTACCATTGAGCCAAAATTTACCTATGTCAACTATGTTTTCACTCACTGAGACAATAGCTAGCACTGTTTAGCGACAGCCCACTCAAAAAAGAGATGCTGATTGGATTCTTTCACATAACAAAAAAAACTCTCATCTTCTACTTTCCTTCTTGTTGCTAAGTTATCTCTATTGAGAACTTTATTGTTAATGAGTAGCCACAAAAGCATACGAACTCTAGGTGGTATCTTAATTTTACCCAAAGCTAAATCATGGACTAGATTAATGCCTCTAAAGTAACTAGCTTTATACCTAGAGGTCCAAATACATGTCCTGGCCCAATATCTAAGTAGCCTGGCCCAATTAAAGCAAACCCTAGGTATTTAAGCCAATCCCGCCCCCCATCCATTCATTTCCCACCCCGCCCCTCTCGGTCCCCTCCTACTGGCGGCCATGAGAACACCACACAAACTCACTGCTCATGGAGGGCCGCACGGCATGGCAACTACACGTCCACCCCGCAAGCTGCTACCCCCACACCGGCATGCTGCATGATGCTGCCCGCAGTGGTAGGGTAGGCTGCGACTGTGGTCACAGCCATAGCTACTTGCCAGCCGGCAGACGGCTGCCCC
The DNA here is from genome assembly GCF_000003195.3 of Sorghum bicolor. Classification (NCBI taxonomy): domain Eukaryota; kingdom Viridiplantae; phylum Streptophyta; class Magnoliopsida; order Poales; family Poaceae; genus Sorghum; species Sorghum bicolor. The sequence continues at coordinate 9,829,041 of NC_012874.2, forward strand.
TAGTTGCCTGGTGGTTGCACAACACATCGTTGTGCCCCCGAGCCGTAACTACTCCTTCATCTTCCCCACTGCGTCAACTCCCCAGCCATTTCTCACTATGGGGGCCAACCGCCATGGTAGGGACCGTACAAGCACATGCCAATGTCGATGCATGATGACCATTTTCTTTCACTTAACCTTTCCTATTACAGTTTGCAACATTCAATTTGCATCACTAACTGCAGCAACCATGGCCGTCCTGTTTCAAGAGGGACGTCGGAGTCAAAGATGTTGACCACCGACTGAAGCTGCTGGATTTGGAGGACATCGACGCCGTGATTGCAGGATTGGTTGCAGATCAAGTACAGAGGTATGTCCATTGTTTTGTTTTGTACTTTGGTTTTCTTTACTATGGTTCTATCCTAATTGAGAAGAGTTGTTTCCTAATTGTTGGATTCCTTTTTTAGTTGATGAGAAGGAAAACAAGCTACGACATTATGGTCTTGCTTCCAAGATATTCTAGAATCTCTTAAGGTTAGTGCACACATCCAAATTAAACCAGTGTTGGGCCATCCTCCAACTCTTAGGTGTTGTGTTTCCGATCATAACGCATGACTCATAGTCTTAGACACCACTCATTCCTATCGATTATAGATACAATTTGACCGAACGACCATGCTCATCCAAACTTCTCAAGATTACATGGCATGATAGTATACAAGACTATATTAACCATTATACTTTTCCTTCCAAAATGGTTAAGAGGCAAAATATCAAGAGTGAAATCAAAGTCTTGGATCGGTAGGGTACTTTTCAATGCACCCCATCTTTCCCTTAAAAAATGTGGATATAGATGTCGATGATCAATCATGATTACTCAATGCATTGCATATATTAGGCATCCTTGCACTTGCTCCAATTCTCATGCGTCAGCTTGCGTAGCTTTGTACAAGTTGAGATAGTCTTACCTTGTGCACTAGCTCATGAGAGACAAAGAAAGAAGACAAACACACACAATGGGTTTAACCAATCCTTATGTGCCCGCTTGCATAGTGTTTTTTACAAGGACTTGTATAGCATTGTACAAGTTGAGAGATAGTCTTACCTTATGTACTGGCTCAGAGATAAGAATGAAGACAACCACACACAATGGGTTAATAAACATTTGACACAGGCACTACCAATCACATAATAGCCACAGGTTGGCCCCTCTCTGAACATGCGTTGGTCTTGCGAGTAGTGCTGCCATGTCAGGAATCCATCGTGTGTTGTCCCCCTCCTCCTTGTTCTCTCAAGTTGGATGAAGAGCTTGTCTTCCTTTTGATACCAAACCAGTTCAGCCACTGACAGAACTGCAGTGCTCGCCGGAGCCGAGCATGATCACCTGCACACGCATGCCAACGCAAAGAAGACGAGAGATTTTTGGGCGACCAACCTACTGCCTTTCCGTGACCCATCTTTTGCAACATAAATAGGCAAACAACAAACATGCCCAACGGCTACGATGTGCCATGCGCCATATTCATCCGCAAGCTATGGCATGCCACCGCCATCGTGATCACTTTGGCGTGCCACCTCCCCTCCATGTCTTGCACACCCATGGCAAGCCAAAAGGCTCATGTGCTCTAAGACAATGGCCACAATGCTAGAAGCCTGGAATTCAGGAGCTGGGTTGACGGCTAGCACGCATGGCTAAACAGATGACATGCCCGGTTTGGCATCAGCGATAGAGACACACGCGTCGGCCAGCGTGACACAACTGAGTGCCTGGATGCCGCCCGCCGGGCGGGCACTGATGCCACCGTCTACCCCACGTGGGGGTCCTCCAGCCACTTCCTCTCTACGGCCACCTGACGCGCGCGCCCGCATCTGGCCATCGCCAGAGTCACCCATGTTCATGTCATGGGCTCCGGCAGGCCCTGCGTTTGGATGCTAGGATCACCACTTGTTAGTATGATCTTCTTCCGCCATCTCACCATGTTTTACATGAGTTAGGTGACGTTGCTTCGGAACAATGAAATGAATAGCGGCAGCTTGCCGCTAAGCTATTTGTATTTTTTACGCTATCACAACTTTCACCGCTATTACGCGCTATAGCGCTGCTAAGTTGTATTTGCTATGATAACTTTCTCCGCTATTACTCGCTATAGCGCCGTTACGATAAATCTTTTTAGTGTGACTCTCAATACTCCATCTTAGACTAGATTATCATTTATGATTTGCAACTAATTTGGTATTTTGGAGAATTAAGTTTTCATGAACCATGTTGTAATGTCACATTGGTATTTAGTAATGTTACCTACACTTATGACAACATATTTTTATTCATCAAAATTTATATTTACCATATCTTTTTCATCAATTACTCATATTTTTTATATATTTGTTATAAAAATACTATCTGTCATAGCACCGTTATAGTTGCATAGCTGCCCAAAAATGTTGCCACTATTTTCAATAGCCCACTATTTTAAACTTTGCTTTGGAATGGCCATGAATTTCTCGTTAAAAAAAAACAAAACAACGCATGTGTCGTTATCTGTCATCAGATATATAGAACACTATCACATATAGAACAAAATCCATCAACAAACGCTGCTAGCAATGCGACCAAAAGCGACACAGAATAGAGCTGAGATTAACGCAGACAGATGTGAAATTTTTCTATTTGCTTACTTGCCAACGCATGATTGATTTAGAGGGGATATCAGGAACTGAATCTGTAGACAAATCATAGGCCCTGAAATCCAATTCAGTGCTTCGGCCAGTAATTGGAACTACTGGGCCTTGAGCAAGGCGAGATGCTATAGCTAGTTCACTTCACTGGACCAAGTTCCAAGGAAATCCAAGGAAGCTTCAGAGCTTGCTTTGAGAGCCTTCAGCCCTGAACGCCGTCATCCGCTGCCTTCTGATGGCCACCAGCTTGCCGGACTCCTTCCGGATCTCCACTGTCACCGCCGTCATCCGCCCTTTCTGCTCCCCCTCCGCCCATCCATCTCCACTTCCTCCTGGATACACAACATTCCAGTTCCTTTGAAACATACAAGTACATATCCTTTCAATGCTGTTTCTAAATATACACTGAACTGAACTTTGGATTCCTTAACAAGCTTCCATTGTTTGGATATTTCCTTGGAGGGAAATGTAACACCCGAAAATTTGCAACTTTTAGAAATAGACGAAAAATAGTTTAATTTGTTATTTTGTGCTCATGAAACATAAGAAAAATAATATTTTCATTAAAATAAACTTTATCATAGGATTAATAACATGGTTGTGCATTCATAATGGAGCATATATTTTATTTCACTATGTGGATTTGAGAAAAGTCAAAATGTTTTCAAAATTATTTTAAATTGTTTTGAAAAAGCTTTGAAATAAAAAGAAAAAAAGAAAATCTCTCCTTCTTTTCCTGTTGCCCTGAGTGGCGCACCTCTCCCTCTCCCTAGTTTTGGCCCAAAGGCCCAGCTCCCATCCCACAAGCCCAGCACACACTCAGCCCAACAGCAGGCCGCGCCCTTCCTTCCCCTCACTTCTGTCTTGCTGCCACCGGTGCCCGCCTGGCAGCGACCCCGGCCTTCTTCTACCTTACGCCGTAAGGAGGCTGGACACCGACCCGTGCTCAACCGAGCCTTCTAAAGCCTCTTGACCCTTCACTGCTCCCTCCTTTACCCTACAGTCCATGCAAGGAGCCACTCTAGCCCTAATTTCTTGCTAACAGATCTCGCTTTGCCGGCAGTTCCGCCCACCGTAGTGGAGTTTCCAACTCGCTGCCGTTCCTACGGATTCGAGCCTTGGCCGAGCTTCACAATGCTCCTGCGAGGTCGCCAAGCCGTCTCCTTCTTTCTCTCGTGCTCTAGTTTGATCGCTAACCCTCACCGAACCATGCAGGAAATTGATCTCCGCCCTGCATGGTTCATCCCGAGACCTCATTTCTGGAATTAAGCGCTTCGGTGTGTTCGCGTTGGTCTCCTCTTTCTTGTGTTTTTCCTGTTGGAAATCATTCACTAAATCATCGGATTTGCAAACTCCGGTGAACTCCTCACCACCGGCCATGGCGCCACTGTGCCAGAGCTGCTGTTGCCGGCCAGCACCCTCTCTCTCCATCCCCAGCTTTTAATCCTGGTAGTCCAATCTAGATCCAATTGTTGATGTAAGCCGACGATATCTCTTCGGCTGGACATTTTCTTAAAGAGACCCCCTGGTTTTCTATAATATAACCCACGGTCCGTTACGACGTTACAGAATACGTTTTGTCGTTTTAAAAACGTAAATTTACTAAGTGTTATTCAAAATACGTTTTCATAAATTACCAAAATGTCACTGAGTTTGTCTTAGTCATAAAATATTCGTTTTAACTCTGATTTGACCCATTCAAATTGAGTTAGATTCGTTTTACGAGATCTATATGTTAGTAATACTGTTTACTCAGTTTTAAACTTTTTATTTTTGTGGCCCTATTTAATTAATTATTTTTCTATAGGAAATCCTAGAAAAATTCATATCTTCTCTGTTTTAGCTCTGATTTTTGTGATCTTTACGTCTATGAGATCGTAGTGATGCGTTGAATCATTTTATAAACTTTTCTTACTGTTTTTATATTGATGGTGTACTGTTCTAATTATAGTCTTGTTTGCTCCGTGTATGTGTGGTCTCGATTGTTTGTGTGTTGATGATTGGTGACCGAGTATAGACAGTGAGCATTACTTCAGTGACCAAGATGAGCCCCTTGACGACCAGCAGGACCAGCAAAATCAGTAGGATCAGCAAGAGCAGCAGAGAAACTTGGATCAAGGCAAGTATAGCATTTGGGTCTTATTTCTGTGACCATGATCTTGTGACTTGATTAATGTTTAAGCAACAAATGATAAAAAAGCCTTTTTCGCAACTTGAGGATTTGTCTGTAAGTGACCACCGGGATAACAGTGCAACCATGAGGGCTATAATGGCTCTGACTTTAGCTCAGTATAAAGACTTTTTCTAGCTTGTTAGAGGTTACGCGAAAGGGCGCTAGAGGGGCTTACCATTTTGGGTATAGTGGGGCCTCTGTCGTTATGTGTATAGGTTGCGCGTCATTGTGCCATTTTGAAGGGGGACTCTACATCTATGTGCCCGGGAAACCTTGCGGCCCTAACATGTTAGACAAACTTTTGAAATGCTTCATAGTGATCCCTGCCGACCTTCCTTAGTAATGGGTTAAGAGGATGATCACCTCGGGCGAAAGGGTAAATCATGACTCCTGGGTAAAGATGTATAACCTCTGTAGAGTGTTTAAAACTAGTTCTTTATTTATTGTTTAATGCTTTACATTATTTATGTCACTTTGATACGAGATTGTAGGATCTATACAATCTAGTTACTATACTTGTGGAGTTCGACATGGACTCACTTTTGCTATTTCGCCCACACTTCAGGAGGAGTGTCAGGCTTGTGATCAACCAGTCAGTTTGGATCGTGTAGAGAGGAGTTAATACCCGAAGTTGGAGTTATCTTCCATTGTGTGGTACCTAAGGTTATCTCTGATTTATTATGTACGCTATATAATATATGTATTGTCTTTTGATATTACCCCTTATTTGTAGCTATATGTGAGATTTCGCTTCTAAGACTCACATATGGTGTATATTTGATTTTGTCCTTAAAATCGGGTATTAAAGAAACCTAACCACTGGGCTGTTATACTATTCCTATGTAGTACTAACATGGTTGTTTCTAGGAAACAAACTTCAAAGAAGCATGTCTACGTGTGATAGAATAGAATAAACAATCCTACTCTCCTGCTACCTTCATGTTTGCTTTCTTGTGCTGAGAAATAGCCAAAAGTTGCATACACAGATTATAGATATGTAAATAAATAAATACAATGGAATATTAGTGAAGAATAGTCATGGAAAAAATGTGCAGATATTGCTAACCAAGTGCTGGGTCCCCAAGAAATTAAAGCAGCTTTACTTGAAAGACCAAGGTGCACCAAATTGGACAATATAATATGGGTATTGCAGTCCACCTATATATAGAGAAACTAAATTTATGTGAAAGACGTGTCATGAAAAACAAACACATCCCTCTTAACAACGACAACAAGTTTAATCTTCTCTCAGAACATTTTGGAGGAGTAATTTCATCATAATAATAATAATAAAGACTTTGACCTGCATAAACCCCCAATAATCTGCTCTGTTTTTAGAAGTATCTGACAGCTAGGGAGGTCTGCTTTTCGGATCTAACTCTTGAGCACCTAGGGCACTTGAAACACATCGTTTCTATGCTCAAATTCTTCTACCGTAGTGACAATGATGCTCAAACCTTTTGCATATTTGCAGAAAAAAGAAGTATCTGACAGCAAATTTCTAGCCGATCACAATTACTTCGATCATACTTCAAAAATCAACGACTGCTAAAAAACAATGCTGCTACACGAAACTATTACGAAATGGGACTGGCTGATCCGTCGGCGTGCGGTGGAGGTTGCCACAATAACATTAGAGCATAGGCTGGACTGGCATCCATGATGTATACTCTACTTATTGCTATTGCTAGGCAGTGACACGCTATTCATCGCCGTTGCCTACATAGGCCTGCCTGATTGAAGACAATGACACGCCTAGTAGACAAATGATAACAAATAACTGTGTGTGGAGTGGCCACACTACACATAGAAAACCTCTTGTTTTGTTTCTCACTGACTCCGAGTGTTAAAGACACAGACACTATACTAACATAGTGGGGAATGGAAAAGAACTGAAAAGATTATTTCTTTTGGTGTTCCGAGGAGGGAATGAAGGCTTAACTGAAAGAAACCGGAGAGAAGACAGTGAGAAACCTTGATGGAGCTTCGCCGGTGTGAAGTAGGAGATGTCATAGTGGATGGAGACCTTGACGATACCCTCAACGGACATGATGGCCGCGGCACACACATAATACCATGGTTTCAAATAGCAGGCTATTGAAAATAGCGGCAACTTTTAATTGATGCAAAAAAACATGGAATTTGGTGAACACAAATATGTTTCTAAGATTCACAAGTCTAGGTAACATTACCAATATGACACTACAACATGGTTCATTAAAATCCAATGTTTAATTGTCCAAAATACCAAATTAGTAGCAAATGATAAGTAGAAAATAACTAATAAATTAGTAAGCCAATGATAACTAGGTAAAATACGAAATAGCGCTGCAGCACTATAGCATGCAATAGTGGCCAAAGTTGACAGAGGGGCGCAAAGAGCAATAACTTAGCGTCGAGTCTCTCGAGCCACTATAACGTCGCTATAGCCCGCTATTTTTTTCTATGCATCGTATGCTGCTGCCATGAGACAAGAGCCAAGCCAAGACAATAACTTGTTACGTGAGAGCTGTGCTGGGCGCAGCTACAAGGAAGTAAGGATGGAAGGAAGGAGGCAGAGTGGGAGAGGCATGCACTAGGTGGGGCATTACGTAGAGTGAGTAGAGCGCGCGGCCGAGCTCAGCAAGGGACACGCGCACACCGAAGAGTGAGAATGCGTTGAAGGCCTGGCCCAGGGCATGGGTTTTTTTATCGGCCAAAATGCACGGAAATTTCTGTTCTATCTATGAGGTCCGATAAAATTGGGTATCGGCCAATTTTTCGTGTTTTTCCTCCTCCCAAGTGGACAACTCAAATTCACCAAGTCATGATCTCACACTCGTAGAGTTTTATTTTTGTTTTCATATATGAACAAGTGATGTTTCATAGCTTAGAAATAGTTTCATGTCAAATTCTATGATTTTTTTCAAAGTAATTTGATTTTTAATTTGGTATAATATTTCTGATATATCATGTTTGTCCTATATATTTATCCATAACCTCTGATAAATATTTACATCTGATAATGAAAACCCTCTGTTGTGGCTCCGGCGTTCTCTAGCCACTTGTGGGCTCTGCCGCCAGGCCCCCACCCATGCCATGTCACAGTGTTGTGTCGATAGCAGTAGGTTTCTTGAGCTCTTGCCAGATGATGATGTTGTTATCTGACTTGTTTGACTGGGCCGGGCAGACAGGGAGGTTTTCAGAGTGCAGACTGCAGAGTGCCTAGTGTCGTCTAACTCGCCCATCATCGCCACATGCTCCCTTCCTTCCTTATAAAGGCATCCGCCACCGGCCATTCGATTGGCTAGCTTGCCACCACGTGGGCAGCTAGGCTTCTGATGATTCACTCTGAACAACTTTCTGAATTCCCGCCAGCTGCGTTTTCTTTCTACTAATAATTCAAATGCACTCATCCTTAGAACTGAATGTAAGCAGGAGACTCTGCTTTGCCAGCAACTGCAGCCTGCCTGAAGGACACACACCAGCAACACCTCTACCACTGTGGGTTTCCTTCCCATTGCTGGCACAGGCCTTCTGTCTTTGCCACTCACCAGCCATGCAACCCACAAGCTGCTGCACCGTTCAATCATTTGGTCAGACTTGTCTACTCAACATTGGCACAGCTGTAGATCCCACTGTCCGAGAACAGGTTACTATCACAACATGCCTCGTCGGAGAACCGTAACTCATTCAGCCATTCTTTCAAGGCATCGTCAGGGCAGCCTGAAGCTTTACAGCACCCAGAGACAGAACCAGTTCACCTATACTCTTACTTATAGCACAACCACACAGCCCCCCTTTGGTACTTACACATTTCTATTCTATGGCCATAGAACAGCCTCACATGTTCCTCTCTTGTGCTTGTACAAAATAGCTAAACTTTTCTGGGGTTTTCCACAGCCACCTAGCATCAACTCTTCGCCTATATACATTTGCGAACAATATACTGGAGGCTGCACCTAGGTACGGTAACTTTGCTCCTCCATCGAGGAAACATCGCATCCATCTGTGTCTGGCACAACCTGCATGAACCATCCAGCTAAAATAAGAAAAGCTGCATGTGTTCATCAAAGTGGTTCAGCTAAATGGGGGAAAAAGAGACCCAAGGTATTTTACCTTGCACAAGATTTAGCAAAGCCCTTTCACCCTTCCTCTATCCTCTACAAATTATAATTGCTTGACAAAGTTAACTGTATCAATCTAACTATCTACAACAATCATCTCTACCTCAAACATATACTTGTTCTTGTCACTAATTACAGTAAAATCAGCTGGGTTTGTGTTAGTGTCATAGATATCCTTTTTCACAAGCTTATCCAAAGGATACAACATTTTCCATTTGGCACTGGTCCATGGTTGACTAGAACCCAACTGTCAGGCATTCTGTCCTGCTGAGAATATTCCTGAGTTCAAGGTCTCATATAGTTTCCCCTTCTGTCCATATGAAGAAGTGATGTTGTCCCTTTAGACACACCTAGGATGTATCCAAAATGTGTCCAATAGTTCTCAAACCAATTTGCAATGTCCTGATGTAGCAATGAACCAAGCACACCTACTTGAGGGCACAAAGGGCTATGCAAGTTTTACTCGACCTGATGCTGAGACAAGTCTTGCAGTGTCAGTGGAACCTTTTCAATTAGGTGGCCTCCATATGATGTGCTGGGCATGACACATTTTATTGTTCATGCTACACATACTGTGAACCGAGTTTGTGTTTGAAGTTCCATCTGGCACACATGCATGTTAGCTCTTTGATAGTTTGTGAAGCCTTGCGCTATTGATGGATCCACCATCTCAAAAGATGTGTAGCAGCCATAGGTCTATTTGGGTAAAGGCTAGACTGTCCAGCGATCCTTCGATCATATGGCTTACTAGTACCAGCCTCCATAGTCAATGATGTGTTTGCAACACTCCTACGAGGCCCCATAGTTAATGGTTAGCTTGCAACACTTCTAGCCACCTCCATAGTTAATGATGTGTTTGCAACACTTCTACCAGTAGCCTCCATAGTTAATGATGTGCATGAAACACTTTTTGGCTGAACCTAGATAAATGCTTCCTTCGTGCAGTTGTCTATGGCTGCAATTACAAGAGGGTGAGCTGCATAGTTACTAGAAGCTTTATACACATGAATGGGAGACACATCCACGACATATGTGGGGCAAGTTCGTGGTCTCGTGCACCGAATATTGCAATCCTACAAGATCTCATGCTCCCCCCTCGACATGTGTGAGATCAAGTTCGACATGTTCAATGATAACAACGATGAGGTCTTCGTCCATCATTGGATTGGCCATTTCTAGTGGTTGTCGCTCAACATCTTCAATGATGAGGATGATGAGACGCCATGGTTTCCACTACCTGAGCTACTCCTATTCTCACCATACCTAATAAGGCTAGATCTATATGGCATAGCGTGGAGTGCAAGATTTGTCCACTTCTCAAGCTACCCGGCCCTGCAAGACCACACGGTTGAGAAATGCAGCCTCTTGGAGGTGTGGGAGATGGAGTCGCCATCACTGAGATGGCTGAGCATCAAAGACTAATTGCATCTCCTACCCATACTGGCACTTCTGGATTTTTCATTAAACAACTGGTCTGGCTATGGCTGGACATCCCTTCTGCTGATAGGATTGACTACCTAGGTTGAGAGCATGTTGGACTTTGCTTTGGCGTATGCCAAAGTAGACTGGTGTTTGGATTAGTGCACTTGTGAGGGAGACTGCATGGATTGCTTTCATGTTAACCAAGCTACCTACAACTATCCATACAATGGCGAAAGGGCCTCTAGCCTAGTGGTTAGAGCACCTGAGTAGCACTAGCAGACCTGGGTTCGACTCCCTATGGGAGTGAATTTAAACAGGTTTGCATTATCAAAAAAAATGAAAAAAAATAGGCTAGGGTTTCCCTTGCTGACTTCAGTCAAAAACTATCAATACAATGATAGTGACGACAGTGATGAAGGTTCCAATAGTTATGCATCTGACTATGCTGTAGTAGATTGTGGCTATTCCTCTACTGAAGACGATGATGATGACCATGATGAAGAAGACTTTTCTTATGATGACAATAGCAGCAAAGTTACTGGAAAGTGTGTACATCTCAGAGGCTTATCAGAAGCTACAAAATTGAACCCGATATCTGGCCATGAAATGCTACACTTCTTCAATTTGTCTCTCATCCACTACTCTTTTTATTGTTCATTGTTTCACTGTGTATGCTTTATGTTTATGTCTTACTATATATCTCAATTAACTACTTGCTATTGTAAATGATGAGAAATACATTATGTTCATTCATAGTAATTATTTTTCTTTGCAATTGGTTCAATTTGTTTTCAGAAGAGACTTGAGATGGTGCCCTAAATTTTCCAAGTTAAGGACCCTGTTGATCAATGATTACTAGTATGAGCCTCCTAATTGTCATGCATTAGCACCAATTCTTGAACACTCACTCGTTCTAGAGAAGCTCACTATCATTCTTTTGAGCAAGGTACACTTTTTTCCTCCTCAATGGTGGTAGCACAAATTACTGCAAATTTCATCAATTAATCACATTGAAGTATTTATACTTGCTCCCAGGTCTCAAATATAAAGTAGAAATGAGGGGATGCCTCAATGTTGTATGGAGACCAGCAATGATGATATTGGAACCTCAAAGGATAGTAGAAGTGAAATACGATGTTGTCCATGATATGGTGTGCTTGGAACACTTCATGAATGCAACACTTCAACCATCCTCCATAGTTAATGGTGTGCTTGGAACACTTTTTGGCTGAACCTGACTAGCTGCTTCCTTTGTGCAGTGATCCAAAGGCACATTTACTAGAGGGCGATGAGCTGCATAGTTACTAGAAGCTTCATAAACATGAATTAGAGTTGGATAAACTTCTTGAAGTCAGTTTCTAATTTGAAAACCATATGTTGATGTTGGTGAATTCCTTGAAGTTGCCTTGAAAGAATCCCACATTACCTTCTTTTTGCCCTTATCTCTATAGCTTAGATTAGACACTTCAGCAATATGTTGATGATAAGCAAATATTGGTGAGGTACATGCAATGGTTACTTCTTTGTCCCTTCTGAAATATTGTTGTTTCTTGGACACAATCTCAAATTTCACGAACACATAGCTTCGGAGGGTACAAAATGGAAGACCTTGTGATGGGTAATTCATGTACTTGAAATGCATTCTGCATTTTTTATTCTCAAAGGTGACCATTGAGAACCTTGCTGCTGGATGTTGCGTGACATTGTGATAACTTTTATGTATGTAAATCCTATGGATTCACACTGGGCGCCTCTGTGCTAGATGATGCATGATCCTATAAGGACTTCTGCTTACTTTCTGATGCCAAAGATTTTTGGAAATTAATGTCAAGCTCTTCTAATGTATCAATGGGTCTGTCATTGGCAGCAATCTCCACACAATCAATTACAGCTATCTTGGGTCGAGTATGACTGTTTTCCAAAGAATTAGTGCCAGTCATCAACTGTCTGTCATGCTGATTTCTTGCAAGAAGTTCAACAATGTCCACGTAGATGCCATCTGTCACATTATGTTTCTCATGCATCTTTGGCTTTCCCTTATTCTTGGGTATATTCTGCTTATAGAGGGCAAATTTGTGTAGGTGTGTGTGTGTGTGCATGTGCTTGCGCGTGTGTGTGTGTGTGTGATTTTTTCATTTTGCATCCACAGTAGCCATAGAGTTTCAATTCACTCTAAGTGAAGTTGCTAAAGTTCCCTTATTATGACACATCTAAAGATGGAATGCAGAATTGTAGAACAAAAGAAAAAACTGCAACGAGCTTACATATGTTAAGTGAATCTAGGAACCATAGTTACAAGAAGGTTTCACATGAATGGGAGCTAGATCAACGTCTTGCAATCGGTTTCTGAATTGAAAACCATATGTTGATGCTAGTGAATTCCTTGAAGTCGCCTGAAAAGAATCCCACATTACCTTCTTTCCCCCGTTATTGCACCAGCTCTAATCAAACACTTCAGCAATATGTTGATGATGAGCAAATATTGGTGTGGTACATGCAATGGTTACTTCTTTGTCCCTTCAGAAATATTGTTGTTCCTAGACATGATACAAAATGGAAGACCTTGTGATGGGTAATACATGTAGTCGAAATGAATTCCGCATTTGTGATTTAGGAAGGTGACCATTGAGAACCTTGGTGGTGGAAGCTGCGTGACACTAGGATAAATTCTATGTATGTAAATCCTGCAGATTTCCAATGAGCGCCTCTGTGCTAGATGATGCATGACCCTATGTAAGCACTTCTGCATACATTCTAATGCCAAAGATTACAAGAAATTTGTGCCAAGTTGTATTGATGCATCGATGGGAGTGTCCTTCGTAGCAATCTCCACACAATCAATTGCTGCAACCTTGGGTAAAGTATGATTGTTTTCCAAAGAATTGGTGCTAGTCATCAACCGTCTCTCATGCTGATTTCTGGCAAGAAGTTCAACAATGTCCATGGGAAGGTCATCTATCTCATTCTGATTCTCATGCATCTTTGGCTTTTCCTTCTTCTTATTCCTAGGTATATTCTGCTTATAGAGGACAAATTTGTGGAACCGTGTTTGTGTGTGTGTGTGATTTTTTTATTTTGCATCCACAGTAGCCACATAGTTTCAATTAACTCTAAGTGAAGTTGCTGAAATTCTCTTATTATGATACATAAAAAGATGGAATGCAGAATTGTAGAACAAAAGAAAAAACTACATTGAGCTTACATATGTTAAGTGAATATAGGAACCATAGTTACTAGAAACTTTGATATGAATAGGAGTTGGATCAACTTCTTGCAATCAGTTTTTGAATTGAAAACCATATGTTGATGCTGGTGAATTTATGAAGTTGCCTTGAAAGAATCCCACATTACCATCTTTCCCCCCTTATTGCTCCAGCTTTGATCAGATACTTCAGCAATATGTTCATGATGTGCAAATATTGGTGAGGTACATGCAATGGTTGCTTCTTTGTCACTTCAGAAATTTGTTGTTCCTAGACATGATCTAAAATGTCAAGGACACATAGCTTTGGAGGGTACAAAATGGAAGACCTTGTGATGGGTAACGCATGTAGTCGAAATAAATTCTGCATTTGTGATTTTGGAAGGTGACCAGTGAGAACCTTGGTGCTAGATTCTGCGAGACACTAGGATATCTTCTATGTATGTAAATCATTGAGATTTGCCTTGGACGCCTCTATGCTTGATGATGCATGAGCCTGTGTAAGGACACTTCTACATACACTCTGATGTCAAATATTACTAGAAATTAGTGTTAAGTTGTGTTGATGCATCCATGGGACTGTCCTTCGTAGCAATCTCCACACAATCAATTGAAGCAACCTTGGGTCAAGTAAGGCTATTTTCCAAAGAATTGGTGCCAGTCATCAAGCGTCTCTCATGCTGATTTCTAGCAAGAAGTTCAACAATGTGCATGGGGAGGTCATCTATCACATTATGTTTCTCATGCAGCTTTGGCTTTCCCTTCTTCTTATTCTTGGGTATATTCTGTTTATAGAGGACAAATTTGTGCAGGCACGCACATGTGTGTGTGTGTGTTTGGTTTTTTCATTTTGCATCGATGGTAGCCACAAAGTTTCAATTAACTCTAAGTGAAGTTGCTAAAGTTCCCTTATTATGACACATACAAAGATGAAATGCAGAATTGTAGAACCAAAGAGAAAAACTAAAGTTAGCTTACATATGTTAAGTGAATCTAGGAACCATAGTTAATAGAAGCTTTGACATGAATGGGAGCTAGATCAACTTCTTGGAATCAGTTTGTGAATTGAAAACCATATGTTGATGCTGGTGAGTTCCTTGAAGTTGCCTTGAAAGAATCCCACATTACCTTCTTTCCCCCCTTATTACTCCAGCTCTGATCGGACACGTCAGCAATATGTTGATGATGTGCAAATATTGGTGAGGTACATGGAATGGTTAATTCTTTGTCCCTTCAGAAATATTTTTGTGCCTAGACCTGATCTAAAATTTCAAGGACACATAGCTTTGGAGGGTACAAAATGGAAGACCTTGTGATGGGTAACACATATAGTCAAAATGAGTCGTGCATTTGTGATTCGGGAAGGTGACCATTTAGAACCTTAGTGCTGGATGCTGCATGGCACTAGGATATCTTCTTTGTATGTAAATCATTTGCATTGGGCGCCTCTATGCTAGATGATGCATGAGCCTATGTAATGACTTCTACATACATTCTGATGCCAAATATTACAAGAAATTAGTGTCAAGATGTACTGATGCATCGATGGGACTGTCCTTTGTAGCAATCTCCACACAATCTATTGCAGCAGCCTTGGGGCAAGTATGACTGTTTTCAAAAGAATTGGTGCCAGTCATCAACCGTCTCTCATGCTGATTTCTGGCAAGAAGTTCAACAATGTCCATGGGGAAGTCATCTATCACATTCTATTTCTCATGCATCTTTGGTGTTCTCTTCTTCTTATTCCTATGTATATTCTGCTTATAGAGGACAAATTTGTGCAGCCGTGTGTCTGTGTGTGTGTGATTTTTTCATTTTGCATCCACAGTAGCCACAGAGTTTCAATTAACTCTAAGTGAAGTTGCCTGGAAAGAATCTCACATTACCTTCTTTTTGCCCTTATCTCTATAGCTTTGATCAGACACTTCAGCAATATGTTGATGATAAGCAAATATTGGTGAGGTACATGCAATGGTTACTTCTTTGTCCCTTCTGAAATATTGTTGTTTCTAGGACACAATATCAAATTTCACGGAAACATAGCTTCGGAGGGTACAAAATGGAAGACCTTGTGATGGGTAATTCATGTACTTGAAATGCATTCTGCATTTTTGATTCTCAAAGGAGACCATTGAGAAACTTGCTGTTGGATGTTGCGTGACATTGTGATAACTTTTATGTATGTAAATCCTATGGATTCACATTGGGCGCCTCTGTGCTAGATGATGAATGATCCTATAAGGACTTCTGCTTACCTTCTAATGCCAAAGATTTCTAGAAATTAATGTCAAGCTCTGCTAATGTATCAATGGGTCTGTCATTGGCAGCAATCTCCACACAATCAATTACAGCTATCTTGGGTCGAGTATGACTGTTTTCCAAAGAATTGGTGCCAGTCATCAACTGTCTCTCATGCTGATTTCTTGTAAGAAGTTCAACAATATCCACGTAGATGTCATCTATCACATTATGTTTCTCATGCATCTTTGGCTTTCCCTAATTCTTGGGTATATTTTGCTTATAGAGGACAAATTTATGCAGGTTCGTGTGTGTGTGCATGTGCTTGCGTGTGTGTGTGCACGCGCGTGTGTGTGTGTGTGTGCGCGTGCATGTGTATGTGTGTGTGTGTGTGTGATTTTTTTCATTTCGCATCCACAGTAGCCATAGAGTTTCAATTAACTCTAAGTGAAGTTGCTAAAGTTCCCTTATTACGACACATCCAAAGATGGAATGCAGAATTGTAGAACAATAGAAAAAACTACAATGAGCTTACATATGTTAAGTGAATCTTAGAACCATAGTTACTAGAAGCTTTCACATGAATGGGAGCTAGATTAACTTCTTGCAATCGGTTTCTGAATTGAAAACCATATGTTGATGCTGGTGAATTCCGTGAAGTCGCCTAAAAAGAATCCCACATTACCTTCTTTCCCCCCTTACTGCTCCAGCTCTAATCGAACACTTCAGCAATATGTTGATGATGAGGAAATACTGGTGTGGTACATGCAATGGTTACTTCTTTGTCCCTTCAAAAATATTGTTGTTCACAGACATGATACAAAATTGAAGACCTTGTGATGGGTAATGCATGTAGTCGAAATGAATTCCGCATTTGTGATTCTGGAAGGTGACCATTGAGAACCTTGGTGGTGGATGCTACTTGACACTAGGATAACTTCTATGTATGTAAATCCTGCAGATTTGCAATGAACGCCTCTGTGCTAGATGATGCATGACCCAATGTAAGCAATTCTGCATACATTCTAATGCCAAAGATTACAAGAAATTAGTGTCAAGCTGTATTGATGCAACGATGGGACTGTCCTTCGTAGCAATCTCCACACAATCAATTGCTGCAACCTTGGGTCAAGTATGACTGTTTTCCAAAGAATTGGTGCTAGTCATCAACCGTCTCTCATGCTAATTTATGGCAAGAAGTTCAACAATGTCCAAGGGAAGGTCATCTATCACGTTCTGTTTCTCATGCATCTTTGGCTTTTCCTTCTTCTTATTCCTATGTATATTCTGCTTATAGAAGACAAATTTGTGTAGCCGTGTGTGTGTGTGTGTGATTTTTTAATTTTGTATCCACAGTAGCCACAAAGTTGCAATTAACTTTAAGTGAAGTTTCTAATGTTCCCTTATTATGACACATACAAAGATGAAATGCAGAATTGTAGAATAAAAGAAAAAACTACAGTGAGCTTACATATGTTAAGTGAATCTAGGAACCATAGTTACTAGAAGCTTTGACATGAATGGGAGCTAGATCAACTTCTTGCAGTCGGTTTCTAAATTGAAAACCATATGTTGATGCTAGTGAATTCCTTGAAGTTGCCTTGAAAGAATCCCACATTACCTTCTTCCCCCCTTATTGCTCCAGCTCTGATCGGACACTTTAGCAATATGTTGCTGATGTACAAATATTGGTGAGGTACATGCAATGGTTACTTCTTTGTCCCTTCAAAAATATTGTTGTTCCTAGACATGATCGTAAATGTCAAGGACACATAGCTTTGGAGGGTACAAAATTGAAGACCTTGTGATGGGTAATGCATGTAGTCAAAATGAGTTCTGCATTTGTGATTCTAGAAGGTGACCCATTGAGAACCTTGGTGCTGGATGCTGCGTGACACTGGGATAACTTCTATGTATGTAAATCCTTCATATTTGCATTGGGCGCCTCTATGCTAGATGATGCATGAGCCCGTGTAAGGACTTCTGCATACATTCTAATGCCAAAGATTACTAGAAGTTAGTGTCAAGCTATATTGATGCATCGATGGGACTGTCCTTCGTAGCAATCTCCACACAATCAATTGCAGCTACCTTGGGTCAAGTATGACTGTTTTCCGAAGAATTGGTGTCATTCATCAACCGTCTCTCATGCTGATTTCTGGCAAGAAGTTCAACAATGTCCATGTGGAGGTCATCTAACACATTCTATTTCTCATGCATCTTTGGCTTTCCGTTCTTCTTATTCCTGGGTATATTCTTCTTATAGGGGACAAATTTGTGCAGCCGTGTGTGTGTGTGTGTGTGCACCACGGAGTTTTCAGTCAACTAAAGTGAAGTTGCTTAAGTTGTCTTATTATGACACATACCAAGATGGAATGCAAAATTGTTGAACACAAAAAAAAACTGCACTGAGGTTATATATGTTAAGTGAATCTAGGAACCTTAAAACTTTTTGAAATGTATCATCAATGATGTCACATTTCACATTGACTATCCTTAGATGTTCTAAGATCGTCATAGCTGGTTTCCATACTGCAATGAGGCGACCTTTCATTTCTACATTATATTTGGGTCCCTGCAGCAAATTAATATAGACACATCAATGAGATCAGCTGATAACTTTTACAATAATTTGCATTGCCACCATTTAGAGTGGAATAATTGTACCTAGCCTGAAAGAACATTAGTGAGCTTCTCTAAAACTGGTGAGTGCTAAAAAATGCATGCTACTGCATGGCAATCAGTAGATTGACACCAGTAATCATTGATCAACAGGGTCTAACTTGGAAAATGTAGGGCAGTCTCAAGTCTCTTCTGAAAATGAATAGAACCAATTGCAAAGACATAAATACTTTCAATGAACCGGGTGTGTTTATAGGTCAAACTTGATCTCACACATGTCAAAGGGGGACTCCGAGATCCTGTTGTGGTGGGTTCGCAGCAGTGAGATTACCAAACCATGGACTTGCTTCATGTCCATCAGAGTCGTTGTGCCTGCAATGCACAGGCATCTCATGAGCTTCCAGTCCTGGTGCCAGATTTGGGCAAGCACACAGTAGGTCCACACGGCCTCCTGCACTATAAGGAAGCAAAGGATGTGCTGGAGTATCTCATTTGGGAGGGGGCTCATGCGATCTACCCTGGTGGCGAAGGTCAAAGGCATCACCAAACACCTATAGTCTGGAGTCATTTGTTGTGTTGTGCATAGGAAAACACTAATATTCACAACTCATCAGCAAAGAGAAAAATAAGAGACACAAGTGTTTGTAGTGTGCCATACACTATACCTCCAGCTCCTACAGATTGCAGCTTGAAATGCTAGAATGCTTCCGCGATACCCTCGTTCATTACCCCACACTTAGAGGGGATCTCAAAGAGTGCCAGTGAGAGTGTGGAATGTCAAAGGGTATTTAGTTATTTACCGTTTTCTTACTCTACCTCGACAAAATTCAGGAGAAAGGTTGTGGTTTCCAGTAACACATTCGCTCCTACCGCTAATAGATCTATATGTTGGAGAGAGAGACTGGAATCCCATATAGAGGTTGTGAGAGGCGCTGTAGATAAAGATTCGAACCAAAAGGGAGGCTTGGGAAACAGATCCCTTGCCATCCCCGAGCATCATCCCAGTGAAATCAAGGAGTTAGTGGCGTCTAGCAACTCCCTTGCTTTGGCCTCCAATAGATCTATGCTAAATTAGACAAAGTAACCATGAAGAAAAATTGTTAGGGATGATCAAACAAAGATTGGGATGAAGGAGTGGAGCATTGAACATATCGATGCTAGCACCTCCCCATTGAAGTTGAGAATAGAGGTCACGGTCTGTGGCGGCTCTCTTGGTCTAGCCACTAGAGAGAGCAAGCAAGGTGGAGGAAATGAGAAGGGAAAGTGGATTGGACCATTGTAGTGGACCCTGCATCAGGAAAAATAATGTGAGGGACCATCACTTCCCCTTGCTGATGTGTTTAACAAGTTGGATTGAAATGACAGCTACTAGCAGAAAAATTATCCAGCTTCCAAGGATCAGAGATCACGACAAATACAAAATTCTAGCAAATATTTTGGACACAGGAGACATGAGAAGAAGTCACCTCACCATATTATATAGACTTTTGGATATGGTAAAATTATTTGGTTATCTACAACCTAATGGAAAATGCCAACAGCAAAATCTTAGTGGTGTTCAAGCAGAAATCAGAAAAAAAATAAACAGCAGAACTTGTGGAAACAACCTAAGCTGCTGGTGGTAATGAGTTCAGGTAACAAAGTGTTGCAAGTGGATGCTACACAGCAAGGGAAAGCGAAAATAAGGAAAATTAAATATGTATACCTCACAAGTGAATCAATAACGAGCAAGGTAAACCACTAACAATTATTTATTTCAACATATATGTTTCTATACTGCATTGAGGCAATGAGGCATCATTTCATTTCTACTTTATATTTGGGTTCCTGCAGCAAGTATCAAGACTTCGATGAGATTAACTGATGAAATTTACAGTAATTTGCATTGCCACCATTTAGGGGAAAATAATTGTACCTTGCCCCGAGGAATAATAGTGAACTTCTCTAGAACTGGTGAGTGTTTAAGAATGCATGCTAATGCACGGCAATCAGGAGGCTCACACCAGTAATCATTGATCAACAGGGACCTTGACATGGAAAATGTAGGGCACCATCTCAAGTTTACTATGAAAATAAACTGAACCAACTGCAAAGACACAAATACTATGAATGAACAGGGTGTGTTTCTCATTTACAACAACGAGCAGATAACTAAGATATATAGGAACACAAAAACATACGTAATGGAATAGTGAACAATAGAAACGAGTATTGAAAGAGAAATTGAAGAAGCATACCATGGTTTGGCCAGATAGCGGTGTCAAATATGTAGCTTCTGATAAGCCTCCAAGAAGCACACACTTTTCAGTAACTTCGCTGCTAGTATCATCATCACAAAATCCTTTTTCATCATGGTTGTCATCATCTTCTTCACTAGATGAGTAGCCATCACCTGTGACAGCACGGTAGGATGCATAACTATCGGATCCTTCTCCATCACCATCGTCAATGTCACTGTATGAATAGCTGTAAGAAGCTTGGTTAACATGACAGCAGTCCATGCAGTCACCATCACAAATGCACTCGTCCAAGCACGAGTCTAATCTGACTTTGGACACGTCCAACTCCGGCAAGCTATGGAGCTGGGCAGTCCTGTACTCCTGTCAGCAGAAGGGATGTCCAGCCACATCCAGACCAGGAGCGAAACAAGAATCATGATGCGCCAGACCGGGCAGGAGATGCGGTGTGTGATGCTTAGGTGCCTCAGCGATGGCGACTCCAACTCCCGCACCTCAGAGAGGTTGTATTCCTCGATATTGTGGTCTTGCAGGGCAGGGCAGCTTGAGAACTGGGTGAAGCTTGTACAGAACTTTATGACATAGAGCTCTAGCCTTGGTAGGTACGGGGAGAATAGGGGCAGCATTGATAGTGGAAACCATGGCGTCTCATCGTCCTCATTGTTGAAGATGTGGAGCGAGAGCCACTGGGCTCTGCACTGCACGACACGGACGATCCAATGGTGTACCAAGTCCTCGTCTTCGTCATTGAATAGGTCAAACCTGATCTTGCACATGTCGAGGGGGGAGCACAAGATCCTTCTGAGGCCGACTTACAACAGTCAGTCCACGAAACCCACAGACTTGCCCCACGTATGTTGGTGTCATTGTGCCTGTGTTGCACAAGCACCTAATGAGCTTCCAGATGTGATGCAAGCACACAGGTCCGCGCTGCCGGTGACGAAGGTCAAAGGCATCACCATCCGACTATGGTCTGGAGCCATTTTCTATGCTCTCTGCACAGGAAAACAAGAATAGACAACAAGATTGATGTTAGTCAAAATTTCTGGATCGCAGTGCCATGCTAACACACCTCAGCATAACTCATTATGCTAAAAATTTTCATAAGAAGTTTCTGACTATAGGAAGAGTTCCAGATATACTTCAATTTTGGATCGAACATTGGAGAAAATTTTACATGAATATTTAATATGTTCACCAAAAAATTATGAAAGAAATAGAAAACAAGAGAGGGAAGTGTAGCCTGAAATTCTACCACTGCTCCCATGGACTACTACCACTGGATCTCATGAACTACAGACTGAAATGCTAGTCTACTTCCACCATATCTCCGTTCATTCCCCCACACTTAGGGCATGGTTGATAGGGTGGCCCGTCAGCCTGTCTGTGCCCGCGGTGTGCAACTCACGTGTTTGATAGCTCAGGCCCACCAGCGAGCTAGGTTGCCAGCGTGCAAATCATGCTCTCTCGCTATCTCAGGGGAACGCAATCCAAGTCCGTTCTTGGCAGCTCGACTGGCTTCCAAGCGTGAGTGCAGATTCACGTCATCTTCAAGGCTCCCGTGTCATTCACCCACCTTCCTTTTCGTCTCCGTTGTAACACCATGTGCCGCTGTTGCTGTTCCGGCTACCGCCTCCAAGGACGAGGACTCAGGCTTGGCGGGGAAGAGGAAGAGGGAGATCCGTGAGGTGCACGATGATCCCCCACCAGTGTAGGTCACAGTGATGTGCCAGTCACCAAGGCCTATGCGGATGCGCACAGGTCCCATTGCCGCTGCGCCAACCTGGCCACACATCGTGGTGCCTCTGCTGCATGACGGCTGTGTGCTGGCTGGCACGTACGTGTTGGCTAGTGGCGAGCAGCCCAGCCACATAGGAGGAAGACCATGCCCCACTGCTCCACCGCATGCTCTGCCCTCCTTCTCGTGGAGCTCAAGACCAAGCATCACCTCAACTTCTACAGCTGACGAACTTGCCTCCACCATTGCCAACTCAAAGCTCGTTGCGGTGGTGCTGGTCCTGGCCATGTTACTTGCATCCACCCAGGTGATACAGTCGGCGCCTAGCAAATGCTTGATGGAATGCCAACAAGAGAAATAGGGGATAACTCCACCATATTCTAGATGCAAGTTGATCCTATCCATTTGTACATCCTATCAAACATGATCAGAGCTAGAGCTGGCTTAATAGGAGCAAAAAATCAAATAAGGGAGGTTGTACCATGGGACCTAGGCTTAAGCTGGCCACATCTATGCCAGCCAGCCATACCGGCATGAGCAAGAAATCAAACATGCCCTTATAGAAAGGAGGAAGGAGGGATCTTGGAGAGATCCAGAGAGAGTGAGGAATGCAAAGAGTATATACTGTCTGCTCACTCTACCTCGACGAAATTTAGAAGGGAGGTTTAAACAGTGTAAACTTTGGAAGTGATGTGCCAGACGTGTGTTCATACTTTGTAATAATTGGCCTGATTCTACTTGTTGGTAGATGAAGCCGGATATAAACTATCCTTTATCTAAAAAAATTCGCTCGTACCTCAAATAGATCTATATGTTAGAGAGAGCGAAGGATCCCATAGAGAGCTTATGAGAGGGGTGTAGATAAAGATTGGAACCAAAAGAAAAAGCATGGTAGACAAATCCCTTACCATCTGCTAGCACCACCTCTAGTGAAATAACAGAGTGAGGCCTCTAGCGACTCCCTTGCTTTGGCCGCCAATAGATCTATTCTAGAGAGAAAGGAATCATGGAGAGAGATTGTTATAGAGGGGGAAAATTGGGATTATAGAGAGGAGAGGAAAATATAGCCCTTGCTGATGCTAGCACCTCCCTAGTGAAGTCAAGGACAGAAGGTTAGGATCTGTGGCGGCTATCTAGGTCAAGCTACTAGAGAGGTTGAGTGAGGTGGAGGAAATGAGAAGGGGCGGGAACCTCGATATTTCGAAAGAGGGAAGTGGATTGGACCATCACAGTGGACCCTATGTCAAGAAAAACCATGTGAGGGACCACACTTGCACAAAGTCTTCATACGGTTCTAAATAATAGTAAAACAAAGAATTTTTTTGGTGGGCCTAGTGGAGAAAAATATTTATTGTTGGTTTAAGACTTTCTTTTGGTTTCAGTTTATGAAACCATTTCTCATATAAACTATTTTTCCAAATAGGGCATGGGTAATACATTATCGTGAAGAGACAGTGACTTCAAACCCACATGTTTGAGCTCTAGATATTTCTTTCAGGTGGAGGGATACTATGTGTTTTATGAAAGGAATTGTTGGATCATAGAGTTTCACAATGGTGCCTCCTTCAGCGCTTCTCTTTGGTGGGAGACCAATACTTCATGCAAAGTTTCTTAGCACCTTCTTCACAACTATGTCATTTGAAGCATCTATTCAGCTTCATGAGTTTTCCTAAAAAAGGATTTTTATTTCGGTCCCTTCATTATGCACTTAACCATTCCATATTATACTAGCTTGTGTCTGACTGACTAAAACACACTCTCAATGGGTAAACAATGAAAATACAAGTGGAAGCAACAAACTAAGCATACTATGATTGGCGAAGATCTCTAATGTTGTAATCTACAACAAATGACTTGCCCACTGCAATCCCCAAAGTGAACATGGTTCGGAAATGTGCACTAGCTCCTAGATGGGCGTTGGGTGCTATTTGTCGATCAAGCGGGCATTGAAATATGGGCCATGTGAAGCATTGGTCTATAGAGTAAAACTAGAATCTACTTCACAACTCCAAACCTTTTTAGACCTTGATTCTAGGGTTGAAAATGGGGTGGATATTTCCCGATATCCGTCCTTCCCAAATGGGTCAAAACTTTATATAGATAGTTTGTATTTGAATCTGAAAATTTAATATCTGAACTTATCCGAATCTGAATACTTAAAATTGGATTTTTTTACATGTATACGAAACAGGTATCAATATTGAAATGATCCATATCTGGTACTTATATTCAAGAAAAAATATGCGATATGGGACATAATGCACGATCACTAGGTGGAAACTGAATTCTAAAGAAATGAGAGTCTGGTACGAACAATGGAAATTCTCTTTGTGCCAAAGCCACAAGCCACTCATCTATGTATTTTTGAAAATAAAGTGAAATGGAAATTAAATCGATAGATCGATTATAGGTACAAAAGAAACTCAAAATTTTCATCTTGTCAAGCATGGATCAAGATCAGAAAGTTTGTACCATTCACTACACCACAACCCTTAATCAGCAGCTGACTTGAAATTGTTGTAAGGGGTGTACAACAATGGATGGTCCATGGCTAAAAGTTACAGCGACGGACCTCAGCAGTTGCTATTGAAGCCATCGTTGTATGTATACAGCGACGGACTTCATCTTTAGCGACCCAATATTAACTGAAAATCATGCTGAGGAAACAATACCTTGAGCTTTGAAAAAAAAAATCTATATCTAGAGTTTCACTTATCCAAACATCATGATTACTACCAATCTGGAAAGCTATGGGAGAGTACTAGAAGTCTCTTATTCTTTGTGAAGTCCCATGATGCCTCTAGTTCTATCAAAAATTTCATCAGAACATGACAGCTAAAATAGAAAAATCATATCTCTCAAACCATTTGGGATAAAATCATGAAACTTCACAAGCTAATAGATCTGAAGCTCCTGTGCAACTTTCCTATTATCAACATTCGGAGAAAAAGATATTTAGGTCATGGAAAGTACAATAATAGCTATAGTGCTAAACTATTAGGCAGCAAAATCCAAGAGTTGATTCCCAAAGGTGGTTCCTCTCTCAATAGCAACAAATACCAAGACCAAAGACCATCCAAACCATCTCAATCAGAGGACCCCAAAGGGAAAAAACTTCTCACCTTGGTTATCCCCAAGCTAGGGCAGCTAGAAACAAATGGGGAAAAGTCGATCTACACCATGTTGCAGCCCTAATCGATCCTCTCCTCGTCCTATTTCCCTTGGTTATCACTGGATTGGGGAAGGTGCTAGAGAGGGAGAGGGCGCAGAGAAGAAGGGTGGAGGCGTTTCTGGAAGGGAGGAGCATGAACAGGATGAGGGAGAGTGGCTGCTGGGGAAGGGATGTTGCTTCTAATGTTGGGGTGACTTGGGCTTGGGGTGGTGGTGAGCATCTAATGTTGGGGGTGGGGCTGTGGATGCTGGCGGGGGCATCCCGGCGGCAGGGCACGCATGGGCGGCGGGAATGGGGCTGTGGAGGCTGGCAGGGCAGGATGCCGGTGGGGCACATGTGGGCGGCGAAGGTGGCGCGGGCGTGACGAGTGGTGGTGGCGCTGGTGTAGATAGAGTGCGTGACTTGGTGTGTATGTGGGATGAGTTAGGGTTTATGTCATTTTGGGCCAAAATTATAGCGGGAAGGGCCCAAATACCATGCGCGAATGGAAAATTTTAATAGCCACGGACCATCCGATGTTGTTTGTGATGTATAGCAACGGACTGTTGAACGCAAAAGAAAAAAATTATAGCGACGGACCATCCATCGCCCTATTTGGTTTGAGCAACTGACCGTCCTTCACTAACCTTTAGCGACTCACCGTTCTATGCTAATTAACAACTTTTAGCTACTGTAGGTTGTGGTTTTAGTGATTATTCATTGTTAGTATTGAGAGGCTTCCAGAAAGAGGCTTCCTTCCATAGAGATAATATATTGAGACTACCAATGGTGAAGCAATTAGTATTGTTAATGTATCTGTGTAGGACTATAAGCAAGGGTTCTTAACTATCCATATGAGAGGATCTGCATGTGTCCGGGCACATGAGATTTACAACCAAAAGCAAATGGTGGTAGCTAGATCTGACAGTGGAGAACCTAGTAATAGATGGCTAGGTGGGTCCAACGATCCCTAAAACTGCTAGGTCAATGCGCAACCCGACAGTGATATTCCAACTACAACAGACCACTACCAAAATAGTCGAATTCTCCTAGTGTTTTTAAGTAGTGATAAAACACTTCCACTAGTCATAGTATATGGGAATCTCACTACGAGGCACTTAGTAGGAAAATTTATACTAAATTTTGAATGCCAAAACACTAGGAGAACAAAACCTCAATAGGAAAGATTAATATTCTGGTTGTGGACGGTTCGTGGCCCTAATGGGAAATGATACATCACTATTGAGTCGTCGCTTGGATGCCAACCATTTGTCTGATCCTAGACACACACACGTCACTGATGGGCCAGCAAGGATTATGACACACCATAGTTATTTTCTGCATCACTTCTCAAATTAGTTGCAGGTTCTTCAAGGGGGTACGCAAATATATTGTTTTTCTTTTGCAACACTCTTTTGGATCAGTTTGCATTCCTTTGAGTTTCGGTTAATAATGGTTTGAGTTGAACGGGACCAACCAAGCTCACTATGATCATGTCAAACAAAAAGGATGGCAAAGCTATATGCATGTGAATATGTCCCACACATTAAGAAGGCTTTTGGTGGTCTGGCAATGTCAAGAGAAAATGATAGGTGCTCATTGAACTGGGGCCTTCCAAAAGTAAAAGATCCACTATGGAAGGATCACTTAAGTACCCAGGGAATAAAAACACTAAATGCTGCATGACACAGCAAGAAACAACAGATGGGCTATGCCAGCTTCTACTCTAAATCATTATTTCAGGCTTACAGCATGCACTGCTAACAAGAGGTATCTATCATAACTCAAAACAACATGTTTGGCTTACTCCCTCCTTAGCAAGAGCTTATATTTCCTCATGACATCAGAGATTGAATTTCAGGACCATCCAATCTGCTAATTTGTTTTTAGTTTGGGTGGAACCCAATTAGTTCACAAAGGGAGCAAAAGCAAACTAGACAAACAGATAGGAACATGTCATAAACCTCAATCCATATCGAGTCATCAAGATAGCACGTGTGGCGAGAATCACTAGACAACAAGACCCTGGTGTCAAGGAGAGATCTGGAATCTAGAGAGAGAGGCATATATAGCTTGGGATGAGAGAGCTTTCGATGGGACATACTAAAATTCATTCTTGCTAGCTTCCAGGACAACACAAGGCAACTAAACTTGGACACTGAAATATTAATTCCTACTTTTGTACAATCTAGATATGGCAGGTCATACATGAACCATGAGTGGGTGCTACAAAGTATCATGGACTGTAAAGAAGTTAGCGGTGTGTAGGCCTGTAGGTTTTAAGTCTTTGAGAAGGTGGTAGTTACTTTTTCCTCCCAAAATTTTCAAGCAGTATAAAGAATAAAAACAAATAATTTCCTCAAAAAAAAGAATGAAAACAAATAAAATGAACCAATGCAAATTATCTAATTGTACGGAACTGTAAAGCAAAGGAAAACTGAGAGAGCAATTGATACCAGATTGATACACAGTTGAATCCCCAGGAACTTACACATCATTAAAAGATGAAGCTACATTGTTAGGAGACAACCATTGTTTAAGAAATTACGTATGTGTAAGGGAACTATAGGGGGTGATTAATGTGTTAGTGACAAATGTATGACGAAACATTGCTCCAGTGCCCAGTCAAATGCATGCAGTTCTTTTCTGCAATCAAGAACAGTGTGATTAGCATGAATTGTATTCAATGCGCGCAATAATTCAATTTAGATTTTTTTCTTTTCAGAAAACTATTATGAATCAATATGTCAAATTTTCACAGTTGTCAACAAGTTAGAGTATTGTGTTCATTTTAATACAGAAGAAATAAATTTCAACAATGACTGTATTTGTTTGGGTTCCTTTTAGCCGGAGACTACAATTACCATCACCAATGAGCCAGTTTTCATTTTAGTTTGGTATGGGGGGCGTATGGTTAACAGAGTCAGTTGTCTTTTGTAATAGGATCTTGCCCCCCTTTTTTCTTAATTCAATGGTACACAGATCTAGTGTTCGAGAAAAAAAATTTGGCATACAAAACATATGCTGTTCTAACAAAATTTGGAATTTATTCAATGCCTGTTTCCATCCCTACACAAGATTGAAAATTCCAGATTGCAGGGCGCATCCCAAGCATTGCTAGTTTACATACATATGTTAAATTTACACAGGAACTTCAAAACTTGGCTAACTGCCTCATCCACCACTTGACATTTAATTTCGATGGCTTTGAGATGTCCTGATATTGCAGCTGATCTCTCCATTGACTTGTACCATCCCATCATTTTCACTTTATATTCAGATCCCTATTGGAAAAAATCAACAATATAATTCAATACGGTGCAGTGGTGAAACAAGACATAGTTATCCATTTAGAAATATTTATCTTAGAAAAAAGTTGAAGAGTGAGCTTCTCTAGAACTAGTGAGTTCTTGAGAATGCATGTTAGTGTCTGGAAGTCGGGAGTTACACACCAGGACTCATCGAGTAGCAGAGCCTTTAACTTGCTAAACATTGGGCACCAATTCAAATCCCAACTGAAAATAAACTGGACAATGCAGGCAGAAAATAGATAAACTAATAATCAGTGTGATTCTGTGAAAAATGACAATTAACAAATCCAATTCCTAAGAAAGCTTGTGGCAGGACAGAAATGGATATAGATAGAGGAACAGAAATAACGACAGAACATAAAGGTGAAGAGAAAGTGCAACTATACCGTCTTTGATTCACATATCAATGCTAAATTCTCAGCTACCGATAAATTATCCTCATAACTACAACCTGAATAGTAATCTTAAAACTGAACTGTAACATATGCCTCTTGTATAAATAAGAAGTGGAATGTCAATAAGAGTGCGGAACTCCTTGCTGAAAATGCAGTTTGTGATGCTCAGGCCTTTCAGGGATTCTGACGAGATCTTCTTGGCATGGTACAAATAGCAGTTGGCATTGTCAAGATGTTGCAGTGATGGAGAGTTCGAGAAGTCACAGAAACTGCTGTTTAAGACTACACCACGAAGCTCAAGCCTAGTCATGTTGGCTCAAAGTCCATATACCAAAGGGCATGGAGCTTGAGCTTCTGAACCTGGCACAATACAACATGGTGGATCCAACGATTCAGGCAGAGCTTGATATCAACCATTGCCTGGTCATGTATATATATATATAGAAACCATTCAAGCTATGCTCACACGTCTCTAAAGGAATGTAGCCTCAAGAATCCAGCAGGCGATCCACAAACTGACAGAACTTCTTCAAGGCTGTCAACTCCATCCAACAGTTGGACACAGAAATGATACGCATGGCCGAGGCAGACTTCCAGAGCTGACGCCAGCACTTGGCCAGTACACACATCCGCACGGCCTCCTGTGCCTCCAGAAACCCAAGGATGTGCTCAAGCATGCCATCCGGCAGGGAGTCGATGCCATCTCTGCTGCTCGGTACAAGCAGCTTCTTGCCATTTCTTTCCAGAGGCATTTCATCGAGCAGCTGTAGGGCATCTACGTTGCATCAAATGTAATGGTCAGAGTCTAGAAGAAGAAAGGGTGGGGAAGAAAACTGAATAAGGGAAGAGGCATATGGACACGGAGGGCTCGGTAGGTGTGGAGGCCTCATCAATTCTCACCTAGACATGCGGTGGTCTCACAGCGAAAACGCTGACTGATGGCACAGCACTCACAAAGGAAGTACAACAGGGTTACAAATTAGGCATGTACCCTCTTTGGATCTTCCCATTTCTAAACGATTGGATCTTGCCAAATGAAGGACTCTCATTGTCTCGAAGAACTTTATATTTTCTCTATTACATATTATACAAATGTACCCACAAGACCACCACTATCGGCAGTAGCCCATCAAGGCTGATTCTGGGCTGCGATCTAACCAGCATGATACCACCCTACAACTCAGCCCAGAGTCACCCCGGGTACCGCTGCAAGATGAGACTACTGCAGGTTGAGACTGTGAAACATCGCACCAGGGCTACTGAAAGGTCCTTGTTTGGTTTTGGTAATTGAGTGACAACTTAGGTGGACTAATAGTGTTTATGTGAGATACACAGGAGATTAGTCCACAGGTGATGATGTGATGATGGAGGAGCTCATTGCATATGAGACATGACATGGAGTCATGTGACCAAGGTGGAGAAGATCAAGATGAGGCTTGGCTTGATGGACCGATTGCAAGAGTGAAGGGCAAGTCAGAGGCTTTGAAGCGAGGGACCGCGTGTGACGGTGAAGCTTGAGCAAGACTTGGCACCGATGGACCGAGGCAACGGTGTAGAGCAAGTGAGGTCAAGATCGATGAACTAATATGGTCACGTGATGATATGAAGTGGATCATATCATTTTGTGATTGGTTGGTGCATGTGTTGCATCAACATTGGAGGAGATGAAATGGAAAGCGCAAGGCAAAGGTATAACCTAAGGCATTTCCATTTCACCGGTCATAGGTGTGTAGAGAAGTTTATGACCGGATTTAGGATAGATGGCCGTACTATCATGAGGGGCAAACTTGTTTGCATATCGGTCATCTAGTGCCACTTGAGCGATCTAACTTTGCATACGTGTTAGGATCGAGTGGTGCGGCAAGTTTGAGAGGCTAACTCCTTTAGGAAAGTGTTTGTGAAAATGCTAACACACATGCACATGGTGGTGTACACTTGTTGGTGTTGGCACACTTTACAAAAGAGGTGGAGTTCCTAGAGTTGAGAGGGGTATGGGTTCCTAGTGTGGATTCGGCGCTTTTTGAGAAAATGAAGTACATATTTTTCTATTGCGCCGGTGAGAAATTTGGAGAAGTTACGGGAAACACTCACCGGACGCTGGTGTTGGCAGCACCGGACGCTGGTCCAGAGCGTCCGGTGTGGTGTCAGGAGTGCAGAGCGCACCGGACGCTCGCACCGGACGCTGGGCGGTTACTGTTCGAGCGTCCGGTGGTGTGTGACGTCAGCGAGTGCGCGCGAGGAGTTTCTGACAGGTGAGCACCGGACGCTCAGGTTGCGTCCGGTGGCTTGCGTCCGGTGACCCTGCAAGTTTGTGGAGCTCTCTGCGCAGGGGTTCGGTGTGCACCGGACGCGTCCAGTGTGACGCAGTAGAGCGTCCGGTGGTGCTGTGTAGGCACGCGTGCGCAGTAGCCGTTGGCGGCAACGGTCGAGTTCAAACGGCTAGTGACACGTGGCTGACGCCTGAGCACCGAACGCTGGGGGTTGAGCGTCCGGTGGCTCTCTGTGAGCGTCCGGTGCCCTCGTGTTTTGCCCAGCGAAGGGGCAACGGCTAGTTTAGCCTTTGGGGCTATAAATAGAAGTGGTGGCCGGCCTTGGCTGGTGCTGAGCACCCTTGGGACTTAGTGTCCATGCTTGGGGAGTGCTAGGAAAGCCTCTAACTCACTTATGCTTGCAAGAGTGTGAATCAATAGCGAGTGAGTGATTCTAGTGCGTTGCATTGAGAGATTGCATCGAGTGGCACTAGGTGTTCGTGTTGCAAGCCGGTGGTGCTTGTTACTCTTGGAGGTTGCCACCTCCTAGACGGCTTGGAGGCTTGTGACTCCGTGGAAGCACGCAAGGAGACTGTGTGGTGCTCCGGAGAAGAGATTGTGAGGCGTACGGTGCTCACCCCGCGGTGATCGTGAAGAGCAACTCTAGTTGAGCGAGACGTGAAGAGCGACAAGTGGTCCGGCCGGGTCAAGTGCTAGAGCTTGTGGTAAGCACTCCACGTGG
Source organism: Sorghum bicolor (assembly GCF_000003195.3). Lineage (NCBI taxonomy): Eukaryota > Viridiplantae > Streptophyta > Magnoliopsida > Poales > Poaceae > Sorghum > Sorghum bicolor. The sequence continues at coordinate 9,861,282 of NC_012874.2, forward strand.
GAGAGTGTGACTTGCGGGTCACCACTAGCAAGAGGACCAGCGGCAACCTTGGAGCTTGTCTCAACGGGGACGTAGCTTGGTGGCAACCAAGTGAACCTCGGGAGAAAATCATTGTGTCAACATTGTTCTTCCCGTTGGATTGCAAGTCCCTAACACAAGCTTGTTCTTATGTTCATATACTTGTGCTTGTGTAGTTGCTCTTGTAATCAGTTAGCTTGTGTAGCTTGCTAGTTACCTTCTTGCTTGTGTAGCTAGAAGTAGTTCCCTTGCGTGACTAATTTGGTTTGTGTAACCTTGTTAGTCACATTGCTTAGTTTGGGTAGCTAAGTAACTTGCGCTCTCTAATTTGGCATTAGTTGCCTTGTTATTGAGCTTGCTAGTGAGCTTAGGAGCTTTGTGCTTTTGCTTACTAGTTTGTGTAGGAGCTCCCCCGGTTTGCAAAGTACTAGTTGCATAGGTTTGTGTGACCTTGCTCCTAGAATTGATTAGATGAGCTCTTGCTAAGGTAGCACCTTGCTTGCTTGTTTAGGATCTGTTCAAGGTGCTAGAGAACTTAGATAGAGGGGTGTAGTCTTGGCTAGACCGATAGTTTTAATTCCGCATTTGTTTCGGTTAGCCGACGCAATAAGTTTTAGAAAGGACTATTCACCCGCCCTCTAGTCCGCCATCTCGACCCTTCAGCTACCAGTGGTCACTATGCGGTCTCCGAAGGGGTTTAGTAGATACACCCTTACCTCCCTACACTATCACCTACATCCTGTATAGTAGTGGTGTCGCCCTAGACAGATCACATCCGGCTCCTGTGTGAATGGGAGCGAGTGGTGTGCACTATACCATAGCCAACAATTAGCGTCCGACAATGGCACATGTAAGAAAGCTTCTGTGGACTGGTTCTCCCAACTCCATCCTTAATAAGACTAGATAACATCTCTCCTCAAGTGCAAAGCTCGACTTCCCATACCCTCAATGGTACCTCCTTCCTAGGGACTCATGCTACAAAGAGTCTCACCCTATGAACTACTTAGCTCACATGTAGCCACCATAGGTACCTCTACGTACAGAGGCTCATGTCACACTCTCGCGACAAGACCCATTTGAAGACTCGTTGTAAAACCATGTTTGGTCAACTCGACCCTCACCACACACCAATGACACACTATAGAATCTCTCTCACACATTATAAACCATATTAAAGGTACCACGTTCCTAATCCACAAACAAGCATACCCATCCACCATGCATCACATCACTAGATATCACACATAGTAGAAGTAAGTAGCAGTGCATGTAAAGCTAGCATCCCATCAGTTGGTCTGCAAGAGTAAGGTTGCATCAAGGTATGGGCTTCAAGCATTACATCCATGCAACCTATCACAAGTTCAACGAAGAAAATAAAGGGCTAGCATTCTAATTGTGTACCTAAATAGGATTCTACAAAGTTGGGTGGGACGAGGCACTAACGTTAGATCGTCTCTGAGCTCCTTGGTGTAGTTGTAGCCCTCCTCGTCATGTTGGTGCTCCTCCAAGGCTGTTAAACAAGACAATGGTTGCAATAAGGATCTTTATAGATACTTACAAAGACTAACAGAAATTCAAAAGATCCAAATGCACTCAAACACAAGCCTATGAGGTAGAGCTCTTTTTTAGAAAAACTAGACATTGGTTTTGTATTTTAATGAGGTCATATGTATTTCCTATGATTTTTCTATGTTTAATCCTTTTTCTAAAAATAGAAAAGGGTGAAAACAATCCGAGCTTAACCAGTGTCACCTGTTGATTTGTTGGTGACTACGCAGTCACTTATATGTGGTCCTAGGCATCAGTGAATGCTGACTAGGCTTGAACGAGCCTCAGGCGTGCCTAGCAAGCCATGTTTGAGTTGGTTTGGGCTAGGATAGCCTGGATACAAGTTGCGCATAGGGGATGGCCATGTAGTGGCCTCGAGCTGCTACTAGGTGGGGTCCATGGGGCTCGATCTATGGTGTATAGGGGTCTAGTGCACCATGGACTCAAGGCTTGGTCCGTGATAGACTGGGGTGTCCGCACGATGCATTGGGCGTACGTAGGGCAAAAAGGGGAAGAGGGTGCTAACCTCTCCATCCACAAGGTGCTCGATGCAGGTCCCCAAAGGGCTCATTAGTATCAAAATTACCATCCATGTCAAAATGACACGACGATGCTCATCAGCAGTCTCATGGGGCTCCTATGAGTGTTCAAGACCTTGCCACACTCAACCAAGACAGTACAGATTCAAAAGAGTGTGGCTCTGATCTCGGTGACAATGGCCATGGTAGCAATGGCCATGGTAGCAATGGCCATGGACATGCTGTAGGTCACAAGAATGGTGTAGCAAAGCACCTTTCTAGGATGACGTAGGTGACCATTTTCCAAGGTAGAGTCTGCTCGGCGGTGAAGATCAAGGTGGAGCTCTAGTGTGTCCGTGCTGCACCTCAATGCCACGGCCTAATAGGGCTCCTAGGATTCAACTAAGGGCATGGGTAGGTGTAGTGTGCTATGATAGAGATGTTTGGCCCGCCCTTATCTATCGAGGCGGCCAACATCATCGGGAATAGCTTTGACATGGCGACACCATGGCACGTGGCTGCACCAACATAACGTGCTCTATTAGGTGGCCTAGGGCTCCTATGTGGCTGTGGCTAGATCCAAGGGATGGCTCTTGGCAAGGTAGAGCTTGTCATGGCGGTTTCAAGGCAACTATCAACCGATCTTGGATAGAACAGTGGCTCCCCTATGATGGCGTCATTTTATGGCACGAGAACACATGCTATGCTCAGTGATCGCCAAGACCCAACCTTGGGGTCTCTCAGGTTGAGAGAACACAGTGGTGACCATGGCGCGTAGGTTCTCACGAGAAGGAAGAGCTAGGTCACAGGGGTATACCATGGGCTCGTGGTGAAAGGATAGTGGTGTAGTGGCGAGTTGAAGCATAGATGAGCACAGTAGTGTCATTCTCAGCAGCTTATCGGTGTAGCTGATATGGCCATCCTCTCCGCCGGTGATCTCTGAGCAGCTGCACCAGTGGTGCTCTCGTAGTCTCCGTCCACACTCATTTACAAAGCAACTTTATTATAGAAGTTAATTAAATATTTATTAACAAACATAAGAACCAATAAGTAGCAACTCACATGCTGTGTTAATGCTCATGCTCACACATCTAGTTAGGGTCATGCTAGTGTATGTAGGGTTGGTTTCCCAATATATACACTAATGATTTAAGGTTTTGGAAAATAGTTTTTAAAAGTTGGGATTTTTGGCTTTGAGAATTTTAGGGTTGTTACAACCACTATTAGAAAATAAATTAACCATGACCTATTGAAAACAAGCTCAGAGGCGGGCAGTTTTTTGAACTGCCTCGGTTAATGGCCAGGGTTAACCGAGGCGGTCACTTTTTATTAACCGAGGCGTTCACAAATAACCGCCTCACAAAATGGATTTACTGAAGCGGTCATCTTAATTCAACCGCCTCTAAAAATAGTTTATTTTTGGAGGCAGTCGTGTTATAATAACCACCTCCGTAAATCAATTTTCGGAGGCGGTTACACTATAGAGACCGCCTCGGTAAATGATGGCCCAGAAGGTAGCCCATTCGGCCCGATAACCAATTGATTGTATAAATACAAGAGTTTAGGGTTTCCTTCCCACTCCACTCCTCATCCACAACCATCGACGCCCCCCATAGTCGCGACTCGCGACCCTCCCACTCCTCTCGCAACCGTGCCTGACGCCCCTCCCCACCTTCTTCCTCCCTTCGCATGCCCGACACTAAAAGGTCCTTGTTTAGTTTTGGTAATTGAGTGACAACTTAGGTGGACTAATAGTGTTTATGTGAGATACACAGGAGATTAGTCCACAGGTGAATATGTGATGCTGGAGGAGCTCATTGCATATGAGACATGACATGGAGTCATGTGACCGAGGTGGAGAAGATCAAGATGAGGCTTGGCTCGATGGACCAGTTGCAAGAGTGAAGGGCAAGTCGGAGGCTTTGAAGCGAGGGACCACATGTGACGGTGAAGCTTGAGCAAGACTTGGCGCCGATGGACCGAGGCAATGGTGAAGAGCAAGTGAGGTCAAGATCGATGAACCAATATGGTCACATGATCATATGAAGTGGATCATTTCATTTGGTGATTGGTTGATGCATGTGTTGCATCAACCTCGGAGGAGATGGAATGGAATGCGCAAGGCAAAGTTATAACCTAGGGCATTTCCATTTCACCGGTCATAGGTGTGTAGAGAAGATTATGACCAGATTTAGGATAGATGGCCGTACTATCAATAGGGGCAAACTTGTTTGCATATCGGTCATCTAGTGCCACTTGAGCGATCTAACTTTGCATACGTGTTAGGATCGAGTAGCGTGGCAAGTTTGATAGGCTAACTCCTTTGGGAAAATGTTTGTAAAAATGCTAACACACTTGCACTTGGTGGTGTACACTTGTTGGTGTTGGCACACTTTGCAAAGGAGGTGGCACTTTTGAGAAAATTAGGTGTATATTTTCTATTGCGCCGGTGGAAAGTTTGGAGAAGTTGCGGGACGTAGTTGTTGGTAGCACCGGACGCTGCCCCTGTGCGTCCGGGGAGGTGTCTAACTCTGGTGCGTGTGAGCCGAGCACACCGGACGTTAGCACCGGACGCAGGCTGGACACTACTCGTGCGTCCGGTGATGCAAGACGCCAGCAAGTGCACGCGAGGTGTTTCTAACTGAAGAGCACCGGACGCTTAGGGTGCGTTCGGTGACCCTGCGAGTTTGCGGTGCTCTCTGCGCACGGGTCCGGTGTGCATCGGACGCGTCCGGTGTGGACCAGTAGAGCGTCCAGTGGTACTGTATCAGGCGCGAGTGCGTGTTAGCCGTCTGCGGCAACAGTCGAGTTCAAACGGCTAATGACACGTGGCTGTTTCTGAAGCAACAGACGCACTGGTCCAGCATCCGGTGGCTCCCTGCAGTGAGTCTGGTGCCCCAGACTTTTGCCCAGTGAAGGGGCAATGTCTAGTTTAGCCCTTGGGGCTATAAATAGAAGTGTTGGCCGGCCTTGGCTGGTGCGGAGCACCCTTGAGACATAGTGTCCATGCTTAGAGAGTGCTAGTAAAGCCTCTAACTCACATATGCTTGATAGTGATCATCCAATTATGTGAGTGAGCGATTCTAGTGTGTTGCATTGAGAGATTGCATCGAGTGGCACTAGGTGTTCGTGTTGCAAGCTGGTGGTGCTTGTTACTCTTAGAGGTTGCCACCTCCTAGATGGCTTGGTGGCTTCTGACTGCGTCGAAGCAAGCAAATAGATTGTGCGGTGCTTCGGAGAAGAGATTGTGAGGGGTACGGTGCTCACTCCGTGGGGATCATGAAGAGCAACTCTAGTTGAGCGAGACGTGAAGAGCGACAAGTGGTTCGGCCGGGTCAAGTGCTAGAGGTTGTGGTAAGCACTCCATGTGGGAGAGTGTGACTTGTGGGTCACCACTAGCAAGAGGACCGGCGGCAACCTTGGAGCTTGTCTCAACGGGGATGTAGCTTGGTGGCAACCAAGTGAACCTCGGGAGAAAATCATCATGTCAACATTGTTCTTCCCGTTGGTTTGCAAGTCCCTAACACAAGCTTGTTCTTACATTCATATACTTGTGCTTGTGTAGTTGCTCTTGTAATTAGTTAGCTTGTGTAGCTTGCTAGTTACCTTCTTGCCTATGTAGCTAGAAGTAGTTCCCTTGCGTGACTAATTTAGTTTGTGTAACCTTGTTAGTCACATTGCTTAGTTTTTGTAGGTAAGTAATTTGCACTCTCTAATTTGGCATTGGTTGCCTTGTTATTGAGCATTGCTAGTGAGCTTAGGAGCTTTGTGCTTTTGCTTACTAGTTGTGTAGGAGCTGCTCGGTCTTGCAAAGTACTAGTGGCATAGGTTTGTGTGATATTGCTCCTAGAATTGGTCAGGTGAGCTCTTGCTAAGGTAGCACCTTGTTTGCTTGTTTAGGATCTTTTCAAGGTGCTAGAGAACTTAGATAGAGGGGTGTAGTCTTGGCTAGACTGATAGTTTTAATTCCGCATTTGTTTTGGTTAGCCGGCATAATAAAATTTAGAAAGGACTATTCACCACCTTTAGTCCACCATCTCGACCCTTCACCCAAGCATTTTGTCAAACAATGAGGACACTCCATGGTTAAGGAATGATCATAACCAAGGGTCATATGTCAAGAAGAATTTCACTGTTGTGCCCGCATGATAGTGGGTTGTAAAGATATTATGTAATCATTAATTAGTTGAGACTTGTTTGACGATGGATTTAAAATATATATATATATATATATATATATATATATATATATATATAGTAGTGATCATTGATTTATGTGGACCTCTAGGTTATAAATAAAAGTTTAGCGTTCAAATGATGTGAAAATAAATTTCCTGTTAAACCAACAATTGTTTGAATTATAGTTGAACAATATATCTTTGCATTAACAAAATACTTAATATTAGGAAAATTTGTGTTTAATATTTTCAAAAAAGAAAAGAGATTTTAAGTTACAAATTTTTACTAAGTAAACTAAAGCAAAAGTTAAAACATATTATTTTTTGAAGAAATTATGTCAAGTATTTAAATTTTTGTATATTTAACAAAGTTTTAGCCTTTAAATAAAAAGAAAAAATTAAAAACCTAAAACTAAAGTAACCCGCGGGCTCTAGAATAGTCCTGAGCCATGTTAAGGCGGGACTAAAGGCCCCCGAAATTTTCTAAAGGCCGTGCGTGTGGGGTACCTTTAGTCCCGGCTGGTGGATCGGCTTGGGACTAAAGACCACCCTTTAGTCCCGGCGCGTATCACCAGCCGGGACTAAAGGGTCTTTATTCCTGGTGTCAGCCACCACTCGGGACTAAAGCCCCCATCCTATAAAGCTTTCGTCTTCCCACCCGCCTGATATCTGGCTCTCACGCGCCTAAGTCCCTTCGTCTTCTCCGGCCGCCGCTGTGCACCTTCCGATCTTCTACGGCCACCGCCGCGCGCCTTGGTTTTCTCTGGCCACCACCGTGCGCTCCTCAGCGGCCCTGTCTTCTCCGGCCACCGCGCGCTCCTCGGTGGCCCCGTCTTTTCTGGCCACCGCGCCCTGCTGTCTTCTCCGGCCACCACCGCCTCGATCTTCTCTGGCCGGCCACCACGTGCCTCGAGCTCTCAAACACAGCCACCCCCACCGCGCGCTCCTCCAGCCACCGCGCACCACCTCCTCGATCTTGTTGTCATTGGGAAGTCTGAAGAAGAACTCCAGCGGGTTGTTCCACATTTTTTCAGGAACTGTGTCTGGAATATGGTTTTTCACCTGTAAATATAATTGTATGTATTGTTATATGAGGAATACTATATTTTGTTGTACTGTTGACTTAATATATACATAGAGAGGAACTGTATGCAATATTATTTTCTTTTTTTTATGAAAGCAGATGGGTGATTTGGGAATAATAATGCTTAGTTTACCAAATATGGTGTCCTGATCGACTCATCATTTCATAGTTTATTGTAGAAAGTTAATTATTGCAAGAAAAGGTAAAATGAGCCTGCCAAACATTAAAAATAAAATAAACCAACAAGTACTATAGCTGAAAAATAACAATATCTATGACATAAAATGCGCATTTTATAAAAATGTATTCTATGATAAATTTAATGATACTAATTTGATATCACAAATCTTAGCATTTTTCTAAAAATTTGGTCAAAGTTTAAGTAGAAGAATATGCACATATAGAAATTAGACAAGTTTATAGTTGCATGGCACATGTATTAGTTGAATATAAACTTTCAGATTTTTCTTTTGGCCGCCACTGAAATTTGTGAAATTTCAGCAAAAGCCGAAATTTTGAATCCTGGGTATATATGGACCAACTCAACGACTTACACTCCGATCCTCTTATCGAGGGAAAAATAATATAGGCTTTGTTTATATCAAAAAGTTTTTTGGATTTTGACACTGTAACACTTTTATTTTTATTTGACAAACATTGTCCAAGCATGGAGCATTAATTATAGATGAAAACAAAAACTATTTGCACAGTTTTTTATATATAGCTTATATATATATATACTTGACTAGTATATAGTTTTTTATATAGATTTTATATATATAGACAATAGCCGACCCGAGGGATCAACAAATCGATGATGTGGCCATTTTGATGAATCTCATCACTGGTGGTGACGAACAAATCGAGGGTAATGATGACGGGAGTCAGTACTTGTGGGCAGATTACGAGGAGATCATGCAGGGATCCTCCCCACCACCTCATGAGCAACAAATTCTCGAGCAAACCAATACTGGCGAGGTATATTACATGTTTATCAGGGATTAGGGTTAGGGTTTGGGGTTTAGACTTTAGGGTCTATTGCATCTTTTATTAATTTCCTCTTCATGTCTTTACATATGTAGCCCTCTAGATCGACATCTATGCAGGGATCCTCCCCACCATCTCTAGGCCGAGGAAGCCGATGGAGGGCCGTCACGTAATCTCTGAATTCGACAAGCCTACAGGCCAACCACTAGGACCACATGCATAGAAATATGTCGGTCATTGTGGTTACCTAGTGAGAGACAGGATACCGATTATGATAAGGATGTATGGAGTGACATCGGCAAGCATTTCATGTTTGACACAAACGATAAGGAGCCGAAGAGGAGAATCTAGGAGTGGACAATGAAGAAGATGGCAACACTTTTCCTGGCTTAGAAGAAGAACTTGTACAACAAGTTTATCAAGAAGAAGAGACGCCGGATTTCAACACTAAGGCGTATGTCAAGCTGACTCTTTTGGAATGATTTCGTGCAGTACAAAATGTCAAAAGAGGGTGAGGCTCTTGTCAGAAGGAACAAAGATAATGCTGCTCGGAAGAGATACCACCATCATTTGGGATCAGGTAGCTATAGGAGTGTCGTTCCAAAGTGGGAGAAAATGGAAGCCGAGACGATTGCCAAGGGGGTAGTACCTCAGGCAATACAGGAGAATTGGGCTCAACGCTTGATGCATTGGTCATACGGTCATGGGGGAACTGTGGATAAAGAAACTGGGGTGCTAGATTGGGGCCCAGAAATCTCAAGAGCAGCAAAGAGGCTAGTTCGTGCACGAGCAACGATTGCGGCTGGTCAGTTCAAGCCCAATAGAGAAAAAGGATGAACTCACATACGCCCTTAAAAATCCAGAACACAGCGGGTGTATGAGAGGGTATGGGGCGGTTCTGTGGTACCATTCCTTCCAAGCAGATCGAGAAACTTAAAGAAGCCGCTAGAGAAAGAAGGACGAGGAGGCAGAGCAGATCCGCAAGTTGGAGGAGTATGTTCACGAGTCGAAAGAGTGTGACAAAATTCGCGAGAGGGGGGCTACATCATCACAGCTGGTAGACGTCAACATTAGCCCCCAGATCAGTTGAAGAGCTGCTGCGCCTCCACAGAAGTACCGACCAATCAAGCTGATGTGAAGCTACGCTTCCCCATGGATGACCTCATAGAACTAGTTACTTCGTGTGAGTTGCACATTCTAGAAGGAACTGGGACGAAGAAGGTGGCTGTAGGTGTTGTAAACCCTATCGACCGGACGAGGCCACCGAGAATCCATGGTCAACCGGTACCAAAAGGATTGCTCGTGTCTTAGTAGATAGGGTGGAGCAAGGTTGTGATAGCGTGCCTCACGACATTGAAGGGGGAGATTGGGAGAAGACTCTAGGTGAGGTGGAGAAGACAGTTATTTGTTGGGATAAGCGCTTCATCATCATTCCTGGACTCTCACCGCCGTCGCCACCTCGTCCTACTGATGATCCAGATCGTCAGCATAAGTGCATGGATTCAAAAACAATTTATTCGCTAACATCCTATATATATATTGAATTCAAAAATAGAGTTTATTACACACAACACTCCTTGTTTTCCTTGCAGGGACTTTAGTCCAATTCTTAATTCCCCATCACATCATAGTATTGTGGGCAGTGAAGATGCATTGGAGGACACGACTGCAATCCCATCTCCTGCACGACGGTCTCCAATGCCACCACAGGCCGCACCCACCCCACCACCGTCTTCACCACCGCCTCGAACACGGTCTCCAACACCACCACGGGCCGCACCGTACCTGCCACAGCCACCGCCACCGCCTCAAGCCAGTAAGAAGAGGTCCGCCCCAGCACCAAAGGCTTTGGTCCCACCTTCTACAAAGAAGCAGGCTTAGGCTCCCTCTAGTAAAAAAGCAGCCAGTGAAAAGTTGTCTTATGAGAAGAATGAAGATGAGCTAATTGCATCGGATGCTTCAGATGTGAAAGCACACTTTGAAAAAACTAAAAAGGAAATAGAAGCAAATCGGAACCCTAAAAAGCCATACTCTTCTTGCTAAAAGGGGAGCTAAGGAAGAGGGTGGAAGAGCACAACCGAAAAATGCGTGAAGCTTGAAAGCCTCTGCCAAAGTCAGATTATGAACGCCAACTACTCAAAGCTGTAGAAGCTCAACCCTCCAAGAAGAAAGCAGGAAAGGGTGTTCCACAGCTTGGGGACATATCAAGATCTCTGTGCCCGTTAATTGTGGCAGATCAGTATGGTTCAAACATGGGCGTAGTACAGAGGAAATCTGGAGAGCCCACTTTGTGTGAGATGGACTCACATGAAAATTATTTCATTGAGAGCAGTCTCCCATACTTCACGATTGAAAATATTGCTGCTGGGCTAGAGTTTCCATGAGCGGACGTAGTTATGGAGGAGAAATTTTGCACGGGCAGGAGTCTAATGAACCCCAAGCAACTACATGTACTCGGTACATAGATGTTTGCAATTAAAAATTGGTGCATGGAGGCTTCTAAGGGCGGAGTCGATTGGATTTCTGTTCGAATTCGAAACCTTCACTACCTCCGAGTCTAGATGGGCAAATTACACTAGCTATGCCACATGGACGCTCTAGACAAATCGCTAATTAGCTGCTTTTATTTGTAAGTATTTCTTTTTTTATTAAACTCTCCAGCATGTCTATATAGTAATAATCCTTACACACATACTTGTCGATGGACTCACTATATGCAGGCTCTAAATGACTGAGCTCAGATCCAAAAACGACAATACTGTTGGATTTGTTGATCCTTAGTCCTTACGTCGTTTTCCTGGAGCCAAACCCTTAAGCGACTTGGATCAATGATATGTGTACGAATCTTATGAGGTTCTTCGTGAACCAATAAGACAAAAGAAGAATACTCTTCCCCTACAACTTCAAGTGAGTCATGAAAAAATTATCAACTACAAAGTTTCATAAATTTTCGAGATCTACAACTTTCATTTTGATGGTTTTTTGAAACGAGGTCATTTGAAAAACTCAAAAAATTCAATTTCAAATTATTTCTACAGGCGGACTTCTTAAGAAACCGCCTATAGAAATATGATTTTTATAGTTGGTTTTTTTAGAGAACCGCCTCTAGAAGAAAAACCGCCTATAAAAATTAATTTTTACTGGCGGTTTTTGAGTTTGGCCCGCCAATTTCTTTTTACAAACGTTCTTTATTTTTATTTATATTTAACACTCCATGCATGCGCCCCAAAATTCGAGGTGACGGGGAATCTGAAAGATTTTGTAAATTTTTTTTTTGAACTAAACAATGCCTCAAAATTCAGAAGTGAGCTAGGAAACGGAAGTGAAGGGTCCAGTCGTGTGTGAATGTGAAATCCAAGGGGTCGCTGGTTGGGAATTGTGCTGGCTTTTAAGTGCCGCCGCTAGCTGCTGGCTATTTGAAGCGAGGGACTCGCTGCAGGATCGGGAAGAAGTGATCCGCCGGCCATCAGGTGAGGATCTTTTTGCCTGCACTCTCGGTTTCGGTTCTTGTTGCATGTCTTCCTCCGCTGGCACTCTAGTCATCGTTCGTTCCACTCCATGGCAGGTCTGCAGGTAGCGCGACGACTCCACGACGGTGCTCGGAATCGGATCCATGGCGCCTCGGGAAGAAAGCCCTCGCGGCGGCTCCTCGTGTGATCGACCCAGCCGACCGCCTCAGCCAGCTTCCTCCGGAGATCCAGGCGCAGATCCTGTCGTTCCTGCCGGCGCAGGAGGCCGTGCGTACGAGACACCTGCTCATCACGGCCCGCGAGTGCGTGTTTGTGCAGGAGGGCCGTGGATTCGTGGACAGACTGCTTCGCCTCCGCCTCGCCGGGCTCATGGACCACGGGCCCATCGACGTGTGTAAGATCGTGCTCGATTGGAGTGACGATGAAAATGAGGACAACATCAGGAGATGGATCCCAAGTGTCCTGAAATGTCATGTCCAGTGTCTCCGAGTCGAAATTTGGGACGTATCTCCTGCACCAACATGGGATGTGCCACTCGTGTCGCAGCACTTGACAAGGCTAGAGCTCAGGGGCTTAGGGTTCTGTGCCTACAGAGACAGTGGATCGCTGCTGGACCTCTCAGGCTGCCCTGCATTGGAACATCTAGAGATCACATACTGTGACTTGGGCCATGTCAGGAAGGTGACGTCCCCGTCGGTTAAGCGCCTGGCAATCAAACGCTGCTTTTGCAAAGAGTTTCGCCGCCTCCAGATTTGCTTTCCCGCAGTGGTCTCGCTGTGCCTGGAAAACTTTTGTGACAACATTCTCGTGCTGGAGAGCATGCCACAGTTGGTGGTGGCATATGTCTCCATTGTCGACCACGATTCAGATGATGATGATGATGATGATGATTCAGATGATGATGATGATGAACAGGATATCACAAAGTACATGGTACTCCAAGGATTAGCTGAAGCTAAACATCTAGTGCTGCTATCTGACTACAACACGGTACACTTTAATGAACTATTTTATGCCTTTGGTTTTAATAGTACCCTATCCCTCTCTGCTGCTGCTGGATCCAAACATAGTTGTGTCTTCCGATAGCGTCGTATATTGACACTTGTGCGCATTATATATTAAGATCTGAGTTTCAATGGTCATGCCTAATTGCCTAGTAGGTAAATAAAAATAGCACTATGTCCACAGTAGCTGTCCAGATTAAACTATCTATTTAATTTATTTCTCTCTTTCTTTTTCTGTTTGCAATCTGACAGATTACTTTCACAAGAGATCTGAAGTTATGCCCCACATATTCCAAGTTGAAGACCCTGGTACTCAACCATTACTGGTGTGTATCTGCAGATTGCAGTGCACTAGCGTGTATGCTTGAACATGCCCCAGTTTTAGAGAAGCTCACTGTCCTAGTCGAGCTCAAATGGCTCAAATGTTTTAAGGTCCATAAAAGGATTGTCAATGTTCTGAAATTCCTGGGTACACTTAACATATGTAAGATATCAACCAAAACTGGCTCTCTTCTACATTTATGGTTTACTTGCATGTGGTAGCTCTACACACTATTTTGCAGCTTCGCTTGATAAATTTCTATACACTTTACCTTTGATCCGCATGTCCCAAAATATGTAAACAAGATAAACATTATAAAATTTCTCTATGATTTACCTGCAAAATATACTTTATAGTTTCATCGTTTTCTAGACATTTGACCCTAATAAGGGCGTTTGATTAGTCACTGAGCACAGACAGACAATATCCTCAGATTGGCTAAAAAATGTTCTTTTCAAAGGAAGCTAAAAATTGTTTCAGACATAATTACCTTCTACAGTTTTGTTTAGCACAATTCTCTGAAAAGATGATGGGAAATTTGAAATGTTGAGGTCACATCAGTCTCAAATGCATCATCTATATTGAGTTGAAAGTTGAAACTCATTCTCAGTAATTATATCTTAGTTTTCAATTCAGAGGCCCGTTTGAATAAAAGCATCTGAGTAATTAGCTTATGATGCAGTTCACTGAAGAAAATCCTTGTCTACTGAATCCTTCCCGACATAGATCCTTGCATTGTTTCCCATATTGATGTTGAAGACCTCTGAACTTACCATGGCTCTCATGTTCGTGCAGGGTTTCATGTTAGAGAGACAGGAGACTACGTATGAAGAAATCTTTCACTAAATCAGTGCCAGCCTGCCAGGCTTGGTCATGAGAAGTGCCATAGTATTAAGGATTATGTTATGTCTAGAATTGCTTACTAATTATTCGTCAGGCTATGCAGGACAAAATTTGCTATGCTGCCTAACAGCCAGCTATAGTAGTCATCATATTATCTTGGTTGTTTCATTTGCATATTATAGCAGCACAGGAAACAGTCAGATCTTATTGCATTTCAACCTTCTTTTCTGTGAAATTAAAATGTCCAATAATCATCCAAATGGAGTGGGCAGTGTCAAGGATAAGGCCATATTATTATATATATTACATAAAATGGCAAGATGTATTGTCTTGTAGTTCGTCGTACAAAAAGTTTAAAGGTACAAGCCTCAAACAGAGTGACCAAATATGCAATAAACCAATTGACTGAATTTCATGCAACAAACTACCAAAATTGGCACAAGTCAAGCCGCCTGCTACCCATTTAAGTTGTAGAGTTGGACAAGTTGGTTTTCTTGTGGCGTGTGTAAGATTTCCCAACAAAAGTGTAGCAGCGATACATTCATTTGGCCTGGAAACCAAGTAAAACGGGAGAGAGAAGCTTAGACAACTTAGATTTCTGGGGAATTAGCTGTGAGCCCAGGAAACCAAGTAAAACAAGAGAGGGAGGGATGCCTGTAACGTAAGTAAGGAGGGCATCTCTCTCATTGATCGAAGTCCCACAAAAGAAGGCTCGCAGATATTACTTTGCCCACTGTTGACACCGTTTTTGGGCACGTGTCTAGGATGGCAGGATAAGGTGGCAGTACGATGTTTACAAAGCGGGTTGCCGATGAGGATGGTTGCCGATGAGGGAGAAGTTGAATGTGACAGGCAGTAATATGGTGCCGATGGCTAGATAAGAAAGTCTGCCGATGACTATGGCAAAGGATCTGCCGATGATGCAAAGGAGGAGTCTGGAAGCTGCCGGTCGTTATGTGAAGGAGTTTCGGTTTGTTACGAGGGATAGTTTTGTTATTTCCTTAATTATTTGCATCGTTTTGTATACGGATTCCGTGTAATTTGGAATTCGAATTCTAATCGTGTCTGGTTGTAGCTCTTTGAGCAGGGTATAAATATAGACCCTAGGGCCTTGTAGAATCAATCAAGAAATCAATCAAACACGCGTTTTTACTCATATTCCAGCATCTACTTTTCGACGACTTCGTCATACTTTTTTCTTTTTATTACGAGTTCTTAGGAATTCGTCGACTTAAGCTCGGCGTGTTCTCGAGTTCCGCGTAAGTACCTCTTAGCCGTGACATCCGGGCGCATCGCTGTTGTCAGGACTAAAGTATTCGAGTTATCACCTTTGTCGATAGTAAGGTCAAATCGGCTGGCACGCCTTAACGTTTGAATCGGGTATTAGCCCTTTGTGTTTGCAGATCAGTTTTGCATCAACACATCTTTTGGCACGCCCGGTGGGACAGATTCAAGATCAAGATCAACATGTCGATCTCTGACCTCGATCAAGAGAACGTCATCCCTGTGACGGAGGCCAACCTCAAGGATGAGCAGAAGCAAGCTATTGCCCAAGCCATGGAAGAGTTCAAGCAGCAATGCCTGAGGTCTTTCAGCATAAACAGGAGCGGCGAAGTGGTCCAGAAAGATGCACTGCCGGCACCACGGCAGGTCACCTTTGACGCCAATCCTGGCAAGCTTCAAGATATGGTTGACAATGTCATCAATCGAGCGTTGATTAACCAAGCTGGTGTACTGTCTAATACGGTTTTCAATGCCGTGGCAAGAACTTTCAAGGAAGGACAAATCCCGCCAGATTATGTGGGGCCCTCCCATCATCAGCCAACGGCACCAGAGGTCACGGCTCCATCGGCTGCCTTGACGAATGCAAGTGCACAACCTGCCGTCCCTCCAAGTACATCGGGGACTACTGGTGCACTATCTATGCCAATGGCAACCAACCCACAAATTTCAGTTGGGCAGCATAAACTGACAACAGATATGTTGGCATCGGCAATGTCAGGGTTGACTCTTCCTCCCAACTGGTGGGGTTATGGTATGCCTCCAGAGTTGACGCCGGGAACATCACAAATAACCGACATGAGGGGCAAAACTCCTATGACATCGGCACCTCCCAATGCGCCGGTGAACCAGAGTCCTCGGTATACCACAACTACTACTGCAAGGCCTCACACTGGGAATCCTCAAGATTCAATGTTCCAGATGCCCAACGCATCGGCAGAGTCAATGCTGATGCAACAGAGGCCTATGGCCCAGTCGGGGTATGTCAATTCAACGACGGTACCCAATTACCAATCATCGGCAGCACCTATGCCGATGAACGCTAATAATGGATGGCTTGGACAGCAAGCCTTTCCACAATCGCCCCAGCAGGGTTATCAGACTACAGGGTTCCAGCAAGGGCAGGTCTATCCCGGGTTCCAAGGTCAGGGGATTCCCAACCAGCCAATGAATTTTGGACAGCAACTCGGAGGACAGCCAATCGGTGGACAGCAGTTTGGTGGTCCGCAGATTGGAGGACAGGTGATCAATACAATGTTCCATGCAGATCACGTCCCGAACAGACACGTGGAGGTTCGCCACCAAGTGCCAGATCCGCAGCCGCCTCATCGGCAAGATGCCGATGCGTATTGGGCCGATAAGATTGCTGAAGTAATGAGGGAACAATTTGGGATAAAACCCAAAGTCAACACTTATTCTTATCGGACACCGTATCCTCCCGCGTATGATTTGATCCCGCTTCCACATCGGTACAAGGTACCGGATTTTACAAAGTTTTCCGGACAGGACGACACGTCAACCATGGAGCATGTCAACAGGTTCATTATTCAATGTGGAGAGGCTGGTAACAGGGACGAATTGAGGGTTCGTCTATTTTCGTCATCATTGTCTGGATCGGCCTTTACTTGGTTCATATCATTACCTCCCAACTCAGTAATTACTTGGGCCGATCTGGAGAAGCAATTCCACAAATACTTCTTCTCGGGGGTTCATGAGAAGAAGATCACCGACTTGGTCAAGTTGAGGCAACGTAATGATGAGTCGGTTGAAGGATTTGTGCAGAGGATACGAGAGGTCAAGAATAAATGCTATAGCCTGGTTCTGGATGATCGGCAGCTAGCCGATTTGGCTTTCCAGGGTTTGTTGCCACATATCAGGGATAAGTATGCCTCTCAGGAGTTCGAAAGTTTAAGTCATTTGGTACAGAGGATTTCTGATCAAGACATCAAGCCTTTCGAGCCTAAGAGAGCATAGAATAAGAAAGTGTCGTTTGTTGATGAAGCCACAAGCTCAGATTCTGATGAAGAACCAGTAATCGGTTTGGCAGAGTGGGTAAAAAACAAGAAGCCGATGTCTTGTCCTTTTGGGCAGAAGGAACCAGAGAAGTTTGCTTTTGACACCGCTAAGGCTGATAGGATATTTGACTTTCTACTTTAGGAAGGTCAGATCAAACTGTCACCTAACCATGTGATCCCATCGGCAGAAGAGTTGAAGAGGATGAGATATTGCAAGTGGCATAATGCAACGTCCCATGACACCAACGAGTGCAAAGTATTCAGACAGCAGCTGCAATCGGCTATAGAGTCAGGGAGAATCAAGTTTGACAATTCCAAAGCCCAGAAGCCGATGAAGATAGACCAACATCCTTTCCCGACAAACATGTTGGATGCTAAGGGGAAGGCTAAGGTCTTAACATCGGAGACAGCTGAGAAGAGTGCATCGGTAGATCCTCAGCATCAAGTTACTACTGCCGATGCAAGAAGTAAGGGCTTGGTCCAGGAAGGAACTAGCTCAGGAAGGCTTCCTCGATCTGGTATCGTCATAACTCATAGAAGGCCTCGAGAAAAATGGCAACAACGGGAAGATCGGTATCGGCGCCAGCAGGAAGATTATCGACGGGAAGAAGAAAGACGCCGACAGGAGTGGAATCGGCACAGAGATCATTGGAATTGTCCATTCTTCATCCATTGTTGGGAGGAAAATATCAAGCTTCCTACTGTCAAAGACTGCCCTGAGTGCAACGGTTATGATCGGTACGATAGGATCGATCGGCATTATCATGATGATGAACGGCGATTTAATGGGCCGATCAGAGGAAGGGTGTCAGTTCATGACCGGCTGGGGGGCAGATTTAGTGGGCACAACAGACTTAGTGACCGTGTCCAGTATTTTCCCAGGAACCAAGAGGAGCTCGAGGGAATGGCTGATGCGCGGGTTCCCGATGAATTCATATTTTGCAGGGATGCTAACACGCATCGTATGGAGTCAAGGGAGAACCGACGCCCGACAGCAAGGCAAAGGCCACTTCCTCCATGGTGCCCTGGAGGATTAACCAAAACACAGAAAAGGAGATTGCAACGTGAAAGGCAAGAAGAGCTAAACAAGGGAGAGAACTCTGGAAGTCGGCAGCCGTCAGACACTAAGAGGGAAGGTCCATTGGCAGGCGTCAACATGGTCTTCATGTTGCCGATGGAGTTTCTTGCACCAGCCAGTGATGATGAGTTGGAATTTTCTGATCAGATAGCTCAGTTGGCTCTGGATCCGATGATGGCTATCTTTGAGAAACCTGCCGATGACGAGAGGCAGCATCTTAAAGCTCTGTTCCTCAAAGGAAGGGTTGATGGGCAGCCAATGACCAAGATCCTAGTTGATGGTGGAGCTGCTATTAATATTATGCCGTATGCAGTATATCGGAAGCTTGGGAAAGGGGATCAAGATTTGACCAAGACCGATATGATGCTCAAAGACTTTGAAGGAAACGTGTCTCCAGTCAAGGGGGCGATATGTGCAGAGTTGACCATCGGCAGCAAGACCATGCCGACAACTTTTTTCGTGATCAGCGGAAAAGGTGCCTACAACTTATTATTGGGAAGAGATTGGATTCATGCCAATTGTTGTGTCCCATCTACAATGCATCAGTGCTTGGTTCAGTGGGTAGGTGACAAGATTGAGATTGTCCCAGGAGATTCTTCTTATGTTATCGCATCGGCAGAAGCGGATACTTACGAAAGGACCAGGTGCATTTCAGGAGAAGTTTGGGAGAAAGATTTTCTCAAAGTTGCCGATTATGAGATTCCACCGATCCAAGCAGTCGGTTCTGACGACGGTTTTTAATGGATAGATTCGCCGATGATGGAAAATTAGGCCAGGGATTCACATCGGCCGACGATTTGGTAGAAGTAGATATAGGTAGTGGTGATAAGCCTAGGCCTACTTTTATTAGTGCTAAATTAGATCCTGAGTGTAAGCGACAATTGACTAGTTTGTTAAAGGAATATAAAGATTGCTTTGCTTGGGATTATACAGAGATGCCTGGTTTAGACCGATCAATTGTTGAACATCGGTTACCCATCAAGTCTGGATTTCGGCCACATCAGCAACCAGCCCGCCGATGTAATCCTAACATTCTACCTGATATTAAGGCCGAAATCACTAAACTTATTGAAGCTAAGTTTATTCGGCAGTGTCGGTATGCCGAATGGATTTCCAATGTTGTTCCGGTTTACAAGAAGAACGGGAAGCTTCGGGTGTGCATTGATTTCAGGAATCTCAATAAAGCTACGCCGATGGATGGATACCCAATGCCTGTCGCCGATCTACTGGTTGATGTTGCGGCTGGCCATCGGGTCATCAGCTTCATGGATGGTAATGCAGGTTACAATCAAATATTCATGGCAGAGGAGGATATTCCAAAAACCGCATTCAGGTGTCCTGGTCATGTTGGGCTATTTGAATGGATAGTCATGACTTTTGGGTTGAAGAATGCTGGTGCTACTTATCAAAGGGCTATGAATTTTATATTTCATGAGTTCATCGGCAAGCTCGTAGAGATTTATATTGATGATGTGGTGGTTAAGTCTGGAGATTTCTCAAAGCATCTTGCCGATTTACAAAAAGTGTTAGAGTGCACAAGGAAGCATGGATTGAAGATGAATCCCAACAAGTGTGCATTTGGTGTATCGGCAGGGCAGTTTCTTGGTTTCATGGTACATCAGAGGGGTATTGAAATTAGTCGAAGATCTATTGATGCCATCAATAAAATAGTGGCCCCTACCAACAAAACCGAGCTCCAATCCTTGATCGGCAAAGTAAATTTTATCAGAAGATTTGTATCGAATTTGTCTGGTAGGATTCGTGCTTTCAGTCCTCTTCTTAAATTGAAAGCCGATCAAGAGTTTATTTGGGGAGAAGAACAGCAGTTGGCTCTGGATGAAATCAAGAAGTATCTAGTAAATCCTCCGGTTCTAGTTCCACCTCAACAAGGGAAGCCCTTCTACTGATGGATGGGTTATCGGTTCAGCTTTAGTTCAGGAATTTGAAGGGAAAGAAAGGGTAATTTATTATTTGAGTAGGAGGTTGATTGATGCTGAAACCAGGTATTCGGCCATTGAGAAACTATGCTTATGCTTATATTTTTCATGTATCAAGCTGAGACATTACCTGTTATCGGCCGAATGCACTGTCGTTTGCAAAGATGACGTGGTCCGATACATGCTATCTATGCCGATTATGAGTGGTAGGATCGGTAAATGGATTTTAGCGCTGTCGGAGTTCGATTTGCGTTACGAATCGGCTAAGGCAGTCAAAGGGCAGATTATGGCCGATTTTGTGACTCAGCATTGCGGTCTAGTGGAAACCTTGGAAATTGTACCCTGGACGCTCTTCTTTGATGGATCTACTTGTGACCGGGGGGCAGGAATCGGCATTGTATTAGTTTCCCCTAAGGGGAGGAAGTATGAGTTTTCCTTGTCGATTGTTGCCACATCGACAAATAATCAGGCTGAGTATCAAGCTCTGATCAAGGGATTGGAGTTGCTGAGAGAAGTTCGTGCTGATGCTGTTGAAATATTCGGGGATTCTATGTTGGTTATAAATCAATTGGCCGGAAGCTATGAATGCCGAAGTGAAGTTCTCATAACGTATTTCGAGAGAAGTATGCAACTGTTAAAGGAATTCAAGGATTTCCGATTGGAGCATGTTCCCCGATTGCATAATGAAGACGCTAATCGGTTAGCTCAGCATGCCTCGGGATATCAGCCAATGAATAATGCGACATCGGTAGTCGGTGCCGATGATTGGAGGAAAGAAATTATTGATTATCTAAAAGATCCATCCAAAAAAGTTGAAAGACGGGTTCGATTTCAGGCAACCAAGTATGTGCTCCTTGAAAATGAATTGTATTATCGAACTATCGACGGAATTCTTCTCTGATGCTTGGGTGATGATGAAGCCAGAAGTTTGATGGGGGAAATCCATGAGGGAGTGTGTGGAGCGCATCAGTCAGCTTTTAAGATGAAGTGGATGATTCGAAGGAATGGATATTTTTGGCCAACCATACTTGAAGATTGTTTTAAATATTTCAAGGGATGTCAAGGTTGTCAAAAGTTTGGTAATATCCAGAGAGTACCCGCATCGGCTATGAATCCTATAATAAAGCCTTGGCCGTTCCGGGGATGGGCCATCGATCTGATCGGCCAGATTTATCCACCATCTAGCAAAGGGCATAAGTTCATTCTAGTTGCCACTGACTATTTCACTAAATGGGTTGAAGCTATTCCTTTGAAGAAAGTCACATCGGCCAATATGATTGATTTTGTGAAGGAGCATATTATTTACCGATTTGGGATTCCCCAAACGATTACTACCGATCAGGGCACCATGTTCACATCGGGGGAGTTCGATGAATTCGCAATCGGTATGGGAATTAAAGTGTTGAATTCTTCTCCTTATTATGCTCAAGCCAATGGGCAGGCCGAAGCGTCTAACAAAGGAATTATCAAGCTTATTAAACGGAAGATTGAAGAAAATCCTAAGCGGTGGCATACATTATTAAATGAAGCATTGTGGTCTTATCGGATGGCTTGTCATGGATCGACCAAGGTATCACCCTATCAATTGGTGTATGGACATGATGCAGTGTTGCCTTGGGAAATTAAGGCTGGATCTAGGCGATTATCTTTTCAAGATCAATTAACTTCCGATGGTTATGCCACTTTGATGACCGATGAATTGGACGATCTAGCAGGGCATCGGTTAAAAGCTTTAATGAGTATAGAAGAGAATAAGAAAAGAGTTGCTAGATGGTACGATAAGAAGGTGAAGGCTAAAGAGTTTGCCGATGGGGATTTGGTATGGAAATTAATTTTACCAGTTGGGACCAAAAGCTCGAAGTTTGGAAAGTGGTCTCCTAATTGGGAGGGTCCTTATCGGATAAGTCGATCGGCTCCTGGCAATGCCTACATTCTAGAAACCCTCGAAGGAATTGAATTTCCCAGAGCATTAAACAGCAAATATTTAAAGTACTACCCCAGTATATGGGTCGATGCATAGAAGTTTAGGTGCCGATAACACTCCTATCGGCTGGATCCAAATGCTTGGGGACAAGACTTGGTGTTTCAAAAGTTTAGGCGCCGATAACAGTCCTATCGGCTAGACTAAAAGCTGAGGAAGCAGGAAAGCGCAGATACAATGCCGATGGAAACTCTATGTGTTAAGCAGCGTCTGGATTGCCGATATAGCGCGTAGCCGAATTTGGTTGGCTGCTTCTATCTCCTTGATGTCATCATCAGCAGAACCTTCTATCGGCTTCAGCTTCTTCTTCAGTTGGAGTGCTTTGCGACCATGAGCATTTCGCTCGCGCTCAAGAAGCCTGATGGTCTCTGGCAATTGGCTCTCTTCCTGTTGGGCTTGGGACAGAGCGTTCTCTACTTCCTTAAGCTCCGCCAATAGGGACTCTTTTCTTGCCGATAGATCGGATATCTTCTGCTTCAGCGTGTCTCCAGAAGATCTCAGGATGCCGATGTTCTTGTGCTTCTCATCGGTCAAAAGCTTTTCTTTCCTCATTTCATCGGAGAGTTGAGTCTGAGCGGCTCTATCGGCAAGCCGCCGAGAAGCTCTTTGGTACTGCAGCTGGCGACTCTCCAGATGAGCGGCTTGGAACAGGATTTCTTCAACATCGGCTGGGACTTGGCCTCTGAGAGTTCTGAACAGGGTCTTGGTAGGGTCGGAATCATCAACCAATTGCGCTGTGTCCTGGTGAAGGAGAGCTGACAATTCTTCCAGCCTGACCCTGACCTCTGCCGATGTGATGCCGACCGACTGAGAAGTGCTTGCTTCTTCACCTTCTTCTTCAGAGAAATCGATGGCGAAGGAGAACAGGCTATCGGGAGAATCTTGTTCCTGGGAGGGAAAGCAAAATTAGCCCATACTTAGAGAATCGGCAAATAATGCTGGCGGTAAACAGTAACTTACTTGCTTCAAGGCGATCTCTTGCCTTGGACTGGGAGGTGCCGACGGAGCTGCGGGCTGACCGGCCAAAGATGCCGATGGAACTACAGGTTGATCGGCTAAGGTTGCCGATGGGACGATATCGACGGAAAGAAGACAAGAAAGGTTATGAGACTAAATGAGAATAAGTTCATCGGTAGCGATATTGTTAAAGTATGTTACCTGGAGGAGGGATAACAATTGTCTGAATCGGGAGAACTGCCGATGGTATAATTGGGCCCACCGGGCCAGTTGTTTGTTCACCCGTGTCAGCTGATGTACCTTCTGTTTGAGATCCTTCCTGTTGGGGTTCTTCTATCTGTGGTGCTTCCTGCATAGGTGGGGGAGATGGTGCTTGCTGTGGCTGGGCTTCTGGAGAAGGAGAAGACTCCACCGGAATTGGAGATACCGGAGGAGGAGGGGGAGTTGCTACCTTCTGGCGCTTTGTTCCAGTCTTAGCACCCGTGGTACCCTTCCTCTTTGGCTGGCTGGACTGGGTGGCATCGGCACCTTGACGTGTGACCTTTGCCGATGCACTGGTTTGCTGCAATAACGAACAAGGGTTTATAAGTATAAATAAAACCGATATAAAGATAGTCAGCGTAAAAGATAAAGATTTGACAAATTGCCTTGAAAGCCCGCGCCAGAGTGGGAGCAGCTACCGTTGGTGATGTCTGGGTTCTCCTGGTTGTAACTTTCCTGAGGCGCACACCCCGATGCACGATGGAAGCCAGAGTGGGAGCATTGTGGCCGATTGAGGAAATCGGGCCTGATGGAAACAAGTCGATCGGCTTGCCACTCCTGCTAACCGATGGAGGAATATTGTCAGCCTGCAAAAGGAATACAAGGGTAAGCTGCCGATGGAAGTAATAGTGAGAAAATGAAACGTTGGTTTGAGTTACTTACAGTGTCATCGGGAACTTCGTATTCGGGGTCAATCATGCTGCGGTATGAAAGTGCCGATCTGCAGAATAGATGCTCTTTCCATTCTGCCCACCATAACTTGTATGCCTGAGTGATAAAAGCAGCCGGAACCCATTCTGACATATCTACATCTACATCGGCGTTTGGTGGTAGTTGGGCTACTCGAGTCCACTCAAGAAGGTTGTTGATGGTTTCTCTGGGTTTTATCACATCGGCATAAGGAAGTGCAATCGGCAGCTGGCCGAAAGCTAACTGGCGAGCTAATGCCGATGGATTGTAAAATTCGTAAGTCTGGGGAGAAGTTTTTGTGCTACCGAAAAAATTCACTAGAATGGCTCTGGGAGTCACAATTGCCATCATCGCCTCATTATCCCTGTCGAGAGCTTCATCAAATGGATTGAAGGTCAGAGGGAGCATGCTATCTGGGTCATCATAAGCCAACCATGGTCGTTCATCCCTGGCCAAACCCTCATACAGAGTCTCGAAGAATCGGCCAATTTGATCCGGATTACTCCCTGAACCAGGTAGGACTATGACGGCTTCGCCAAAGTTCAAGGGGGCACGCGTTGCCGATTCCTCTTCACCCAACACATGATTTTCGGCTATATCTCTTGGGAAGTGCTGTGAGAACAAGTTGGAATCAAGGCGCTTATGCAGGTGCAGATTGAGCCACATATTAATAAACCACCAGGGGCCTCCCAAGTTGCCGATGGATTGGCCAAGCAGGAGTTTCTGGGCTACCTGATGGAGAAGGTGGTAAACAGCGCCAAGCAAGTATCGGCCGAGAGGAAATTGGCCGCCGTTAGCCAGTCTCTCTGCTGCCGATAGATAGACGGAAGTCGGTCCTGCCGATCGACCACAGAATACAAACTTGTCCAGCCACATGTTCAGAAAGGTGGTTTGCTCCTTTATGGTGACAGGCCCTCTCCCGCGGTACTTCTGAATGTACCCTGACCAACCGCCGATAGCGCGAGTCTCCACTTTGGCACTGGGGGCAGTATCAAAAAAGTGGGTGCTATCGGCAGAAGATATATCTAGCCCAGTGAGCATGGCTACATCGGCAAGGGTAGGAGAAGCAGGGCCGTGGCCAAAAACAAAAGCATTGAGGGTGTCTGACCAAAAGTAGGACGCAGCTATCAGCAGTGACTCGTTCCTGTGCATATCGGCAATGGATAGCCTAATGCATTGGGCTAGCTTCCTTTCACCCCACTGGACTTCATAAGAATTGCTGACCCTCAAGAACCAGTCTTTCCACCCTACGGTAGGGCTGGGCCAAGAGCGAAAAGTGTCTTTCCACAGATCTAAAGAAAAGTTTTCAGCTCTAAAGGGGATCCTATTGGTTTCTGCGTTAATAAGGTTGGTTGGATCTGAATCCCCTAGAGGGCCGAGATATTGAAGGTGTGGTTGATCGGTGGGGATGACAATTTTATTGGACAACTCCTAGTGATTTTGGGGGAATAAAAATACAAAGAAAAAGGAAAAGGAGAATATTCAGTAAGATGACTCGCGGATGAATAGGAATAAAAAAAAATACAGAAGATGAGATGGAGATCTGACCTCAGGGACGACGAAGCCAATGGCCATCTTGTCGTGAAGAGGACGTTGGAGGGCACCGGAGTTGATGAAGAGAAGTGCTTGTCGGAGGTCTTGAAGGTTGTAAATGGCGTCGCCGCTGGAAAAGTAAAGTTGGGTAGTAGAATGGTGTGATGGGGAAGGAGTACCCAAGAAGGAACTATTTATAGGACAAGATGGGCAAGGGCAAATCCGACTTATCTCTTTGCCGCATCCGAGAAACCCGAGGGTACTCAGGTGGATATGGTAACTGTTCGCACGGTAATCCAGGGATTGTGCAGGTGATTTGACGGGAAGCGGTCATTATCTGAAGATATTTTACTGTGCGAGATCTCCTGGTCGGTCCATCGGCGATATTCTATAACGGTCATCTTGCCGATGGGCGGATAGAGGGGAAGTAATCGTTTTTGCGAATATCCGGGTCAGAGCATCGGCAGATCTTTGTAACGGTATTGTTGCCGATGTACGACTGAGAAAGATGCCCGTTTAGGAAGTTGGGGATTTCGAGGAATCTGCGGAGGATCAGGATCAGAGTTGTCCAGATTGAGGTTGTCGGTTACCAGATTAGGAGCATTAATTGCGGGAGAAGGCATCATTACTGCAGAGAATTTCGGAGCATTAATAGTTTTATACTCCGAAACTGGGGGGCATGTGTTGACACCGTTTTTGGGCACGTGTCTAGGATGGCAGGATAAGGTGGCAGTACGATGTTTACAAAGCGGGTTGCCGATGAGGATGGTTGCCGATGAGGGAGAAGTTGAATGTGACAGGCAGTAATATGGTGCCGATGGCTAGATAAGAAAGTCTGCCGATGACTATGGCAAAGGATCTGCCGATGATGCAAAGGAGGAGTCTGGAAGCTGCCGGTCGTTATGTGAAGGAGTTTCGGTTTGTTACGAGGGATAGTTTTGTTATTTCCTTAATTATTTGCATCGTTTTGTATACGGATTCCGTGTAATTTGGAATTCGAATTCTAATCGTGTCTGGTTGTAGCTCTTTGAGCAGGGTATAAATATAGACCCTAGGGCCTTGTAGAATCAATCAAGAAATCAATCAAACACGCGTTTTTACTCATATTCCAGCATCTACTTTTCGACGACTTCGTCATACTTTTTTCTTTTTATTACGAGTTCTTAGGAATTCGTCGACTTAAGCTCGGCGTGTTCTCGAGTTCCGCGTGAGTACCTCTTAGCCGTGACATCCGGGCGCATCGCTGTTGTCAGGACTAAAGTATTCGAGTTATCACCTTTGTCGATAGTAAGGTCAAATCGGCTGGCACGCCTTAACGTTTGAATCGGGTATTAGCCCTTTGTGTTTGCAGATCAGTTTTGCATCAACACCCACATTCTGCTAGCTAATGAGTAAGAGCAACTCCAGCAGTAGCCTAAAATAAGGCCCCTATTTTTAATTTGGGTGCTCACGCTACTTTTTGAGGTTTTAGTTTTTTGCTTTAACTCCAACAGCAACACTTAAATTTGGGCCTCCAAACCTATTCCAATAGAGAATGACAGAAGGAACCACTTATTATTATTTTTTTCTTCTTCCTCTTTTTTCTTTCTTGGAACACGGACACAATTAGATAATTGATCCGACGACCATATGATTCCTTGCACGTGCAAGAGAAAAGAGAGAGGGAGCGCGAGCTAAGGTTAGAACATGTGATGGAGGATGGAGGTTGTCCTGTTGGGCCAACCAGAATGGGGTCTAAGGAAGGAATATGGATGTCCACCCAAATATGAGGTCTGGAGTAGGGGCTCTGCTGCAGTAATGTTTTTAGCCTGGTCACCTATATTTAGCTATTGGGGCTTAAGTAGGGGTCCTGCTGGAGTTGCTCTAATGATCCAGCCTTGGGGTTTCAGATGAGAGAACACTTTGAGATCTACAACTTTTGGTTTGGTTGGTTCATCATCCAAGGTCAATGTGAGAACTTCAACATATTTTTTCCTTAGGATAGATAATTTCAAATGGAAAAAATTATCAACTACGTACAAAGTTGTATAATTCTTTAGATCTACAACTTCTTTTTCTCATTTTTCCATCCGGGATCATTTGAGAAATTCAAATTTTACTGTGCAGCTCCTATTTAGAGGTGGCTCTGTTTTTTCTACTGCCTATAAAATATAGTGATGCCTAGAAATAGAGCTGCTTATTAAAATGCATTTCTAGAGGCAACTAGAAATAGAGACACTTCTATAAATTTAGTGAGAAAATTGGGTCGTGATCACGATGGTTCTATTCCATGTCGAGCATGCCTCGTTGCTCCATCACATGACACCGGTACATGACCTGGCTCTAATTGGAGTCTGTCTTCTCACATACAAGACACGCTAACAGATAGTAGTGCCTGATGATTGTGTCGAGCCCTATCCAGTGTGGGCTGGTGCACACGGCACCGTTATCGCTTCCGTCCATGAATGATGTAGACTCCATGGCAGACGTTGGAGGCTAAGAGGATTTCGCAACTATTGACCTGACGGCATCATCTTCTCTAATGAAAAGGCTTCGTATCTGCGGATGAGAAGCAAAAGGCCAGGTCGGCTCGCCTGCTAGTTGCCATGTTCGACGATCTTCATGGCGGCAGAACCACTGTTATTATCGCCGCCTTCGCCTCGTCCTTTGACGAGATGCGTGCAGTGTCCACGACGACAGGCCAAGTTAGTGCTGCAAGGCATTGGATGACCTGTTGCTGTGTGGTGTGGCTATGAGCTCGCCGTAGGCTGCTGCCTTCGCCTCTAAGCGTCGGGTACTGTGTACATGAGGAGAAGCCGTTGAAAGCCCAAATTTTATTTGGATAATTAATAAAACCCAAGAACTAACCTTCTTGCTAAGTGTGTAAATTAAATAAGGTTGGTAAATGCCAAGTGGTAGAGTAAGAGTTGATCATGGTGATGGTGGTGATGACCACAATGTGCTCTCAAGTGCTCAACGTGGAAAAGAAGAGAGAGAGAGAAACAAAGCCCCATGAAGATCAAGGCAAATGTATTGCTTAAGTTTTGGTTTTGTGATCAAGACTCCATAGAGGGTACGGTGTGATCTTATTTAGAACAGATAGTCGTACTAGAAAGAAAAGAATTCTTTAGCAAAGGGGGTCTATCAAGTGTCACTATGCGAATTCATTTGTGCATGTATTTAGAACCTAGTGAGCTAACTTAACTCCTTTGAAAAAAATGATTACAAAAATGCTAACATACAGACACACATCGGTTAACATATGGTGGTGTTGGCACATTTGCAAAGTAGGTGCGGTGCGGCTTTAGGAAAGTTTACATCTGGTAGATTATATAGTAGTGGAGATAAAAATAAGGGCATTTGTATAAACGGCTGAAAATAGCACCAACATCTACAAAATGTATTTCATGATGCTGCTTAGTTCAAATGGATTTGTAGAGGCTGCTGTAGATTGAGCTGCTTCTATCGAAAAAGCTCCCGATGCTAAAAATTATTTTTCTAGTCGTGAATGTAACATGTTGAGTCCGTGCAAACTATATTATTCCTGTTCGAATTCGATCATGCGCAAACCTATATATGACGAGTCTATCCAAACTACATTCCTGTTCCATCATGCGCAAACCATACATATGACGGTGACCACGAATGAAGTAGTCAGGTCCATCCATATGTTGTCATCCAAGCCAGAGAAGTCGGAGTATGAGAAGTTGCATGCCGGCTGCTGCTCCTAGTCCAAACAGTCTGCATAGATCTTCGTCATAATTCTGATGAAAAAGACAATGCCCCTATACCCATGATAAATATTGCTAATATAGTAATATGCAACCATAATTTAAATTATATGTTTTATTTAGAATTTTCCGTGCATGTCTCGGTGGTTAAGCAGGCCATTGCTGTTGAGGAAATGCTTTTTAGTCTGCCTGGCAGGTTGCATGGTGGTCGATGCTACAGTCTGCAAGGATTTGTCTAGGTGTGTATCCTCTGTTTCAAATTGGGCCCATACTACTGGAAACTGGATCTTTGCCTAGTGTCAGAAGCTTTACCGAGTGCAAAATATCCACTCAGCAAAGCTTCTCTTTGTCGAGGAGTGTCGTACTCGGCAAAGAAAAACACTCGGCAAAGGTGGCTTTGCCAAGTGTCGGATACCCGGCAAAGATAGCTGTAGGTGACGGCCGTCTATCTTTCACAACTGCTCACCATCTGGCACTCGGCAAAAACAATTTTTATTTTTTATTTTTTTAATAAATTTTTTTGAGTTGGGCCCGCTGATTTCTTTTCAAAGTGCATGGTACTCCAAGGATTAGCTGAAACTAAACATCTAGTGCTGCTACCTGATGACAAGATGGTACACTTCAATTAATTAATATGTCTTTCTTTTATTAGTACTGTCGGTATCAATGTCAGGGATACCCAGTTAGACGGTATTAACCACATGACCGGATTGATGCTCCCCTGATAAAAAGAAAGTTTCTCCCTCCCCTGACCCCCTAATGTCAGCGTGCCCGGACCCAGAGCAAACCATGTTGTACCCATGGGGCACCATGCCATCTCGAGGGCGCCCAACCCTTTTAGAGCGATTCTGTCTTGCTCGAGAGACACGCCCTGCCCTCCGGCACAATCAGAATAAGCATCACTAGTACAGAGAGATACTATACAGGCGGTTCGCAACCCCTTTGTACAGGCGGATTGACGAACCGCCAGTGGCTACAGGCCTGTGAAAATAAAAGTTTCCACAGGCGGTTAACTGAGAACCGCCTGTAGAAACCAATTTCTACAGACGGTTCAGTTATGTGATCCGCCTGTGAAAATCAATTTCTACAGGCGGTTCTTTTATGTAAACCGCCTGTAGAAATTGGATTCTATAGGCGGTTCTCATAACAGAACCGCCTGTGGTAAGATTTTTCAATTTAACCCTATTTTCCAGCAAACCCTATTTTTAATATTATATATATATTATATACATTAATATTGAAACTATGTTAGGCTAGAAGATTCAACCAATGCAACATGCAGTATATTTATATATACCATTACTTTGTACATAAAATTATATTAATTACAAACATCACACATCAAAGTTTTTTGTTTACAGACATATGAGGTTTCACATATGAAACCTCTGCTCTAATAATCCGATCGAGATAACTTTAGCCTACTAATATCTCTTAGCGCTCTAAACTCAGGCTTTGCTAGGACGCTGGTCGGGTCGTGATATTTCCCTTCGGTGGGAATGTCTTCTCTCAAGAGAAAAGTGCAGAGGTCCTCAACTATGTTGTATAGAACACCTTGAGTCACGCTCTTCGCCTTTTCCAACTCATGTTGCTGCAGAGGAAGTTAGAAACATCATAAATTTATAGTTCATATAACACATGCTTAGCAACAAAAAATGACACAAATAATATAAACGACTATTAGAGCAATACCTTAGAAGGGTTAGTTACATATCTTTCAGTCTCTCTCACGAACTCGCAGACGTAGAATCCACAGTGGACCGGTCCGACTGGTTGCTTATGGCACTGATGTATGACAAAAAAAATTGATATTTATTAGTTGCCACATCGTCATATGCATATTATATTTATTAAAGACAGCTTGTGATATTTTGGTACGTACCGGCCATTTATAAAATAATCTCAATGGCTGCCCCGGTTCTGATGAATCGCACCTTCCACCTTTGATCTTATAATACCTATATGCCCTATAGTATCGAATACACAATCCTCAAGTTATTCTGAAACTCGTATAAAAGTAGGTATGAATATTTAATGTACTCAGCTTACCGTTCCAAGTGTGTAATAAATTTTGCATAACTTGAAGGATCATAGTCTGCAGAGTCTAGGACTAGCACACGTCCTAGACTAGGATTAATGAGGAGGCAGATCCAGTGGTCCCTGAGAGAATCAGATTTATGATGCAAGTGCCCATTGAAATTACTAATACGACGATGAATACAAATTGACACTTACCCAAAGTTGTATGAGGCAACAACACATTCTCGATCTTGATATTTGAGCAGTGCCAAGGCTATGTAGAGGTCGTATTTACATTCATAATCTAGTCGACTTTCATCTATTATCTTTTTACGCTCAGCGGGGTCCAAACCTTCTAAGGAGTCGTGTTTGTCTCCGATTCTGTTGTGCTGCTCCTCGCATATCTTCATCGGGCTCAGATACACAACCCTTTTACTGGCAGACCTATCCGGATCCGAACCGTACCGCATCTCTTGTTGTTCAAAATTCATTCTGAAATGAGCACTTGTATGTTAGACGTTGAAAATTGATGCAACTCATGAATAATAACACAAGATAGTACGAGTGACACTTACAATGCAAACACGGTTACCAGCTGCACGTCTAGTCTTTGTAGGTTCATCATTAGCCACATGTCCTCGAAGGTAACGATTGTCTTTGTACGCTCACTGTTGAATGCTATTGGTGGTATAATCACATTGATCGTGTTAATGCCTACAGAAGCTGCTCTCATATACCAGTCATGCATCCTTTTTATACCAGCTGGGATATTTTTGAGTTTGTCCCAACTAAGTAGTGGTCTGCCTGACTCATATTTAGTAGGGACAAATTTGTAATCATCCTTCGTTGGTGGCCTAATATTGACAATACGTGTTTCAAAGCTTTTTGACCCCTCCTTCTCATGCTCTGCCAAGTCAACAAGTTTTGAAGTGCGGCTCCTAGCAATTCCGGACAAAAATAGGGTCGTACCAGCGACCTTCTTCTTTGGCTCGTACAGGGAAACCAATTTGGGGACCGAGAATTTTGTTTTCTTTGGTTGCGGTGGTGTCTTATCATCATTTTTGGGTGTCGGTGGTGTGCAAGATTGCGGTGTTGAAGCATGGGTTTTAGGTGTTGGTGTGGGAGTGGGTTTTGATGGTGGCGGGGATGGTGGTTGAGGCATTATTGGTGATGGGGGTGGTGGGGATTGTGGATGCAAGATTGGAGAGGTTGGTGGAGTGGGAAGAGATGTGGGATAGGACGACTCCTGAGTCTGCGGCACTTCTCGGGGTGATGGTTCTGGTAGCAGAGACAGCAGGACGTCCCGTCGAGGCCAAAGAATAAAATTCTTGATAGCTTGTCCCAGTTTCTCCATGCCCTCCGGACTGGGAATGTCTAGCATGTCGTCCATATATCTTTGGACACACTACAAGAAATACATGGCTTTTTAACGTTTTTAGTAGGGAGAATTGGCTGTAGGACATGTCAAATGGTACCCATTAGCTGGAAGACATCCTCACTTCCAACAATTGCCCAGGGACACTCTTGTTCTGTGAAATGCTGCCAATGGACACCGCCACCCGGTCCACGCAGTCAAAGGCGTGCAAAATGACCTCTGGTGCCCCTGAGCCGCATCTGGCTGGTCTGGTTGGATCAAATAAAGATGGCCCAGAGCCGGCCGTTATGTCGCCCCATCTCCAGTCTCCTCCGTCCTCGTCTCCAGTCTCTTCTCCGTCCCCGTCTGCAGTAGTGACTTAGTGACAATTAAAAGTTGTATGTAAGAATGTTACTATATCATCCATTTTGTGATATTATATTTTAGGCATAGTGACTTAGTGACAATTAAAAGTTGTATGTCACAATAAATGTCATTT
Source organism: Sorghum bicolor (assembly GCF_000003195.3). NCBI lineage: Eukaryota > Viridiplantae > Streptophyta > Magnoliopsida > Poales > Poaceae > Sorghum > Sorghum bicolor. The sequence goes on from NC_012874.2 coordinate 9,894,569, forward strand.
AACAAGTCTGATTTTATCTAGTGACAATATTTTCTATGTCACAAGACCTATTTGTGCGTCACAAGGCCTACACTTTCCTAACACTTTGTCAAATGCAAAAATAACCTATGTATCAAATTTAGATCTTGATGAGTGGATCAATCTTGGTATTCATGAATTTTAGTAAACTCTAGTCACATGTTTTATAAATCTAAGATGTGGCTTGGTCAAATTTGGTCAAATAAGGCACTAAATGACCTCAAATGAAAAACTTTTCAATACAAGGGTGTTAGAATTTATCAAGATCTACATTTGATACATAGCTAATTTTTACATTTGAGAAAGTGTCAACAAATTTTCTAGAGGTGCCAAAATTTCAAAATTCAAAATTTGAATGATTCAAACTTTGTCAAATGAAAAGTTGACAATTACAAAAAATGTGGAACTTGATGAGTTTTATTTTTTAAGTAATAAAAGAAATTATATGAGGTCATTTAGTGTTTTATTTTTCAAAGTTTGATCTAGTCAAATATTTTACATGCATTTTTTAAGTTTCCCTAAAGAACAAACTTTGAAATTATATATATAAATATATCATATATTAAATTGGACTAATTCATATAGAAAAGGACTAAAACAAAAGTAGTCCTAAGTCCCAAACTACACGCACGCACCTCAATCTCCCACTCCCCAAATCCGCCGCCACCACCCCAGCGCACGGTCTAGAAGCCCGCCGCTGCCACTTCGGCGCCCGGCGCCTGTGCTGGACGGCCGCTGCTGCCACCCATGTCTCCACGCTGCTGGCCGCCTCTACGCAAGTCCACGTCGCTGGCCGCCTCTACGCGAGTCCACGTCGATGGCCACCTCTCTGCGAGTCCCCGCCATCGATAGCCTCCTGCAACATCCGCTCCAGCAAGTAGGGTGACGCTGCCTCCACGACGCCGGCACATCTTGGGTTTCATGGCAACACGTTGTTGGAGCCCTTCGTGTTGACGCGAGGTACTGCTGCTCTCTCTCAATCTCAGATCTGGATAGTAGTGGAGGAAATTAGTAGGTGTAACGCTGCTCTCAGGATTTGTAGCGATGGAATTAGTAGGTGCAAAGCTTTTGATTCAATTTAGTGAATAAAAATTGATCTGCAGGAGATGTATCATTAGTGCTTCCCTGTGTGACGTTGCCGGCAATTTACCCAGGGTATATGTATTATCTATGTGACTGTGTTGCATAATCTCTTCATATTAAATCTTTAGCTCTACTGTTATGCAAAACACGCAGTCCATTTTTTTCGTTTGTAAGACAATATTAATTTTTTTATCTGTGTTCGTGTTGCTGAAGTAGCACATGGTTGCCATGGCTCTATTAGTTGGGCTCACGAACTGCTTTGTACTCTAAACATTCAAGTGTCCCTACTGAAACAGTTAGATGAAAGATTTCTTGATCAATAATAATCTGCTTACTAGTTGTGGCCTATTTCATTAACTTGTGGGTGGTTGGGCAAAATATTGAAAATAGGAAAAGCTAGACCTCTGTTATTTTTGATATACACTAACCCAGCTCCTGTTGCCTTATTACCGGCATTGTTCATATACTGTTGTTGTGTCGTGCATCCAGGTCTATCTACAAACAGAGGTGGGCACCAACCTTCGGATCCTAATGGATAACTATCTATACCATCTTCATAAGGTTATTAGCTAAAGGTGCAGTGATCATTACCTCTGCTAGACATGATATGTTACTACTCAGATCAGTTGGCTCATGACCTACAGAGTTTATTTCTCTGAAACAGATGTGTTTAGGTCTAGTTCACTGCTAAAAGTAATTATTAGTCTGGAAATTTCTGCTCTTTGTATATGAGGTAGATAACTATATGACATTGAAGTCAATAAACTCTGTAGCTTAAATGGCCAACTGTTACTGTAAATTGAATGACACCAATTAGTTTGTTTTTCACCGAATTTACCCGTGTATAGTGTAGTGAACTTTAAGTAGCTCTGCAGCTTCTGATGACAACCTGCATAGTTCACAATTTCTTTCATTGCTGTATATATACAGACCTAGCAATTTAAGTAAGTGACACTTTAGTATTCATGTTCATATAGCTTACAGAACATCTGGTATGTAATTTCTGAAATGATATAAGAAGTGAGTGATCCCCAGCAAAAGGAACTTTATTACCTTTGTTGCATATCTGGTGAATTGAATGCTGATTTGATTACTTAGGCTATCTATTGTTTGTTTCCTGTAGGTCCATGACATTTTTGCAGCTGCTCATGTCCATCTCTATCTCACGTAAGCAACACAACATTGGTGGCGAGTAACAGTACAGCCAACTCAATTTTGTTTCAGCTTTGAATTGTTTGTTAGATTCATAGGAGAAGGCCAACAGTTTTAGATTTATAGCAGAACTTTGTTATCACAATTTAGGTAATGGATATGACCCATCTTGATGTTCGGCCCATCAGACATTGCAAGTTTAGGTTAATTGCCCATTTAATTAGTTTTCTATTAATTGCTTTCCTCTCACTGTTGATCATTTCTCAAAATTTCCCAAGCCTCAATGACAAAGTTACTTGTTAGAACTTAGAACTTGAGATACTCAATACATATCTCTAGATTCTTCTTATGTCCATCAGTTATGACTTTAGAATGGTCAGTTACTCACATTTCTAGGCTAGCAGACAATGCTATGCTAGAATTAATAAAATAAAATAGATGTGTGGCATCTAGTCCCTGTTCTGTTACGTTGTTCATGACAACAGTAAACACTAGGAAAGACCACGCAATAGGTACACATCTAAAAGTTCTTTTACGTTGTGTAATATATTTACAGTTTTTTTTATTCTCTGCAGTGTATTTACAACTTTCTATTTGGTTGGGCATAGCTGCAGCAACACATTTCTCCATGGCTTCAAGCTTACTGTTTAGAATGGAAGTTATGGTTTTATAATATTTCACTGTTATGGTGTTCCTTTTTTTTGCACAGGTGTGAACTAATATCTCAGTAATTCTGCACAGGTAAATTGGCACTATAGTTTTTAAGTTCTTGATAGCTCAGATCCACGGAAGTGATTGATGGATTATTGGAATTTCATTTGGAAGAGATGACAAGGTTGTCGATAATTCACACCTAAATAACTTATTTTGGATGATGTTCAGTTCTATTTGCTGATGTTAGGAAACACAAGTTTGTTGCTTAAAGTTTGCATGAAAGAAAAAAAGCAGTAGTTATATATGTCTTGTTATACCAAGTCGTGGTGAAGAATCTGCTTCTAAGTTTTTAAGATTTTTTACCTCTGGCACCTTTCCATATAACTTTGTTTAGACTGCATTAGTGATAAATGGAACCTTTGGTTTTCAGGTCAGAATGAGCTTAGATGTACACTGGTGTAGCAAGAGGATCAAAGTGCTCATGGTGGTCGCTATTTTTGAAAGATTTTGTTATGCAAGCAAATCATATGAGTTGTATTGTGCAAGCTACTCTCTTAGTTTTGTAGCTACTTGCGTGTAGCTTGCTTATTGCATTTGTATTTCTTATGAAAAATTATACAAGTACAAATGTTGATGGTTTCAATGAAAAGATGACCAAAGTTTTTGTCAATTGTGAGCTTTCTTCCAATTTATGTGTATTTCATGAGCGTGCCACAAACACATGGGCATGAATAATGGGCCATAAACAGCCTACTGACGTGTAACATAATTATGAAGGTTGTGACATTTTTTGTAGTGTTTGTGACATTTTTTCTCCTTGCCATGTCAGCTGCCACGTGACAAGGCCTACGATTTTGTGACAAGAAACCAATGTCATATGCTTGTGACATGAACCAAATAAATGTCACATAATCATTTTATGACGCGGGCTTTTCCACGTTTTGATTTTTGTCAACTTGATGTCACAAATCTTAATTTGTAACATAAATTCCATATATTGTGACATAACTAAACGTTAAAAAGCCATGTGTTTCTTTGTAGTGACAACTGTCAACACTTCCACCCTGCAGTAGTCCTCAGGGATCTCACTACCATAGAATTGACGCCCCGGGATCGCAAGTCCTGTGGCTACTTCCCTTGTATAGTTATTGTTAAAACCATACCTTATGACTAGGGAGCAAGGCACAGGATTATCGATCTCATCAACTGGATAGCGGACCTTGTCTCCGGTAGACGCAATACTACTTGGGACGACCGGAGCTTGTTCTGTTGTTGTCGGGCCGACGACTAGCTGCATTTGAGGAGGCTGCTGGCCACTTAATTGGCTAGACATTGCGGTCGCCAATCGCTGCATCAACTCAGGAGGAGGATTGGAGAGGATTTTAGACATCACCTCTTCGACTTCTCTCTTAGCCTCCTCCTTAAAATAATTAGACATTTCTTCCTTGCAGCGATCTCGTTTCCTATACATTGCTTCCCACTCTGGTCCGAATTCTTCTTTTCATCCTTCTTTTGATGAGATGCCTCGTACACGACCAGGATGCTCTGGGTTACCCAGAGCAACAGTAAGGACATCTTTCTCCCTTTCAGGCTTAAATTCGCCCGCTTGCTGCTTAGCTGCCACAACGAAAATATTCTTCGCTGCCTCTTCGACCATTGGGTTAGAAAATGACCCTTAGCCCTCTGCGCTTCATCCTCTTGCTCCCATTGGGCAAGCTTGCGCTGGTAACCACCTGTGCCTAGGTGATGGTGGTACTTGTTCCTTTTTGCGAGCTCGGATTTAGATTCGCTCAAAACTTTGAACTCCTCGGTACTCCTCTGCTCTAAAAACACCGCCCATTGACCAGCAGTGATTTTATACCTTTTTGTCGTGTCCAACCCTTTCTTTGCCCACTTAGAATTCAACTCGGACTTGTAATTCCTAAACATGATTCCCCACTGCTTCAATGTGTACTCCTTTACTAGGTCTTCTGAACCCTGAGGTAAAACAAACCTTGTAAGCAGCTTGTCCCACATTCTTGTGATTTCATTTTGGTCCACTATTGCCCACTCCCTGACTGTGATGTCAAGATGGTCCCTAACTAAGAATCCAAGTGCGTTACGCCACTTAGGTAAGGCCTCTGGAGGAGCTAGGGATTGTCCAGGCTCACATCTGTAATTCTAAATGTGAGTTTTGGAAACTGATTCAATCCTCTGTCACCTCGTTTCCTTTTCCTGTCATCAGTCTTCTCGGTGGTCTCCTCGGTGGTTGTCTCTGTCGTCGGTTCGGGTGCACCTTCATGTGTGAATTCTTCCTGGGATAGGATCTCTTTCAGCTCATGAAACTGAGATAACACCTCCTGTTCATGTTAAAAGTTAAACACATAAATCATTTTTGTGTACATATACTGAGGGACATAAAAGTTAGAAAGATTTAATTATGGATGAGTAATTCATCACCTCATCTCTTTCTGGAATGTAATCAGGGTCACGTTCTAATTCACGATGAGCGTTTCTCTCTATACGATGATCTGGAATGTCGCTAGGGGAGGTCTCGTACGAAGGACTTGATTCACGTTCTTTTGCATTCTCCGTGTGGTCCAACCCTTGTGCTTGCTCAATGTTGTGTGATACTTGCACCTTCTCTATGTGGTCCGAACCTTTTTCCGGTGCTTGGTCGATGCGGTCAGACCCTGACGCTTGGTTTGGGGTTGGAGAAGTCATCGTGATAATCTATTCAAATAATTACTTAGCATTATAAATAATGTATATACATAGACACTTAAACTAAAAGCAAATATTAATTATTTATTATTTTTACACATAAATAAATATACATATTTACATATATATATAATTGCATTATAAATAATTGGATTATAAAAAAGAAATAATAACTACTTAGCTTATGCTATAATGTATATACATAGACACTTAAACTAAAAGCAAATATTAATTGTTTACTATTTTTATACATACATACATACATACATATATATATATATATAATTGCATTGTAAATAATTGCATTATAAATAGTTGCATTATAAAGAAAGAAATACTAATTACTTAGCATTGTAAATTATTAAATATTAATTGTTTATTATTTTTATACATACATATATATATAATTGCATTGTAAATAATTATTTAGGATATGCATAATGTATATAAGAAAAATAAAAAATAATTAATTAGGATATGCATAATGTATATAAGAAAAATAAAACATCATATACATTTATTTAGGATAATTAATAATTATTTAGGACAAGTAATAATTAATAATACATCATATATATTTATTTAGAACAATTAATAATTATTTAGGACAATTATACATCATATACATCAAATAAGAAAAATAAAAAATAAAAAAATAAAACAATGGCTACTGGTGGGCCGGCCCAGCTGGGCAGGCGGCCCACCGGCCCCTGCCCCTCCCCCTCCCTCTCACCCTCGCCCTCTCCGCCGGCCGCAAGGCCGCCGCCGCCTCGGGTGACCACCCCGACGCCCCGACCGCCTCGACTCCCCCCGCCTCCCAACGCCGCCTCGACTCCCCCACGCCGGCCGCACTCGTCGCGTCGCCGCCGGCGAGCCGCGGCCGCCGCGCGCAGCCGCACCCGCCGCACCCGCGTCGCACCCGCACCCGTCACAGCCGGGGAGCTTACCTCGACCCGTGGAAGCGCAGATGCCGACGATGAAAGGAGAAGGGCGGTGCGCCGGTGAGCTCGTCGGAAAATTGGGCAGCCTGGCGGCGTGAGTTTGAACAGAGACTTAGAAAATTTCGGGTCTGCGCGCGGGGTATATATGACCTTCATTTCTACAGGCGGTTGGCATTGACCACCGCCTGTAGAAATGCTTTCTATGCCAACCGCCTGTAGAAATCTATTTCTACTGGCGGTTGGCATTGACCACCGTCTGTAGAAATTGATCTAAACAGGCGGTGGTCAATACCACCCGCCAGTACAGAGTTTTTTGTAATTTTTTTATTATTATTTTTAACTTAGGGTTCAAAATAAAGTGCAAAGTAAGTACAAAAAGTTTTAAGACAAAAAACAAAAAATATCTTTGCCGAATGTTAGGCTTAAATAAAAATGATCGATTGCGAAATAAATAAATAATTGCAAGATCATGGTCGTGATAAAAGAATATTGCTTATTGGATTTGTCATACATACAGGGACAAATACATTTGAACAACATCACAAATGGATATTTTACAATGATATGAAGTATCACAAGTACAACTATAGTTAAAAGTCTAGAACTAAACATATAGGAGTACTAATTTTACAACAAATAATTATACGAGACCACAACAGAGTCATATACGAATTATTGCTGAAAATAAATAAGATGAATAAACAAGTAGCCTGCTGTGCCAAATTAGAGTTTGAGTGAATTTGAAACAGGCACAGCAGCCTGTGCGAACGTGCAAGTGGAGAGTGGGAGGCAGGGCGTAGGCCTTCGTGGGCTGGCCCATTTGCTGGAGCAGCACATATATAGCTAGGGTTGAAATCCAACCACACGCCGCCATATAGCCTGAAGACCGCCGCCGCCACTTTATCTGCATGTTGGTGACGCTGCGCCCTTCCACTGCACCGCCGCTGCTGCAGTTCTTCAGTTCGAGAAAGACTCCCCCTCATCAGGGGAGTAGAAGCCGCTGTCGTTCACCAACTCGTTGAGGGTCGCCGCAGATGGGAGGCCGTGCGCCGCCGGGTTCCGCGATCCTCTGCGGATCCCAGGGCGCAGGTCCATTGCAGCCACGCTGTGACCCAGAAGGCGCCGGATCGATGGAGATGTTGTGGTTGTGCCTTCGGTCGGAGTTGCAGGCGCCGCCGGGAGGGCCAGCGCAGCCATGCGTGCTGCAGCCTCCGCGCGTGTCGCTGGTGGAGGAGGAGCCGAGGGCACCGGAGGTGGAGCCGAGGGCCCGGCCCTGTCGAGGAAGAAATACGGGGAGAAGCCTGTCCTCACTGCTTCGATCGATGGAGCAACCTACGTGTTGAGGAACCACGGATCGAGCGGGGGGATGCAGTTGCCTTTCTCCACAGGAGTCGGTGGAGTGAGTGTCGGCATCGAGTAGGCGTACTCGAGCGTGTGTGGGATCGACGTGTACTCCATGCAGAAGTCGCACCAGTAGCGCGGTGGTGCCGGTACTGGCGACATGGGCTCCATCGGCATGTAGGCAGGAGTTGGAGCAGCGGCGGGCATCCACTCCACGGCTTCAGCGAGCGGCACCGGGGCTTCGACAACTGGAGACACTGCAACTTCGACAGCAGGCGGCACCGTATTGCTGGGGCCGGCACCGTTCACGCCGAGGCGAGGAGACGGTGGCTGGCTCTGCAGAGGGCGATCTTGCGGCGAAGAAAGGCGGCCACGACGGATCGGGGACCAACGGTGACGGCGAACATCTGCACGGATGTCACAAACAGCCGAGTCGAAGATGTGGCCGTATGGACCATGGCCATGGCCATGGGCAGCAGTGCGGCGGAGACGAGGCCCAAGGCGCTCGAAAACACTGCGGCGCTGTCCATGGTGGCCTTAGTGACGGATCGGGCCATGACGGACTCCACCAACGCGACGGAGAGCGAAGAACAATCCACGAGCAACGTGTGAAGGTAAATCAATATTGATTTGCGCCATAGGGCTTACCGGTGCTCGGTACAGAGGCATGAATTGCCTCTGTTCGTCGTTCGCGTTCTCCTTCTGTAGAGCAAAAGTGCTGATAACGTGTTAAAGTGGAATGTAAATAGACAGTGAACAGTTCACGTGTTTCATTGATCTCATACAATATATACAAGTTAAGGGTCGTGTCCGTACGGACACAACCGTTCAGTTTACAGAACCACCGAAGGGACATGCCCCTTCGGGGATTACTAACTGCTAATTCTATGATTAACTGCTAATCCACTTCTCTAATCTTGTTGTATCAACGGATGAGATCATCAGTGATAAGGTGTGTATTCACCAACAGACACCGTTTCGCAACAGCAACGATGCATTCATTTGGCCTGGAATACAGGGAATTGTGAGTGCTGGAAACCAAGTAAAACGGGAGAGAGAAGCTTAGACAACTTAGATTTCTGGAGAATTAGTTGTGAGCCCAGGAAACCAAGTAAAACGAGAGAGGGAGGGATGCCTGTAACGTAAGTAAGGAGGGCCTATCTCTCATTGATCGAAGTCCTACAGAAGAAGGCTCGCAGATATTACTTTGCCCACATTCTGCTAGCTAACGAGTAATGATCCAGCCTTGGGGTTTCAGATGTGAGAACACTTTGAGATCTAGAACTTTTGGTTTGGTTGCTTCTTCATACAAGGTCAATGTGAGAACTTCAACATATTTTTTCCTTAGGATAGATAATTTCAAATGAAAAAATTATCAACTACAAAGTTGTATAATTCTTTAGGATCTACAACTTGTTTTTCTTATTTTTCCATCCGGGATCATTTGAGAAATTCAAATTTTACTGTGCACCTCCTATTTAGAGGTGGCTCTATTTTTTCTATTGCCTATAAAATATAGTGATGCCTAGAAAATAGAGCTTCATATTAAAATGCATTTCTAAGGCAACTAGAAGTAGAGACACTTCTATAAATTTAGAGAAAATTGGGTTGTGATCACGATGGATCTATTCCATGTCGTGCATGCCTCGTTGCTCCATCACATGACACCGGTACAGGACCTGGCTCTAATTGGAGTCTGTCTTCTCACATACAAGACACGCTAACAGATAGTAGTGCCTGATGATTGTGTCGAGCCCTATCCATTGTGGGCTGGTGCACGCAGCACCGTTATCGCTTCCGTCCATGAATGATGTAGACTCCATGGCAGACGTTGGAGGCTAAGAGGATTTCGCAACTATTGACCTGACGGCATCATCTTCTCTAATGAAGAGGCTTTTGGAACCGATCAGCGTTCCAGGGTGTGAACCTGGCGACACTCGACGGCGGTGATGACCACGGCGAGAGCTAGAAGACGAACTCAAGATAGATTTGTTTAGGCGCTGCCCAACGTAGCAGCTTTTCGGTCTATTATTCATGCTCTTTTATACACATGATGCAGATACAATCTTGGCTTCTTTGCTAGGGACTCCCCACGCCAGATCACCGCTGTGCGCATCCCCGTTGCACTGTGGAGCGCGCCGCGTGCGCAGAGCGCTGGACTCAAACCGAACCAGCCCAGATCACGATCCAGCACGCCACCGATCGTGTCCTAGCCCACTATGACTAAATGCATGATCTAAACAATAACTTGAAACAAAGATTACATCGGCGTGCTATCTAGTTTAGCTCACAAAGTCCCCTTAAACTTGATGCACCTTCACTACTCCCAAAGCTTGCCTCATCTCCAGAAACCACACTCTTCCCAATGCCTTGGTGAAGATATTTGCGAGCTGTTCTTCAGTTCTGACATGCTCAATCTCCACCTTGCCTTGCTCAATGCACTCACGAATGTAATGAAACTTTGTGTCAATATGCTTACTTCTATCATGGTGCACTGGATTCTAACTCAGAACGATGGCCGACATATTGTCCATGAGCAGTTTGACTGGAGCCTCCTTTGTTCCCAACAGATCACCAATTAGTCGACTTAGCCAAACACCCTGACAGGCTGCTGCTGCTGCCACATATTCTGCTTCACAAGATGACAATGTCACAATCTTCTGTTTCTGTGAAGCCCAAGTGATTAAGCTGTTCCCAAGAAAGAACACCCTTCCTGTAGTACTCTTTCTATCCTGAATATCACCAGCAAAATCACCTCAGGATGTGTTTTACTGCAGCCCAATGCTGCTTGCTTGGAGCTTCCATGTATCTGCTTACCTCGCCAACAGAGCATGCTAGATCTGGCCTAGTGTTAACTAGATATCTCAAGCTTCCAATTATACTTCTATATGCAGTAGGATTAACAACTTCATCTTCTACACTCTTTGTGAGTTTCAGTCTTGCTTCCATTGGAGTTGCACAAGGGTTGCAGTTCATCATGCCTGCTTTTTCAAGAATCTTTAGTGCATAGGAGCTCTGACTCAAGGTGATTCCTTCTTCTGTTTGCTTCACTTCAATCCCCAAGAAATAGCTCAAAGACCTAAATCACTCATGTTAAATTTTTTCTTTATCTCTGCCTTAAACTGAAGGATATCAGACACATGTGGCCCTGAGATGATTAGGGTTTAGGGTTTAGGGTTTCTTGTTATTCCTTTTGTACACTGCATGCTCATATTTGCTTCTCACAAAGCCAAGATTGATCAACTCTTTATCAAGCTTAGAGTTCCAGGCCCTTGGTGCCTGCTTCAACCCATACAAGGCCTTTTCAGTTTTAATACTTTGTCACCTTTGCCAATCACAAAACCAAGTGGTCGCTGCACAAACACTGTCTCTGACAGATCTCCATTGAGGGATATCCATTGAGGAATGCTGATTTTACATCCATATGATGTACTTGCCAACCTCCCTGAGCTGCTAGTGCCATCATCACCCTTACTGTTTCAATTCTGGCAATAGGTGCAAAAACTTCCTCATAGTCAACACCCTGCTGTTGAGCATACCCCTTAGCCACTAACCTTGCTTTGTAATTCACTATCTTTCCTTCAGGGTTTTTCTTAACTTTAAAAACCCACTTGAGCCCTATAGCTCTTTGCTTTGCTGGTAACTCTACACTTTCCCAAGTTCTGTTTTCTTCAATTGACTGCATCTCATTCTGCATTGCCTCCCTCCAGCATGCTTCTTTCATGGCCTCCTCTACTGACCCAGGCTCATCTACAGTCATCAAACACAAACCACTGTACTGCATATCGGTGAATAAGCAAATCGGTGAACTGAGCTTGATCTTCATGACATAAAGTCGGTTCTTCCTTTCTGCTCGAATAAGAACTCTTCTCTGCTGATGCAGACCTTGATCACTCTCAAACACCTCCATGACTCCGTGGTCTATCTCGACCCGGTGTCCACCTTCCTCAAGTTGTCCAAGACTAGCTAATTATATTGCATTTGAGAGATGGTATGTAGTATACCTCAGTGAGCACTCGGTGCTCATCGTTCTTCCTGGCGATGGTGACGGCGCCGATCCCATGGATCTCCACCGTGGATCCGTCTCCAAAACATACTGCACCACGCATGAACTTGTCAAGGCTCGCCAGCACCTCCCTACAGCCCGTCATGTGATTCGTGGCGCCTGTGTCCAAGATCCACACGCCTTCATGATACACGCCCGAGAACACGCGTTCCTGATTCAGGAACACCGTTGGTGTGTGCTTGATCAGCTAACGGATCACCGTGCACACATGTGCCACCATCAGTGCCCCGGATTCGATGTCAGCCGCGGCGTGGTGAGCACCCTCCTGCCTTTCTTCCTTCTGCTTGGACTTGCACTCCCTTGCAAAGTGCCCATACTTCTTGCACTTGTTGCATCTACCGTTTCTCCTCGGCGTCCCCATGGACGTGAGTCTGACTCCGGAGTCGTGCGCTTCACCGCCGCCACACTCCCCGGCCTTGTCCTTACGGACATAATGGCCACCGCCGCTCTTCTAATTCGAGCAGGATGAAGAACCATCCTGAATCATACGGCTCTTGTGCTTTGCCAACCACTCTTCTTCAGAGAGCAGAAGCTTAGGCATCTTCTCGGAGACTTCCTCCATCGAGGGCTCGAAGCGATCCTCTGCCACTCTCAGTCGGCCTACGAGCTCCTCGATCGTGAGCGTTTTCATGTCGCAAAACATCTCGATACTGACCGCTACCTGATTGTAGCGTGCCAGCACCACACGGAGGAATTTCTTGACAACACGACCGTCGTCAATCTTCTATTTGTTGGCGTTTCTTAGCGAAACCAATAAAGATAGAGTTTGAGTCCATCCCTAATGATAACACTAGAAACGTTCTTGGCATATCCTAACCACCATCACTTCAGAATGATAACCCAAGGCTCCTTACGGCGCGGGCCTAGGCAGTGCAGTCTGGTACTGATGATTAGTAATGCCAGATTGGCCTTCCTAACCATCCTTACTTATGATATGCAAAGTTGTGACCCAGCGCCGGGTGAGTGCACAAGGATTACAATCTTAAGTAAAGGTAATTAGGTACGACAATCGATAACTCAGTATGAAATAAGAATAACTCTACAAGCGCACAGAACTATCATTGTAGCATTTCAACCCGTAAATGGGTGTCGTATTAATAATTCTCATAGGAAGGCATTTATATCTAGCATGGTTATAACATGATTACTTATTAAAATACATGGTATGCATAGAGTAAACAGGGGTAAGATATGATATTTGGAGATAGTGGACACACATCTGGGTCATCCTCAAGGATAAAAGATAAAATAAAGAATAAAAGAATATAACTACTGAGCAGGCATGGTTCGTATATAACTGTGCTAAGAACTGTTAGTAAGTCATCTAACTAGCATGTCTAGAGATAGGATCAGGTTTGAGATGATAGGGAGATCCCCATAGCGGGTCTGCCAGCAAATAGAGACTTTAGATGACTCCTACCGAATATCCGAACGTGGGGGAATACGAAGGATGACAGGGCTGTCACCACCCTGCTACCTACCCCTCTGCCCGTGGGATACCCGCATATCCACTGATCTCCGCATACCTGAACACCATGTTCACGTATTTGGGAACAACTCTTAACCCCCGTGGGCCCCTACCATTCGGATTGACAGGCTAGGTTAAGAGCAACCGGAACGGCCCAGTGAACCATCATCTCATCCCTAATTCTACTTCTATTCATATAAGTTAGATGAACGACGAAGAACAGGGATGAATATATCAAGAACATAGCACAAGAACTAAGAGCTAGTTCATATACTATGAACATGATATAGACATAACTATACTCTAGTTCATTAGCACAATTGTATAAAGATAACAAGAACTTGCTCATGGAAGAAGACTGATTATGATTCATACCAAGAGGATACTTTCTTCCTAGGAGACAAGCTCTCCTTGGTAGCTCTTGCCTTGCTCTACTACTAGTCTAATACTAAAGATACAAGTGAGAGGTGTGAGGAAATGTAGACTCCAATGATGTGTGTTTTACAAATGAGGGGGAGCCATCTATTTATAGCCCAACTAGGACGGTTCGGGGGATCTAAATATCGTAGTAGGTGAAACCATCCTATGCATGGCGGCATGCAACCGCCAGAGAAAGGTGGGGCCGGTTTGCCGCCACCAAGGTTGCGCCTGCAACCTGGTGGGCCCCACCTGGCCACCGCCTTCGCGTGGCTTGCTCCCTGCTGGACCTCCTTTGCTGCTTCGCTTACGATTGGGTCCAGTTCGATGTTGAAGGTGGGCTTCTTGTTTTTTTTTGATTGCGCACTTGTGAATTCGTCTTTTGTAAATTGCGCTTTCTTTATTTTATTGTTTTCTTCCACTTGTCACATTATAAATCCTGCAAAACAAAATACCATGGTACAAGTGGAACTATGTCAATAGTAAAAGCATATGTGATTTAAATATGTTTATTCCTCTTCTTTTTAGTCTAAGTTGGCAGTATAAACTCCTCCATAGTGACTGCCAACAAGACCCCCAAGCTTAACCTTTGCTCGTCCCGAGCAAATAATTAAGTATGGTTGTTGATCAGGAGTTGCTACTATGCCGATATAATTCAGGAGTGTCATGCCTATAACAAAGCATTCGTTCGCAATTTAAATAAGTTGGCATACTATCCACTCTTTACCTTAATTTCCCATGGGACTTTTAGCTTCTCCAAATTCTTGGGTGGTTGCAAGATAGAACAATTGTAAGAGACTCACCAATCATTCATCTTTTGATAGACTATCAATCCAGAGGTTTTTTATAAGTTTTGTAAAATAAATGAGTTCCTCGAATGATTCTCTCAATCGCTCAATGTGTATCAAATCCTTACCAAAGGCATTATGTGATTGCCTTTAAACCTTACCATTAAGGCTGAGAGTGGAGTTTTGGGCAGGTATAAAGGTGGGCGTACTTATGGCACTTGTATTGCTGAGTCAAAGCCCGGACCATGAGGAGATTCAAATCATACACCTTGATTGAGATGTGCAAGTGTGTGGAGTATGAGGAATTGGTGGAAATGCTAATTCTAATTTTTTTTGGTCACTCCTTTGCATCATGACTCTCTTTTATTTGGAGGATAAGAGAGAGAGGAAGAGGAAAACATATGGGCTCTATCTCTTAATAATTTTTTTTTCATGATGGGGACTTTTGATTTTTTTCTTGCTTTCCCGTCTATGCCTTTTTGGCTTTTCCCTTTAGATATTTTTTTCAACTATAGCCCATATGTCTTGAAGAATGGAATCAGAGAAATTTAAAGAGATGTCATGAGGACAAAAAGTAAGGAGTGAATTTGGGGATGCGCAAATCTCAGGATGAGGGTTTGGCATTTTTATTTGGTGGAAAGCTAAGGCACAACTCTCAGGATAAGAGTTGGCAAAAAATTTTGGTGGATGGAAGGGTGCATGTTGTGCGCGACTTCTCAGTGTAAGAGTCGACTTTATTTGGTGGGTGTAAGTGAATCTCAATCATGGGTGCATGACCATAATCTCACTCTAGGATCTCAGAGATTTGACCCGACTCAACGTTCCACAAGCCGCATATGACTAAAGGTTTTAAGAACTGAGTAACAAGTCATCTGGCCTTGGTAGGTATTTCATAATCATTGAGGAACCCTTTGTTTTAAATTTTTGAAAAGAAAACTCTGGATGTCAAGTTTCTCTTAAGACAAAGTCATAGCAAAATCTATTTGTGCCATATCATGTCTCGCAACAACTTAGAAAAGGATCATGCATTCGCAACCCACATGATTTCAAGTTTTCACAATAGGACATTTTTAGCCAATAAACTTAAATCTTGATGAAGACTAAGTTATAACTTAGACACTAAAGAATTATAGACAGAGCAACTATTCATCATTTCAGCAGAAGAGCAACTAGCATATTAAAAGACATATGAGAGAGGAATTATATATATATATATAAAGAAAAGAGTGCTGAAAATTAAATACTAAAATTGAAGTGCAAGAAAATAAGATACATGTTACCTCTATGGGGGTTCTCCCCCAAGCTAGCTTATTGCTGTGGTCCCTGGAAAAATCCAATAGACTGTAGCAATGCCAACTGCTCCTCGTGCCGTCGACGGTTTGCGTCCTCCAGGTCCACGAAGCTCTGCTGGGTCTGCTGATGCCACTGGGTGGAAGTCTGGCTATGGGCATTCAGCGTACCCTAGATCTGTCTTTGCTGGAGCTCCAGTCCACCCATGCGAGTGTTGAGGGAGTCTAGGGTGACCTGAGGGCGAATAGGAGGGTGCATGTCTTCTTCATCTAGGGTGTGCTCCTGATGTGGTTGCCCAGATCCTCCTGCCTCGTGTGAATGCTGTCCCCTAGAGCCTCCTGCTCCGTACATCTCCTGCCAGCCCGAGCCTCCTGCCTCATATGGTGAAGGAACATACCCCATACCATAACCATACCCAGGGGTGAACCCAGGTGTGGTCATAGTTGGGGACCATCCCCTCTCTGGTGCAGCTGATGCTGGCGTAGGCTGGGTTGGCTGAGCTTGCTGTGCTGCCTCCTCTTGCCTCATCCTGCGTGATTCCCTACGAGAAGCAGAACTCCTACGAGCTTCTTCTTTCTCAACAAGCTCGAAGGTGAGAGATGGGCAAGTATATAAAGCGAGATCCGGGTTAGGTAACGGAATCTCATTTATATATCCCGGAAAATAAAACACAAAGCCATTTCCGGATGCATTGCGCTTGATCACATGGGCTTGTGCCAGATAACGCTCATTAATCATGATGCGAGGAGAGGTAAGGTAAACAATAGAATTAGCAGCCTATGGATTAACACTAGGAGCAAGACGAGTGATGAGTGAAGTGCACAAGATAGGTCTGATAGTTTAAAAGAATGGAGCCAATACTTAACAATTTCATAAACAGGTGCAACTTTGATTTTATTAAGCATGGCATAAAGCATCTTCAACTCAAGATCCAAAACCAGATGGGTATCATCCCTAGAGAAAAAAGAACAAGCAAGCCACTTATGCAAAAGCCTAAGTGTGGGATGATGGATGTTGTTGGCATTGGGTTGGAATTTTCCCACAACGTTCTGTCCCGAGATCAGGTGCTAGAAACTATGACGATTATAACCACAGAGGGAAAATCCAAATCGATAGAGCAGCGCGCACTAAAGCCTAAGTGTGCCACCACATCTTTCCAGAAGAGAGAGTGCTCAATGCCAAAGCAACTGAAAGAAATACCATTGTCGATGATTTGTAGAGTGCCCAAAAATTGGATTGTCAGAAGACGTGATCCAAGCTCATGAACGGGGGCAACTCGGCTCCAACCAACATGACCGAAAATGGTATTAAATTCTACATCCAAACCTATTTGTTTGAGGAAGACGGGGTCGAAGCTCGGCGAGTGTAGGAATACGCGTTCCTTCAGGAGCTCGTACGCCTGCTTCTCCCGATCACTCTCCAAGTCGATGAAGGGGGCGTCGGCTTCGTTGATGGCGTGGCCGGTGAGCGTCTCCCCTTCATCTTGAGATGGTTGACCCTCTTGTGCAGGAGCACTCGAGCTAGATCCCCTGCGCGAGCGACGACCTCTCTGGAGTAGCCCGGAAACTCGATCACCGATTCCACTCGTGGTGGGTAGCTAACACTTTGAGCTTGAGCAAGAGGTTGTGTAGATTTTTCTTGCACAAAAGCTTATGTGGACAAGAGTGAAGAATGGTGGAGCAAGTGGAAGATGGAGGGAGTGAAGAAATTATGAATGTGAGATGGGAGAGGTGCTCCACCCGGGATCCTCTCTATTTATAGATCTGATCGCAGGCGCGGGAGCCCCCTACACAACGGTCACTAGCCGTTGCTAGAAGGCGGCGGCCAGTAGCCGTTGGGCAGGGTGCGGCCGCAACCAGGTGCGCCCGCAACCTGCTCGGCCCCACTCTGCCTCCCCTTTTGGCAGTGCCCTCCAACGGCTATTCCAAGGGAGTAGTCGGTTGCTGATGGGTCTGGTTCGAAAACTTGCTCCAGATTTTGATTTTCCACAAATTTATTCCAAACTTTTTATTTTGCAAAAATAAAATAAAAATAAGATTTGAAAATCTAAAAGCCTTTAAAAACAAGAAATGATTTTTATAAGATTTTTGGAGAAACTTTATTTTAGACTAAAACAAGGAATTTTATAAAATGAGAGAGAGGTAGAAAATAAAATATATTTTTTATATACTTTTTATAAACATAAAAACTTTCTTCTCCTTTTTTCAATAAGGATTAGAATATAATACCTGAGTGGGGGCACCTCCCCCAAGCTTGGATGATAGTGCGGGCCTATCAGATACAAATTCTTTCCTTATATATATAAATATATATTTCTTTTTGATAAATACTGAAGACCTTTCAGCAAGGACACAACGTTTATAGTCCGTTGGCGAGACTCTTCTTCTTTCATTGCCCTGTAGCTGCATGAACAAACTCAGAGGAAGGTTCGGGTTGTCCCGGAATCTTCCATATGTCGTTGACAGGGATAGAAGCAGCTATCTAAGCCATCTGTGTTTCCAACATTTTATTAAAGCTAGCTTGATTTTTAACACACGAAGAAAGAGCTTCAAGCTTAGCATTTATATTTTCAAAAACTTTGTCATTAAAGAACAGCTTCTTGGTAAGATTCTCATTGATCTTAGCTTGTCCCAGAACGAGATCTTTCAAGCAAGGTTGATTTGAAAAAGAGTTTGAGAAGTTATTACCTTGTGGGCGGTGCTGATTGTACCACCCACTGTTACCTTGCTAAGGTGGCCTATACCCGTTGTTGACAAATGAAGCTTCTTCTTGGGTCTCTGGGCAATTGTTCCCTGAGTGGCCATTGTCACCACAGGCTTCACACGATGTGTGTGAGTCTATGGCTTGGACGGTGTTGGTATTGATTATAGTGCTGTCCATCTTCTCTAACAGCAAGTCGATTTTTGCGGCCAACAGCTCCGTCTCCTTGGCGGCTGTGAGCCTTTTTGTGGTTTCCTTCCTTCTCCCCAACTTTGGTTCGCCACCAGCTTCTCGATGAGGGCGGTAGCTTGGGCAATGGTGAGAGAAAGGAAGGCACCTCCAGCTGCGGCATCAACGTACCCCTTTGACATGGCTGTGAGGCCTTCGTAGAAGTTCTGGAGGACTAGCCAGTCTTCCATTCCATGATGAGGACAGGCCCGGATGTACTCTTGGAGCCTTTCCCATGTTTCGGGGATGGACTCTAGTGAAGACTGCTGGAAGTTAGAGATCTTCCCCCTTAGAGCACTGGTTTTGCTCATAGGGAAGAACTTAGCGAGGAATTCCACAGAACACTTGTTCCAGGTGTCTACAGCTTCCTTGTTCTGGTAGAACCACTGTTTCGCCTTTCCCGTGAGGGAGAAAGGAAACAGACGGAGCCTGATGCTATCTTGTGCGATGTCTTTGATGACGATAGTGTCGCACAACTCAAGGAAGTGCTGAAGGTGAGCGTTGGCATCTTCGCTTGGCAAGCCA
This sequence comes from Sorghum bicolor, assembly GCF_000003195.3. Taxonomy (NCBI): domain Eukaryota; kingdom Viridiplantae; phylum Streptophyta; class Magnoliopsida; order Poales; family Poaceae; genus Sorghum; species Sorghum bicolor. Next base: position 9,913,943 of record NC_012874.2, read on the forward strand.
CAGAACTGACTTTCCTGCACCATCGAGATGAGACCAGTACGGATCTCATAGTTGCTATTCCCAACATTGACAGCAGGCCCAACGGGCACGTTGGCAACAGCAGGAGTGGAGTAGTCACAGAGAGTCTTGGCCATCGTGAAAAGTACGGTTGATGCAGGGGTCATTGGTTTGTCTGCCGGTGACGTAGCAGAGGATGAAGTGATGAATGCCTTTTTCTTCCCTACTAGTTTCTCTCGATTGCTGAGGAAGTTGTCCGGTAGGTCATACACTATCCTGTTTTCATTCCAATAAAAAGACAGAAGAAAACAGCAAAGTTAGCTTATTATGCAATCAATGTTATTTCTAGCAAGATGTTAAATGCCTTCCCCGGCAACGGCGCCATAAATGCTTGTGGGCGTTTCTTAGCGAAACCACTAACGATAGAGTTTGAGTCCATCCCTAATGATAACACTAGAAACATTCTTGGCATATCCTAACCACCATCACTTCAGAATGATAACCCAAGGCTCTTTATGGCGCGGGCCTAGGCAGTGCAGTCTGGTACTGATGATTAGTAATGTCAGATTGGCCTTCCTAACCATCCTTACTTACGATATGCAATGTTTTGACCCGGCGCCGGGTGAGTGCACAAGGATTACAATCTTAAGGAAAGGTACTTAGGTACGCCAATCGATAGCTCAGTATGAAATAAGAATAACTCTGCAAGCGCACAGAACTATCAATGTAGCATTTCAACCCGTAAATGGGTGTCGTATTTATAATTCCCGTAGGAAGGCATTTATATCTAGCATGGTTATAACATGATTACTTATTAAAATGCATGGTAGGCATAGAGTAAATAGGGGTAAGATATGATATTTGGAGATAGTGGACACACATCTGGGTCATCCTCAAGGATAAAACATAAAATAAAGAATAAAAGAATATAACTACTGAGCAGACATGGTTCGTATATAACTATGGTAAGCACTGTTAGTAAGTCATCTAACTAGTATGTCTAGAGATAGGATCAGGTTTGAGATGATAGGGAGATCCCCATAGCTGGTCTGCCAGCAAATTGAGACTTTAGATGACTCCTACCGAATATCCGAACGTGGGGGAATACGAAGGATGACAGGGCTGTCACCACCCTGCCACCTACCCCTCTGCCCGTGGGATACCCGCATATCCACTGATCTCCGCATACCTAAACACAATGTTCACGTATTTGGAAACAACTCTTAACCCCCGCGGGCCCCAACCCTTCGGATTGTTAGGCTAGGTTAAGAGCAACCGGAACGGCCCAGTGAATCATCATCTCATCCCTAATTCTACTTCTATTCATATAAGTTAGATGAACGATGAAGAACAGGTATGAATATATCAAGAACATAGCACAAGAACTAAGAGCTAGTTCATATACTATGAACATGATATAGACATAACTATACTCTAGTTCATAAGCACAATTGTATAAAGATAACAAGAACTTGCTCATGGAAGAAGACTGATTATGATTCATACCAAGAGGATCCTTTCTTCCTAGGAGACAAGCTCTCCTTGGTAGCTCTTGTCTTGCTCTACTACTAGTCTAATACTAAAGATACAAGTGAGAGGTGTGAGGAAATGTAGACTCCAAATGATGTGTGTTTTACAAATGAGGGGGAGCCATCTATTTATAGCCCAACTAGGACGGTTCGGGGGATCTAAATATGGTAGTAGGTGAAACCATCCTATGCATGGCAGCATGCAACCGCCAGAGAAAGGTGGGGCCGGTTTGCCACCACCAAGGTTGCGCCCACAACCAGGTGCGCCCGCAACCTGGTGGGCCGCACCTAGCCACCGTCTTCGCGTGGCTTGCTCCCTGCCGGACCTCCTTTGCTGCTTCGGTTACGATTGGGTCCAGTTCGATGTTGAAGGTGGGCTTCTTGTTTATTTTTGATTGCGCACTTGTGAATTCGTCTTTTGTAAATTGCGCTTTCTTTATTTTATTGTTTTCTTCCACTTGTCACATTATAAATCCTGCAAAACAAAATACCATGGTACAAGCGGAACTATGTCAATAGCAAGAGCATATGTGATTTAAATATGTTTATTCATCTTCTTTTTAGTCTATGTTGGCAGTATAAAATCCTCCATAGTGACTACCAACACTCTCCCAATCCTTCCAGATCTGTGGCTAACTTCAAGATCCTCATGGCGAACTCATCTATTGTCTCTCCCTACTTGGAAGCGATCTGTTCAAACTCAGACAAGAGCTTCTGAGCATTAACTTCCTTACCTCGATCTGCTCCAAGTCTCATGGTCTTGAGCGCCTCCCATGCCTCCATGGCGTTCTTCTTCTTCAGCAACATGGAATGCATCCGGTTGGTACACCGCGGAGAATGGTTCCCAAGGCCAGTATGTCCCGGCGTCGCTCAACTTTCGCATCCTCAATTGCATCCTAGAGAAACATCCCCTCAATATTGCATTGGATATGGGACGCCCACTCTTTGTAATTCGTGCAGGTCAAGGTCGGCCAGACCAAATTTCCGGCTGCATGGTTGAACGCCCGATCCATCACGTCCTTGTCTTTCTCTGACGTACTCATCTTGGCGACGCTAGGGTTTTTGCCTTCTTCTTCTTCTTCTTGTTGATGATCTGAGTCACCCTGCTTCGTCTTCTACTCTTCAACTTCACCGAACACCTCTCCTGTCAAGCCTAATCGGCTCTGATACCACATGTTGGAACCGATCAGCGTTCCAGAGCGTGAACCCGGCGACACTCGACGGCGGCGACCACGGCGAGAGCTAGAAGACGAACTCAAGATAGATTTGTTTAGGCGCTGGCCAACGTAGCATCTTTTTAGTCTATTATTCATGCTCTTTTATACACATGATGCAGATACAATCTTGGCTTGTTTGCCAAGGACTCCCCACGCCAGATCACGGCTGTGCGCATCCCCGTTGCACTGCGGAGGACGCCGCGTGCATCGCACACATTCTGGCACTGGACTCAGACTGAACTAGCCCAGATCACGATCCAGCATGCCACCGATCGTGTCCTAGCCCACTACGACTAATGCATGATCTAAACAATAACTTGAAACAAAGATTACATCGGCGTGCTATCTAGTTTAGCTAACACTGCGGATGAGGCGGCACTGCCGTTAGTGGGGATGCTCTTCACAGCAAAAGGCCAGGTTGGCTCGCCTGCTAGTTGCCATGTTCGACGATCTACTGATGTACTTCATGGCGGCAGAACCACTATTGTTATCGCCGCCTTCACCTCGTACTTTGATGAGATGCGTGTAGTGTCCATGACGGCAAGCCAAGTTAGTGTTGCAAGGCATTGGATGACCTGTTGCTGTGTGGTGCGGCTATGAGCTCGCCGTAGGCTGCTGCCTTCCCCTCTGAGCATCGGGTACTGTGTACATGAGGAGAAGCCGTTGAAAGCCCAAATTTTATTTGGATAAATTAATGAAACCCAAGAACTAACCTTCTTGCTAAGTGTGTGAATTAGATGAGGTTGGTACATGCCAAGTGGTAGAGTAAGAGATGATCATGGTGATAATGGTGATGACCACAAGGTTATCAAGTGCTCAACGTGGAAAAGAATAGAGAGAGATAAACAAAGCCCTATGGAGATCAAGGCAAAGGTATTGCTTTAGTTTTGGTTTTGGTGATTGTTGGGCATTCTTAACGTCATTACCAAAAGTAGACTTAGTTTTCTAATTCTCATGCCACTTAAGCCAAGTTGTCATCCCCAGCATGACATGAGAGACGCGGTATTGAAATATGTAATTGCTCTTCTAAATAAATAATAAATGAGATCTGCAAGCGCACAGATTAATACCGATATAGCATTTTAACCGGGAAGTATTCCAGGTATCGTTATTTATATTTTTACCACTGGGAAGGGATTACTAACACCAATGTTGATTATGGAATGAAATATATGGAACTGAGTATCTATCCTGGCATGTGTAATAGAGAGCATTCATCTATCGCATACATACATGGATAAATGTCACATAAAATATAGATAAAGCATGAATGGTGACAAAGATAACTAATCTGATCATCATAACTAGCCACATATAATAATGAATAGCACCTCAACAGATATTCTAGCAAGTCATTAGCATGGAATTAGGATGAACTACAAGAATATTCCCTAAGTTATTCTTAACTATAAAGTCTAGCATATCATAGTTAGTGCAATTATACTTGGCAATCATTGCGAGACAGGATTACGCCCATGCATAGTGATATTATCAAGGAAGATGAGAAACATAGCAATCACTCCCATGTAATAATGTTGCTCTGCCTGCCCTATATATGGGAGGGGGACTATATAAGAATCAACAAAGCTGTCACCATCGCGAACTACCCTAGGATCCGGCATATAGGATATAAATACGGTATAGGCACCTCACCTACACAAATATTTATCATTTACCCACTGTACACATGGATAAACGCTATACAATCCTAAACAAGTATATAATTCCAATCTAACTAAGCCAAGCATATAACTATGATAAACTAAGAACAATATAATTGAAAAATATAAACAAGTAGAGCAAAGTCATATTCAATATATTGAAATAGAACAAAGTCATATTCATAATATTGAAGAACAATGATGAACAAATCAAGAACAGCAGAGGAATTACCAAGAATCCCCTTGACAGAACCGAAAACCAATCGAAGATTGACTCCTTCTAGTTCTAATCCTATGTAGCTATACAAAACTAGAGATCTAGTTGATGTGGTGGCTCTATGGCTTGATCAGAGACTCTCCTGCTGAGATGAATGAATGAATTAGGGTTTCAGAGGTAGGGCCAGGGGGCCTGCTTTTAAAGCCCCTCCAAATGAACGTGGGCCATCAGATCAAACCGACCTTAATCGCACGGTTTTCCTTAATCCCTTAGGTCAGTGGAGCATGATCCGCGAGGCGGGGCCTGATTGGCCGAGACACCTGGGCGGGCGCCCAAGGGGGGAGGGCGGGTGCCCAGTCCCTGGGCCTACTCGGCCTCCCGCTCGTCCTCATAGCTTCTGAACTCTTCTAGATGATAGAAAATCGGCGCACACGTTAATATCTCTATGTAAACCCGACGTGCGGGCCTTTCCTCCATATTTCCCGATAACCCCCTGCAGAAATAGACAAACACCAAAACATGTGGAATTCTGTCAGGTAAAACCCTATGTCTGGGTGTTGGTTGCATTTGGATCCTTTTCTTTATTTATTTGATGATTAAATTTGGTACTTGAGGACCGTCAACAAACTCCCCCAAGCTTACCTCTTGCTCGTCCCTAAGCAAGGATAGACTCAGTGATGGATCAGAAGTTGTTGTAATGCCTTTGAACATTGACGGTACACATGCTTTCAAATGAAGTCTTATCTCTGAGTTAGAGTAAACTGTCAAGACTTAAAACTTACTCATTTTACCTTTCACCATGGGGCTTGCAACCATCACTTGTGTCTTGAGAAGTTAAAAGATAGAACGGTCTAATCAAGTGCCATGTCTCTTATTCTTTGGTCAGCTATAGCTCTGGTGTTTTTGCAGATTTTCAAATAAAACTCAGAGATTCCTTGTATGACTCTCTCAGATCTCTCTTTTGTGGTATTTCTGGATCCTTACCAAGGCAGTGATGGTATATGCCTTCTCTCAAAGTATGTGGTATTTGTGGTATGAGGCAGAGTGACATTGCCTTCTCTCTCATCCTACCCTAATAAGGCTTTGATATTCGGAGCTTATTGGCGGAAGATAAAGTATACATACTTACAAGACATTTATTGCATAGTCAAACCATGGATCCAGAGAAACAAGTCAATAAGTCAAATCAAGATGTGCATGTGTGGCGAATGAATGGTGTATGGTAATGATGGTGATAATGGTGAGAGTCTAATTCTACTTTTGCTCTTTTTGAGGGGATACATACCTTTCTTGCACTTTTGAAGCTTTTTGAGGAGAATGAGATGCTCTATATTTTCTCTCTCTTTTTTCCGGTGGGTATCTTGCACCCCTAATTCTACTATCGGACACTTGTCCATTTTTACCTCTCGTCTCACTTTTTCTTTTCTTCGAGGTTCTGGGCACTTGCCCCTTTTTATTTCCTCGTATTCATTTTTTTTAGAGCACTCGCCCTCCTAGAATAGTATGGCAAGCAGTAGTAACCAAACTAACTTGAGCATTTATTTCATAGGGAAAAACAAGAATAGGAGAATGTTTTTGGCTATACTCTCCTGGATAGGAGTAAAATACTTTTGGGTGGATTTGGAGATGGAAATGAGTGGATGTATGTGGATGCGTACTTCCGGAGTAGAAGCAGCATGTATGAGTGGGCGTGCAAGTGAATCTTGATTTTTAACCGCATGACAAGCTCCTAAGGGTCTACACAGCTTGACCACACTCAATGCTCATAAGCAGTAAAAAGTAATTGTATGGTTCATAGTCTAGCAAGCATGTATGTATGGCTGTGGTAGGAATTTAAACTCTCATCATAGAGGAACTCATCATGCAACATTTTAAAGATTTCCAAAGATAAAATTCTCCAGAATTCTAGCCTCTCTAGGAACAGATAAACATCAGCTCAACCATCCCATATCATATCCGTTAACGACTTAGACTTTAGATCAAGTTCTCTTCCCACAAGTGCACGTTTAGAGCGAGCTTTAAATTATAACAGTTATGTCTAAACTTGAGAGAAAGAGCTTCAAATTTGAAAATTAGGCAGAGCAACTATTCATCGTATCCATGCTAGAGTTTATTAAGTATTCAGTTTAGCATAGCCACTTTATTTATTTAATAAACAAGCTAAGCAAAGATATATATATATATATATAAGCACAAAATCTTTATTTGGGTTTTCATTATTATGTATCTTTTTATTTTAATATAGTATAGGTATAAATATAGATAGAAATACTTAGCGGGATAAATGGGGGTGCTCTCCCCCAAGCTGGATTTTGACGTAATTTCTTCTGATGTAGCTAGCAGGTGGCAGAGGTGTATTTGAATGTCGGCAGCATCCTGACAGCGATTAGGATGTCCTCCGTCTCCTAGTCTTCTTGATTTTTGAATTCTATAGAGCTCAAATAGACAACAAAGCTTTGTAGAACTGGTTAAGTGTTAGCATAAATATCTAGCTTTATCATGTTGAGCTTCCTCAATAAATGTTACTCTCTTTGGTAGGATCACAATTTTATTTTTGTATTTTCATTTTTTATAGAGCAGAGGAATATTTTTTTATAATTTTTAAAGATGGTATGAACACGATTAACTAAACAAGATAATAATAGAAAGGAAAGTGATAACTACCAAGTTTATCTCTTGGTATGGTGTTCGGTGTTTTTAAGTCCTCCAAACGGAACTCCTTGTGTGCTCAGGCGTCCTAGGAATCGCTGGATGGCGTAGACGGTGGTCCCAGTGGCGCCTCTTCTTCTTGTACAACTATCTTCTCTCTCCACACCTGACTTGGTGCTACGGTCTCCTGTTCAAGCTGTATATCCTCAGACCTTTCACCTTTCCTTCGCAGTCTGCCCATCCATCCTTGATGATTTGCCTCCTTTGGTTGCGGTTGCGTTGCCTTCTTCTTATCTTGACCTGCTTAGAATCTTCAACTATATAGTTAGGGTCATTAAAGTAATGGCTTACCTTCTCAGAAGGGAAGTACATGTGGACTTCTTTGGTTCCAATGTAGATGATCGCTTTGACGGTGCTGAGAAACGTTCTTCCTAGGATGATGGGTGGGTCGTACTCGTCTTCTCCCATGTCAATGACCTGACAATCTGTATGGACAAAATGGTCGTTTATTTTGACAGGGACATCAGTTACTATACCTTCCACCTTTCGGAATGTCTGGTCTGCCATTTGGAGCTGAATGTATGTTGGTTGAAGGGGCATAGTTCCGTACAGGAGCTGATAGGTGACTACGGCCATTATGTTGACGCCCGATCCGGCCATTATGTTGACGCCCGATCCGGTGTCGCAGAGTGTCTTCTGAAAGGAGTATCCATTGATTGAGCATTCGATGCTTGGCACACCTAGGTCGTCCTTCTTGATCAGGAAAGGCGACTTGAGTCGATGATCTTGACCTCCGTGAACTGCAGTGACCGTCTTAGCTGATTCGGTCCACACTTGCTTCTTGCTCTTGTTCCTTCTGTTGGTCCTCGTCCTTGGTTCATATTGGGGTTGCTCTGAGATTTGTGCAGTCTTGTTCTTGAAGGAAAATGTCTCCTTCCTCCTCTTTATGTTGAAGTTGATCTTCGTAGCACTAGCATAGATGACAGCTCCCGAGGTGTTCAGGAATGGCCTTCCCAGGATGATGGGTGACCTCTCATCAGCACCGGTCTCTATCACCAAGTCTGCGGGGACATACGAGATACCAACTCAGACACAGATGTTCTTCAATATTCCTTTTGGGAAGCTCAGTGTCCGATCTACAAGCTGCAAAAACATGGTTGTTTCTAATAAAGGATGCGTAAAGAATTTTTCATAGAGTACCCTGGGCATAATGTTGACGTTGGAGCCAAAGTCGCAGAGTGCTTCTGGGAAGTCCACCATACCGATGGAGATCGGGATGACGGGGCGTCCTAGATCGCCTATCTTAACTGGCAGAAGGTCATTATGTACTTCCACAATAGGGTTACTCTAGTAGTTACTTGCATCAAACAAGTCTACAAGATTTGCAGATTCTAATCCTTCCCGTTGTGATGGTATACCAGGGTTAGTTGTAGAAACAACAGCAGCTATTTGATTCAACTGAGATTCAATCATTTTATTAAAGCTAATCTGGTTCTTGATGGCAGTAGAAAAATTATTCATTCTATTATTTATATTTTCTAGCATTTTATCATTTGGTGCCAATTTCTTAGACAGGTTATCCATTAGCTTTCCTTGATTAGACACTAACTCTCTCAAAGGTGGAAAATTATTATTATTGTTGTAAGAATTATTACCTTGATAATTACCTGAGTAGTTAGGCCTATGTTGATTCCAACCTTGATTTTGTTGAGGACGGTTGTAGTAGTAGTAATTATTGTTGTTGATGTAGTTCACGTCCTTATGCACCTCAGGGCAGTGATTGCCTGTGTGTCCAGTATCTCCACACTCCTCACAAGTCATGTGAGGGTCATAGACGTGCATGACATCTTTCTTGTCTCTAGCTTTATCATCGAGCTTCTTCATGAGTAGGTCCAGCTTTGCAGACAGCATGTCTACCTCCTTGAGCTGGTGCATACTTCCACCCTTCTTGCGTGTCTGGGTCCTCTCTTCATTCCAACCTTGGTTGGACGCCATCTTCTCCACAAGAGTTGTGGCTTGTGGTATGGTGAGTGACAGGAATGCTCCTCCAGCTGCAGCATCCACGGATTCACGGGCGCTATTGCCAAGCCCATGATAGAACGTCTGCATCAGCAGCCAGCTCTCCAATCCATGATGGGGACATTCTAGGATGTAGTCTTGGAAACGCTCCCATGCATCTGGAACGGATTCATCATGTTGCTGCTGAAAACTAGTAATATTCCCACTGAGAGCATTGGTCTTGCCCATGGTAAAGAACTTGGCCAGAAAGTTCGTGGAGCAGAGTGCCCACGTAGTATTCTTCTCCTTCGTTGCGTAGAACCACTGCTTCGCTCTCCCCAACAGTGAGAATGGGAAGAGGCAAAGTAGTATGGCGTCTCTGGGGACTTCTGACATGGTAAATATCCTGCAAATCTCCATGAAGTGTTGGAGATGAGCACTAGCATCTTCGTGCGCCTTCTCACAGAACTGGTTCGCTTGCACCATGTTGATGAGCCTAGGCTTGAGCTCAAAGTTCCGGTCGATCTCCACAGTAGGTCCAGCGCGGACGTTGTCCATGGTGGGAGCTGAGAACTCGCGGATCGACTTGTTCACCATGGCTTTGAACTCTGAAGACAAGTTCTGGATGAAACTTCGGCGATCTTCTGGATTGGATGAAGCTTTGTGCTGAAGTGTTGACGATGTCTTCTTGAGCTTGACTCTTGTTTTTCTGATTAACGCTTCGGGGTCGTCAACAAAATTTTCTGGAAGATGTCTTCTATTCATACATCACCCTGCATAAAATAATAAAAATAACAAAGTACAGGGGTAAAGCTATATGAGAGAATTGATGATCTCAGTCATATTAGTGATGCGAATGATGACTCATTATTCCGTATTCATTCCTTATTAGTAAATCAACCTTCCAGGTCAACGGCGTCAAAAATACTTGTTGGGCATTCTTAACGTCATTACCAAAAGTAGACTTAGTTTTCTAATTCTGATAACAGCGCCAAAAATGTCAAACCTATCCCTCATGCCACTTAAGCCAAGTTGTCATCCCCAGCATGACATGAGAGACGCGGTATTGAAATATGCAATTGCTCTTCTGAATAAATAATAAATGAGATCTGCAAGCGCACAGATTAATACCGATGTAGCATTTTAACTGGGAAGTATTCGAGGTATCGTTATTTATATTTGGGGCATTTGGCTACCGGACATGCAAAGTGGCGCGCATTAGCTGAAAGACACTTTTTCATGTAACACTCACCACCAAAACAGTTGCCATTTGTAAACCATAAGGCCAATGGCTATGAAATTTTAACAGCAACAAGATATGATAGTTATCTACAAATCATCTAATACTCACTTCCATAGAAAATCTTGTTAAGGACATGAAATCATGTCCACCAGCAACCTTAACAGCCATGATTTGCTGGTGGACATGATTTCGTGTCCTTAACGAGATTTTCTATGGAAGTGAGTATTAGATGATTTGTAGATAAATATCGTATCTTGTTGCTGTTAAAATTTCATAGCCGTTGGCCTTATGGTTTACAAATGGCAATTGTTTTGGTGGTGAGTGTTACATGAAAAAGTGTCTTCCAGCAATGGTCACCACTTTGCATGTCCGGTAGCCATTTTTCCCTTTATATTTTTACTACTGGGAAGGGATTACTAACACCAATGTTGATTATGGAATGAAATATATGAAACTGAGTATCTATCATTGTATGTGAAATAGAGAGCATTCATCTATCTCATACATACAAGGATAAATGTCACATAAAATATAGATAAAGTATGAATGGTGACAAAGATAACTAATCTGATCAGCATAACTAGCCACATATAATAATGAATAGCACCTCAACAGATATTCTAGCAAGTCATTAGCAAGGAGTTAGAACGAACTACAAGAATATTCCCTAAGTTATTCTTAACTATAAAGTCTAGCATATCATAGTTAGTGCAATTATACTTGGCAACCATTGTGAGACAGGATTACGCCCATGCATAGTGATATTATCAAGGAAGATGAGAAACATAGCAATCACTCTCCTGTAATAATGTTGCTCTGCCTGCCCTATACACGGGAGGGGGACTATATAAGAATCAACGAAGCTGTCACCATCGCGAACTACCCCGCGATCTGGCATATAGGGTACAATCGCAAATAAATACGGTATAGGCACCACGCCTACACAATATTTATCATTTACCCACTGTACACATAGATAAACGCTATACGATCCTAAACATGTATATAATTCCAATCTAACTAAGCCAAGCATATAACTATGTTAAACTAAGAACAATATAATTGAAAATATAAACAAGTAGAGCAAAGTCTTCCATCAAAAAAATTTAGAGCAAAGTCATAATCAATATATTAAATAGAACAAAGTCATATTCATAATATTGAAGAACAAAGATGAACAAATGAAGAACAGTAGAGGAATTACCAAGAATCCTCTTGACAGATCCAGAAACCAAACGAAGATTAACTCGTTATAGTTCTAATCCTATGTAGCTATGCTAAATTAGAGATCTAGTTGATGTGGTGGCTCTAGGGCTTGATCAGAGACTCTCCTCCTGAGATGAATGAATGAATTAGGGTTTCAGAGGTGCCTCCTCCAGGGGCCAGGGGGCCTGCTTATATAGCCCCTCCAAATGAACGTGGACCGTCGGATCAAACCGACCTTAATCACACGATTTTCCTTAATCCCTTAGGTCGGTGGAGCATGATTCGCGAGGCGGGGCCTGATTGGCCGAGACACCTGGGCGGGCGCCCAGTCCCCGGGCCTACTCAGCCTCCCGCTCGTTCCCGTGACTTCTGGACTCTTCTAGATGATACAAAATCGGCACACACGTTAATATCTCTATGTAAACCCGACGTGTGGGCCTTTCCTCCATATTTCCTGATAACCCCCTGCAGAAATAGACAAACATCAAAACTCGTGGAATTCTGTCAGATAAAACCATAAGTCTGGGTGTTAGTTGCATTTGGATCCATTTCTTTATTTATTTGATGATTAAATTTGGTACTTAAGGACCGTCAACAGTGATCAAGACACCATACAAGGTACGGTGTGATCTTATTTAGAACAGATTGTCGTACTAGAAATGGAGAATTCTTAGGCTAAGGGGTCTATCAAGTGTCACTATGTGAATTCATTAGTGCATGTATTTAGAATCTAGTGAGCTAATGAAGAAAGTGATTATGAAAATGCTAACATACATGCACACGTCGGTTTACACAGGGTGGTGTTGGCACATTTGCAAAGTAGGTGGAGTATGTTTAAGGGGTAGAGAGGGGTTTAGGATCCTCTCTTTCATCGGGATTTAGGCATTTTTGTGGAAATGAAATATCTATTTTCACTGCGCCGGAGGCAGAGTTGAAGAGGTAGCGAAGTCGCAAGAGTGTTCTAGTGAGAAACACTCACCGGATGCTAGTGCCGGGAGCACTAGCATTGGGGCTCTGTCCCGTCAGTTCTGACTAACGAGGGTTCTCAGGGTTTAGCATCAAACACAGGGACCTGCACGTCCGGTCACTTTTTGAAAGCGTCGGACGCTGCTAATCAAATGTCAGCTGAACTCTATTCAGTGTCTAGTCTGCGTGCCGTATTATGGACGAGCGAGAAGAGGAAGCACCGGACACTAGGCTGTGTCCGGTCGTGGAAATGACGTAGGAACTCTTTTAGTAGCGACAGGACATTGTGTCCGGTCCGTGTGTTCGGTGTGAACTTAACTATTGAGATCTAACACGTGACATCCAAAGGCAGAGGACACGTGGCAGCAATCTGAGCACCGAACCCTGGGTCTGCGTCTGGTCACTCCGACCAAAACGTCTGGTGCCCCTGTTTTTTGTGAGAAGAGAGAGCCAACGGCTCTATTTTGTTGGGGGCTTATAAATAGTGTTTGGCTGGCTTGGGCTCACTTTTTTGGCACTTCGATATATTTGACATCCTTGTAAGTATAAACAAACTCCTCTCAATCATCTCCTTCATAGATTCATCATTTTTGTGAGATTGGGAGTGATTCTAATAAGTGTATTTTAATGAGTGGTTGCATCTAGTGACACATGGAGATCGTTGTGGCTGCAGTGTTCTTTTTCCTCAAGGTGGTTGGTGTCACCTAGATGGCTTAGAGTAGTGGCAGAGTTGTGGCAAGAGTTGGTGATTGTTCTTGGCCACCTGAGGTGATCTTATGAGGGTTGTTGTGCCTTTCCCAGCGGAGTACCAAAGATAACTCTAGCGTATTGCGCATGTCATTGAGTTACCTCACTTGTGGGTAGGTTCTTGCGGTATCCAATTGTGTGGACGAGGTTCGTGCAACACTTTTTAGCCGCCGAACCACCAAGTTTTGGTCAACACAACAGGGACTAGCATGTCGGGAAGCACGTGCACCTCGAGAGAAAAATCATTGTGTACAACTCTTGTGATTGATTGGATTTCTCCCGATGATTGGTGTCACACCCATATTTTAAGAACAAAATAGGATGCATAAAAGACTCATATGTGCCCCAGGAATAGTCGCACGCTTCCAACACTCCTACGAGGTGTTTCCAGTGCGGGAAGGAAGGGCATATGTCATACGATTGTCCTGAGAAGTTTAACAAGCAGAACAACAACCAAAAGTCTACTGCTTATGCAGCAACAGTGAACAATGTGGCCACGGAGACAGTTCAGGAGGGACCAGAGATTATGATGGGTACGTTCAGCATCAACTCTATCCCTGCTACAGTTTTATTTGATTCTGGAGCTTCACATACTTTTATATCACAAGCATTTGTTAGAGTTCATAGCCTTCCACTAGTTGCAATGAAAACACCTATGCTAGTTAATTCACCGGGTGGGACTATACCAGTTTCTTTACGTTGCCCCTCAGCAAGTCTTTCTTTAAGGGGGGTAGATTTTCCTATCAGTCCCATGGTTATGAGAACCTCAGGCATAGATGTGATCTTGGGTTTGGATTGGATGAAGCAACATGCGACAAATATTAATTGCAAAGAGAGAGTAGTGGCTCTGACAACACCAAAGGGAGAAAGAATCAGTGTTGATGTAACAATGCAAGCACCACTCACAGCTAAAGTGAACCAACTGACTGATGATGTTGATCCTCCGAATCTGGTAGTGGATGAGTTTCCGGATGTCTTTCCAGATGAATTGCCAGGTATGCCACCTGACCGAGACATTGAATTTATTATTGAATTACTACCTGGTACTGCACCCATAGCTAAAAGACCATATAGAATGGGGGTTAAAGAACTAGAAGAACTTAAGAAACAAATTAAGGAATTGCAAGATAAAGGGTTCATTCGTCCTAGTTCATCACCATGGGGTGCACCAGTTATCTTTGTTGATAAGAAGGATGGTAGTCAGAGGATGTGTGTTGATTATCGGTCACTTAATGAGGTCACTATCAAGAATAAATATCCATTGCCTAGGATTGATGACTTATTTGATCAGCTAAGAGGTGCTTGTGTGTTCTCTAAGATTGATTTGCATTCTGGTTATCATCAATTGAAGATTCGGAATTCAGATATACCAAAGACAGCTTTCACAACAAGGTATGGGTTATATGAGTATACAGTTATGTCTTTTGGTTTGACCAATGCACCAGCTTACTTTATGTACATGATTCCTTGGGAACAAAGTTGAATTTTAGTATAGCATATCATCCACAGACAGATGGGCAGACTGAGCGGATCAATCAGATACTAGAAGATATGTTGAGAGCTTGTGCATTGCAGAATGGAACCAGTTGGGATAAGAGTTTGCCATATGCAGAATTCTCCTACAACAATAGCTATCAGCAAAGTCTTAAGATGGCGCCGTTCGAGGCACTATATGGTCGGAAGTGCAGGACACCCTTGTTTTGGAATCAGACAGGAGAAACTCAGGTGTTTGGTACAGATGTGCTTAGACATGCAGAACAACAAGTGCGGACTATCCGGGATAACCTGAGAGTTGCTCAGTCTCGTCAGAAAAGTTATGCGGATACACGTAGGAGAGAACTAGCTTTCGAGGAAGGTGATTATGTCTATCTAAAAGTGTCACCTATGCGGAGTGTGAAGAGGTTTAATATGAAGGGAAAGCTAGCTCCAAGGTATGTTGGTTCGTTTAAAGTTTTGCAAAGGTGTGGAGAAGTAGCATATCAGTTAGAGTTGCCTGAAAGTTTATCTGGTGTGCATGATGTGTTCCATGTGTCACAACTTAAGAAGTGTTTGCGTGTACCTGAGGAGCAAATACCATTGGAAGAGCTTTCTGTTAAAGGTGATCTCACTTATGAAGAGTATCCAGTCAGAATACTAGAGACAGCTGAGAGAGTCACCAGAAGTCGGGTTATTAGAATGTGCAAAGTGCAGTGGAATCGGTATTCGGAAGCAGATGCAACTTGGGAAAGAGAGGATGATCTGAGAAAATCATATTCATATTTGTTTGAGTAAGTTCTGCTCAATCTCGAGGACGAGATTCTTTTAAGGGGGGTAGATTTGTAACACCCAAAAATTTGTTTTTGAATTAATAGGGATTAATTGATTTATTTAAGTATTTGTGTGGACATTTAATCTAGTAAATAAAATTATTTTGTTGAAACTAAAATTTATCATAAGGTTAGAAACTTGTCTGTGCATTCATGCCGGAGAATATTTTATTTTGTGTTGATTGCTTTTGGGTTAGGAATAAATTGTGCTTTCAAAATTCGATTTGGAAAATGTTTTGAAAAAGAAACCAGAAAAGAAAAGAAAGAAAACCTCCTCCCTGGGAACTGGCTGAAGGCCTGCCCATCTTCTCTCCCCCCCCCCCCACCGCGTGGACTCGGCCCAGCTCCATTTCTCCCCCGGCCTTTTCTATTTCCCCAGCCCTCTCGCACGGCCCAATCGGCCCAGGCAGACTCGCGCCCCTCCTTCCCCTTGGCTCTCCGACAGCAAGGCCCCACCCGTCGGCCGACTCCCTCATCCCTTTCCCTTCTTCTCCACCGTAACAGAACCGGAGACTCCACCGAACGAACAGGGAAATCCCGGTTTCCTCGGGATTCCTTCCCAATCCGTGTGTCATGCCCCTATAAAGCTCTCAAACCAACCCCGAAGCTCTCCTTTCGCACCCTATTCGTCTAACCCGAGCCCTAGCCGCTGTTGGAGCGCAGATTGGATCTCGCCGAAGACCACCACCACGGCGGGCTCTCCTTGTTCTCTCTCGGACCGAACCGAGTGCGTAGACGTGCTCGCGGTGAGCTCCTCCTCCGCCTGGTGCCTCCTTTTTGTTCTCTGGCGCTCGGAATCGCAAGAAAACGTGCCTCCGGCGAGCTCCTGGGCGGCGGCCATGGCGACCGCCGCGATGCTCGTCGCCGGCCGGCCGGTATTCCCCGGTAAAGATCTGCCACCGTCCGATCTGGAGTCAACGCACCAGATCACAAGATAACGGTTCAGCGCCACTTTTGCTTAAGAGCCCCTGGGAAATTCCATATTAGAACCCGCCATCCAAAGCGCCTTCTCGAGTTTACGCTTTTCATTTTCAGAAAACGTACTCTTCATCGGTTTGAACTGGAATACGCTTTCTGCTATTTACAAGATTGCCACTGATTTTGTTTTGCTCATAAAGTATTCGTTTTAACTCCGTTTTTGTCCATTCAAATTTCGTTAGATTCGTATTTACGAGCTCTACATGTTAGAAGTATTATTTTACTGTTTTGAAACTTTTTAATTTCCCGGTACTATTTAATTAATTATTTCTCTATAGGAAATCGTAGAAAACTCATAACTTCTCCGTTTTAATTCCGATTTTCGTGAACTTTACGTTTATGTGATCGTAGCGCTGCGTAGAATATTTTGATAAACTTTTATATTTGTTTTACTACTGTTTGGTGTATTGTTCTAATTATAGCTTGTTTGCTTCGTGTATGTTTGTCTCCGATTGTTTGCGTGCTGTTGATTGATGTTTGGGAATAGACGGTGAGCCGTGCGTTGTTGATCAAGACCAAGCTTTTAAAGACCAGCAGGCTCAGGAGAGCTTTGATCAAGGCAAGTATAACTTGGGATCATCCTTGTTACCTATACACAATTAATACGTTATATATCATATGCATGCTTTCACCTTGATAACCTTAGCAAAATCATAGATGATTGTTATCCTGAATTCCTTGTTACCTATTTGGATATGCATTTGGGTAGTTCTTACTAGTGCTTGATTATTAATCCATGATCTTGTAACATGAATATTTGAATATACAATAAACAATAAAATAAGCTTTCTAGCAACTTGAATATAAAGGGTGGAAAGAACTCTAGCTTTTGCTAGATTGATCTTGACCCTCCATAAGGACTTATCCCTTGGCAAAAGCCGGGACAACTCGTACAACGATGAGGGCTATATGGCTCTGGTTTTAGCTCAGTATGAGGACCTTTTTCTAGCTTGTTAGCGGTTACCTTAAATGGCGTAAGAATGGCTAGACACGTTGGGTATAGTGTGGCCTCTGTCCATGCGTATAGGCTGCGAGTTATGTGCCATGGAAGGGGGGCTCTATATCTGCCTGCCGAGTGAATCTAATGGCCCTAACTTGTTAGACGAAACCTTTGAAAGGCTTCATAGTGATCCCTGCCGACCTCCCTAGGAAGGGGGTTAAGAGACTTGCAACCTCAGGCGAAAGGGTAAATCACGACTCATGGGTAAAGATGTACAACCTCTGCAGAGTGTTAAATCTGGTATACTAGCCGTGCCCACGGATACGGGCGGCCCGGAAAACTGACGGAATAGGCGGACTCTGATGAACATGACTAATGATGATAAATGATGGTTTATTATGTTGTTTATATGTGTTATTCATAATTCCTGTATACAATTGATCATGTGGTTATGGGATTAATTATGCTACCTTGACATTTGCTATCCAATGATTAAACATGCTATCAACTATTAAAAGCTAAATGCAGTCAAACCAGTGTCAGCTATTTGAGCCTCATGAACCCCTGGTTATACTTGTTGAGTACGATATGTGCTCACTCTTGCAATTTCCCAACACCTCAGGATATGATAATGAAGATGACTGGAATGAGGATTACCGTTATGAGTACTAGGCTTGGAGTCAACCAGTCAATGCTGTCCCTGTGTGGAGCTTCCGTCGAGAGCGTTGTTAACATCTTGCTATCATTTATGTATAAGACTATGTGATTTCTTATGTTTCGCTATGTAATAAACACTGTGATGGTACATTTGAGATTTGTCTACTTATTTGTGCGACTATTCCTGGGGCACATATGAGTCTTTTATGCATCCTATTTTGTTCTTAAAATATGGGTGTGACAAATTCTTTGTAATACCCGATTTTAAGGACAAAACCAGATATACACCATATGTGAGTTTTAAAAGCCAAATCTCACATATAGCTACAAAATAAGGGGTAATATCAAAAGACAATGCATAAATTATATAACGAACGTAGTATAAAAGATATAACCTTTGATAGCAAACAGCGGATAGACAACATCAAACTTCGGGTATTAACTTCTCTCCACAGGATCCAACTGACTGGTTGAGCACAAGCCTAACATCTCCTGAAGTGTGGGGGAAATTGCAAGAGTGAGCACATATCGTACTCAACAAGTATAACTAGGTGTTCATGAGGCTCAAATGGCTGACACTGGTTTAACTGCATTTAGCTTTTAATAGTGGATAGCATGTTTAATCATTGGATAGCAAATATCAAGGTAGCATAATTAAACCCATAACCACATGATCAATTGTATACAGGAATTATGAATAACACATATAAACAACATAATAAACCATCATTTATCATCATTAGTCATGTTCATCAGAGTCCGCCTATTCCGTCAGTTTTCCGGGCCGCCCGTATCCGTGGGCACGGCTAG
This sequence comes from Sorghum bicolor, assembly GCF_000003195.3. NCBI lineage: Eukaryota > Viridiplantae > Streptophyta > Magnoliopsida > Poales > Poaceae > Sorghum > Sorghum bicolor. The sequence goes on from NC_012874.2 coordinate 9,933,064, forward strand.
TATACCAGTTTTAACACTCTGCAGAGGTTGTACATCTTTACCCATGAGTCGTGATTTACCCTTTCGCCCGAGGTTGCAAGTCTCTTAACCCCCTTCCTAGGGAGGTCGGCAGGGATCACTATGAAGCCTTTCAAAGGTTTCGTCTAACAAGTTAGGGCCATTAGATTCACTCGGCAGGCAGATATACAGCCCCCCTTCCATGGCACATAACCCGCAGCCTATACACACGGACAGAGGCCACACTATACCCAACGTGTCTAGCCATTCTTACGCCATTTAAGGTAACCGCTAACAAGCTAGAAAAAGGTCCTCATACTGAGCTAAAACCAGAGCCATGTAGCTCTCATGGTTGTACGAGTTGTCCCGGCTTTTGCCAAGGGATAAGTCCTTATGGAGGGTCAAGATCAATCTAGCAAAAGCTAGAGTTCTTTCCACCCTTTATATTCAAGTTGCTAGAAAGCTTATTTTATTGTTTATTGTATATTCAAATATTCATGTTACAAGATCATGGATTAATAATCAAGCACTAGCAAGAACTACCCAAATGCATATCCAAATAGGTAACAAGGAATTCAGGATAACAATCATCTATGATTTTGCTAAGGTCATCAAGGTGAAAGCATGCATATGATATATAACGTATTAATTGTGTATAGGTAACAAGGATGATCCCAAGTTATACTTGCCTTGATCAAAGCTCTCCTGAGCCTGCTGGTCTTTAAAAGCTTGGTCTTGACCAACAACGCACGGCTCACCGTCTATTCCCAAACATCAATCAACGGCACGCAAACAACCGGAGACAAACATACACGAAGCAAACAAGCTATAATTAGAACAATACACCAAACAGTAGTAAAACAAATATAAAAGTTTATAAAAATATTCTACGCAGCGTTACGATCACACAAACGTAAAGTTCACGAAAATCGGAATTAAAACGGAGAAGTTATGAGTTTTCTACGATTTCCTATAGAGAAATAATTAATTAAATAGTACCAGGAAATTAAAAAGTTTCAAAACAGTAAAATAATACTTCTAACATGTAGAGCTTGTAAATACGAATCTAACGAAATTTGAATGGACAAAAACGGAGTTATAATGAATATTTTATGAGCAAAACAAAACAAGTGGCAATCTTGTAAATAGCTGAAAACGTATTTTAAATTCAATCGGCAGATTTTACGTTTTCAGAAAGAGAAGACGTATTTTCCTGAAACACGCTTTGGACCGCGGGTTGATATGTAAATTTTCTAGGGACTCTTTAGCAAAACAGCGAGTGAAGGGGTATCCTTGTTTCTGGGCCCTTGATCTCGATCTGGACGGCTTGAGTGCGTCTGGGCGCCAGGCGGTGGTCCGGCCAGCAGGCTGCCGGCTCCGGTGCGGTGGCCACCATGGCCGGAGAGCCGAAGCTCGCCGGAGCTCCTCGACTTCTCCTTTCCGAGCACCGTTTTTTGAAAGGAAAATACTGGGAGGGCGAGAAGCTCACCGCGAACGTAGCTAGGGGCTTGGCTCGGGCTGAGAGGGAGCGAGAAGCTCGCGTCGCGACGGGAAAAGGATGCGGTCCTCGGCAAGATCCAAAACGCCGATAGAGGTGTCTAGGGCACGGTTTTAGTTGGTTTGGATGCGAAAGGAACATGCGAGGCGCTACGTGATGCTTTATAGGGCCTCGGTTCGTGCAAAACGGCAAGAAAATCGCGCTGTTCCTGGGATTGGATTCGGTCCTGGAGAGAGTCCCGTTTGGCCACGCGAGGAAGAAGGGTTGGGGCGCTGACTTGCGGGGCCGGGTCGTCAGCGATAGAAGAAAGAAGGGTGAGGCGCGCGGTTGGGGCGAGCTGGGCCAAGGTGGCGTCTTGGGTGGTTCTGGCCAACAGGCCGAGAGCGCAGGTGAGTTCTTCCTTTTTTTTCTTTTCTTTATTCTATTTCTTTTCAAAGCATTTTCTAAAAGAGCTTTTGAGCATAAAGTAAATAAAATAAAATAAAATCAGCACAAAAATTATTATGCATCCAGCATGAATGCACAGCCATGTTTCTAAACTTATGATAATTTTTTTTCAACAAAATTTATTTATTTACTACGTTAAATGCTCACAAAAAAATACTTAATTGCTCAAATTAAACCCTATTAATTGGAAAGCAAATTTTGGGTGTTACAAATCTACCCCCTTAAAATGAATCTCGTCCTCGAGATTCGGAAGAGACACGGATTCCAAAAGAGAAGCATGAACAAGATATTGACCACTATTTCATCTTCACAACTGGTATTCCAAAAGCAAACACTTATGTCTCGGGATCACAACTTGTGAACAAAACTTCCATAAAATGTCTATTATTCGTAATTGTTCAAGGTCCATCTTGACTACCAACTTTTTGACTTACAATTCCAAGACATGATAGCTTAGCATGAAGTTGCCTCCTCGGTTAGTAGTGGATCTCCTTGATACTCAATTCTTTTCCCTGACGGTGCGGTTAAGAAAATTTTCCACTGGGTAGCATAGATCACTCCTTTGTGTGCACATATCCATCCGTTGCCAAGAACCAAAGAAATGTCGAGTGACTCTAGCATAATGAGGTTTACAACAAAGTTTTCCTTGCTTTTGACCAAATTGATATTCGAACAAACCTGATCCATGAGACACTACACTCCCTGTCATTAAGTGACCAACATCAGTAACACGAGCAAGGATATATGATCATAACCATAAGATATCTCAGAAGATAGTTATCACTTCAAGATAGTTTTATAATGCATCATCCCGTAATATCAAGGTGCTACCCCCCTTAGAATGAGATTGATTGGGGGACACTAAGGACTAGTTCTCCTATCCTTTTTTTTGGATGCTACACACCATAGTCTTTTAAATTTGCTTGTACCGAGTATCTTGATCCAAGGTTGGTTTCATCACTAAGTTCCAATTATCGGTACCTTAGTCACGGTTAAGTTGCTTCACTCTCACTTTGTACATATAGCTTTGTAGACTTTGGTGTCATCTGATCCTCATAGCATAACTCTCAATCCATGAGTATCAGCACTGACATATATCTCCATTAATATTCTCTAAATGAGATGATATCTTGAATCAAAACCAATTTACCAAGCGCTTGTGATCCTCACATATGATCCAACACTAGCCAATCCTTCTCGTTGTAACTCCTTTAACTAGGCTACCCCCCTTAAGACAGGTCAACTAGGGGACACAAGAAAGGTAGCTTTCATGTTTTCCAGACAAGTTAACTAACATAGAGAACTTCTGACATCCCAGAGAACTCATGTGCAAGAGAGCAAACAAGTATTCTGAAATTTCCTCGCGATATGAAAGACACCAACGTAGTAAATTAGACATAACTCTTATTCTGTTAATCCAATAGAGCATTAGCTTATACCGTTAGAAAGCTTATGAAATTCACCACAACTTTCCTGTAGAAGACCTCCTTAGATTCTGTCTTTAAGCTTAGGTAAAACAACCAACATAATATCCTTCCTGATAATGTCTCAGCAAAGGTGCAGTAACTTCCAGAAATTATATCCCGAGCTACTTAACTCATCTAGAGATGATCCTTACATATTTGAAAAGCTTAGAAAATCCTCTACAACTTTCATATACAACTTTTTCCCAGATTCTGACGTTAAGGTATCTGAAAATAGGGAATACCAGGTCTATCCGGATTTTGAAACAGAACAGAAACATCCAGGTGTAAATATCATATCTCAGGTTCTACTTATCCAAATAAGTTCCAGCTTATACCGTTGGAAATCTTAGCAAATCATGTAGAACTTTTCTATAGAACAATTTTCCAAATTCTATAGTTATATATGTCTAAACAGTAAGCAACCGAAACTGGTCCAGATTCTTGACAGCACATTTGTATCATCTTGTGATTTTTGTAACTTCTAAATCATAATAGCTATGAGGGTGCTTCTTGCGGTCAAAGAAAGATATTGAAGTCTAATTGTTTGTAGAAAAATTTGATACACTTTGCACGAACAGAACTTGAGATACTCCAGAACTATTGCAGACTGCTCCAGAAATCAGCAAGAGATAGAAACAGGATATAACCAAACCCAACTACTTATGTCATTACTCCTTATGCCAAATCAAATAGTGTCTCCAAATCTTCAATGCATGAACCACAGCTGCTAACTCTAGATCATGAGTAGGATAATTCAGTTCATGTTTCCTCAGCTGTCTAGATGCATAAGCAACAACTCTACCTTCTTGCATAAGAACACAACCCAAACCCAGACGAGAAGCATCACAATAGATAGAGAAACTCTTACTCAAATCTGGCAATACCAACACAGGTGCAGTAGTCAATCTCTTCTTAAACTCCTCAAAACTAGCTTGACACTTATCAGACCATACAAACTTAGCATTCTTCTCCAACAGAGCAGTCATAGGCTTTGCAAGTGACTTATTTGATCAGCTAAGAGGTGTTTGTGTGTTCTCTAAGATTGATTTGCGTTCTGGTTATCATCAATTGAAGATTCGGAATTCAGATATACCAAAGACAGCTTTCACAACAAGGTATGGGTTGTATGAGTATACAGTTATGTCTTTTGGTTTGACCAATGCACCAGCTTACTTTATGTACATGATGAATAAAGTATTTATGGAGTATCTTGATAAGTTTGTGGTGGTCTTTATTGATGATATTCTGGTATTCTCTAAAACCAAGGAAGAACATGCTGAGCATTTGAGATTGGTCTTACAGAAACTTAGAGAACATAAGCTGTATGCTAAGCGTAGTAAATGTGAGTTTTGGTTGGAGGAAGTTTCTTTTCTTGGTCATGTTGTCTCTAATGGTGGTATTGCAGTGGATCCTAGTAAGGTGAAAGATGTGCTGAATTGGAAACCACCTACAGATGTAAGTGAAATTCGCAGTTTTCTTGGTTTAGCTGGTTACTATCGTAGATTCATTGAAGGGTTCTCAAAACTTGCAAAGCCTATGACTGCTCTGTTGGAGAAGAATGCTAAGTTTGTATGGTCTGATAAGTGTCAAGCTAGTTTTGAGGAGTTTAAGAAGAGATTGACTACTGCACCTGTGTTGGTATTGCCAGATCTGAGTAAGAGTTTCTCTATCTATTGTGATGCTTCTCGTCTGGGTTTGGGTTGTGTTCTTATGCAAGAAGGTAGAGTTGTTGCTTATGCATCTAGACAGTTGAGGAAACATGAACTGAATTATCCTACTCATGATTTGGAGTTAGCAGCTGTGGTTCATGCACTCAAGATTTGGAGACACTATTTGATTGGGCATAAAAGTGACATATATACTGATCATAAGAGTTTGAAGTATATCTTCACCCAGACCGACTTGAACTTGAGGCAATGAAGATGGTTGGAACTGATAAAGGATTATGATTTGGAAGTGCATTATCATCCTGGGAAGGCGAACGTCGTAGCCGATGCACTTAGCAGAAAGAAACATGCTAATGAGCTTCGGGCGACACCTGAATCTGAAGAGTTGTGTGCTGAATTTGCATATTTGAACTTGGGAATCGTAGTAAATGCTATGGAGATTGAGGTCACTCCTACTCTAGAGGAAGAGATATTGAAAGGACAGTTGGAAGATGAGAAACTGAAGGAGATAGCCCAGAATGTGGTACTAGGCAAAGCACCAGGATTCAGAATAGATGACAATGGTGTACTATGGTTTGGAAAAAGGATATGTGTTCCTGAAGTGAAGGCTATTCGTGATATGATTCTGAGAGAGGCTCATGAGTCTGCATATTCCATTCACCCTGGTAGTACAAAGATGTATCTAGATCTGAAACAGAAGTATTGGTGGTATGGATTAAAGAGAGATGTAGCTGAGTATGTTGCTTTGTGTGATACTTGTCAGCGAGTGAAGGCTGAACACCAGAGGCCAGCTGGACTGTTGCAACCAATGAAGATTCCTGAATGGAAGTGGGAAGAAGTAGGCATGGATTTCATAGTGGGTTTACCTCGTACACAGAGAGGATATGATTCAATATGGGTAATAGTGGATCGATTGACTAAAGTTGCTCACTTCTTGCCAGTCAAAACCACTGATTCAGGAGCTCGACTAGCAGAGTTGTATATGGAGCGGATAGTTTGTTTGCATGGAGTGCCTAAGAAGATTGTATCTGATAGAGGCACTCAGTTTACCTCTACTTTTTGGAAGGCAGTACATGATTCCTTGGGGACAAAGTTGAATTTTAGTACAGCGTATCATCCACAGACAGATGGACAGACTGAGAGGATCAATCAGATACTGGAGGATATGTTAAGAGCTTGTGCATTGCAGTATGGAACCAGTTGGGACAAGAGTTTGCCATATGCAGAGTTTTCCTACAACAACAGTTATCAGCAAAGTCTTAAAATGGCACCGTTTGAAGCATTATATGGTCGTAGGTGTAGAACACCTTTGTTTTGGAATCAAACTGGAGAGACTCAGGTGTTTGGTACGGATGTGCTTAGACATGGAGAACAACAAGTGCGGACTATCCGGGATAATCTGAGAGTTCCTCAGTCTCGTCAGAAAAGTTATGCAGATACACGTAGGAGAGAACTAGCTTTCGAGGAAGGTGATTATGTCTATCTGAAAGTATCGCCTATGCGGAGTGTGAAGAGGTTTAATATGAAAGGAAAGCTAGCTCCAAGGTATGTTGGTCCGTTTAAAGTTTTGCAAAGGTGTGGAGAAGTAGCGTATCAGTTAGAGCTGCCTGAAAGTTTGTCTGGTGTGCATGATGTGTTCCATGTGTCACAACTTAGGAAGTGTTTGCGTGTACCCGAGGAGCAAATACCATTGGAAGAGCTTTCGGTTAAAGGTGATCTCACTTATGAAGAGTATCCGGTCAGAATATTGGAGACAGCTGAGAGAGTCACCAGAAGTCGGGTCATTAGGATGTGCAAGGTGCAGTGGAATCGGTATTCAGAAGCAGAGGCAACTTGGGAAAGAGAGGATGATCTGAGGAAGTCATACTCCTATTTGTTTGAGTAAGCACCTTTCAATCTCGAGGACGAGATTCTTTTAAGAGGGGTAGAGTTTGTAACACCCAAAATTTGCTTTCCAATTAATAGGAGTTAAATTGAGTTGTTTAAGTATTTTTATGAGCATTGAATTTAGCAAATGAATTATTTTGTGGAGAATAAAAATTCATCATAAGGGTAGCAACTTGATTTCTTGCATTCATGCTGAGAATAGCATTTATTTTGTTGTGTTGTTGTTTCTATTTTATCTTATTTGGTTATGTTCAAATATTCTCTTTAGAAAAGATTTGAAAAAGGAAATAAAAGAAAAAAAAGGGGGGAAAGCCTCCCTGGAATCTGGCCCAGCTTTCCCCTCCTCCCTCTTTGCGTTCGGCCCAGTCGCGCTCAGCCGGCCCGCGCGCGCCTCCCCTTTCTCAACTGACAGCCGGGCCCCATCCTTCCTTCCACTGACGCGTGGGGCCCGCGGGACAGCATCCCCATCTCCTACCTCTGTGCAGCCGAACCGGACTCAGCGCCGAATCAATCCCGCGATTTCCTTGCTATTTTCGCGTGCTATGCCCCCATAAAACTCCCAAATCAACCCCGCGACACTCCTTTCGCATCTAAACCAACTAATCCGTGCCCTAGCTTCGTTTTCCGCGAGAATTGGATCTCGCCGAGAGTCTTCTCCGCCTCCTCGCGCGGCCGACCCTCTTCCAAGCCCCCTCGGGTCACGATAGGAGCACCGGTGAGTTCGCAAGGAGCTCCGCGCCATTCCCGTGCTCTCGGTTCTGTGTTTGGTGCCCTAAAACGCCGAGGCCGTGAACTCCGGTGAGCCCAACAATGGCGCCGCCGCCGGAGGCTTGAAGTCCGGCAAGCCGCCGCCGGAGACTCCCTGGAGATGCTCTGGGGCGTCCGATCGACGATCAACGGCTGTAAAAAGAAGATACCCCTTGGCCGGTATTTTTGTTAAAGAAACCCTAAGAAACCTTGTTTTCTAACCCGCGGTCCTTGGCGCCCTGCGCAGGTTTCCGTGTTCCGAGTTAGAAAGCGTATTCTTGCCGACTGATTCAAAATACGTTTTCAGGTATTTACAGATTTGCCACTGAAATTGTTTTGCTCATAAAATGGTCATTTTAACTCCGTTTTTGTCCATCCAAATTGCGTTAGATTCGTTTCAATGAGCTCTACATGTTAGAAATATTAGTTTACTGTTTTGAAACTTTTTAATTCTGCAGTAGCATTTAATTAATTATTTCTCTATAGGAAATCTTAGAAAATTCATATCTTCCACGTTTTAATTCCGATTTTCGTGAACTTTACGTTTATGTGATCGTAGCGCTGCGTAGAATACTTTGATAAACTTTTATATTTGTTTTACCACTGTTTGGTGTATTGTTCTAATTATAGCTTGTTTGCTTTGTGTATGACTGTCTACATTGGATTGCGTGTTGTTGATTGATGTTTGGGAATAGACGGTGAGCCGTACGTTGGTGATCAAGACCAATCCTTTGAAGCCCAGCAGGCTCAGGAGAGCTTTGATCAAGGCAAGTATAACTGGGGCACATATGAGTCTTTTATGCATCCTATTTTGTTCTTAAAATATGGATGTGACAATTGGTATTCATCGTGTTAATTGGTTCACTTGCTTCTACATGGCAATATAATAAATCACCTCTCTACCTCTTTACTTTCTCGCAAAGTAATGTAATTAGCTTTAGTTGCTAGCTTTATCTTGTGTAACTTAGTTTACTAGTGTAGCTTGTAGTGACATAGCTCTTGTGTGCCAAGTGATCTTAGAAACTAGAATTGTTGGATACGTGGCTTGTAAACTCTTATAGAGCTAGAGCAAAATTGCATTATGCCATTTGTTGTACTAATCTTTTGCTCTAGTACTTTGTAAAATTTTTAGTAGGCTAGTTATTCACCCAACTCTGGCCATATTAAAACCTTTCAGTCGTTCTTGCACCTGAGCCGAGGAGCTGTCGTGGAGCCTCGTGTGTGTATGCGAGGAGCCAAGCTGAGCCGGAGGCGCACTGGCCCTTTGATTAGAACCGGTGACGCGGCATACATCAACCCGGGGTGCACATAAGATAAAATAGAACCATCACCCACCCACTTTTTTCATAAAAATAAGGGCATTTGTATAAACGGCTGAAAATAGCACCAACATCTACAAAATGTATTCATGACGCTGTTTAGTTCAAATCGATTTGTACAGGATGCTGTAGATCGAGCTGCTTCTATCGAAAAAGCTCCCGATGCTAAAAATTATTTTTGTAGTCGTGAATGTGACATGTTGAGTCCGTCCAAACTATATTATTCCTGTTGGAATTCGATCATGCGCAAAACTATATATGACGAGTCTATCCAAACTACATTCCTGTTCCATCATGCGCAAACCTACATATGACGGTGACCACGAATGAAGTAGTCAGGTCCATCCATATGTTGTCATCTAAGCCAGAGAAGTCGGTTCAAGAGCATGAGAAGTCGCATGCCGGCTGCTGCTTCCTAGTCCAAACAGTCTGCATATCTTCGTCATAATTCTGATGAAAAAGACAATGCCCCTATACCCATGATAAATATTGCTAATATAGTAATATGCAACCATAATTTAAATTATATGTTTTATTTAGAATTTTCCGTGCATGTCTTGGTGGTTAAGCAGGCCATTGCTGTTGAGGAAATGCTTTTTAGTCTGCCTGGCAGGTTGCACGGTGGTCGATGCTACAGTCTGCAAGGATTTGTCTAGGTGTGTATCCTCTGTTTCAAATTTGGCCTACACTACTGGAAACTGAATCTTTGCCTAGTGTCAGAAGCTTTACCGAGTGCAAAATATATCGGCCACTCAGCAAAGCTTCTCTTTGTCGAGGAGTGTCATACTCGGCAAAGAAAAACACTCGGCAAAGGTAGCTTTGCCGAGTGTCGGATACTCGGCAAAGATAGCCGTAGGTGACGGCCGTCTATCTTTGACAAGTGCTCACCGTCTGGCACTCGGCAAAAACAATTTTTATTTTTTATTTTTTTAATAATTTTTTTTGAGTTAGGCCCGCCGATTTCTTTTTAAAGTGCATGGTACACGAAGGATTAGCTGAAACTAAACATCTAGTGCTGCTACCTGATGACAAGATGGTACACTTCAATTAATTAATATGTCTTTCTTTTATTAGTACTGTCGGTATCAATGTCAGGGATACCCAGTTAGACGGTATTAACCACATGACCGGATTGATGTTCCCCTGATAAAAAGAAAGTTTCTCCCTCGCCTGACCCCCTAACGACGTCAGCGTGCCCGAGACCCTAGAGCAAACCATGTTGTACCCATGGGGCACCATGCCATCTCGAGGGCGCCCGACCCTTTTAGAGCGATTCTGTCTTGCTCGACAGACACGCCCCGCCCTCGGGCACAATCAGAATAAGCATGACTCTATCTCACGTACAGAGACATGGAAAACATTGTTATCTCACAACGGCCGGCATTCCGCTGTGTCCAGGCGATCATGCCTCTACAACAAACAGTGCCACCTACTCTTATCTCTACGCATATCCAAGGCCACGTACCTCTCGTCTCTTAGCGGTACAAGGGCCACAGAAGCAGGGATGGCCGCGGCGCATGGCACCAGTGCTCGGAGGTCTTGTGCCACTACCACACCAGGGACCTTTCCTGTCGGCCAAATTAAATCCTGACGGTTTCGAGAAAACCGACGGGAATATGTAATCGTTCCCGTCGGCTGTACGGAACCGACGGGAATCTACTGGATATTTCCTGGCGGTTTGTGGGTACCGATAGGAAAATGTTATTGCCGTCAGGAATACAATATGGATTCCTGTCGGGAGCTTAGAACCGACAGGAATCGTGGTTTGCCCGCCCGAAACTGGAGCGCGCGGGAAGAAAATATAATGGCGGGCTTGTTTGCCGCTCTTCTTTTTTTTGGTCCACTTTTAGATAAGGGGTATAAAATGGAAACCAAAAAAACCCTAACACCCTGCCCGCCGCCCCCGGCTTCTCTCACGCCGCGCCCGGCTTCTCTCGCGCCGCCCTGACTCCCCACTCCGATTCCGCTCTCACGCCGCCGCCTCCCCACGCCGATTTCGCCCTCGCGCAGCCCCTCGAGCTCATCCTCTGGTCCCTCGCGCCGGCCCTCATCCCGTGGTCCCTCGCGCCGCCCCTCATCCCCCTGGTCTCGCGTCGCGTCCCCGCGGACGCCGCCACCGTCCTCGCCGCGTCCCGGCGGCCGCCGCCAGGCTGCAGCAAGATCCGCCCGAGGCCCCCGTCAACACCACGAATCCGTCCGTGTAAGCTTCTGAATCTCTCCTTATTTCCTGTCTCTGCCTCTCCGGATACTATATACTCTGTAGCATTTTGGAGACAACTGATTTTCTTGTAGGTTTGAACATAGTGAGTTGGGATGTGTGATGAAGTAAATTTATTTACAGTAATAATAGAGTTAAAGTATCCCTTCAAGATATGTGTGATGAAGTATATAGGAAAACGTATTTTAAAAAAATATATAGGAAAACAAAAATATGTGTGCGGTAATAATGCATCAAAATTCTCATATCCTGTGGCGAACCTTTTTTTTTAACCTGGCTATGGCGATAACTGATAGTATGCAATAACAATTTATTATATTTTTTCATCTATCGAGCAAAATTGCAAATGTTGTCGGTAACAGAAAAAAAACATCAGCAAATCCGCATGCATGTCGCTGCTACGCTGCCCATCTACTGGCCTACGACTCTGCTCATGTGAACTCAGAACTGAAGCTGTCTACGAGGGAGAAAGAGATGTTTGCCCCTGCAACTTGCATCAGCCTAGGATATGCCGCACCATACCCGTGCCACCCGCTGGCTCCGCCAGTGCTTCCAGTTCTGGTTTGCATTGCAGTAAGACTCTAGCAGTTCTTGTCAGGCGTATTACTTCTTTTGCTGCTGGTAACCCCAGTTTGGGTGGATTGTAATAATGTTGCTGGTATCCCCAGCCAACTATATATGTATCCCATTGCGTAAAAAAAACTATATATGCATCCGCAGTTTCGTGTTGCTTTATATTTTGTTGTTGAGATCATCACATCATGATATCATCACAGGCTTTGAGAAGGAGATCCTGCAAGTTGCGAAAGGAGGAGGAGATTAGCTGCCACAAGAGGGGTAGAAGGAGATCCTGCCAGTTGCCACAAGAGGGGAGATTTGCTGCCACAAGAAGGGGATAGAGGTGATTTGATTCTTCCCTTGCAATTTTTTTATGGATACTGAATCATTGGCATGAACTGTTTGTCACTGCTTATTAATTTGGCAATAAAAACATGATATATTGATTTGAACCTGGGATTATTAGAACTAGTATTGGGCACCTAATTAAAGCACTTTGTAACCTGGATAATTGTTTTATATGAAACTATATTCATACAATTGGGAAATAGTATTGGGCACCTAATAAAGCACTTTGTGAATGTTGACAGCAATACTAAATTATGGATGAGCGTGATTGGATGTATAGTGGTTGGAAGCGTGGTAGACCAACATGTGATTGGGTTCAGCATACAAAAGAGTTCCTAAATCTTGCATTCTCTAATCAATCTGTAGTACAAGAGGGTACTATTAAATGCCCTTGTGCAGCGTGTAGGAACTATTTTTGGCACAAAAGGGGCAAGGTAGAGTTGCATCTATGTCAAAATGGGTATAAGTCCAACTATAAAACATGGACTGCACATGGTGAGAGGCGCTTTCAGGAGCCAGTAATTGAGGGTTTCGGTGATACGGATAGAATGGATGATATGTTGGTAGAGTTAGCTGCAGCTGCACCATCACTAGGTAGTGAGGAACCAACAGAAGATGCTCAAGCTTTCTATAGGATGGTTGATAGTGCAGAACAATTAGTTCATGACAAAACAATCCACTCAACATTGTCAGCCACTTCTAGGTTGATATCCATAAAGGCACAACACAACCTCTCTATTGCATGTTATGATGACATTTTGGCACTGATCCATGAACTCATACCAGCTGATAGTAACATGCCTAAGGATTTCTACCATTCCAAAAAATTGCTGAAGGGACTGGGCATGCCATATGAAAAAATTCATGTATGTTACAATTTATGCATGCTTTATTATGGAGAAAATAACAAGCATAAAGAGAAATGTGACTACTGTGAAACCCCACGCTATGTGGATGGCTCAAATAAGGTCCCGCGCAAAGTCTTGCGCTATATGCCAATAACAGCTAGGCTACAACGGCTCTATGCACATGAGGCAACAGCAAAAATGATGCGATGGCACAAAGAAATCAAGACTTTCAAACTTTGATCCCTTTGTTCTAGCCAGTCAAGTGAAACAAGTGTATTATTTGCCATATGCTTGCAAATCTAGACCAGATCTATCTGAGTGGTGGGTTGTGCATCAAGTAGCACCTAGAGATCGATTGCTTCCGATTGATAGTAGCAATGAGTGTGATGAAACTGGAGCCCTAACAGAAGATGTAACGTTCTTTCAAGAGGAAGGCTTGGATGGCACATTTGTGATTGATCTGGATGTTGAGTTGGACAATTCTGCTCCTTTATTATTAGATGAGATAGTTAATCCAAATGAACTAGAGGTGCTAGCAAGACAAAAACAAGCTTCTCAAGAGATAGATGAAGACGAACATGAGCAAATTGACACTGATGATGAGGAGCCTGATGATGCTTGCTATGACGATGAAGATTATTGAAACTGAAATCAATATGTTTTACCATTATTGTACTTTTTCTGCTTGTTTCAATGTGTACCGAAAACAATGTTGCTTATTTTTCTGTACCTTGAATGTAATGTCATTTTCTGCGATTTTTGTACTTCAATGTGTACTGCAAGTTATTGTTTTACTATGAACCAAATTCCTCTAATATGAACCAAATTTCTGTATCTATTTTTCTATACACTTACTAACATAATGTCTTCTCTGCAGAAAATGAGGGGCTTCAGACACCGGCGAGTAAATGGAGTCTGTGATGCCAATGCTGCTCCTACTGATTCTCATGAGAATGATGGGAATGGATCCAACAACAATGAGAATGGGAATGGCTCCAACAACAATGAGAATGGGCCAATTCAGGAAGGGAGTCGAAAGAGGAAGAGAGGACCTACTCAGCTGAAAAGGCCTCCATCATGCCAGCGAATTCCTATAGCACCAGTTGGTGAAGAGTGAGTATATCTTCTCCTATATTTATGTAATGTTACCTGTTATGATTTAGTAGAAATTTTAGAAGTATCTTCGACTATATTTATGTAATGTTACTTGTGATTTTAGGCAATTTTAGAAGTATCTTCTACTATATTTATGTAATGTTACTTGTGATTTTAGGCAATTTGAGTTTGTAAATTACTCACCTAAGAAGGACATGGGGATTGGTGGTCAAGTCACAGCTCTGCTAAAGCATGAATACCCTTCTATGATTGAAGAGAGTCGTTCAAAGAAGTATTTTGCAAAGAAATGGGCTCACTATGATATTATTGAAGATGAAGATGGGATGACTGCTGCTGATCGTTTTAAAGAAGAATTCTGGGTAATTCAATAAGTGCACAATGTCACTATTTTTAAATTTGTAAATATGATTTGGCTGTAGCTAACACTGGATTTGGCCTCTGTTTTGTCTATGTAGAGCATCTACTCAGTGGAAGATGAGTTAATGCCACGTGCAGAATATGTTCTTGATAGGCTTGCAGCTAAGCAGTGTAGAAATATGATGTATGAGCCTCGTGTGGATGCTGTGAAGGAATACTATGACACGTACCTTCAACAGAGGATAAAGGATTCAGAGGCTCGCCAGAAATTACTTCGTCAAGCCCAGTATGCAAAGGTTAAGCCAGATTGGATTTCTGAGGCTGCATGGCATGCTATTTGTGCTTACTGGTGCTCACCAGAATATTTTAAGAAGCGTCGCCTTGCTCAAGATTCACGGAACCAAGTGGATTTTGCTCAAAAAGGGGTGGATCTCGACCATATGCTCAAACCAAACAATATCTGGTAAGTTGAGATGAGCTGAACTATTCATGTCCATATAGTAATGTTGTGTTCTACACTTTGTAATTAGATCTCCATATCACAGGGAAAGACCTATGGTCCAGAGGCAGCAACTGACATGAATACATTTTGCCCATGAAGTCGGGTGTCAAAAATTGTGATAGCAATGGAAATAGTGGTCCAATTCCAAGCCAAAAGACCAAACAACGTATTGTATGTCCACCTCATTTTTAAATACCTATGGTTCTGTACCATGAAGTGGAGGGTAACATGATTTTTTTGTGTCATAGGATGATTACTATACTACTCTTGAGGCTGAACATCCAGATGATTTTGAGCAGCTCAGGAGTGATGGACAGCTTGATCCAGTTGTGGTATTTAAAAGTAGTGGTTGTGGCTTAGCTCATGGCCGTTTGCCAATAGCAAATGGTGCTATAAGGAAATCTGAGATAAAAGGATCGGGTAGAAGGGCAAACACAGCAAGCCAAACAAATTCAAGGTCTTATCAATATCTTCTGAGGAGGAATGCACAGTTGGAGCAGAATGCTCAGAACTCTGCCCATATTGGACTTGTACTAACCAAACATATGAAGGTATTTGAGCTAATCTGACATACTGTATGTACCCGGTCAGTTACTTCCAAAATGTGCTCTAATAATCATCTTGTGTTTCAGGATGTTTTTGAGAAGCTGAACATGGAGTTACCAGCAGAAATTGCAGACATTCTGCAATCAGTCGATGCAAATGCTTCTATGCCACCAGTTGATCAGGTCTGTTTTTTACCATGCATTTATAATATCTATGTGTTACCCTTGCATATGTGTTCGACTTAATATAGATCCAGTGATAGTCCTCAGTTGTGATCTGTTGGTTTTCTCCCTCTCTATCTTTTGGCTGTTGGCTGCACTTTGAACTGTTGGCTGCACTTTCACTTGGACATTTCAAAATGTTGGCTGCAATCTTATTGTTGTTCACATAGATAGATAACCAAATTTGTTTAGCTTATTTAAATTTCATCTCCTTGTAGGTTACTGAGTCATCACATGCTGGAGACGCTGGTTCTGGTGGTCTACAGAACAATGGCATCGAAGAGGATGAAGGCAACGCTAACACAGACTGAAAGTGTCTGGACAGCAAGTCTCTTTTGTGTAGTTGGAGTGTATGGTGAAGCTCCAAGTTGACTTGCTTTGGTTGAAGCAAGGTGACCTCTTTTGTTCAGTTGGAGTGTATATGGTGAAGCTCCAAGTCGACTTGCTTTGGTTGAAGCAACCTGACCTCTTTTGTGCAGTCATAACCTAGTATGTAGATGTTAGAGAGTGAATAGGCCTCTGTTATTTAGTTTGCATGTATGCAGACTTGACGAAGTCTTTCTCCCTTGAACTGTTAGTTGGCATGTAATCAGCTAGACTTTAGTAAGTCTTGCCATTTGAACCTACTTAGTTGGCATGTAAGGCTTGCTGAATAGTCTGTGATGTGCAATTTGGATTTGGACTTGTTAACCAGCTTCAAATGTGGTGAATTTGGACCTATGAACATGTTTGAAATGTAATCTGGAATTTGGATATTGAATGTGTGGTAATCTGTCTCTGGTGTCAAATGATATATTTTATTTTTTCTGGAATCAAAATGGATGGAGGTGTATCTGATTGGATATGGCATTCCTGTTGTTTTATTTTCCTGTCGGCTGCATGACAGGAATTGGGATTCCATCTTGTTTTTCTATTTATTCTTTCCTGACGGCTACATGACAGGAATTCTGATGCAAATTCCTGTCGGTCAGGATTCCTGGCGGGGAATTCCTGTCGGCCTGCCAACAGGGTTACAGGTTGCGTCCGTAAACCGAAGGCCGTCAGGAATTGCCGTCAGGAATACAATCCTGTCGGTTGACCGTCGGGAACAAATGAGTTTTCCTGTCGAGTTGTTCCTGACGGTGGATTCCTGACGGTTGCCCGTCAGGAATCGCATTCCTGACGGCTTTCGGCTAATTCCTGACGGTTTTAGGCCGACAGGAAAAAGCATCAGCCTGGTAGTGTGCAATAGGGTCAGCTACATGCTCTGGATAAACAGGAAGACGACGTACTCTCTCGAAGACTTTTTGTTTCTCTTTCTTCTCCAGTTTCTTGTTTACAACATGTACGCTCCATATTATCCCTTGACCTATAAAAGGGAGCGGAGAGCCCACTTGTGCAAGGGACATGCGTACACACAAACACTCGCAACAACATGCAAAAAAACAACTACACTCACACTACGCTATAGAGACTTGGGAGCCCTTCCTGCTCTTGAACCATTTGTAACCCCTACTACAAAGTCCCGTGCAAGAGCAACACGAGCAATGCCATACACTGGAGATAGGGACCATCTTGCCCGAACCAATATACATCCTTTGTGTCAACTTTGCACACGATCCGAGCCTAAATGTGCAGAGATAAATTCACTCGTTGGTTTGTCTATGATGCCACTTTTATACACCGACAGTTGACGCACTAGATAGGGACCTTCTGCGCGCTTCTGGTCCATTTCACTAGGCTATGGATGGCCGGTTGTTGAAGGTGGATAACGTCAACTATTTATAGTTAAATAAACATACATAGGGGTACTACTAAGGTCACCAACAAAGGTTTAGGGTTTAAACTAACAAATTAAACAAGTTTTGGTGAATATTATTTCCTACAGAATTATTCCAAAAAATTATCAAGACAGATCTATTCGTCAAATACAACCGACTTATTCCATGAAATATACATTAGAGGGCTCTAGAAGGGTCAGAAGACATCACACCAAAGATGGGCCGAAAGCCCATAGAAGCATGCTAGCTAGCCCTAGGGTTGTGCTGCCCGGCACCCTCGCGAGCTCTCTAGCCTCGTGCTTCTTCAGGACTCTTCCACCGCCTCCTTGGATGCATCTCCACCCTACGTCAAGGTCGGGTTGATCCAAGGGCTCACAGTGATTCTCCCAGGCTATATAATCAGACCCTAGCCCCCCTCCCCGAAGGCATAAGTCATTGGAGATCAAGTCATCCAGTGCTAGAAACCCTAATTCCTCAGAGTTCTTCTAGTTATAGAGCTTAGCTAGTTAAATTAGGTCTAGAGGGAGGCAAGTAGATTATAAGCTTGGATTCCTCATGTTATCAATAATGTGGTTTTCTTCTAGGTACAATTCTTTGTACCCCCTCTCTCATTGTATTTTCTACCGTCTTTATGTGCTTGGTACAATGTTTATGGCAACATTAATCTTCATCTTCTTTATGTTCTTGATTGCAATGTTGATAGTCTTCTTTGACTATATATCTAGTATATTAGTTTATTATTATGTTTATGCATAAGATCGTATAGCGCTCACCCTAATATTCAGGTGCCTTGGGTGAGTAGTATGCATTATGTAAGCTTGGTGCTTACATATTGTATATCTGAGGATGCACTCTATATATCTGGTTTTGGGGTAGTTTGTGTGTGTGACAGACCTATTGATTCTTGTGTAATCAATAGTTGTGCGGACTCTGTTTCTAAACTTCCTGTCGTTGATACCCCTTATGTGTGGATATAGTAGTAAAATAATGATGACTACTAGATGTAATTGCCCTAATTGAGGTATGCTTTGACTTGTAGTTATAGAATGACTTAAGAATTATTCCTCTAATATTCTAATTGGACTAAAGGCTATTGCCGTAATTAGAGTGCTCTCAATGAATTACTTATTTATCATGATGCTTGATCAGTGCTTATATATATTGTGAGTAGGATTGTGGTTATGGTTTTCTTCTTCAATTAATAGTATAAGTTATCAATATATATCCTGCCAGACCTTTCTAGTAGTAAAATATAAATCAATAACCTAATAATACTCTAGGTCAAATGGTACAATGGTATAATTATCTATGCGCTTGTGGATCCTTTTAATGCATATATCTTTATATTCTTTCCAATCACATAAAATGATAGATATCTACTTAGTATTATTCTTGTAGTAATACTTGATAGTACCAACAAACACTTTTAGCTTCATCACTCGGGATGACAACCTAGTGCAATGCCAGAGGTGTAGGTAATTGATAGGTGGCTACTAAAACAAGTGATGAGTTAATTAATACCAACACCGGTCACTGCGTTAGCTTCACTCTAGGCTCTCATGTGCGCTTTGGGAACCAAGATTTCATAAGCCTAGTCGACAAAGACAAGGTGTTACTCCCACCCTCTTTGTTAGTCAACTCGTCTGACGATGTCGACATCGTTAATTACCAAGGCAATCGGCAACCTACGCCTACACGCCACTGAGGCACATGACTCCGAGGACACCGAACCCCTCAGAATCAACTACCCATAGCTGAACGCTAGCTCGACACCCTCCTGGGACCGAATCCGTCCTAAGAGGCGGTCCACAACCTCTACCTTTCCTTCGTCAACGTCATAGCCCAGCTCGCGGGGACACCACCACTCTCCCAGAGGTACTCACTGAGGCATGGCTTCACAGGATGCAAAACGCCACAGAGTCTTACTCCCGCACCATGGCTACATGTCTTCCTCCGCCGCCTGCGGATGACATGTGTGCGGGACACGCGGAGCATCCTTTGCAGTCCCACTACGACCTTTTTGAAGGCCCTGATATGGCCTCGGATTCTGACTCCAACAATGAGAGCTCCACCCTTGCAACCACGAGGGCCTACAGCCTTAGCCAGAGCAACTTCAAGAGAGTGGGAGAAGACCCGAGGAGGAGCGGCAATAGATAGAACAGCAACACGTTGTGCTCGATCAAGGGCTCGCATGTCGCGACGGCGGTGATGCCCACCGCAGGGCCTGCAACATTCACCGACAAATCGTCAACAACGAACAACCACCGCTCTTTGCCAGGGCAAGCAAAACACATTGCCACCCGGATCTTGGGCCTGCCCACCTTCACTAGCTGCGCTGCCTTGTTCAGGAAGTCCGCCATAGCCTACACTGAATACTCGAGATTCGCCTTGTTGCTCAGCCTCGACGAGATCAGCAGAGGCACTAGCTCTGGGATGAATGTTGGGTGGGAGAGGCTGTCCAGGTTGCAGCTCACGCTGATGTATGCGCCGACAGGCAGATGGTGAATGCGACAGCGCAGACGCCAACGCCCCACGACCGCGTCTACCCATCGATGGTACTTACTCCTTCCATATCTATAAAGAAAGTCATTTTGGATAAGTTTTGGGTCAAACATTAAGAATATAAATCATGAATAACTTTTACGTTGTTAAGTTTGCAAATATAAAAACCATATGAATAGATTTATCTTGAAAAATACTTTTATAAAAATATATACATTTTTTTATAAATATTTTTTATAAAAATAAGGAGTCAAAGTTGCTTTGGAGATCATACTGTTATCCTAAAATACTTTCTTTATACCTGGCGTTGAGCTCGTGTGCCTAAAACAAGTCTATATGTAAAGCCGTTTGCATAGTAAGGTCTTGTTTAGTTGGGAAAATTTTTTAGTTTTGGCTACTGTAGCTATTTTCATTTGTATTTGGTAATTGTTGTCCAATTATGGACTAACTAGACTTAAAGTTTCATCTCGCAAATTACAAAGAAACTGTGCAACTAGTTACTCATTTTTTATTTATATTTTATATTTAATGTATGCATCCAAAGTTTTGATGATGTGATGGGGAATGTTGATTTTTTTTTTTTTTTGCAACCAAAGGTACTTCCAAAATTATTTTACGTACTTCCTACTAGAGTAGTACTCTACTATCGATTCAAAATTCACGAAAACCCGAAGGGTCCACTCCGGCTCTGTGTGAAACAGAAACCCAGGGGGTTGGCTGGTTGGAAGTTGGAACGTACATACGCTGGGTTTTATGGGCCACACCGCTAGCTGCTGCCTATTTGAAGCGACGACGACTGCAGTTGATTCTCTCCAGTCTCCGCCGGCCATCAGCCATCGGGTGAGTGAACTTGCCTTCCTGCCGCAGTTGGTTCGTGCCCCACTCCACTGGTCCTCTACTCATCGTTGTTTCTGTCCCTCGCAGCGGCCGGCGATCGGCGGCGATGGCGCCTCTGACGAGACTCCAGAAGAAAGCCCTTGCCGCGGCACCCCCACCTCCGGAGATCCACCCCGCCGACCGCATCAGCAGGCTTCCGGAGGACATTCAGGCGCAGATCCTGTCGTTCCTGCCGGCGCAGGAGGCCGTGCGGACGTGCGTCCTCGCGCGGACTTGGCGCCACGTCTGGAAGTCCACCAGACGCCTGCTCATCATCACGAATGAGTACGTAAAGGAGGTCCGGGAATTCGTGGACCGCCTGCTTCGCGTCCGCCTCGACGGGCTCGAGGTCGCCTCCCTCGACGCGTGTGTGATCAGGTTAGATGTCCAGGACGACGAGGAATACTGCCTCGAGAGTGAGGACATGTCCAGCATCAACAGATGGATCCGCCGTGTTCTGCAATGTCAAATCCAGATGCTCCGGATCGACATCGATACTGGTTGCACGTGGGAAGGCTACTTGGAGATGAGCGACATATATGCCCCTCCTCGTCTCGCGCCACTTGACCAGGCTAGAGCTCGATGGCGTATGGTTCGCCTGTCGTTGCATAAACCTGGATGGCTGTCCTGCGTTGGAGCATCTGGAGATTAATGAGTGCGAGCTGACGGCTGTGAGGAAGATCATGTCCTTCTCACTTAAGCATCTCGTCATCACATCCTGTGATTCTGATAGGTGGGATGAGAGACGCATTCAGATTTGTGTTCCAAGTCTCATATCTTTGCGGCTGGCATGCTCCCCTTTTTCAGATAGTGTCAGGACACCCCTGCTGGAGAGAATGCCAGAGTTGGTGGGGGCAGAGGTCTGGGTTAACTCATATAAGGATGGGTGCAATTGTGATAATCCCATGGCTTGTTACCACGTTACATGGGATGGTGACACTTCTGATATTGATTCTGATAGCGATGACGATGAAGAATGTTCAGGTGATTATGCTGGACAAAATACCACAAAGTGCGTGGTCCTTGAAGGTCTAGCACAAGCTAGAGATCTAGTGCTCATAGCTGATGGCCCAACGGTACAGCACACTAAAACATATATGCCTTTCGTCCTTGTTGATTATTCACTGTTATACTGTCTATATTTCCAGTTGAAATTAGTCAGCAATTATATATTCCCACAATCTTGCATGCATTCCCACCATCTAAACAATGCTTATTTACTATCTTTTTTTTTCTTCTGTGTGCAATCTGTCCACGTCCAGTATATTTTGAGAAGGGATTTGAGGTGGTGCCCTACCTTTTCCAAGTTGAAGACCCTAGTACTCACTCAGGTTTACTGGCGTGAACCTGCTGATTGCAGTGTACTAGAGTGTATGCTTGAACATGCACCACTTTTAGAGAAGGCCACACTTATTTCAAAAAAGGTAAAATATTTCTAAATGGGAACCACGGTTCCATTGTTGACTGCGTTGTAATGAATTATTACTGATTGAACTTGGTGACTTCATTTCAGGAACCGTGGTGGGATGGCAAATATAAAGTGGAATTTAAAGGACACCCTGATGCTAAAGTGAAATCAACCAAAATATCGCAACACCTTCAGATAGTTGAGATCATTTGTGAAGATGTCAATGGAATATTTGCTAATGTCCTGAATTTTCTGGGTACGCTCAACATATGTAAGATAACAATCAACTCTGGTTTTACTCTACAATTGTACGTTTCATTTATATTAGGAATATGGTGGAAACACAACACGCTGTCTTGGTAAAGTTTATGCACATGTGGCGAAACATGGTAGAATACTATAAATAAAAAAAACAATAATAAAATAATTCTATGCTTTAACACAAACATGAGCATTGAAAAACCCTGCATGTTTCACGGTTTCCATGCATATATTCTGCAAATAATGAAATAAAACAATGAGAGTCCCAATGTCATTAAAAGTAATGTAGATTTAAACCAACAGTTCAAGAAAAAGTGAAGGTAGACCCTTTTTTGCAGAATAGGAAGAGTCATATTATTTCATTTGTTACCCACATAAAAGTAGTTCTTCTGAATAGGAAAACAATATTAGTTTGGTTCAGGTACACATTTCTATCTGACCCCAAACTATGAAATTATATATACAAATCCAATTATGTCCCTAAACTAAATAAGTCCCTCCATCCTGCTCCGAAGCAGTCACATCATAGGAAAATAGCTTGTGTGATGTTCCTGTAAGGGAGCAATATGTGGGTGCACCTCATAATTGCATGGTTGGTTCCTAAACAGTTATTGACCCTCGCCTTGATCCAATGTTTTAAAGGTGGTAAGGCGAGGCTAGGCGAGCAACCCCCTTCCAGCCACCTAGGCGAATTAGGCACTCGCCTAGGCGACGCCATATAAACATATTAATATATAAATTAAATAAAATTTCAGAAGCAAATCAGACATTAATATTGCCAATTCTTAGCATGTAGTTAATACAATAATAAATGGTGCTACTAGACTGCTAGTGCACAACATCAGGTACTGAAATCTCTAGTAAATGTCATGTCTGGGCGCAGGCCTTCTCTTGCGGGCTTCCAAGCCATCTCCCATCTCCTTTCTAATTACAGCAGTAGCCACTGTGAATATTTTTGTATACAGAAAGCCACTAGCTAGATGTTGCCTCAACCCTTTTTTATACCTCCACAAAATGAATGAGAGTGACCGCATAGGGTGCATGTCACCACATCATTGTTAGAAAGATTTGGCCAGTAGGCATGCTTCCGTCCTGGATCCAAACTTGTCGCTGGTTGCTAACTGCGAAACCAGAGCAGCAGGGGTAAAACACAGCAGCAGCCAGCAGGGATAAAAACAGAGCAGGCAAGCTTCAACCTTCAAGAGAGGAGCGAGGACATGAAGCGGCAGAGAAGAGACATACAGCAAGAAAGCGCGAGCTGGGCACCACGAAGAACAGGGGATCGAAATGTCTTCCCGAATCTCTCTCGTCCCACACGGCACGAGCAGGGCACCGTGAAGAACAGGGGACCGGCAAGTCTCCCCCAATCCCTCTTGTCCCACGCTGGAATTGATGAAGCTGCGTAGGATGCCTGAGCCGGTGAGAAGAAGCCCCAATCCCTCTCGTCCCGTGCTAGAATTGACAGCCGTGTCTGATGCCCTGATCGTGAAGAGGAAGCGGATCCTGACAGGCGCAGGGATTTCCTCTCTCAACCTCTCCTCCCCATTCTTACACCTTGTTTAGTTCCAAAAAATTTTCGGATTTCGGTACTGTAGCACTTTCGTTTGTTCGTGGCAAATATTGTCCAATTATGGACTAATTAGGATCAAAAGATTCGTCTCGCGATTTACAGATAAACTGTGTAATTAGTTTTTATTTTCATCTATATTTAATATTTCATGCATGTGTTGAAAGATTCGATATGACGGGAAATCTTGAAAATTTTTTGGTTTCCACGGTGAACTAAACAAGACCTTATCCCTTTCTATCCCAATCCTCGTGTCCTAGCACGCAAATCCCTTCCCACACTTGATTTGTTTCCCGTGTGGAAGGCCGTACGGAAATCGAGGAGGGCGATAGGCGCTCAGTTTCTTTCTCTCGTTGGTTTCCTGCATGCAAGGCGACCGCCGCAGCCTCGTTGGCGATGCCGTGGACGCCAAATGCGTAAGGCAGACACCTTAATTAGATGCTGAGGCGGATGCCATACGTCACCTCGCTAGGCAACCCTAGATGCCTAGCCCTTTCCCTCGCCTGGACGCCTACCTAAGCGACGCTTTTAAAACAATGCCTTGATCCCTAGGCTTTGAAATTGCAAATTTAGGTCCATAACCCATTGAAGTACTACAATCCCGATCCAAAGCATCTACTCCCTCCAGACCCCTTTTTAAGGCATATATGAGTTTTGAAAATGTCTACTATATAAGGCGCATGCAGCATCCCGAGAGCCATTAAGCGCATGAATTAACGTCTTTGAAGCCAAGAGTTATTGGCATGGCTCCATGCACCCAGTACTGTAGAGAAAGAAGTCATAACGTCTTCAAACTCCTGGAGGCTAACCACTTACTGAGCGCAACGTCTCTAATTTGGCGCGGTACCCGTCACGGAGTAAATATCATCCAACACACGACCGTAGTGTTCCGTGCGTGCATCTTGGTATCTGTATTTTTGGTTTCACGCCGTATAAATTAGACTGGAGTATTCCTGCACTGCTAGATGGAATGATGCACTCAAGCAAGCATCAGTATACGTAGCATTGTCTAGAGAGAGGATACCCAGCAGAGCTGACAAATTAAAGAATGGTACAGTTTGGCCATACGGGGATATCCAAGCATTCACCAAGAACAATTTGTGTCCTTGCACACTACTAGAATGAGCTATGCAGGGTTCTCAACTATGGCATGTTCTTTGGGATGTTGTCCATGCAGCTGCCCAGAATAAATTGTTGCCACTGAGTGGTCATGTAGGTGGTCTTTTACAAGGATGTATGCATGACAACTCTATCTGAGCCCAGTCACATCGTGCTGCTAGCATGGCAAGTGGTTCCAAGCTGGATTGGCAAGACAAGATAGCATGTGGACGATAAGATGGTCAAGGATGAGTTTTCGCTCCAAGCCTCTCTGGCGAACTAGATGACAATGAATGGAGTATGTTGGGGCTATTTTGGGCTTGAGATAGAGTAGTTAAATAGATTCGGACCTTTGCAAATTTATAGTTTGGAGACACATGTGTGAATCACGTAATAGTTTTGGCACCAACCTTGTACTTATGAGCTATGAACCCACATGTTCCACCCTAAAGCATGACATTTGTTGTGATGTGGCCACTTTAGAGACCTAGATATGCAATTTTATTGTTTCGTGACCAAGATGAGAATGATGTAGTAGTTTATGGAGCGCTAGTGTATTTTACTCTATATTCTATTGAAAAATAATGGCATTTTTTTATATTGTACCAAGAAATGATGTCAGAATTCAAGAATGTGAACCTCTAAGGCAGCATTTGTATTTTGTTGAGACTTATTGAGTAGTTATCTTAGGTGTCAACTATACTTCATTCCATCAAAACATTGGAGTAAGCTTATTAAGGTTCATTTTCTGGAAGTAAATTCTTATGCACTGAATTCTATTTCTGTATATATTTTTCCTATGTTTCGGTATCGCTCTTAACTTATCACGCTTCTAATGTTTGTGCAGGTTTTAAGACCACAGTAACAACAAAATGATGAACAAACAAAGCCGTTTTTATCATGGGAACCACCGTAATACCAGGGATCGTACTGTTTGTCTGATCACTCCCAGTACCAACGAACATGCTGTTTGTCCGTGTGGTTTTGGCATCCAGATTGCCTAGCTAATAGCTGGCTCAATCTTCCTATCTGTTTCGTGTTATGTTTCAAGAACTTAATAGAGAGTAGTATTGGTTTACTAACCTGTGCTTATGTGTTATATTGGATACTTCATTTCTTCTTTAAGTGAATCATGATATCTTGATTGTTCTTGTATTACAGCAGTATTTGAAACAGTAAAATGTCATGACTTATTGAAGTTAATCATTCATGTCAACTTTTCTTCCCAAGTGAAATTGAATGTCTCATCATTCAGATGGGATGGTATAGTTTGGACGTTTGTTAAAGCAAAGGGATTCATCATAATAAAACCTTCCTGAATGGAGAAATTCTATATTACATTATGTTTTGGGATATTATTTCTGGAATATTACTGCCAAATGCTGACAAAAACATTTAATTTGATATAAATTTTCATAAATCTAACTGTAATTCAACTTAAGCGAGACAAAAAAACTCCTGAGTGGATTAAAAGAAATCAAAGCTGAAATAATTGACGAAGCAGTTCAACTCCAAGAAATGCTTAAACTGATGGATCAATAAAGAAAAAAAATTGTAGCTTTTCAACCAGCTGCAACATGAATACTTTTTACACACATGCATGAACTACTATGCTTGGAGCTTAGTGAAAACTGCCGCAAGAAAAGGGGTCATGATGAAATAGCAAAATTGGTGCTATCAAGGGTGCATTGGTTATTAGTGATGGGTAAATAATGAAATCTGCCACTTAGTGTTTTTGCAGCGACATAGTTCTTTGAAATCAACCACGTACAAGCCTAGCTAAAGGGAACATGACCAAGGCAAACTGAATTTTGAATTGGAGTGTCCTTAGGAGAAATTGTGACTAGATATGAGTAACACAAGTGGCAGTAGAACATGACCAAGGCAAATTGAATTTTAAATCGGATTGTCCTTAATAGAAATTGTGACTACATGTGTAATACGCGTGACAGTAGAATATGGAACAATGCAAGACTAACAAGAGTTGGGGAGGAAGGTCGGATGGGCTTGAAAATATAAGATGTACTTTGACTTGGCAGGGTCTTCTAATATATCCTTTGATCTATATTTTTTCTTATACTTCAATGTTTATAGCAACAAAAATACAAGTAATAAACACAAGATAGTTCCGTCAAATACAACCCAATGATATCATTATTATATAACAAGGTTTTTCATTTTGTCATTTGGTACAGTATTATATGTCAAATCATGGAAGAGACGAGTTATATCAAAGTAGTTAGTATAAAATGCCATCCTAATTGAAACTACTTTGCTTCACTTTAGTTCACCTAAATGCATGTCCCTACACAATTCCAGTAGCAAATGAACTCTGCCACTAGGGCACACATACACAAGGCTAGCACTACTCTAGTTGAGCTAAACTAGTGAAGCAACTAAACTAGTTACTTCTACTTACTACCACTACAACTACAACTAGAGCTACCGATAAACTAGAGAGCTACTCAAGAAACAACCACTACACAAGCTGTGTGTATGAATCAAAACACAAATGTAGTGATCAATAGTGAATTGGAAAAGACAGAGATGACACACAACCGATTTTTCTCCAAGGGTTCAGTTGCTTGGCGACAACTTAATCCTCATTGTGGTGAGTCTCCAAGTGAGTGATTCATGTGCTGACTAGCCATGGAAGCTAGACCACAACTTGGGTGCCACAAGAATTAATCACAAAGAACACTCCAACTAGCATTGAGCATTCCACTAGAGTAGCTTTTGGTGAATCTCCTATGGGGCAAAGCCCAAAAACCCATCACAACCACCACACAGTGCTCAATGATTACACAAGCTCCAAGCCAGCTAGGTGTGTGGTAATCACCAAGAATAACAAGAAGACATCACCGCTGCAACGCTCAACTAGTGCCACAAGATGAAAATCAATGATGCAATGCACTAGAGCACTCTCAATCTCCAAGGCATCAATTTCCACTAGGAATTCTTCAAATAAGAAACAAGATCATCCTATGATAGCAAATGGTTGGTGGTGGGTATAGAGGATGTATATAGTTATACATGGTGAGAGATAAAGCAAAGATACACTTCTTTTGTTTACATTAGGACATTGATCTAGGTAGCGATTGGTGGAAGGGGTGAGAAAGGTGTTAAATTGTATGTTCCAACATGCATGGGGCCCTACGATTTAAAAACTTGATCAAACATGATGGACTATGAAGTTAGGACATGGCTGTCACCACCTGTTGACTACCACAATCATCTGTGGGGCAAGCCACAAACATAGGTGAACTATAGTCTAAGCACCACTACTACAGTATTTTTAACCGTGGCGGACAAAAATGGTTGACTACGGCGGGCAAAGCAACCATCTCGGATGAAAGATCACGGTTACTCATGGCCTTAACCGAGGCGGTCAGTATAACACAACCGCCTCGGTTAATGTATTAACCGTGGCGGTTGCCTTAGGACAACCGCCATGATTAATATGAGTTTAACCGTGGCAGTTGTGTTATAGTGACTGCCTTGGTTAACCTATTAACAAAGACAGTTCCTAGGCCAGCAGCCTGGTCTGGATTAACCGAGGCGGGCCACCAGCCCGCCTGCCACCGAGAGCCAAATAGAAATGCCACGGTAATGATTTTGTGTAGTAGTGCAACACAGTTACACTAGAGATTACTACTCTAATTTGGACCCCAAAATTGACTAGAGCACTCAATACAAGCGGTGAACCCGTAAACAATAAAAATAACACATAGTTAACTCTTACCAAATACAATATAAAAACCTTGAACTCGAATAGAGAAATCATCCGCCAAAACCTAGCATTTCCCATGATCCCCCTCACTCTCTCTAGATTCTCTAATGCTACTAGAGAGGTAGAGGTTCAATTAAATATGAAAGTGACAACTCATAAGCTATGATTTCAAGTGAGGGATACCTCTCTATTTATAGTGGTGGAAAGTGAGAAAGTAGGCCTTAAATCCATGGGAGAGCACCTTGATGACCCTCAGATCAAACCGACATCCATCCAACATATAGAAGTGTCCTAAGGTGTGTCCTTTCTTGCATCTATATTTGAGGTAGTTTGGTACTAGGGGTGGTCGGCCGAAGCCCCACTATCTCTGATAGCCCTTATGTTTTGTAGGGTGTTGGCTCCACTGCTTAGGGTCATGGCGGTTACATGGTCATCCTATTGATCCATGTGATACACATCCTAGGCCTTTGATCATCAGCCAACATAGAACCAACAATGCATGATGGTTAAGAGTGTGGTTCTTGTTGTGGACCAAAGTTGGAGGCAATTGGACACTTTTGAGGCTCAAGAGACCCCCTACTAGGCCTATTCTAGCCCATCTTTTATAGGTGGGTTCTTGCTCATCATCTCTTTCTAAAAAGCACATACTTACATTTTTTGGAACATTTTAAGTACGAGTTATATTATTATTCATCTCAATTTTTGATAAATTGATAGTCATATTGATCATGTAATGACTGTCATCAACACTTGACATTCGACATTAGCATTGAACCAAGGACCTCCGCATCAAAAGAAATAGCTCACTGTGGTAGAGGAGCGGCACTCAGGCATCTCGCGTGCGCTGGCTTTGTTGAACTCCGCAGATGTGGTGCACGAGGATCCTAAACATGACATCTCCACCTCTCCTCCACTATGTCCCCTACCGCTAATGCTCTCATCACCATCTTCGCACAAGGTGGTGATGGCGAGCTGTGGCCCTAGTTGTTGCTTCCCTTGTCCTCCATCTTTTCATACTAAGCAGATTCATGTGGGGAGGGAGGACACCAAGCAGTGTGCAGGGAGTGAGGACATCAATTAAATCCATGCAGGAACGGGGCCACCATTAGGTGGATCACAGTGAGCAGGGTTGGAGTTTGATGGATCAATGTGAGGGATGGGCGGCACATGGAAGGGATTGTGCAGAGAGATAGACAGAGAGAGGTGGCACTAGAGAGGAAGAGAACGAAAGGTTGTGTCAGGGTTTAGCTAGTTTTATGAGCCTTAGGTTTAACAAAGGCGGACATGTTAAGGGACCGCCTTTGTAAAACAATTTTCAGAGATGATAAATTTTTCTTTCTTCATACATGGGTTAAACTTCTCTAAACAACACGGTGCATTTTTTGACATATGGTGTTTTTTAGCTGCCTCTATAAATAGAAAGAGATGTGCATCTCCTAAAATTATTTTTAGTATTTGGTAAATATGACCCCCAGTGGTCATTGTTTGGTTTCCTTTTTTTCTTGGTTCCTAATTATTTCTTTTTTCATTTTTCCAAAAAATCAAGGGTTGTGATATGTTAGAGCTCTTATACCTTCTAGAGTTAGCATCTCCAAGAGTTTGCTATTTTTTACTTGGCAAATCTTGTGATTTGCCAACTTCCAAAACAATATGAGGAGT
This sequence comes from Sorghum bicolor, assembly GCF_000003195.3. NCBI lineage: Eukaryota > Viridiplantae > Streptophyta > Magnoliopsida > Poales > Poaceae > Sorghum > Sorghum bicolor. Next base: position 9,963,667 of record NC_012874.2, read on the forward strand.
AAAAAATAGCCCCTCTCTAAGAGTTTGCTATTTTGGACTTGACAAAATGAAAACAGAAGGCCCACAAGATGGTTTTTTTTCCACCGGGAAACTAATTCTGCGTGCTTCTCTTCCTTCCCTTCACGCGAACAATGTCGCCGCCACATTGTAGCTTCATGGATCCGTTCCTTGGCATCAGACCTAGTGTGAACCCTAGAAGAACGATCACTACCCACAGTGCTGGCCTTGTCCTAGCAGACGTCGACTACCCCAGCTGGGCATGAAGATCAATGATGGAAAAAAGAGGGAACCACGTACCTAAATGTTGGATGGTTTGGCTTTGCGTCGTGGAGAAATGAAGAACAGCGGCAACGTGACCTTTTCTTCACGTGGATGAAGGAAAGGTGTGCCCTTTTTTCTTCGTGCGCGCATGCAGGAAGGAAAGGCACGAAGGCTTCACGCGTGGGGGGGAAGGGAACGTGGCTCTAGAAATCGCGATGGCAACGAAGATATGCGTGTGTATCTTTGCGCACTAGGAGTCATGATATGCCAAGTAGCTATTTTTGCCAAGTTGATTTGCCCAATTGTTGGAGGCAATTTTTTCTTGTTTTGCCAAAATTATATAGATGCAAGTTGTTTTGCCAAACTGTTCAAGATGCTCCATTGTAAGGCCCTATACTCAGAGGCGTTGCTTGCAAGTATTCTTGGTATTCCTTCGAATGCTTGTTATTTTGGTTAAAAAAACAAATATCCTGATACATTATCACTAGTACACAGATGCTCTAAGCCGGCGGGGGCAAAAAATTTTCACAGGCGGTTATAGTTGTAACACGCCTATGGTGTAAATTTGTACGGCAAGATTTAAAAACCGCCTGTGTAAATAGGTCTTTACAGGCGGTTCACATAAGAAAACCGCCTGTGTTAATGCTCCATTTACACATGCGGTTTCCTTATGTGAACCGCCTATGTTAATGGATTTGCACAGGCGGTTCACATAAGGAAACCGCCTGTGTAAATGGAGCATTAACATAGGTGGTTTTCTTATGTGAACCGCCTGGGTTAAAGGATTTACACAGGCGGTTTCCTAAGCAAACCGCCTGTGCTATTCTTTCTATAAATACCCCAGAACCCCTTCTTCCTCCTCGGGCAGAACTGTAGGTAGCAGCTATATTCCATTGGAGCACATCTTGGACGTCCAGTTTTTCCAAAATACAAGGGAGGAGGTTTTGATCTTCATTTCTTGGAAGGAGGTGGCTAAGAAAGGTTAGTTGATGCCTGTAAAGGCTCTTTTTGTGCCCTCTTGCTCAATTAGAGCTACTTTTTGGATCTAGGGTTTCACCATGAGAGAGAGAGTAGAATAGCTAGGTATGGATCTTGCTCAAATGAGGTTGCTTAAGATGGTTAGATGAAGTCTCTCCTCTCTTTTTTTCTATGTTTTCTTCTCTAATTAGTGAATCCAAGAAATATATATGTAGTGCTTTCCATGAATGGTGTTTCCATGCTTGGGAAGAAAGAGAAAGATAAGTTTTCTATTGTTTAGGATGTTCATTTTTATGTAAATTTGATTTCGTTATGCAATATGTATTTTTCATGTATGAGGTTGCTTAAGATGATGCCTCTCCTCTGACCATTTCCATGTTTCCTTATCAAATTTATTATAGTGAATCAAGGTATATATTTAGTTGATTCCATCAATGGTGTTTTTCTACCTTGTCAATTTGATTTAGTTGTTAGTTTTTTTATTATTACTTAGGGTTTTGTCTTTATTTTTAATGTTAGCTCCGAGGTTTTCATCTTCACAAGTTGTTGTTTGAAAGGTTAGATGGCAATTTTCCTAAACTACTTGTTTTTTATTGAGATCAATTAATTTACTAATTTTTGCACAGCTCATGATGGAGCGGTCCTTCTGGATGTATAACTTATCAAGACTAGATCCATCATACATACCTGAGGTCCATAGGTTTGTTGATGCTGCTAAGAACCATGCTTTGAGAACAAAGACGAAGCACATATATTGTCCATGCATCGACTACAGAAATATTAATTTTTATGAAGATACTGAAGCAATCATTTCTCATCTGGTATGGCGAGGATTTATGAAGGATTACATGATTTGGACAAAGCATGGAGAGGGTAGCTCGGCACCTTATACAATTGGGGACCCTGCGAATATTGACGTCAATGGTCCAGACATGCCTGATGAAGGATTTCAGTTTTTGCACGACACACACCAAAGTGAACATGTTGTGCCAAATGTTACTGCTGGTGGTGTAGCTGGGAGAAATGCTGATGACAGAACTCATGTCTTACCAAATGATACAGCGCGGAAGATTTTGAATTCTTAGAGGCAATGTTGCATCGTCATACTGAACCATCAATGTTATTAATGAAAGGGATGGAGGCCTTGAAGAAGGCGGCTGAACAGCCTCTGTATGATGAGTCCAAGGGTTGTACCAAATAGTTCACGACGCTGAGATCTGTGCTAAAACTACTGATGGCAAAAGCCGGGTATGGTCTGTCTGATGTTGGATTCGATACGTGCTTAAGTATTATCGGAGACATGCTTCCCAAGGAGAACAAATTGCCTACTAACACGTACCATGCAAAGAAGCTGATCAGTCCGCTCACTATGGGTGTCGAGAAGATCCATGCATGCAGGAATCAGTGTATCCTATATCGCGGTGATGAATACAAGGACTTGGATAAGTGTCCAAAGTGTGGTGCAAGTCGGTATAAGACAAATAAAGACTATCGACATGAGGATTGTGCTGCCTCCATGTGTAAAGCAGGGAAGAAGCGAAAGAAGACCCAAAAGAAGACCCAGCAGAGTTCAAAACCCACCAGCAAAGATAAAGAAGAGGTTGATTATTATGCGCAGAAAAAGATTCCTGCTTTAGTGATGTGGTACCTTCCAGTGCTAGATCGACTGAGGAGTTTGTTTGCTAACCCTGACGATGCAAAACTTATGAGTTGGCATGCTTCGGATGAGCACAAAAATGATGGCAAGCTTCGCCATCCAGCCGATGGAAAGCAGTGGCAAGATTTTAATGAGAACCATCAAGACTTTGCCAGTGAACCAAGAAATGTTAGGTTTGCACTGAGTACCGACGGAATGAATCCATTTGCTGAGAGGAGCAGCAAGCACAACACATGGCCGGTGATTCTCACCATCTACAACCTTCCTCCATGGTTGATGCAGAAGCGAAAATACCTTTTGCTAACCATACTTATCTCTGGACCAGTCTAACCTGGAGTTGACATGGATGTTTTCTTGGAGCCCTTAATGGAGGAGATGAAAATGTTATGGATACAAGGTGTTGAAATGATGGACGAGTATCGCAAAGATTCATTCACACTAAGAGCAATTATTTTTGTTACGATCAATGATTACCCTGCTCTCTTCACATTGTCAGGGCAATTCAAGAGAAAGGTTGGTTGTGTGGTGTGCATAGATGGAACCCATTATGTGTCCCTTAATGCATCTAAGAAAATAGTGTACATGAGGCATAGACGCTTCTTATCAAAAGGGCACAGGTATCGCCTAAAAAAGATGGATAAGTACTTCGACAATAATGATGAAAGGAACTCAGATGCACCATCAGGTAATAGCAAAGGCCAGAGAGTTTTCAAAATAGTGAGCAACATCAACTTTGTGTTCAGAAAGAAGACAAAGGATGGAAAACCAAGAAAGGATGTCAAACTAACTCCAGGGGCAACATTCAAGAAGAAGTCCATTTTCTTTGAGTATTTGCCATACTGGAAAGAATTGGACATACGACACGCGATCTATGGTATGCACGTCCAGAAGAACGTGTTTGAAAGCCTAATTGGCACATTGCTAGATATCAAGACGAAGACAAAGGAAGGACTCAATTCATGCTTCGACATGGTACAGTTAGGTATAAAAAAAGAGCTTCATCCTGTTCTTCAAGAAAATGGAAAGTACCATCTCCCAGCAGCAAGCTACAACCTCAGCATAGATGAGAAACATGTGATGTGTGAGTGGTTGAAGAATTTGAAAGTCCCCTCTGGATTCTGCTCTAGTATACGAAGTATTGTGTCAATGAAAGACCTTACACTCACCAACTACAACTCACATGATTGTCATGTAATGCTGACTACTTTCCTCCCTATTGCAATAAGGGCTATCAATCCAGTGTTCTTGAAGATGGCAGTCACACGATTGTGCTATTTTTTCAATAAGGTCACACAAAAGGTAATTGACCGTGATGAGTTAGAATCCCTTCAGGAATTCGCAGTGGAGACAGTGTCACAGTTTGAGTTGTGTTTTCCCCCATCATTCTTTGATATCATGGTGCACCTTGTGGTGCACTTAGTTCCTCAAATACAAGCATTGGGTCCCATGTACCTGCATGAAATGTAGACGTACAAACATTTTATGGCAATACTAAATGGCTATGTATCAACTCGTGCTCGTCCTGAGGCATCCATGATAGAGGGTTACTGTACTGAAGAGGCAATTGAGTCCGGAGGACCATTCTGCAATAGTGTCCTAAAAGACCAGGTCGCAATTGGTTTGCCTCCATCAAGGCATGAGGGTAGGCTGCATGGAAGTGAGAGGATTGGACGGAAATCATTCATCCCGCCAGATTACAATACAGTCCTTGAGGCACATCACAACATCTTACATCAGCTCTCGATAATGGAGCATTTGCTCGGTCAACACTTGAATGAGCTTCGAGAACATAATCCTGGGCAAACGAATGATTGGATAATGAAGGAACACAAGAAACAATTGTACACATGGCTAAGGGAGCAGGATATTCCATCTGGGGAAACAATTGAGGAACAAACCATCAAGGCTTTGGCATCTGGACCATCACGCCAAGTGACAACATGGCAAACCTATGTCATAAGTGGATTCACATTTCATACCAAATCCAAGGATAAAAAGAGCATGGCACAAAATAGTGGTGTTCGATGCGAGGCCATAGACGACGAAACTGGTGATATTATTACATACTTTGGCTTCATCGAGGACATATGGGAACTAGACTATGGTACATTTCAGATCCCCGTGTTTCGATGTCAATGGGTAGAAGATAAACATGTCACAGTGGATAATTATGGGGTCAGAGTTCTTGATCTAAGTAAAGTGGGATACAAAGATGACCCGTGGATCCTTGGTAACCGTGCTGCACAGGTGTTCTATGCTGAATAGATCCTTTCTAAGAATGAGAAGAAAACTACTGACAAGCTGAAGCATGTAGTTTTTCCAGGAAAGCAACAAGCAATAGGAGTTGATGGTGTAGCGGATCTGGAGGATTTTAACCAGTTCAGCGACATGTCCCTCCTTGTGGATGACTATCCTGCTAAGATAAGAAATGTTGAGCGAAGCATCTGACAAAGTTCTTTGCCTTGGGTGCGCTGATGGACAAGGAAGAATAGTAACTGCCTAGATTGTATTTGTCATTCATCATGTAAACTCTAGTCATCATGTAATCTCACTCAAATTTATGAAACTATATGTGAGACCTTTCGATTTAGAACTACACTTTCGTAACGCTTTGTCAAATAATGTTACAAATATAGAAAAATTATGTTACAAATAATGTAGAAACAATATAATCATATTATAATATACATTAAATATATGATACAAATATATTTTACATTAAAAATAATGTAGAAACAATATAATATACAAATTATTTTACATTATGTTACAAATAATATATAACACAAAAAATTAAAAATAAATTTAGAAACAATATAATCATATTATAATATCAATATACAAACAATATATAACACTAAAATTAAAAAAGAAATTTAGAAACAATATAATCATATTATAATATCAATACATAAATAATTTTGTACATGCGGTTGGCATTGACCACCGCCTGTAGAAATGCTCTACAGGCGTGTCAATGCCAACCGCCTGTACAAAAGAGTTTCTACAGGCGGTTGGCATTGACCACCGCCTGTAGAAATCATTTGTTTTTGGAAGGAGATTGGCTCATATTTGGAAAATCATAGTAAATGCTAGAAAAATCGTAAAATAGCAAATATAGACTTTTTGGAATCCTTATGAAATTCTCTATGCAGTAGATCTATAATATTACATGTTTTAGTTTGAAATTTTAGCTGTAAAAATAGATTTAGGCAGTTAGGTTTTAATTGCTTGTTGTATTTATCTTTTTCATAACTGTAGTAGTAGTGCCCAAATAAATATGAATTTATTGTGTTATGCTTTTCATATGATATTGGAGGTCTGGCAATTGTTTCATGAATTTATGAATAATAGATTAAGAGATATAAAAATAACAAATGCCCTATGTTGCTTTGCTCTTATTCTTAGTAGATTTGCATGTTTATATTGTTTGACTCAGTTAAGATGTGAATCTTGCCTTAAGGTAAATATATGAGTTGTAGTACTTTTCATAAGCTTTCCCAAAAGCTAAACAACACAATTTTTGGTTAAGCACATGTGTAGTTATAGTATTTTAAAGTAATGTTTAGAACAAAGTTCACAATTTAGTAAGGTTTCTAGAAAAGATGTAGCAAATATTTACTTTTAATTATTTATAAGTCAACTATTTATTAGTCAACGGTTGACTTAGAGTATTATCTTCAGTGTTCATACTATACTATATAACATTTCTGATAACATATATGCTTTAGAATCTTGCAATGACGACTTCTCCAAGTGAAAACACGGAGCAGGCACAAGGGTCCGGCCCTATGGAGCAAGCACCAGGGTCTGGCCCCACCGTGCAAGAAAAAGGGTCAAACCACACCGAGAAGGCACCAGGGTCCGGCCCCACGGTGCAAGAAAAAGGGTCAGACTGCACCGAGAAGGCACCAGGGTCTAGCCCCACCGTGCAAAAAAAGGGGTCCGACCGCACGGAGCAAGAAAAAAAGGCCCGAGCACGCAGAGAAGGAACAAGGGTCCCACAACACGGAGCAGGCAGAAGGGTCATGTGAGTCAACTCCTTTGTACGAGACCTCGGTAAGCGACATTCCTGATCCTCGCATAGAGAGGAACGCCCGTCGTGAGTACTCACGTGACCCCGATTACAACCCAGAGATAGAAGAGGTGAATTACTCATTCATAATTATATGTTTCTATACTTTTATGCGCCTCGGTATATGTGAAGAATAATACATGTCTTTATATGAATAGGAGGTGCTATCTCAATTGAAAGAAATGGAGGAAATCCTATCCCAAGAAGAAGTTGCACATGAAAGTGCACCTGAGCCGACGACGGAGACGACCACTGAGACTGGGAACAAAAGGAAACGAGGTGAAAGAGGATTGAATCAGTTCCCAAAAGTAACCTATAAAGTTACAGATGTCAGTGCGACTAGACAACCCTTAGCTCCAGAGGAGACCTTACCTAAGTGGTGTAACACACTCGGTTTCTTAGTTAGGGACCATCTTGACATCACAGTCAGAGAGTGGAAAAATGTGGACAATAATGAGATCACAAGAATGTGGAACAGGCTGCTTACGAGGTTTGTTTTACCTCAGGGTTCAGAAGACCTCGTAAAAGAGCACACATTGAAGCAATGGGCGATCATGTTTAGGAATTACAAGTTTGAGTTGAATTCAAAGTGGGCAAAGAAAGGGTTGGACCCAACAAAGAGGTATAAAATCACGGCTGGTCAGTGGGCAGTGTTTCTAGAGCAGAGGAGTTCTGATGACTTCAAAGCTTTGAGCAAATCCAAATCTGAACTCGCAAAAAGGAACAAGTACCACCACCACCTAGGCACAGGTGGTTACCGGCGCAAGCTTGCCCAATGGGAGCAAGAGGATGAAGCGCAGAGGGCTCAGGGTTTGCCGGCGCTCCCTGACCAACTTGGTCGCAGGGGCTCGCGGTGGGTTCGTGCTCAGGTACCGGCAAAGAAAGCCAATTCTGGCTTGTCATTTGCTGACCCAATGGTCGAAGGGTCTGCGAAGAATATTTTCAAGGTGGCAGCTAAGCAGAAAGCAGGCGAATTTAAGCCACAAAGAGAGAAGGATGTTCTTACTGTTGCTCTGGGTAACCCAGAGCATCCTGGTCGTGTACGAGGTATCTCATCTAAGTAAGGATGGAAAGAAGGATTCGGACCAGAGTGGGAAGGAATGTATAGAAAACGCAATCGCTACAAGGAAGAATTGTCTAATTTTTTAAAGAGGAGGCTAAGAAAGAAGTCGAACAGGTGATGAATAAAATGCTCTCCGATCCTCCTCCTGAGTTGATGCAGCGACTGGCGTCTGCAATGTCTAGCCAATTAAGTGGTCAGCCTCGCCAGATGCAGCTAGTGGTCGCCCCGACAACATCATAACAGTCTCCAGTTGTCCCAAGTAGTGTCGCGTCTACTGGAAACAAGGACCGCTATCCAGTTGAAGAGATTGAAAGTCCTGTTCGTTGCTCCCTAGTCATAAGGTACGGTCTTAACAATAATCGTACAAGGGAAGTAGCCACAGGACTTGCAATCCCAGGGCGCCAGTTTCATGGTAGCGAAATTCTAGAAGACTACTGTAGGGTGGAAGTGCTGACAGTTGTCCAAGGATATGAGGATGACATGCTAGACATTCCTGGTCCTGAGGGTATTGAGAAGCTGGGACAAGCTATCAAGAATTTCATTCTTTGGCCTCGACGAGACGTCCTGTTGTCTGAGCTACCACAACCTTCATCCCAAGAAGTACCACTGACTCAGGAGTCGTCCCTTCCAGATGTCGGTGGTACCATATCTCTTCTGAGTCCACCACCCTCTCCGATCTTCGCTCCACCATCCTCACCTATAATGCCTCACCCACCATCCCCACCACCATCACCTAAAGCACAACCTTCGCCAGCACCACCAGAATCTTCCACACCACCACCACCCAAAAATGCCGAGACACCACCACAACCAACCAAAGATGACGAGACGATACCACCGCCACCAAAAAAGTTAAAATTTTCGGTGCCCAAATTGATTTCTCTGTTCGAGCTAAAGAAGAGGAAGTCTGCTAGTACTGCCCTATTTTTGTCAGGAATTGCAATGAGCCGCACGACAAAATTAGTTGACTTGGCTGAGCACGAGAAGGCAGCGAAGAAGTCTGAACCAGCTTTTGTAAATATTAGGCCACCCACTAAAGATGATTATAAATATGTCCCTAAGAAATATGAGTTGGGTAGGCCTCTACTCACTTGGGATAAACTTAAAAGGTCCTAGCTGGTGTAAAAAGGTTCCATGACTGGTATATGAGAGCATCTTCTGTTGGCATTGACACGATCAGTGTAGATATACCAGCAGAGGCATTTAATAGTGATCATACAAGAGCAATTGTGACCTTCGAGGACATGTGGTTAATGATGAACCTACAAAGACTCGATGTGCAGCTCATAACTGTGTTTGCATTGTAAGTGTCACTCATACAATGCTTTAAATTTGTGAGTTACATTAAATTTTAATACTAACATACAAGTGCACGTTGCAGAATGCAATATGAACAGCAACAGATGCGGTACGGTCCGGATCCAAGCACTAATGCGAATAAAAGGGTCGCGTATATGAGCCCAATGAGGATATATGAGGACGAGCACACTTTCAGGATCGGAAAAGATCATGACTCCTTAAAAGGTTTGGATCCAAAAGAGCAGGAGGACAAAATAAAGAAAAGGAAAAAGAAACAAATAGCTAGTTACGGCCTCTACCTAGCCATGACAATGCTAGAGTTTCAAGACAGGGAATTAATATTCGCACCATATCACTTTAGGTAAGTGTCAGTTTGCATGCATCGTATTAATAGTTAAAATGCGCACTTTGATCACAAAGTTCATTCTCTCAGGGACCACTGGATCTGCTTAATGATTAATCCCAAGCATGGATGTGTGCATGTCCTAGACTCCGCAGACTATGAACCAACCACTTATGCACCATTCATTTCTCTCTTAGAACGGTAAGCTAAGTAAAATATGCATACAAATTTTTATAAGAGTTTGACAATAACTTGCAGAATATTTTTGATATTATAGGGCCTATAGGTATTATAAGATTAAAGGGGGAAAGTGCGAGTCAGGAATACAGGGGTAGCCTTTGAGGTTCTTTCATAAGTGGCCGGTACGTATGAAAGTTTACCAAGTTATTCTCGCTAGCTATATACATAGAATACGCATCATGTTGCAACTCACAAATATGCTCTTTTTCTTTATATAGTGTCACAAGCAACCACTAGGATCGGTCCATTGTGGATTCTACGTATGTGAGTTCATGAGAGAGGGCGGAAGATATATGACTAACCCTTATAAGGTAATTAATGCTCTAAGTAATTAAGGTTGTTAATTATGTATTATGAACATTAAATATATGATGTTTTCTAACTTCCTATGCAGCAAAAAGACTTTGAAAATGCGAAGAGCATGAGTGAAGCCACTTTATACAACATAGTTGAGGACCTCTGCAAATTCATGTTGCGAGAAGTCATTCCCAGCGAAGGGAAATATCACGATCACACCAGCGCCCTAGCAAAGTCTGAATACGGAGCGCTAAGGGAGATTAGTAGGCTAAAGCTAACTCGATCCGATTATTAGAGCAGAGGTTCAGAGGTGAAACCTCTAATGCATGTAACAGAAAAAACTTGATGTGTGATCATGTTTGTAATTAATGTAACCTTATGTATAAAGTAACAGTATATATATAAATGAATTGCATGTTGCAATGGTTGACATGATCTCTAGGCTTCAGTAGTTTGAATATTACGTGTGTGTGTATATATATATATATATATATATATATATATATATATATATGTTGTATGTACATATTAAAATATAAAATAAAAAAAGGGTCTGGTGGGAAAATTTAGAAATGGGCGGGAGATTTAAAATTTTTAACACAGGCGGTTAAATAATGAGAACCGTCTGTAGAAAGTTCATTTCTACAGGCGGGTGGCATAAATGAACCGCCTGTAGAAATCTATTTCTACAGACGGTTCTAAGTTACCCGCCTGTGGAAACTCTTGATTTCCACAGGCATCCAGCGCAGGCGGTTCTCCAATCCGCCTGTGAAAAGGGGTTGGGAACCGCCTGTATAGTGATTCTGTGTACTAGTGTATCGTGGCTATGGATTTATATGGTCCTATACACCAATACAAATTTACAATGCACAGTTTTGTTGATACATTATCCTGGCTCTGCCACGGCTATATACTTCAATGTTGCTAGCCACAAAATCAAGTGATAACCATAAGAATGTTCTTTCAAACAGAAACCCAATGGTACTTTATTTGAAATTTGAAATGCATGCTCGCCATATTAAGAGAAATAGATGGAGTACAACGAACCTTTTGTCGTTTGATACTCTAATTGACAAATCATGCAAGAGACGGGATGCTCAATCAGGCTTCACACTGACTTTCTTTATCAACAACGTACTTGTTACTGAATGAATGCATCAGTTAACCAGTTGCTCCATGTATGTGTGTTGACCGCAGCAGCAGTAGTACTTCCCTTCATCCACCTTACATTTGGGCACTGGACATTTGTAGCCCAAGTAGTAGAAAATTCCCTCACAATCTTTGTCTGTGCAGGACTTCATCCTGACGCAATGCTCTTTCAGTATCTTGATCTCTTCCGAAGGGAAGCTGCCTGCAGCCGCCACCCCTACAATGGCCATCAGCAGCGTTGCGGCGGCTATGAAGACGAGAGTCCTTTTGAAGCACACTGTGTTCAGCGCCATGATTGATGAGGCTAATATGTTTTTGCCTTTCGGTGCTCACTCATTTTGGCTTGCTTTGCATTGCTTAGGCCCTGTTTAGTTTCCTACCCAAAATTTTTTCATCCATCCCGTCGAATCTTTGGACACATACATGGAACATTAAATGTACATAAAAAAATAAACTAATTACACAGTTTGATTTAAAATCGCAAGACGAATCTTTTAAGGCTAGTTACTCTATGATTAGCCTTAAGTGCTACAGTAACCCACATGTGCTAATGACAGATTAATTATACTTAATAGATTTTTATTAGTTTCTAAAAACCTCTTCCGACATCCTTCCGACACATCCGATGTGACACCCAAAAAATTTTCATCTCCAATCTAAACAAGGCCTTATTATATAGACCGGCGCCACAAGCAAAATATTATTGAACAATCAATTCCTGCCATTTATGTTTGCTACTATCTTCGAATTGAAATTATATCATTAGGTGCATTTAATGTGTTTCCTAGTCTGTAATTATTTATCATTGTCTTCCTTGATCTTCATGGATACGGAAATGTGGAGTCTACAAAGGAAAACATTTATTTAATTAGGTGTACGTATGATTTTAGACTAATTTTGGTGCAGGTTTTTTAATTGAAATGTAATTATTATGTTGTATGGCTTCTTGAGGTGACTTGAAAATTATTGTTACTAGGTTTCCCTTGGAATCAAAGTTCCTAATGAAAGTTTGTTTTCCTAGGGTCTCTATCAAAAATCATAGGGCATAATTTCTTTCCCTATGAATTACCCCTATGATATTTTGCTCATGAAAATTCCTAGGGAAAAATATTTCCCTATTGTTTTATTAGGATTCCCTAGGGAAAAATGTCTCCTAGTACTTAGCAGTTTAAAGGGCAGTGTCGTTATGGCAACAACCACATCTCAAACATGGTTTAGGGACAATATTGTAGAGCAACTGACACTTCATTAAAATAAATTTATAAGGGTGGTTGTCTTAAAGGAACCGTCCGGGGTGGTTGCGAGTAAACTAACCTCCCCTGAAAAACATATTTTTAGAGGAGGGTTTCTTAATGAAACTATCCCTGGAAATGCTTTTCTAGGGATGGTTAAATGCCAAATGCCTTTGCAATCAGTGGCATAGTGGCGATTTTTGACAAACTTTGTTCAATAATGGTTTCCTGTTAACAAACTTTATTACATCTAGCATTAACATTACATAAAATATAATAAAAACTATTTTAGAAGTCACAATGCACTATATTTTAGGATATATGAAGTAATATAAAATAAGTAAGAAAAGGGTGCTTAATCATTGTTTATGAGGAGTATTAAACTCTATGCTTTGGATACTTGATTATTGTTCTTGTTATACGTAGTCGATGAAGCGTTATAACATTTGAATTAGATTTAGCTCTAGGAAAATCAAAAAAATATTAAAAGTATCTAGAAATTTTCCTAAACATTCTAATTTTATGTACAAACATGTTTTAAGAACTTACCGCAAAAATATGAGATGTAACTAGCATGAATACAATATACATTAATGTTGAGCCCTCGACGCTATGGAATCATGAAGGTTGCTTATTATGCTTTTTGTCACGAAAAGTTTTCAAACATGTATACATGACAATTAGAATGTTTTAAGAATTTTCTCGATATTTTAGATATTTTTTCCATTTTCCTAGGAATATACATATTTTTTCCATTTTCTTAGGAACATTCTAAACATACTATATTTGTATTTAATTTGTTGTATCCCAATCTATCTATAGAGCCTTCTGTAATTTCAAAAGTTTAGCATTAACAAGTATTTACTGGATCCTTTTTAACAAAGAGGAACAAAACTGCCTATAAAATCATTTTAATTTATGGCGGGTTAACATTTTGATATTTCAGGCAGTAAGATATTTTTCTAAAAATTAGTATAACACAGACACTTACAATATATGCACACGTACTCCTATAAATACATGCACACATGCAAACACTATGCCTATGAGCATCTTCGGAAGGCTATGTCGACTCATCTTAAAAACTGATGAAGTCACCACACCACACGCCCTATTTATTCGTCGTTGGTTTCCGTGTCAAAAGTTTAACTCAATTTTTTAAAAAATATGTGCAACATTTGTATCTTAAAATTATTTAATTATAGGTTTAGATATCTATCTAATGATATTAATTATGTACCGCAAATATTAATATTTATATATATTTAGTCAAAATTATTTTTTAAGTGAAAATGATATATATTTGGGATGGAGAAAGTAAGGGGTAAGATATCAAATATCTAGTTTTAAAGTTCTAATATCTGGCAGATGGAAATTGGGCTGGTACCGTAGCCCACGCCAACCCATCTCGCTGTGGAAGCTGAAGCTCACCACCCGCTCGGCGAAATGCCGAAGCGGAGCCGCGAGAACTGTGGGGCACTGGCGGTGGCGGGCAACGACGACCGCCTCGGTTCCCTCCCCGACGACGCCCTCCTACACGTGTTGTCGCTGCTGCCCTCGGAGGACGCTGCGCGGACCTGCGTGCTGGCCCGGCGCTGGCGCCACCTGTGGCGGTTCACGGCCGCGCTGCGCATCGCCCGCGACGACGACAAGCGGTGGAGCGTCCGGTGGCTGCACAGGTTCGTCACCAACTTGCTGCGCCTCCGCGACAGCCTCTCGCCGCTGGACGTGTGCGACATCTTTTGCCGCCCGTTCGTGTGGTACCGGGGCGGCCACGCTGCGCAGGCGCTCTGCTTCAAGGTTGCGGAGGAATGGGTCCGCCGCGTAGTGTCGGAGTACCGAGCTCGGGTGCTGAAGGTTTGGACCTACAGTGACGAGAATATGCTGGACCCTGCTGTCTGCTGACGCGCCACTCGTCTCGCAGCATCTGACTAGGGTGGAACTAGGCGAAGTGGAATTGGGAAGCAGAATTCTAGATCTATCAGACTGCCTTGCACTGGAGCATCTAGAGCTGATATCTTGCAGAATCCAGGGCGAGAGGATGTTGTTTCCATCAGTCAAACATCTTAGAATCACTAACTCCAGTTTCTGCATTATCCCTCGCAGTAGCATTTCTGAGAATTGGGGCTTTACTCCTGTGCTTGAGAGCATGCCGTCACTGGCAAAAGCATTTGTCCAGTTTGATGACGAATGCTGTGATAAGTGCCCTATAGAAATTATTATGGGGATTGTGGTGTTGAAGACTGTGATGGATGCTATGGGAATCTCTATAATGAGGATGACAAAGACAATGAGTGTGTCCTTCTTGGGGGTTTGTCAGACACAACGAATCTGGAGTTGATAGGTCTACCTGAAGTGGTATGCTTGCACTTTTCTAGATTTTAGTTTTGCTGCCTCCCCTAACATCATATCTCTTGTATATTATGCACATCTTTAGAAACACGTATCTGTGTTTGCTTGAAACAGAATTGCATATGAGCTCTTTTTAGGCTTTTCCACATCCACACTGTATTCCCCACAAAGCAACATTTTGAATCAGTATGTTTCTCGTAGACATGTAGTGGTTAGTTTGTGATAATTGTCTATAAAAGATGCACACATCTGTTTGTGCTCATGCATGTTCGAACTTATAACTTTAGACAATTTGAGAGCATACAATTTGGAATGTTTTTAGCTTCTGCTTTCACTTAATTTCTTATGCAACTAGAAACCTTCACACGTTTCATATATAATTCAGTGTTCATGACACTAGTTAAGTGCTTTGAAGGTATACCTTGAACCATAATCCACTCCTTTGCAATTTGCAGTTTGTCTGCAGAAAGGATTTTAAATGGAGCCCTATATTTAGAAAGTTGAAAACATTGTTGCTCAATGAGTTCAGTTTACTAATTTACTTTCTCCAACGTTCACCAATTCTAGAGAAGATTACTCTTCAACTGTCCAAGGTACCATTATTTGTTTCGTACCTATGTCATCACTTGTTTGGTTAAAACATTATATATATTGGGTACACCTCTGCATATTTTTTCATCTAAAACAGATGCCAGAACCTTTTGTTAAAGCAAATGGATGCCACAGCCCAAGGGAAGGATCCATGGTATCTAAATGCCTCAAAGCAATTGAAGTCAAATATCAGGACGATGGAGTGCTTGATAAAGTTTTAACGATCTTAAATACCTATGGTGTATCTTCTCAGGTGGTTTCCATCCAAAAGAAGGTTTCTTTATCTTCTGAAAGTAAGTTAACAATTGATGCTTTTAATTATTACTATATTTGAGGACTATGTGTGTGTGTGTTTGTTTACTAAATCTTAATATATACCTGTAAAAAGATAGGCAACATAAAGGTTGAAGTTTTGTGTTAGTATTATATTGAATTTTATATGAAAGAAAAGGAACTAATATTTATTCATTAATTAAAAAATCTAAAGTGGGGATTATAGCAGCATTACTTTGCTTTACCTTTATTTAACTATTTATTCACATCATCGTACACACTTCTTCCTGCCAATGTTGCTGTGCAATGTCGGGCATCTACTCCAGAGAGGGTTGGCTGGCTTCCTGTTCTCACCAGCCATTGCCGCATAGGTGCAGAAACCACAGCAACCATTGCCCTGGTTTCTGTGTGATATTCAGATGGGGCTACAGCCAACTTATTATTTAATCATCTATTACCCATACCTAGGGTGACTATGAATGGCTGTCCTTATGAGTTGAAAACTAATGCTTGAGTAGCATATGTCACCACAGAATATTTAATCTGTCCACTTTCAAGGAATGGTCAACCCATGCTAGCAAGAGCTGGCGCTTTTCAAATTTCAATAGAACCTTTCTGTTTATGCTCTCTAAACTATTGGTGAAAATCAGAATCGCTGCACCAAAGGCAAGAAAATGTATGACGGTTCCTCTTTTTGTCCTTGCAATGAGGCAACTAGCTATATCTCTATTTTAATGTGTAGAGCTGGGACACCTCATATAACCTACCAAGTACCAAATATTAAACTATCAAACAGTTAGCATCATTGACACATCCTTCATGCTCTTCAATACTAAGTATGCAATGCCATTTTCTGTATTTCAAGGCCCATTACAAGGCAATCTGAAATTTAGTTTGAACATCATATTTCTCTCTTTCTGCCTTTCGGGTTCTCTGATAATCACTTTTGTTTAATGGTTGTACAGAATTCAGTTTTGAGCAGAAGGATTAAGACTGATGCCACTGACATCTCTACTGTTTCCTAGTTATTCTGAAATTTGTCATAAAATTTGCAGCAATGGCATTGCTGGCTTTTGTCTAATTCTTAGCTCAATCATGTTTCCCGAATTCAGGGGTAGCTTCTATGACTGTAGCTAGACTTGGATCAATTGCACTTCGCATGATGTATACATTTGAATGCATCGTCTTGACTTCCAACTGGTTTCATTCTGGATGCACATACATTTGAAATTTTGAATGCATGAGTCCAAACTTTCAACTGGTTTCATTCTGGATGCACTTTTTCTATCGTTGTGTACCTAGTATAACTTCCTGATGAATATGCTTGCTTCATTCAAGGTCATACATTCAGGATTAGTTTCCCCTGTTTTCTTGTACCCATAAGTGTAAAGAATGCACGCTTTTCCACACTTTGAGTGGCAGGTTTGGGTGATTTGAGATTCCAGCAATTCCTGAAAACCATGGCATGGTTGCCGTATTTGTTACTGTGAAACAGCAATGTTTGGCTCGAACTACGCATATAGAGCTATTTGATGATGAGCATCCTTCACCAGCTACTCTAAGGCTGCATGGGTCCATTGCATTCTGTTTACTGCTAGAAATCTAATCTAAAGTCACATAAAGCATTTGTGATATATATAGTTGGCAGTCCATTTTTTTATCAAGCCCAGGTGAGTTCTAGGACTCATCAAACTTGTATGTTCGTTTGGCTGATAAGCCATGACAGAAAGTACTATTGGCTGATATGTTGCGAGAGAAAAACACTGCTGAATGACTGGCAGATTCGGCTGATAACCCTCCTTGTTCGCTTGAGCTTAGCTCTATGCAATGTAGCTATTTGAGCAGGAATGTATCATGGGGATGAGAAAATTTCTAGTTTTGGAGTTCAGTGAACCGTGCGGCTCCAATTCTTTCCTCTATAAAAGTAGAAACATAATCCTATATATCACGGGACAGAAGGAAGCTTTCAGAGTGGGAGGCCACAAATATGTTATTGGATTGTTTACATTAACACTACTCTCCAAATTAGATCTGAATTGAGTCGAGACTGTTCAAAATCGAGTTAAAATTAATGAATATGACTTCATTCAGTCTCCTATAAATTTAGTTGGAAGTCCAAGAAATTCCTTAGAACTCAGTATTTCTTTTGTTTTTCAAATCAAAAGTTGTTACAAAACTGAGTTCAATCCAGGTGACTTTTTTCTTGAAACGGAAGTCACAACAATTTACTGTACTTGGGACAGTTACAACCTTTTGCCGCCAGAGCATGAGCTACTTTATCACATTCACGCCGAGAAAACTGAATCGAGCAGCTACTAAAACTAGAGCATATCAGAGATTTCAGTTCCAATATAATTCCTCCACAGTGTGCCAGCCGGAAATGATCACTTTTAAGAGCTAATTTCACCATAGTGCAGTTCATTTATACGACAGCCTTTTGAATTCCCAATTGGCTGGCTGCCTTGATTCCAGCTACTAGATACCCCACGCGTTGCTGCAGGGATTTTATAGAGTAGTATATATTTGCGAAGGTAGAAGTATTCTTTTGTTTCTTTGTTCTTATGATTTCAGCTCACAATATTAACGGAAAAAATGATTCATCCTCAGTAAACAAAATGCTTGTCAATCAAATACTTATCTTCATAAAAAAACTACATATATCAGCACAAAAGAGCTCGACATCTAACTACTCATATGCAACCTGTGAAAACACATTCTCATCAGTCAGTCTCCAAAAGACCGTAATTGTGAATTAAATTGTCCAAAAAAAAAAACACACACACACAAACATTATACTCCTAGATAGGAGTAGATAACAGACATAGGATCTCATTGAGACCCATCTATAGAAAACCATTTCACCTGTCCGGCATTATCCTTCTGTTGTCGTCACATGAAAAAAACTGTCACCGTGTAAACTCATAGCAAGATTACCTGACAGGCGGACGCGGCACGGATACCCTCATTCACTTGTTCCTTTTCCCAGCCGCATCTTTTGGTACTCCAACAAACCAGCATGCCTGCATGGAACTGTCGTTCCCTTCCGCGTAGGAGCTCCGCTCAGATCTCCTTCCTGCTTCCTTCATTTTTCTTCCCGTTTCATATGCCATCCTCGTCGTGCGCATGGCTGGAGGCATGAAGCTGGGAAAGGATGGCGGTGGTTGTGGTTGCCAACAACGTGGGCATCGCGCCGCCACTACTGGACGCGGGCTCTTTATCAGGCCCTCGGCAAAGGCCCAAAAACTCTAGGCAAAGAGCTCTCGGGAAATTTTGAGTCGGCAAAGAGAGTCTTTGCCGAGGGCCCTTTATCAGACACTCGACAAAGCCTTTGCCAAGGGCCAAGATGGCACTCAGCAAAGAAAAGTAACCGTGACGGCACCGTTCTCTTGGAGCTCTTTGCCGAGGGCCTGTCTTTGGTGAGGGCTCTTGGGGCTGGCCCTCGGCAAAGAGTGTCTTTGTCAAGTGCCCGAGATTTAGCCCTCGGCAAAGCACGCGTTTCCAGTAGTGCCCATCTCGGCATCACACGCGTGGGCCCAACATGAATCAAGCTTCCTGCATCGAGATCGAGCCTTAGGAGAACAACCATGACGTCTGGGGACTGGGGATCTATTGCCAGCGAGGGGGGGCATGCGCAGACGAGCGAGCCAGCTATCATGGGCGAACGCACGGGGCGATGCAGTGCTGCCAAGCGGGGTCAGAGGTCATGTTCAACCCTGGATGTCCATCTTGTTCTTCTGTAGCAGGTGATCGTGTGCATGATCTTCATGATGACCGAAGGTGGAGGGCATAGTATCCCGCCAGAGACATCGCGATTGGTTGAGCTGGGAGAAGCCCGATGGAGGCAGCGCAATGCCGTGCGGTGTTGCCGAGCGCGATAGGGCATGGTGGAGGTAGATCGGAGTTATTTAAACTCGATTGCAGCGACGACCTTTGGTTTCTCCTGATTGTAGTGATGACCTTTAGTTTTCTTGAGTTTCCTCTCAGCTGCATTTGTTGTGGAAGACGAATCCTTCGGTGCTTCAAATTGCAGGTTTTCTTCGGTTTTCTTTTAGCATGACGTGTATCAGTTTCTGAAATAAAAAAAGAATAGTTTCAGGGCGGCTGGCCAGGTAAACGTTGTGGCTAGCTGGACCTGGGTGACTTGAAGGTTACTCCCTACATGTTAGTGAGTTGTGGGGCCTATTTGATGATGTGGCATCACGAAATTGCAGAGAAATCAGCTAGTGGGTTCCTCCTATTTAGGTATAGTAGATATATGGCAGTTTTGCATGAAAAAGCGTCCATAAGATGGCTCAGTTTCCCCGCTCCTGTTTGCACAACCTCACCATTAGTCCCTTATCATCCGTTCCCGGAATTGCAATCAAATGCCTCATCTGAGTTTTTCTTAAGAGTCTCCCCTCCTAGTCACTCCCATGTTTGTTTCAAACTTCTTGTTGTATTTGATTCCTTTGCCATAATGCATAAAAACTCATCCGTTTGCGTAGAAACAATATGCACGAACTCGTTGGGTTCCTGTCTCCTATCTTCCCTCTCTAATTATATTTCTTTCAGTGCACCAGTGCCATAGCAAATTGATACTAACCACTCATCTCTTTCCTTTAGACTCTCTCTCTCTCTCTCTCTCTCTCTCTCTCTCTCTCTCTATATATATATATATATATATATATATATATATATATATAAACACTACTGTCCTCCTGTTAGAGTATGAAAGAGGCCTATTGGGCATGGGCTGGCTATGTAGGTCGTTAGTGTTAGGGTTAATTAGAGATAAGGGTCGTTTGCTTAGGGGCCAAGTAAACCTTGTTTGTAAGTCAAGTAAACCTCTCTATATAAGAAGAGGAGATGTATCAATCTAATCAAGCAAGGATTAAGAAGGAAAACCATTCTCTCTTGCTCGGTCGGCCTCCTCTCGTCCTCGCAGCCCTAGCCGACGCATAACACCTGTTGTGAACAGTACCCATGGGTATTGTAGCGCCGCGGGTACTGTAGCACATCAGCCGCCATCGCTCCCCTCAACTCACTACACTCAATCCAAACATTCATAATATCTGGTATGAGAGATGCCAGGTTACGATGAGCTGCCGCCGGTCACTTACTGATGACGCCAGATCACTGGCCATCACCGATCTCGCTCTTTCCGTTGCTGACATCTAGTCCGACCTCACCGACATCCAGTCCTACCTCGGCATGCCGCCGCTGCAGCCGGCCAGCTGGCACTGCCACAATCGATCGTGGCTTCTCTGCCACCAGTTTTCCCCTATGGGTTGTGGGTTGCTCAATTACAGGACAACAACATTTTCTTTCTAGGGCGTTCAGGAAACCACCCTGGTTCCCATCCATCAGCTGCGGATGCCGCCCTCTCCCTTGTCGAGCCTCCAGCACCCATTCACAGATGGGACCTTCTATAGGGGCACTAGCATCCAGCAGATCCTAGACGAGGGCGAGAAGTTGTAGCAGATAGAGCAGCCGACGGACATCGCGACGGAGCCAGCGGGGAAGATGCTTACCCCCTAGGTATCGGCGGCAATACGACTACAGGCTGCTGTGTGAAAGGATCAAGATGCACAAGAAGAGGGTGAATTAGGCTTCTCTAAAAATTTAAGCAACCTATAAACTCCAATTCAACCGCTTGTGCCTAGTGTGACTAGAGAGCTACCAGATAAAATAGTTTTGCAACCTAGTTCCAATCTATTCTAGCATGGCAATTCTAGGAGTGTAAAAGCTCAAAGTAATTGCACAAAGTAAAGGAGAGCAAGAAAGGCTCAGCGATGTTTTGCTGAGGTATCGGAGAGTCGCAACTCTCTACTAGTCCTCGTTGGAGCACCCGCGCAAGGGTCTTGCTCCTCCTTGGTCCCCGCAAGGACCAAGTGCTCTCTATGGGCTGATTCTTTGACACTCTGTCACGGTGAATCACCCACAACCGCTCACAAGCTTGACACGAGCCACCCACAAGAATTCCGGGCGGTCTTCGTGCCTCCAATCACCACCAAACCGTCTAGGTGATGGCGATCACCAAGAGTAACAAGCAATGAACTCTCACTTGACCCAAACAAGGCACTAGAGAGTGGTGGATGCACACTTGACTCTTTGAACTCAACTAGAGAAGGATTCACTCAACAAATCTCTCAATTCTCAATCCTCTCTAGGCTCTTGCTTCTCTCTTGCACCACAAGGTGATTCTCAACTGATCAAATGGGCAAGAGACCTCCCATGGACGAGGTGGAGGAGTATAAATACACTCCATCAAGTCCAAGGGATTTGTCTAAATTGAGGAATTTGTCTCCCTTTGGATAAGGCTCCAAAACATCCAACTAACATTGGACGTTTGTGACTCCATAGTTTGAAGATGGACAACCGATTCTTCTTACTCCACCTATTCAGCATAAAGGATCTTGTTCAAAGGTTCCAATGGCAGATTCCAAAATAGCATCATTTGGAAAAGCATGTGCGGAAGTGTTTGTTTGGATCCTGGTGCTGGAAAAGCTCCAAATCTACTGAAGAAAGGTTGGGCTTATAAGGACTAATGGGTAATGGACCTTTAGAAATATGCCTTCACCTATCACTCCTTTGCCCTTTCGCCAATGCAGTGTGGAGTCACAGATTCTTTCATATCGTGAGAGGAATTCTGTAATCCTAATTGGGGCAATGCCCCTCTTGCTGTGGCATAAACCTCTTTCCCTATCTTAATTGAAAGGTAGAGCTTCTGCCAAATATATATATCAAACCTCATGATAATAAGATTATATTTTGTTCTCTTTTGCAAAAAGAAAAATAAAAGATTATGTTTTGTTCACAACAGATGAGAGCCTCGATTTGCTCTAGAGATGAGTGGTTTATAGTCATAAATATGTTTATCACATCATTATTGTTCACAAGAATGACAACATCATTGCAAGGTAATTTATTATTCTCAAGAGGAAACTCAACATAATTAGCGTACAGACATTTCTGCTAGTCCATTCATGACTAGAACCTTTTGTTGTGCTCGCCAACAATCTTGATTTTGGTTTTGCAAGACTTGACTCTCATTCTGCAAACTTGTCATGGATGTGGTCATAAACTATCTGGTCTCCGTCATGAACTTCCATCTCTTCCAGTACAGCTGCGTTCTCCACGAAGAACTTTGTGAGCTTGACTTCAAAGCAGTTCAAGCTCTCCAACTCAAATTCAAACCTTATTTTCCTCAAATGGTGATCCAAGCAATGGAAGGAGCGTGCTTTAAGCGCAGCAAGCTCCTCCACACCGTCATCATCTCCAGATTTAATCCTTTTGATGAATGACATAATGGATTTCTCAGCTCTTCCCTTGTTCTTTTGGCGAACCTTCAGACGACGACGGGGAAATGCGTATGGGTCGCAGTGCAAATCACACTTGAGGTGGAACTCCTGCATCGATGGGCAACACTGGAGCAGGTTTGCTATCGCCACCGCTGCGCCATGCCTATCCTCCTGGCAAGACCCTTTTAGCTTCAAGAACCTGAGGTCGGGGAACACTTTGAGGAACCTGTCTTCTTGCTCTAGTTGGACGGCGATGTCATTGATGACCCAGAGCTCAAGCTGCAGAAATCGTAATCGACTGAATCTGCCAATGGATTCCCAAAAGATGGCGCGGGGTTCGGCAACGCCCATCCTGGAAGGAAGCCTGCAGGTACACCGTGATGTGCAGAAGCAAAGCTCCATGTGCTGCAGGTTCGCTGGCAGGCCAGATGGCGCCGCCGAGCTGAACGGGAAGTGCTCCAGAAACCCAGTGTAGCGCAGAGTGCGGACGCCGGGCGCGTCGAGGTCCACGCCGTCAGTCCATGAGCAGTGGCAGTGCATCAGCGTGACCGAGACCGTGGCGTTGGGGCACCGGAGGAGGATTCGCCGCCGCATCGACATCGCCGTGGTCCACTCGAGACCAGCAAGCTCAAATGACGGGAAGCTGACGTACTCGAGCCATAGGGTAGAGAGGTTCGGCGCGGTGTCGAGCATGGACTGGAGGGTCTCCGAGGAGGTGACGCAGCCCACCATCCTGAGCGTCTCCAGGCATCTGAAGACGGCACCGTTGTTGCCTGGCGACCCGAGCGTGCAGCCGCCGATGTCCAGCACCTGGAGAGACGTGCCGGGGAGGAGACCTGCAGGGAGCTCGTACTCCTCGCGCGTCTGGCAGAACTCGGCCGTCAGCTCCATGCGGAGCTCCTCCAGGCGTCGCATCGCCGGCGCAGCAAGAAGGGCGTCCATCCCGGGCGAGGTGCGCATGATGCCTTGCAGGAAATCGTTCTGGAAGTAGCTGTCGGCACGGACGGAGAGCGTCCTGACCGGGCATCGGCCGTCCGTGCCGACGGCGGCCAGAGCGTCGCGGAAGAACTCCCGCCCCAATTTTGCGCCGTCGTAGTCGATGTCCCGATAGTGCCTCGTGTCGAAATTGACGCCGTCGGCCTCGCGCCACAGCGTGCGCCACCGCTTCGAGAGGACGCTGGTCTGGACGGCCGCCTTGAGGTGGAGGGAGGAGAGGACGCGTGCCAGCACGGAGTCGGGGAGCGCGGACAGGCGGTCGTCGGTGGACGACATGGCTGCTGCTCTGGTGCGCGAGATCTTAATTCTTTGGCGCTGGCTACGCGAGGCCGGCGGCGCTCGCGAAGACCTAAGGAGGAGATTGGAGATCGACGATCTGATTCAGACGTTCGGAGTTCTTTCTTACCTTCCTCTTTAATTCTTTATATGACGCCTGGCGATTGACGCGTTTTCGATATGGATACGTTTCTCAAATCTGATCGAAGTGCTTGCTACTCGAAAATAATTTGATCTATTTTTGTTGTCAATTATTTAGGGCGCTTGAGAAAAATAGGGCCATTCATTTGGATAGACAGGACGATAGAGGCGGACCGACGGGGATTTTTTTTTACAATTTGGCACTTTTCTTGAAACAAATTTATATTTGGCCTATATAAACTGATCTTTGGATTCTCAGGGTCGGCACCGAAACTCATGGTTCTGAGGTAATACATCTTGACACCATAAATCTTAGCTCCGAGGTTCCTGCCACGCGCAACAGGACATCCTAGGTAGCACTGACATGGCTGGTACCTCGGAGCCATAGATCTTGGTGTCGACCTCGGAGTCAAGATCTGTGGCTTCGACCTTGGAGGCAAGATCTATGGCTCCGACATCGAAGCTATGGATTTTGGCACCGAGCTTGGATTCAGCCACGACCAAGTTTTACTGCCTGAGCCTACTCTAATTTGTTCCTCCTCGCTCTCGGATTCTTGCACTCCATAGAAGTAACTACATATATAATGTCGAAGTCTCTAGACATCCAAAATAAGCAAAATTCATACAATCTAAATACATTGCTTAACTACACCATCTAGTAACCTAACTAAATATCTTACTAAATTTGCTATGTACCTATATAAAATAAATAGATTAGCTATATATAGAATTAAATTAGCTAACTATATATATGACTATATAACTAGCTAGGGGTGCACCCTCATCACCCTAGCTAGGTATAGTTATCTAGTTCTATAGTTAGATTTCATAGGTAGTTAGACAATGCAGTTAGTAAAAATATGTTATATAGGTAGATAGCAAATTTAGATAGATATTTAGTTAGATTATTAGGTAATGTGGTTAGATAATGTATTTGGACTGTAGGAATTTTGCTTATTTCAAATGTCTAGAGACTTCGACATTATTTAGTTGCTTCTATGGAGGGCAAGAATCCGAGAGGGAGAAGAAACAAATGAGAGTAGGCTCAGACGGTAAGATCAGTGCCAAGATCCATGGCTCCAAGGTCAGAGCTTGGAGCCATAGATCTCGGCATCAAGGTCGGCGCCAAGATCTGTGGCTCCAAGGTACCAGCTACGTCAGTGTCACCTAGGATGCCCTGTTGTGCGTGGCCAGACACCTCAGAGCCAAAATTTGTGGTGTCGAGATGTGTTACCTCAGCCATGGGTTCTGACGCCGACCCCTAGGGTCCAAAGATCAGTTTATATCACTTAAAGAGCTAAATGTAAATTTGTTTCAAAAAAGAGTCAAATTAGAAAAATTTAGGTTAGGTGGGCCACGACATACCCTAGAGTCCATATGTAAGGGACACATAATAGAGAATTTTTATGTAAAAAATGAAGAATACGAGTCATGTATGCAGAAGTCCCATGCCGCTACGCCCGATTCCTCTGTTTGGCTCTACGCACGCCGACTCACGGCCGCCTCGCGCCTCGATAGCCCAACGGACTCACGCCACAGTGCCTCACAAACATGGAGACAGCCCACAGCCCGATCAGCCGGTCACTACTCGGCATTTCGTGATCTTTGCGTCCACTACTCGGCATTTCGTGATCTTTTTTTTTTATAAATACTGATTATTTATTTATACTCCGTCGATCCTAACTTATAAGACAATTGACTTTTTTCTCTCAAGTTTTATCACTCGTTTTATTCAAAAAAAATAATTATACAAATATAGACAAATTTAAGTTATTCTTGAAGAATTTTTATTAATAAACCAGGTCATGATAAAAGAAGTGATATTTTATAAAATTTTTTGAATAAACGTGTGGTCAAATTTGATGTTAAAAAAGTCAAATGTCTTGTAATTTAGGATAGATTGAGTAACTTATAAGTGATTTTCTTGGTGGTTGGAATCATTTTCATCAGAGCATCACTTCTTTTTGCATTAAACTTGATGTTCAATCTGCTATGGATGGTGATTATGCAACGGTGGCAACAACGAGTGTTGAAAGGGTAAATTGCTTAAAGGGAAAACAAAGTCAAGGAATGATCATAGTCTAGTCACGTTTATTGAGCGGGATATTTTCTTCCAAGCAGGGGATGAAAATAATATGATCGATACATCATAGTCGTTAAGAAAGCGGCGGTAAACAAGCTAGACAAGTAGTATTGTAAGTCTCTTTTATCACTATATTTTAGACTATTTATATTTCATTTGAACTATTTCTATCATAATTTATCGTTGTTTCTAGCTTAATCTTTGAATTTAAGGCTATGTTATTAAACACATGTGGTTTTACCTAATTGCCTAAGAAAATTTTTAGTGCGGCATACCCTGTGATAAAATCCTAGGTCTGCCAATAGAATTGGTATTTATTGTGGCTCATTGCTACCTGTTTCTGGCAAACCAGTAGCAGTAACCCTTCACTGTAGGATCATTAGCTGAAAATTCAAAAAATAATTAGGATCATAATGACCTAGTAGCAAAGGTCCCTATCACTGCTGACTAAAGCCACAAGCTGGAAGTGACATATCACTATCGGTTGAAGCCATGAGTCGGCAGTGAAACTGACACTGACTCCTAACTTGTGGCTTCAACCGGAGGTGAAATTTCACTATCAGCTTGTGCCTCGAGCCAGCGGTGATATAGGTGTGTTTGTGTTTGCCTAACTTCTAGGATAGCTAGAATTCTAACTTGGGCAGCCTTAGCCTTTTTCCACCAAGCCAACCCTTGGTTGTTTGGTTATCTTACTGTCTAAGCCGGTTTAGCCCCTGTGTGTGTTTAGTTGTCTGATTTGTTTTAGTACAGTCACATTTTCGCTGAATTGGTAAGGTTACCTTATGAGGCATTTCGTCGAATCAGTAATGTCATCCTCTGTGAAAACGGCATTGCTCGCACAACAAGATTTGTGCTTCCACTAGCCACAGGAGAAAATTGGTATAGGCTGGTCCACAGAGAGATTTTTTTTCACGATCATGCCTAGCCATATATTTCATTAAGCAGAAAAGAGTTTGTTACAACCCAAGATGCCACAGTAATCCAAGGTTACCGAAGCATCCCTACAAATAGAGTCGCACGAGCTTGTACTTACTAAGTAACAGATTTCATGACCACTAGAGGGATGCCACAATCAGATGGGCAAAAGGGACGATAAATGTGAGACGATGAACAGAAGCAAGATTTTTACTAGCTTCAGGAACATAAAGAATGTTATTCAAAAGAAGATTTCGATTTGGGGTGTGAACAAACTTTTGCCTACTTGGCTGATACTCATACCTGCTCCACTGGCCGTGTGTACCTGATCCGTGCCGTGATATTTGTCCCTCACGGTGAGCTTGTCAAGTTCCGCCGTGATGTGGTCCGTGGCACCGGTGTCAGTGTACCAGTTTGTATCAACGCCGTAGGAGGTAGTGGTAGCAGTCGACGCCGAGCGCTTCTCAGAAGGCCCTGTGAACGAGGCATCGAACCGTTTGAAGCATCGGAGGACGGTATGGCCTTCTCTGCCACAGAGTTGGCAGATGTCGTCGGAGTTCTGTCGAGGGCGACCGCCACTGCCCCCGTTGTTGCTGCCGTTGCCGCGACCGCGTGCACAACCATGGCCACGGCTGCCGCCGCCTCAACTGAAGGAGCCACGACCACCACGTGTGGCGGTGTTAGCTGATGACCCGGAGCCACCGTCGTTCTGTAGATTGATCCTTTGTTCCCAGCTTACAAGCTGGGTGTAGAGCTCAGCAAGCGTCAATGGCTCGACGCGTGCGGAGATGGAGGACACGACAGGATTAAAATCCATGTCAAGCCCTGCGAGGATGTAGGACGCTATCTCCTCATCTTCCAGTTTCTTCCCAGCGGACGCCATGTCGTCAGCAAGGGACTTGATCTTACTGAAGAACTTAGCAATGGTGGACGATCCCTTGTGCGCAGTGGCAAGGGCCATCAGTGTGTTGATGATCCGCCCGCGAGACTGCGATGCGGTCATATTTTGGACCGCTTTCCAAACTTCAGCAGAGGTGGTGCACGTGGAGATCTGCACCATGACCTCCTTGGATACAGACTACAGGAGGTAGTTGAAGATCTGTTGATCTTTTGCATACCAGGATTCATACTCATAATTGGAACTGAGTTCATCAGGCTTCGTTGCATCCTAAGCAATCTTCTTGGGAGGTGGCGCCGCCGTCTCGGAATCGAGGGAATGACCGAGCTGAGCGCCGCGAATAGCTGAGAGCACCTGAAGGCTCCACAGCAGGTAAATGTTCTTCCCTAACTTCTCGGTGACGGGGCAACCGATCAGGGAGAAGACAGCAGGTAGCACAGAGGATGAAGCCATGGATAAGTTTGTGAAAGTAGCTGGCTCTGATACCATGTCAAGATGGCGTTAACGTGTACCTTCTCAGGTGCACGGCTCCGTGTTAATATAGCTAGGAAGAGCCCCTAGCGTGGCTTGTACAACAAGAAGATACAAAAGATATCTAAATCTATCTACTTACATTCCAAGTATACAACAACCAGAATCTATCTAACGGAGCCTAACAACCTGACGTATAGTTCAAGGTAGCAACACCTAAATAATAGCTGATTCAGGTATGAGATATTTTAACACATCCAAATGTTTGAGACGTCGGACGTATAGGTAGCGACATGGTAGTTCCTCCAATAGGATAGGATTTCATGAACACGGGTGTCATCTTCAGCAGAGCAGTGTAGAGGAATGGCCACACTCTTTTCTTGGTTTGAGAATAAGCCGGACACCAAGCCAAAAATTGCTAGTGCGGCCTTTAATGTATGGAGGTCAGCAGTAGCCAGGTTGATGAAGATCACCAAATCATCCGCGTAGAGGCTGAATCTATTCTCGACACAATTAAGCGGAGGTAACAATATCTGCAGCTCAGTCCAGAGCAAGAACCGGTTGAGGACCTCCATTACGAGTACAAACGACATTTGGGACAACAGATCTCCCTGTCGCAGCCCACGGGCGTGACAAATTCTCCCCCCCCCCCGACTATTCATTTAGCATGCAGTATTTTCATGCTAGCTGTAGATAAAATTATGGACATCCAATCAGTCCATCTTCTACCGAAGCCCATATGCTATAGTAATTCAAGCAAGAACACCCACGACACCATGTCAAACACTCTTGCTATATCAACTTTCAGCAAGATGGTTGGCGATCGTCTTGCATGAATTGCCTTGCAGGTGATCTGTACTTGTCTGAAATTGTCATGAATACGCCATCCCCTGATGAAGGCGCTCCGGTTGTGCATGACCAGACTATCAAGGATGCTAGCTAGCCTCCTGGCGAGGCATTTTGTGACTAACTTGCTGAAGGTATAGATAAGGCTAATGGGGTGGTAGTCATGGATCACCGCCAGATGATCCTTCTTCTTGAGCAGCACCATGAATGCGTCATTTAGATGATTGAAGTTTTTGGAATCCTGTGACCAGAAGGAGTTAAAGGCAGTCATGATATCGTCCCTGATTGTGTCCCAACTCAACTTGTAGAACAATCTTGTGAACCCATCGGGTCTGGGCACTTTGTCATTGGGTAGTTCAGTGATCACCGACCAAACCTCCTCCACAGTGAAGAAGTGCTCCAGCACCGCTAGGTCTTGATGCGGCAGCCCCAAGGCATGTAGATGAAACCTCTTGGTTCGTTCAAAATTCTCCCCCAGGATGGTGACATAGTGGCTATATAAAGTGTTCGCCATTTCTGCATCCTGAACCACCTCTACGCCATCCATGTTCAGTGAATCAATCCTGTTCTTTCGACTCTGTTGGTAGGCCTGAAGGTGATAGAATTTTGTATTTATGTCTCCCTCAGCTAGGAAAAGCATTCTGGAGTGCTGTCTAGCAATTGTTCGTGCCAATGTAGCAAGACCGAGCACTCTCAGCTTTAGGGTGTTCCGTAGGTCAATCTCCCATTGTGAGAGGTTTCAGGTTTCTGGATTCCTGCTCCTCATCGAATCTCTAGATGACCTCCCTTGCCATGGTGAGCTGTAATCTGACACTAACAATTTTGGAGTTGCTCCAACGGCATAGGTCCTTAGCGACGCTTCTGAAGTTGCAATCAAGCAACCTGAATGGGTCTGCGTTTACAATCCCTGGTTGCCATGCCGCCGCAATGACCTCAGCGAACCCTAGCAGCTTTGTCCAAAATGACTCAAACCGATAACATCGCTTTGTTCTAGAGAAAATGTTCAACTACAGCAATAGCGGGCAGTGATTAGAGCAGTCTAAGGAGAGGGGCTTCAACATGGTTCAGGAAGCTGCTGAAGCGTCTGAGGAAGCGAAAACTCGGTCGAGCAGCTCAAGCGCAGGTTGCCCGCGCACACTAGACCAGGTAAACCTTCTACCCACCAGGTTGATTTCTTCTAGCTGGAGGCCGTTGAGGAAGGACCTAAAACGCCTCATGCAACACTGATCAAGTTTGCCATTATTCTTGTCTTGTGTGCGATAGATCATGTTAAAATCACCACATAGGAGCCAAAGTCTCGGGTGGCCGGCTCTAAACTATCGCAGATCATCAAGAAATTTGATCTTTTCATTGTCCTACTGTAGTCCATAGATGACTGTAATCCACCATGGATCGGCAACAGGGCCATTCTTGGACACCTTATCAGACAGGGAGAAGCGACCCTTCATGACATTAGTCACAACCCAGGTGTTAACATGCCAACCCAGGAGGACCCCGCCAGAAACGTTTATAGCGGGGACAAAATCATAGTCAAATCTAGCTCCTAGGATTTCATTAGTGAGACTGTTATAGATCAAGGAGAGCTTGGTCTCCTGAATACACACAAGAGAGGGTTGCTCCTAGACCACAAACTCTCGAACGACATTGTGGTGCATGCGTCCATTGAGGCCCCGCACGTTCCACACAAAGTAGCTAGCGACAACATAAGAGACTTTTTTATGTGACACAGTGTTGGGTATTTTAAACGCAAACAGAAAAATCCGCAAGCGCACGGATACCGATGTAGCTTTCACCCGGAAGTATTCCAGAGTATCAATTTTCCACAGGGAACGTGAGTGTACTAATTAAGATCCAAGATCGCCCAAGGATAACTATATAATTATTTTTGGTGGGAAGAGAGGAAGTTTCCTGAGAGTTCTTTAGTTGATCTAAGAATCAAGAATTACTTCAAGATTATCTATATCGGGACATCAGAGCACTAACCACAGAAAGAGATGAGAAGGGGGCTAGGAAGGTCTGACTACGGTCCTACAAACACCGATCCGAACGAGGTGGAATACGTCGACCGTTAGGGCTGTCACTACCCTAAGGCTACCACAACAATCCGCAGGATTGGGTGCAATTCCAGGTAATTGCAAGACTAAACACCACGTCTAATCTATTAATTACTACTCTAATGTTGCAAAGATTAGAGCACTTGATGCAAGCGGGAATCCAATAAATAACTTGAATGTAAATAAAAGTAATTAAAGCACTCAGGATTATGAATTGAAGAACCTGGAGAACGATGAAGAACGAACCAGTTGCTGCAAAAGTACAATGTTGAGGAAGATCCGACAGATCCGGCTCCTCCTCCGCTCTCCTCTTCTCTCTCCCTATTTTCTAGATTACAACTAGAACTAACTAGAACTAGAACTAGAGGAACTAGAACTAGAACTAGATGAACTAGAACTAGATCTAGATGAACTAGAGGTAGAACTAGAAGAACTAGAGGGATCCTCTCTACTTGGATGAAGAATTGAAACCCTAACTTTGATTCTGTAGAAGAGGTATGATCTCTAGGGGCCAGGTGGTCTGGTTTTATAGTCCCTTCAAGTGAATCTGGGCCGTCGGATCAAACCGACATTGATCGCACGGTTTTCCTTGATCCTTTAGGTCGGTGGAGCATAATCCGCGAAACGTGTCCTGATTGGGCACTGTAGCTGGGCGGGCGCCCAGGAGAGTTGGGCGGGCGCCCTGCCTCCGAGCCCGATTTCCTTCCCGTTCGTTCCCGTGGCTTCTGGAGTCTTCTAGATGATAGAAAATTGCGCGACACGTTAATATCTCTATGTAAACCCGACGTGTGGGCCTTTCTTTCATATTTCCTGATAACCCCCTGCAGAAATAGACAAACACCAAAACTCATGGAATTCTGTCAGATAAAACCCTAAGTCTAGGTGTTGGTTGCATTTGGATCCTTTTCCATGATTAGTTGATGGTTAAATGTGAGCATTAAGGACCGTCAACAAGCTCCCCCAAGCTTAACCTTTGCTCGTCCCTGAGCAAAGCTAAAATCAACAAGAAAATAGGGGTTACTTTTATGCCTCTTACTACAGGGTTTTTAAGGTCTTAAGTGATTGAAAAACAGAACGATCAAGTCAAGCACTATGTCTCAAGTTCTTCTGTCTTACCTTTGTTCTGGAGTTTTTTTTATAAGTCTGCAAAATAAAACCGAGGCATTTGCCTTCTTCTCGAAAGATATATATAAGTAGAGCTTTAAAAGTTTTAGCATACTTACTTTGCATTTTGCTTTGTCAACGCTCGGAGTAAGGGAGAGAAATGTCATACTCCTAGATCAAGACCTTTGACCATTTTGAAAAGTTTGTCATCTCTTACTGGCATATTGCTTATTAGAGGGACCATGGGCTATCATTTTTTTCTTTTT
Organism: Sorghum bicolor; assembly: GCF_000003195.3. Classification (NCBI taxonomy): domain Eukaryota; kingdom Viridiplantae; phylum Streptophyta; class Magnoliopsida; order Poales; family Poaceae; genus Sorghum; species Sorghum bicolor. The sequence goes on from NC_012874.2 coordinate 9,996,807, forward strand.
TTTCTTTTTTTTTCAGTATCTTTTTTTTTCAAATGGGCAGCAAGTACCCCTAATTCTACTGTCGGACACATGTCCATTTTTTTCCACTCAGGTGGGTATCTTTGTACCCCTAATTCTACTTCGGACACTTGTCCATTTTTACCTCTCGTCTCACTCTTTTTTTTCGAATCAAATTTTTTTGCATAGTCCCATGCCTCTAACACAATAATACTTCGGAAGAGTGAATCTTTTATATTTTTAAAACAAAGATCTTGATCTTGGGAGCATGATAATTCTCTCAACCAAAACTACAAGAATTAACAATGGCTTGAACAAAGCAAGTGCCCACAGTTTTAATATTTATATCTTATAAGACTCTAGGTATTATGATCTCATATATATTTTTTTATGAATTTTTAGATTTTCAAAAGATAAAATCTCCAGAACTCTAGCAAAACTTGGAACAAGTTAAATAGTAGCTCAGACCTTCTCATATCATGTTTGTCAATTACCTAGACTTGAATCAAACTTTTTTTATTTTTATTTAAAACTTAGAATTACACAAAACTATTGTATATTACTCAAAAGAAAAACTTTGTTTGGTTTCATGGTTATGCATTTTTATTTATTTATTTATTTCCGAATACTAGAAAATAAAACCAAAGGAAGAAAAGTAATACTTATCTAGATACACGTGGGGGTGCCTCCCCCAAGCTGGATGTTGACATAGTCGTTCACTCTTGTGGCCTGCATGTTCGGTCTCACTCTTCTTAAGCTTCAAAATCCTGCACAACCCAAATAGACAACAAAACTCGTGGAACATGTTAAGGGTTAGGTAATTGTCTAGAGCTTATGAGAGCTTAATATGAGAATTCTATGAACTCAATCACATCAAGTTCCTCTACCAGGTTGTTTTGTGGCTCGAGATAGATTTTCAAGCGTTGACCATTTACCTTAAAAGTGTTACCTATGTCGTCTTGGATGGTAATGGCTCCATGAGTTGGAGTGTCAATAACCTTGTATGGTCCATCCCACTTACTTCGTAGCTTACCATGCCCAAAGAGCTTAACTCTTGAATTGAATAGTAGAACCTTATCTCCAGGCTTAAACTCCTTGTGCTTGATTCTCTTATCATGCCATCGTTTTGTTCTCTCTTTATAAATCCTTGAATTGTGGTAGGCTTTCTCTCTCCATTCTTCTAGCTCAGATAGTTGCATCAGACGATTCTCACTAGCGAGGTGGAGATCCATGTTCCATTTCTTGAGTGCCCAATGAGCCTTAAACTCTACTTCCACAGGCAAGTGACAAGTTTTTCCATATACAAGTTGATAAGGTGACATGCCTATGGGTGTTTTGAATGCAGTTCTATATGCCCAAAGTGCATCAGGAAGTTTGTCCTTCCACCCCTTACCCATCTCATCTACGGTCTTTTGTAAAATATTTTTGATTTGTTTGTTAGATGTTTCGGCTTGACCGCTAGTCTGAGGATGGTATGGTGTTGCGACGTTGTGTCGGACTCCATGATCGGCTAGGTACTTCCGGAAGATTTTGTCGATGAAGTGGGAACCTCCATCACTTATAACTATCCGGGGTCTACCAAAGCGAGGAAAGATTACTTCGTGGAACATTCTCTTGGCATGTTTTGAATCAGCTGATCGACAAGGTAGGGCTTCTACCCATTTGAACACGTAGTCCACAGCTACTAAGATATATTCGCAGTTCCCGGACATAGGGAATGGCCCCATGAAATCAATGCCCCATACATCGAAAAGTTCTACTTGAAGATTATTTGTGAGAGGCATTTCATTTCGTGAGTTAATATTCCCATGTTTTTGACACCGGTGGCATCTCCTGACAAAGTCCTTTGTATCTTCATACATTGTTGGCCAGAAAAAACCACTTTGCCAAATTTTAGCATGTGTCCGGAATGCTCCATAGTGTCCTCCATATGGCGCCAGAAAGCTTGTTGGGTATTTTAAACGCAAACAAAAAAATCCGCAAGCGCACGGATACCGATGTAGCTTTCACCCGGAAGTATTCCAGAGTATCGATTTTCCACGGGGAACGTGAGTGTACTAATTAAGATCCAAGATCACCCAAGGATAACTATATGATTATTTTTGGTGGGAAGAGAGGAAGTTTCCTGAGAGTTCTCTAGTTGATCTAAGAATCAAGAATTACTTTAAGATTATCTATATCGGGACATCAGAGCACTAACCACGGAAAGAGATGAGAAGGGGGCTAGGAAGGTCTGACTACGGTCCTACAAACACCGATCCGAACGAGGTGGAATACGTCGACCGTTAGGGCTGTCACTACCCTAAAGCTAGCACAACAATCCGCAGGATTGGGTGCAATTCCAGGTAATTGCAAGACTAAACACCACGTCTAATCTATTAATTACTACTCTAATGTTTCAAAGACTAGAGCACTTGATGCAAGCGGGAATCCAATAAATAACTTGAATGTAAATAAAAGTAATTAGAGAACTCAGGAGTTAGAGTTGAAGAACCTGGAGAACGATGAAGAACGAACCAGATGCTGCAAAAGTACAATGTTGAGGAAGATCCGACAGATCTGGCTCCTCCGCTCTCCTCTTCTCTCTCCCTATTTTTTAGATTACAACTAGAACTAACTAGAACTAGAACTAGAACTAGATGAACTAGAACTAGATCTAGATGAACTAGAGGTAGAACTAGAAGAACTAGAGGGATCCTCTCTACTTGGATGAAGAATTGAAACCCTAACTTTGATTCTGTAGAAGAGGTATGATCTCCAGGGGCCAGGGGGTCTGGTTTTATAGTCCCTTCAAGTGAATCTGGGCCGTCGGATCAAACCGACATTGATCGCACGGTTTTCCTTGATCCTTTAGGTCGGTGGAGCATAATCCGCGAAACGTGTCCTGATTGGGCACTGTAGCTGGGCGGGCGCCCAGGAGAGTTGGGCGGGCGCCCTGCCTCCGAGCCCGATTTCCTTCCCGTTCGTTCCCGTGGCTTCTGGAGTCTTCTAGATGATAGAAAATTGCGCGACACGTTAATATCTCTATGTAAACCCGACGTGTGGGCCTTTCTTTCATATTTCCTGATAACCCCCTGCAGAAATAGACAAACACCAAAACTCGTGGAATTCTGTCAGATAAAACCCTAAGTCTAGGTGTTGGTTGCATTTAGATCATTTTCCATGATTAGTTGATGGTTAAATATGAGCATTAAGGATCGTCAACACACAGGAAAACACTAGAGACTAAGCCTCAACATTCTCAAGCCCAGCCATGTCAAGCCCCATGGCTATCGGATCGAAACCTCTAGCGAAGAGGACCTGCAGAGCTTGCTACTTCTATGCTGACATGTCCCCCTTGAAAGCCATTTTGAATTGCTCCTGCAGGCTTGAGCCACTCGAAGGCATGTTAATGGGCACCCCCATCTTCTTCAGCAGCACCGCCTGAGCCTGCATACTAGTGTTAGCCACTCTAGGCTTTGCTGCAATGCGTCCACTATGATGGACGAAGGGTATGGATATGGACATCTTGGATCTCTGAAGCCTAGATTTGGCATGTAAGACTGATGTCTGTATCAGTACACAAATCCTGGCTTCAAGATTGTCCTGGATCACTCCGACAGCACCGCTGTCTTGGAACGCCATGGCTGTCTTGTCATCGCACCTGCTGAAGACGGAGATAGGCAAGTTGACGGAGGCCTAGAACTCGAGCTCCATGATATCAACGCCAAGCACATTCGTTTAGGCCACATCTGTCTCTAACAAAGTCTAGGTCAACCCATGAATACGTGGGCTGACATCGAAGAGCTCACCAATGAACCCACCAGGCCCATTGTGCTAGCCTGGCCACATGGGCACGTGTTCAGGTGACGCTAGGCAGGCCATCTGTAGTGGGGCCACTATATGGGACCCCAACACCTCAAGCAACATCAAATCTAGATCACGTCTAGTCGTGGGGATAGTGTAGGCATCACTGAATGGTGTCAACACGTCGTGTCATGTTGTGGTAGCCTGCATCTCGACAGGCAACGAAAGGCTATGTAGTGTAGCCTTTTCCCCAATATCCAGTACAGTAGTAGCCTCAAGGAGGCATGTTTCTTGATCTTCCCCCTGTGGCGAAGTGATCTCTGGTGTCACGCTGGCCACATGGAGGCTACCAAAATGACAGTGCCTGTCCAAGACCAGGCCTTGCCACCCAAGAACCAGCGTCCTTCATGTGCCATTTGTAATAGGGTAGGCGAGCACCTAGTGGCTAGAGCACTATGACAATCCATACTGATGGGCACCACACCATTGGCCTGCTCGTGGAGGCGATGGCTTCATGGTTGAAATGCTAGGCTGGAGCTGCGTCCCAGCGATGAGCCACCATTGCCCCCTAGGCAAAAGGTAGCTAGGCCAAATGGTCGAGAACGCGACGACCTGTCATCAAAGCCAGGGTGGTAACCACTGAAGTTGCTAGTACCACTATCATCGAAGTCCAGCCAATTAGGCAAACTCTCTTCATCATATGAGGTTGAGGAAGGTGCCCAATCTTGGAACTCAACAACATGCATTGGGGTGACGTAGTGCAAGATCAGCAGGTGAGAGTGTATGATCTCATGTGGTCATAGGAAGAGGATGCCCAGCTCGTGCGGCTCTAGTGGCTCCAGGATCACGAACAACTTCTGTTCCGGGACTAGGTATGGGTGTGGTATGGGTGTAGACACCAAGCAGCAACAAAGAACTCGTGACTGTCATTGTCATCGACCCTATCAACCTTGGTATCAGCAAGCTTGACCTAGCACAAGAAGAGCTAAGGAGCTGCTGAGCAACAACCGCACTAACACTTTGGGCAGGAATGCCCTTGATCCCGATGATGACCCTGTAGGTGAACGAAGCAGCGATCGCCCGTGACAACTGCGTCCAACATCACCAAGTGAGCACATAGAGGGTGGTTCGATCATGTGGGGCAGTGAGTACCCGCTTAAGGTCCACATGATGAGCAAAATGGACAAGGAAATCTTCAGGTGCATGACGCGTGATCGACATGTCGGCATCAACGACATGGAACCATCGGTGCAGGAGCTTATGGACTAGTGGTGCCAATATAGGGGGCCTAGTGCCACCGACTAGGGCAACCAAAGCAAGGGATAGAGCATCCTCTACCTCCTGGATCTCCATCGAGCGAGGGATAACAACTGTAACACCCCAGTGTTATGGTTGCATCAAGCATGTGCATAGCATGAGCATCATCATTTATATAAAGCATCCATGATCATCATCTATCTTGAGACATGTCATCCTTTGTAAAAAAAAGGTGTTTTAAATTGCTTAAATAGGCTTCCTATGCTTATGTTTGAGTGAACAATGCTTGTGTTTGTGCTTAATGTCTTGGTAAATAGTTTATCTATGCTTAACTTAACCTTGGGAACAATGTTCATGTTGATCACTTCTCCAAAATAATCACTTAAGTCATACTTATGCAAATAGGCCCTAGAAACCTCTTTTGCTTAGGCTTTTAAAAAGTGTTTCATAAAATGTTTGCATGTCAAAACTTCCTACAGCAAAGTTGTAGCAAATTTTATAAGGAACAAAAGTTGTTTTATGGCCATCTCATGAAAATGATCACAACTAGCTCAAAAGTGGTCCACAAGGCAGTTTTGGGGCTGTTTTCCACACTTGGAAAATTTTCTAAGTCCCGGGTGGTTTGCAGTTTGCGTGATCGATTTTAGAAACTCCATATCTTTCAATCCAGGCCGATCTGGCCTTTGCTCTAGTTGACAAAGTTGTAGATCTCGCCTAGCACTCCAAGTTTGTCAACTACACCATCTCCTAATTCGCTCTGGTTTGGGAGATAATCACCAGTGAAGTCGCTCTGTCAGTCGGCCATTGCTTTCTCTGAATCGACTTGGAGCTCGCCGACGTGGCCGACCGGCGGCAGCACAACGGCGACAATTGGCGCCCGTACGCCGTTCCTGGCCCCGCCTGTCAGCTCTCGTCGCGTGCATGACCACCACGGCGTCGCCCCGAGCGAGTGGACGCGTCCATTTCGCTCTGCCTCGCCCTCTCTCGCCTGAACCTCGCCCGCAGCAAGCTCTCCGCCGCGAGCTCACTCCGGCGAGCTCGTGTGCGCTCCTCTCTGCGTTTCCGTCCACCAAACTCCACCCAAAGCTCCGCCGTGAGCCGCTATCCAAGCTCCACCCTCTAACTCGCCGAGAAACCCACCGGTGAGCCGACATTTCTTTCTTCCCCCAAATCGGTCCGCCGTGACTCTCTTCTCCGGCGAACTCAATGCCGAGCGTTGTGAGGCTTCTCATCGGCTTTGGTTAGGTCCTAGAGGTAGCTTAGGTCCTTAGCGAGCTTTTGCGCCACCTGGTGGACGCTCTACCGGGTTCTCCGTCGCCGGACACGGTGCGCAGCGCCGCCGTGCTTCCGCCGGAGTTGGGTCCTCTCGTGGCCAGCGCTTTCCACAGGGATCCAGGCCAAGCCGCGTACCTAGGAAGCTTCGCCCTAGTCTGTTGGTGCTGTAGAAGGCCTTAGGTCACGCTCTACCGGCCTGAGGGCTCCGGCGTAACGCCGAGCACCTCCGCCGAGCCGCCATTGCCGACGGTGAGTCCCTTCCGGTGGCTCCGCCGCGGCAAAAGTGGGGTCAATCGAGTCGTTAGGGTTTGGGGATCACGTTGATGCCCTGGGTTTGGCCGGAGACCTCGCCGTCGCGGAGAAATCGCCGGCGAAGATCGCCTCGGCCGTGAGGAAGAAGAGCCTGACGGGTGGGACCCCCTGTCAGCGACTCTCTCTTTCCCTCCTTTTCTTTTATTCAAAATCCTGATTTTTGGCCTTCTTGCAAAAATCATATCTCCTGTTTCTGAGATCCAAAAATTGTGAAACAAATTTTGTGTTGTTTCTTGAGATGGCTAGTATTTAATAAAAATATAAAATGAATCATGTTTTCTGAGAAATTATTTATTAAGGATTTAATCTTGTTATTCATGGATAAATGCATATCTCTGGTTTTACTGATTAGTTTGCTCTGAAATGTTTATGGTGGTCTTTGCATGGCATCAGAATGCTCTGATAATTATTTCATGATTTTTGGAGCACTGCAGTTGTGATATGTAATTTATGTTTGAAATATGGCTTGTTTCTTTAATGAAATCACATAAAATAATTAGTGCTTATGCTGGTGCTCTATTTTGGTGGTAAGCTTGTTTGTGGTATTCCTAAGATATAAATAATCTGAAATCTGCTGTTGACATTATATAAGTCATGTCTATGAATTTATGAAATAAATGCCTTGATACATGTTAAATGCATATCTTTAATTTGGCATGTGCGTTGGTCCTGAAATTTTTATGGTGATAATCTGATGTTATACTTGTGCCTCTGTAATTTTTGTAGATTTTTCTGAGCACTTTAACTAATATCTTGTAAATATGCCTTACCTAAAATTAATGAACAAATGCCTTGTTAAGTAATTGTTTTGGGGTTTTCAACTGATGATTTGGTGACCTTATATTATGTTTGTGTTCATGAGTCAGATGGTTGGCATAGTTTGTGTTTTGGTCATGTCATTAAATAATTAACTATAGGGTTAAATGCTGCCTGGACAGCAAGTGAATAATGTAACTTTGCTTAATGATAATTTGACTTTCTGTGAAACTTGTATAAAACAAAGTTGTTCTAAACTTGTTGAACTAACTGTGGTTTAAATTTGAGGTCATTTGGCCAAGTAGTTTAAAAGTTATAGCTGTTCCAAGTTGGGTTCCAGAAATAGGGGTTCTCTGTTTTTCTGGGACAGAATCTGGAACTTTGTTAAAATGACTAATTTAATGTTTGAATCTTGCTGTCATGTTTAAAGATGAGTTGTAGACAATTTCCTAAGCTTTCCAGAATGTCCTTACTCATGTTTGTTGGACCTGTCTATCTATACTTATGATTTATTTACTGAGCATACTTGTTTTATGTTGCTTGCTGCTTTAGTGCCATGATAGGTTTTGGGTTATGTTAACTTGTTTATTCATGTGAGTTAGTATAACTCTTGCTCCGTAAATGAGTGTCCAGTGAGTTGCTTGTGTTGTTAAGCATTCATCTGTAGCATGTGCACTTTCTCATTCATCGAGCATGCAATAGGTGCACCGGACGTGGCAGTTTCCTTCGAGCTCCAAGCGAACCCCGAAGGCCAGGAAGGCAGCCAGGAGGTGGAGGTCCAGCAAGCCGGACTCGAGGAGCCCGAAGAAGAAGTTGAGTGCCCGAGTCACGAGCCGGCATCGTTCGTGAAAGGCAAGCCCCGGAGCATTCTAAGCCTCCTCTATTTTCGAAAGTTTACTTAAATACGTTATATCTATTGATGCATTACGTATAGGAGTTGAGATGAAAATGTTGCTGCATTCTACTCTATCCTTGTCCAGATAACTTACCCTCCCTGGTTGTAGAGTTAGGTTCGAGTAGCAGCTTAGCTATGCTTTAATCGGTAGAAGTCGGGTGATAATCTGTCATCCGCGCGATATAGGGTTGTGTCGGGTCACGATGGTTTATATGTGCTATCGTGGATGGAACCTGATCAAATTGACTTAAGCCGGGCGGAGTTTTGCAAGTGTGTAGTAACTCCGTCTGTGGCAGCTAAGGACCGATCGTTGCACGTCCTCTTGTCATGTTGAACGCATGCCTGACACTTAGTTGGCCGGATAACTCGTTCCGACCGCGAAGCCGAGTAGTATGACTCAGGCCGGAAGACCGGCAAGTATAAAGTGCGCACTACCGGAGGAAGTGCGGTGTGCGGGGGACCATTGGCGTAAGTCCAAAGGCAGGTGAGTTAAAATTCCTGACCTCCCTGGCAGAGTGGTAGCCCTGGGAGTGCGGCGCTGATCGGAGCCGCGATTCCTGAGTTGTACCAAAGGTAACCCGTTGGCTCTCCGGCAGGGGATGCTTGGGTGAGTGCTAGGAGTAAACCTCCAGCTGGATAGGAATTCGATTCGAATCGCCGTCTCTCCCGGTTAGTGAGAACTTGACAGAGCAGCGGCAAACGTAGCATTCACTAATGAACTTGGTTCATGATAATGATGATAGCAAGAAGAACATATGATGAAATTTGATATGGTTACTATTGTTTGTAATAATCAAGTGATGTGTTGTAGTACAGGTGCTAATCTAGTGGTAGGCTGTTGATAAATAAATTGATGCTCTTAAAAGGATTTAGTTGTAAGTTAAGCTTTTGGCAAAAGGTGGGTCAACCAGCTCCACTTAAAATTTAGCCTTGCATGATCCTTGGTGTCTTTTGTGTTTTACTAGACGGGTAAGTCTAGCTGAGTACATCCTCGTACTCAGGGTTTATTCCCACCTGTTGCAGATGATATCTTCTATGACGGTTTCTGCAAGACCTGTCTCCATCCCGCTGGGGATGAGGACTAACCATTGGGCACGGTTCTCTAATCTTCTCATCTATGATGCTTTTGGAAGGATGACCTAGACTCTGGCAGTAACAAACTTGTGAACTGAACTTTGAACAAGTGTGTGTACTTATTTTGCTTCCGCTACTTCGAACATGTGTTGTAATAACTTAATACTCCGATGTGGTGCCGCTTCGACGGCAATGAATGACTATGTAACATTCGTTGTGTTTATGTTGAACTATTACGATCTTAGTTTGTTGCGAGTTGGTTTGAAGTCCTTCGTGATTTCGATTGACTACCGGGATTATATGGGCTCAAGTCTAGAAACTTGATTGTTTGACGATCGTTTCTGCACTTGAACTCTTATAATTTGGTCGGTTCTGTGACAGCTGGCATCGGAGCAAGTTCAGCATTATAAATGCAGCGTTTGTGTATTTAAAACAAAAGAATTTTAGAATAAAATGGTGTAAAACAAATAATTAAGTTATGCCAGTGGTCGAATCCTCCTTGCCCATATAAGGACTCTAGGTGGTTATTTAAGTACTGACTTGGGGGTTTAATTTATGCATCTTCGGCAGTACTCAGGTATGGATGTGTGATGACCGCACTATGCTACCCTGTGGTCTAATGGTGGAGGTAGCCTTCATATGTGAATTAGCCACATATGTCGCTAGATTTAAATTAGGCAACGTCGCACCTACGCTCAGGTAAGTGTGAGCTGTGAGAGCATGATCGCCCAAACGGCGGTCTAGGGGAGTGTTCGCGGTGGTTTTCTGGAGTGGTTACATGTCGAAACCATGGAGCCACGAAAGAAACTTAATTGGGGAGTACTTAATTTCTCGGGTAGTTGTGGTGTCATTGTTGGGGCATGTTGGGCATGTCCAAGCAATGTGCACTTAGTTTACTGCTTTCTTGAGTGATATATATTGGGAACTGTTGGGCTGAAATGAAGTTTTCTGCAGGTACTCTAACAGCGCGCGTATAAACCGATAGTTACCGTATCGAGGGACGAATGTATGCCACCGTATATCCGTTAGAATATTAATTTTCTAAGTTTGTGAGGACGTACGGTTCGTGCATGCATCATGTCGCATTCATACATACATTCTGTCCGTTTCTTCCCTTACAATTTCGTCCCTTTTTAAATAAATAAATGTGCTTCAACTGATCCTCTTTTACCCATGGCATTCCTATTCCTTTCCACAGATGGACGCACCCGCTTCACCTCGTCCCAGTGACACTTTCTTGCACGAGTTTGGTACTCCTACCCTGCTCTGGAGAGTGTTACGGACTGTTGGGTATACTGAGCCACCTCAGTATTCTTGGTGGGAGGTGGAGAGTGCAGGAGGGATCCAGTGGTTTGCTGTGCAGGGAGTTGTCCCTCCACATGGGGACAAGCCTGCATGGACAGGCTGGAAGTGCAGCTCAGACGGGCAGACTCCTTGGGAGGCAGCTCAGGTTGCAGCCCAGGCTATCCTGCTCGACATCTGTCAGAGGTGTGGTGACGAGCTGACAGGAGGACCAGCGGCCTCCATTCCTAGTGCTGACCCAGCAGCCGCGGAGTGGAAACAGGCTGATGGTTGTGCTTTGGTTCGAGGCAGAGGAGAGAGAGCTGAGAGCTCTAGTCCTGCTATGAGTGCTATGATGGCTGTACTCAAGCTGATCAGTCAGCGAGAGGGCACCTATGCACAGGTGATGGTGGCTGTTCGCAGGGCCCAGGAGATGCAGCGGAAGGCTGAAAAGCGTGCTCGCAAGTTTCGCAAGCAAGCTAGACTCCTGGAGCAAACTCAGAAGGACCGCAATGACTGGGAGGACATAGCGGAGTACCGTAGACAGCAGTGGGTGAAGGCCATCAGAGAGAGAGATCATAAGCAGGATCAGATGAGCCAGTTAGCTCGAGAGAGGGAGACTTTGCAGGAGCGCTTGGTGCAGCTCACCCGTGAGAGGGATACTGCACTCCGTGTGTCGGAGAACAGGCGCCGAGCATGGGAGATGCACCGAGTTCAGTCGCTTGAGCGGGAGAACTATCTACAGGGTCAGATTGAGGCTGGTCTTGTGGAGATTCACCGTTTCAACAACTTGCTACACCCTATTCCTCGTCCTATACCCGTGTATCCGGAGGTGGGACCTCAGGTGATTGTGGCCGATGATGATGGTATGGAGGTTGATGGACCAGCAGCGGCTGCGCCACCTTTACACGAGGACGTGGAGGACGAGGAGCTTGAGCCGGTTAGCGACGAGGATGGAGAGGCGATCTTCGACGCTGATTCGGACGACGAGCCTGGAGTGTAGGGAGTACTGGATAGTTGCTGCTAGGATCTTTTGTTGTATGCCCGTCGGTTGTGGTGCTTTTGTAACCATGTTGTAATCCGAAACTTTGGCCTTGACTCATGGCATGTACTGTAAGGGTGTAATAACTTCATGGACCCTATGTGCAGTCTTTATGATCATTATGTTATGCCGATGTTTTCCGTTGTGGTGCGTATTGCGGATATCTATGTCATGTGTTGGATTGGTGATGTTGTTTTGTGGAATGGAATTGTTGTGCCTTTCTGTAAAGCTATTCTCTCGAATACTTTCAGGCATGAATATAAGTTCTTCTACGGTAAATCTTGTCATCATCAATGCTCACTGACTGTGTCTTTTCAGATGTCTCGTGGCACCCGAGGTGCGGAACAGCGTGCAAACATGAATCCACCACCTCCTCCCCCACCACCAAATCCAGCTGAGCTGATGCAAATGATGGTGGAAAATCAGAGGATGCTCACTGAGACCATCAATCGGATGGCAAATCAGGGTGGCCGTAATGCACAGGAAGGGCCAGCTCCTAACCAGTACAGTAGCTTCAAGGACTTCATGGATACGAAGCCCCCACCTTTCAGAGAAGCTGAAGAACCCCTTCAAGCCGAAGAATGGCTGAATACGGTGGAACAAAAGTTTCGCCTGCTTCGTTTAACTGAAGGTTTGAAGGCGGAGTATGCAGCTCATCAACTGCAAGGACCGGTAGGTATCTGGTGGAATCAGTACCGGGGAGCTCTTCCAGCCGACACCGTGCTTGATTGGAATCTTTTCCGTGATGCTTTCAAAGGGCATTTCATTCCTCCGGGTGTTATGGAAATGAAGCACACCGAGTTCATGCAGCTGACTCAGGGTAACAAGACTCTGAAGGAGTATTTGCATGCTTTCAATCACTTGTCTAGGTATGCTCCTGAGTTTGTGAACACGGAGACGAAAAAGATCGCTAGTTTCAAGCGGGGCTTGGGTCCCAAATTGCTGAAGACTATGGGCCGCACAAGGTGTGCAACTTTCAATGAGTTTGTCAGTGATGCTCTTACTCAAGAGAATTATAACACTGTGTACACTGCGACCAAGACTCGCAAGAGGGCTTTTGAGGCCGGGGCAGGATCATCTCAGTCCAAGGCTCCAGTGGCAGTTAAGCCACCATTCCGTGCTCCAACCCCCAACCAGCGATACCGCCCTCCAATGAAGAAGAATCAGGCAAAGACGGGTTTCCGCAAAGGGTACTCTATTGCTCTTCCTAGGGGCAACACGGGTCCCAACTATGCCAAGACTCCACCTGCCAACCGTCCGTGCTGGAACTGCAATCAGACCGGGCATTGGCAGAGCAACTGTCCTTACCCGCCAAAGAAGGGCAACCAGGGAAACGTCCGTCAGGGGCGTGTTCATTACACAACTGTGGAGGCAATCCCTGCTGGTGAGGTAGTCACAGCTGGTAAGTTTCTGGTCAATCAACATGATGCACTAGTGCTTTTTGATTCTGGAGCATCGCATTCTTTTGTGAGTTCTGAATTTGTATCTAAGCATAGCATCAAGACCATCACACTTGATAAGGGCAGTTATTGTATTAGTGCTGCGGGAAATGATATTTCCACCAATCAAGTGGTTTTGGGGGCAACTCTGGAGATAGGAGGTCGTCAGTTTCTTGCTGATCTGGTTGTTTTACCCGGTGTGGGCATAGATGTAATTCTGGGGATGAAGTGGATGAGCGGTAATGGAGTTCTTATTGACACCACCACTCGGGTAGTGATGTTGAAGGACCCAGATACCAAGGAGGCATTTTTAGTGCAACTCCCTCGTGATATTCAAATCCGTAGCACTGTAAATGCAGTCATCTCTAAGGCTATTCAGGATATTCCGGTGGTGTGTGAGTTTCCGGATGTTTTTCCTGATGATCTACCCGGGCTTCCTCCGGATCGGGATGTGGAGTTCAAAATTGAATTGATTCCAGGCACCGCTCCTATCTCTAGGAGACCTTATAGGATGCCGCCTAATGAATTAGCTGAGCTTAAGACCCAACTAAATGAGTTGTTGCAGAAGGGTCTTATTCGCCCTAGTTCTTCTCCTTGGGGTTGTCCGGCTATCTTTGTGAAGAAGAAGGATCAATCCTTGCGCATGTGTGTGGACTATCGTCCCCTAAATGCGGTGACTATCAAGAACAAATACCCTCTTCCTCGCATCGACATCTTGTTTGATCAGTTGTCTAAAGCTAAGGTATTCTCCAAGATTGATTTGCGATCTGGGTACCATCAAATCAAGATCCGTCCCGAAGATATACCTAAAACGGCTTTCTCGACGAGGTATGGGTTGTATGAGTACCTTGTCATGTCCTTCGGGCTTACAAATGCGCCTGCTCATTTCATGTATCTTATGAATTCGGTGTTCATGCCCGAATTGGACAAGTTTGTAGTGGTCTTCATTGATGATATCTTGGTATATTCTTGCAATGAAGAGGAGCATGCAGAGCATCTGCGTGTCGTGTTGTCGCGTTTGCGCGAACATCAGCTTTATGCTAAAATTAGCAAATGCGAGTTTTGGCTAAAGAAAGTACCTTTCTTGGGCCATGTCTTATCTGAAGAAGGCATATCGGTGGATCCGGCTAAGGTGCAAGAGGTGCTGGATTGGAAAGTTCCAACTTCGGTACACGAGGTTCGGAGTTTTCTTGGTCTGGCTGGGTATTACCGTCGATTCATTCCGGAGTTCTCCAAAATATCCAAGCCTATGACTCGTCTACTTCAGAAAGATGAGAAGTTTGTGTGGACACCTGAGTGTGAAGAGGCATTCCACAAGTTGAGGACACTGTTGACATCAGCTCCTGTCCTAGCTCAACCGGATATCGAGAAGCCTTTCGATGTCTTTTGTGACGCATCAGGCATTGGTTTAGGCTGTGTGTTGATGCAGGAAGGTCGCGTTATCGCGTATGCCTCGCGCCAACTTCGAAAGCATGAGGTCAATTACCCCACTCATGACTTAGAATTGGCAGCAGTTGTTCATGCTTTGAAAATCTGGAGGCATTATCTGCTGGGTAATCTGTGTAATATCTACACCGATCATAAGAGCCTCAAGTATATCTTCACTCAACCTGAACTGAACATGCGGCAGCGAAGGTGGCTTGAGTTGATTAAAGACTATAATCTCCAAGTGCACTATCATCCGGGCAAGGCAAACGTGGTGGCGGATGCCTTGAGTCGGAAAGCGCACTGTCACTCAATCCAAGTGGAAGATCCGTTGTTGTCACATCTTATGCATCCACTTGTGCTCAACCAGATTTCTCTGGAAAGTACCATTCGCAATCGAGTCATCGAATTGCAGCAGACAGATGTAGGCATCTACCATATCAAGCGAAAGATGAAAGAAGAGGAAACCAAGCATTTCCGGGTTGATGAAAACGGAATTCTTTGGTTCAAGGATCGACTTGTGGTCCCAAAAGACCGCGAGCTGCGAAATCAGATCTTATCTGAAGCTCATTCATCCAAAATGTCTATCCATCCTGGTAGTAGCAAGATGTATCAGGATCTGAAACCTTTGTTTTGGTGGACAAAGATGAAAAAGGAGATAGCGGCTTTCGTCGCTCGCTGTGACAATTGTTGTCGCGTGAAGGCTGTTCACATGAAAGCTGGTTTGCTTCAACCCTTGTCCATTCCTGGTTGGAAATGGGAAGAAGTCAGTATGGATTTCATCAGTGGACTCCCAACTTCTGTTAAGGGTTATGACTCTATCTGGGTGGTTGTGGATCGTTTGACCAAGGTTGCTCGATTTATTCCAGTCCGAACTGATTATCGTCCCCATCAGTATGCGGAGTTGTATTTCGAGCACATTGTTCGTCAGTATGGTGTGCCTCGAACAATCATATCTGATCGTGGACCACAGTTCACTGCTCGTTTTTGGGAATGTCTTCATGAGCAGATTGGTACTCACTTGGTCCGCAGCTCTGCTTATCACCCTCAAACAGCAGGTCAAACTGAACGAGTTAACCAGATCCTTGAAGATATGTTAAGGGCATGTGCTCTCTCATCAAAAGGTTCTTGGGTCAAGTGGTTGCCATTAGCTGAGTTCTCCTACAACAACAGTTATCAGGAGAGTATCAAAATGGCTCCATTTGAAGCCTTGTACGGTCGAAAGTGTCGAACCCCGTTGAATTGGGTAGAAGCTGGAGAGCGAAGATACTACGGCATCGATTTCGTGAACGAAGCGGAGCAGAAAGTCCGTGTTATCCAGCAACACTTGGAAGCTGCTCAAGCTCGTCAGAAAAGTTATGCTGACAAGAGAAGGAAGCCGATTGAGTTTTCAGTTGGTGACCATGTGTACATCAAGGTGTCTCCGATGGAGGGTGTACAAAGGTTCGGAGTCAAGTGAAAGCTTGCGCCTCGCTATGTGGGGCCTTATCGGATTCTCGAACGGAAAGGGAATGTGGCATACAAAGTTCAACTCCCAGTTGCGCTTCGAGCTATCTTCCCCGTTTTCCACGTATCACAATTGAAGAAGTGCCTTCGTGTACCGGAGGAACGAGTGGAAATTCGGGATATCAAGTTAAAGTCCGACTTGGTGTATGAGGAGAAACCCGTAGCGATTCTTGATCGCAAGGAACGGGAAACGCGTAATCGTGTGGTTAAACTCTACAAGGTGTTGTGGAGCAACCACGGGGAAGAAGATGCCACTTGGGAGACGGAGGATTATTTAAAAGAAGTTTACAAAACCTTCTTCGAAAATCAGTAAGCTTTCAAATCTCGGGACGAGATTTTTGTAAGGGGGGAGGGCTGTAACACCCCAGTGTTATGGTTGCATCAAGCATGTGCATAGCATGAGCATCATCATTTATATAAAGCATCCATGATCATCATCTATCTTGAGACATGTCATCCTTTGTAAAAAAAAGGTGTTTTAAATTGCTTAAATAGGCTTCCTATGCTTATGTTTGAGTGAACAATGCTTGTGTTTGTGCTTAATGTCTTGGTAAATAGTTTATCTATGCTTAACTTAACCTTGGGAACAATGTTCATGTTGATCACTTCTCCAAAATAATCACTTAAGTCATACTTATGCAAATAGGCCCTAGAAACCTCTTTTGCTTAGGCTTTTAAAAAGTGTTTCATAAAATGTTTGCATGTCAAAACTTCCTACAGCAAAGTTGTAGCAAATTTTATAAGGAACAAAAGTTGTTTTATGGCCATCTCATGAAAATGATCACAACTAGCTCAAAAGTGGTCCACAAGGCAGTTTTGGGGCTGTTTTCCACACTTGGAAAATTTTCTAAGTCCCGGGTGGTTTGCAGTTTGCGTGATCGATTTTGGAAACTCCATATCTTTCAATCCAGGCCGATCTGGCCTTTGCTCTAGTTGACAAAGTTGTAGATCTCACCTAGCACTCCAAGTTTGTCAACTACACCATCTCCTAATTCGCTCTGGTTTGGGAGATAATCACCAGTGAAGTCGCTCTGTCAGTCGGCCATTGCTTTCTCTGAATCGACTTGGAGCTCGCCGACGTGGCCGACCGGCGGCAGCACAACGGCGACAATTGGCGCCCGTACGCCGTTCCTGGCCCCGCCTGTCAGCTCTCGTCGCGTGCATGACCACCACGGCGTCGCCCCGAGCGAGTGGACGCGTCCATTTCGCTCTGCCTCGCCCTCTCTCGCCTGAACCTCGCCCGCAGCAAGCTCTCCGCCGCGAGCTCACTCCGGCGAGCTCGTGTGCGCTCCTCTCTGCGTTTCCGTCCACCAAACTCCACCCAAAGCTCCGCCGTGAGCCGCTATCCAAGCTCCACCCTCTAACTCGCCGAGAAACCCACCGGTGAGCCGACATTTCTTTCTTCCCCCAAATCGGTCCGCCGTGACTCTCTTCTCCGGCGAACTCAATGCCGAGCGTTGTGAGGCTTCTCATCGGCTTTGGTTAGGTCCTAGAGGTAGCTTAGGTCCTTAGCGAGCTTTTGCGCCACCTGGTGGACGCTCTACCGGGTTCTCCGTCGCCGGACACGGTGCGCAGCGCCGCCGTGCTTCCGCCGGAGTTGGGTCCTCTCGTGGCCAGCGCTTTCCACAGGGATCCAGGCCAAGCCGCGTACCTAGGAAGCTTCGCCCTAGTCTGCTGGTGCAGTAGAAGGCCTTAGGTCACGCTCTACCGGCCTGAGGGCTCCGGCGTAACGCCGAGCACCTCCGCCGAGCCGCCATTGCCGACGGTGAGTCCCTTCCGGTGGCTCCGCCGCGGCAAAAGTGGGGTCAATCGAGTCGTTAGGGTTTGGGGATCACGTTGATGCCCTGGGTTTGGCCGGAGACCTCGCCGTCGCGGAGAAATCGCCGGCGAAGATCGCCTCGGCCGTGAGGAAGAAGAGCCTGACGGGTGGGACCCCCTGTCAGCGACTCTCTCTTTCCCTCCTTTTCTTTTATTCAAAATCCTGATTTTTGGCCTTCTTGCAAAAATCATATCTCCTGTTTCTGAGATCCAAAAATTGTGAAACAAATTTTGTGTTGTTTCTTGAGATGGCTAGTATTTAATAAAAATATAAAATGAATCATGTTTTCTGAGAAATTATTTATTAAGGATTTAATCTTGTTATTCATGGATAAATGCATATCTCTGGTTTTACTGATTAGTTTGCTCTGAAATTTTTATGGTGCTCTTTGCATGGCATCAGAATGCTCTGATAATTATTTCATGATTTTTGGAGCACTGCAGTTGTGATATGTAATTTGTGTTTGAAATATGGCTTGTTTCTTTAATGAAATCACATAAAATAATTAGTGCTTATGCTGGTGCTCTATTTTGGTGGTCAGCTTGTTTGTGGTATTCCTAAGATATAAATAATCTGAAATCTGCTGTTGATATTATATAAGTCATGTCTATGAATTTATGAAATAAATGCCTTGATACATGTTAAATGCATATCTTTAATTTGGCATGTGCATTGGTCCTGAAATTTTTATGGTGATAATCTGATGTTATACTTGTGCCTCTGTAATTTTTGTAGATTTTTCTGAGCACTTTAACTAATATCTTGTAAATATGCCTTACCTAAAATTAATGAACAAATGCCTTGTTAAGTAATTGTTTTGGGGTTTTCAACTGATGATTTGGTGATCTTATATTATGTTTGTGTTCATGAGTCAGATGGTTGGCATAGTTTGTGTTTTGGTCATGTCATTAAATAATTAACTATAGGGTTAAATGCTGCCTGGACAGCAAGTGAATAATGTAACTTTGCTTAATGATAATTTGACTTTCTGTGAAACTTGTATAAAACAAAGTTGTTCTAAACTTGTTGAACTAACTGTGGTTTAAATTTGAGGTCATTTGGCCAAGTAGTTTAAAAGTTATAGCTGTTCCAAGTTGGGTTCCAGAAATAGGGGTTCTCTGTTTTTCTGGGACAGAATCTGGAACTTTGTTAAAATGACTAATTTAATGTTTGAATCTTGCTGTCATGTTTAAAGATGAGTTGTAGACAATTTCCTAAGCTTTCCAGAATGTCCTTACTCATGTTTGTTGGACCTGTCTATCTATACTTATGATTTATTTACTGAGCATACTTGTTTTATGTTGCTTGCTGCTTTAGTGCCATGATAGGTTTTGGGTTATGTTAACTTGTTTATTCATGTGAGTTAGTATAACTCTTGCTCCGTAAATGAGTGTCCAGTGAGTTGCTTGTGTTGTTAAGCATTCATCTGTAGCATGTGCACTTTCTCATTCATCGAGCATGCAATAGGTGCACCGGACGTGGCAGTTTCCTTCGAGCTCCAAGCGAACCCCGAAGGCCAGGAAGGCAGCCAGGAGGTGGAGGTCCAGCAAGCCGGACTCGAGGAGCCCGAAGAAGAAGTTGAGTGCCCGAGTCACGAGCCGGCATCGTTCGTGAAAGGCAAGCCCCGGAGCATTCTAAGCCTCCTCTATTTTCGAAAGTTTACTTAAATACGTTATATCTATTGATGCATTACGTATAGGAGTTGAGATGAAAATGTTGCTGCATTCTACTCTATCCTTGTCCAGATAACTTACCCTCCCTGGTTGTAGAGTTAGGTTCGAGTAGCAGCTTAGCTATGCTTTAATCGGTAGAAGTCGGGTGATAATCTGTCATCCGCGCGATATAGGGTTGTGTCGGGTCACGATGGTTTATATGTGCTATCGTGGATGGAACCTGATCAAATTGACTTAAGCCGGGCGGAGTTTTGCAAGTGTGTAGTAACTCCGTCTGTGGCAGCTAAGGACCGATCGTTGCACGTCCTCTTGTCATGTTGAACGCATGCCTGACACTTAGTTGGCCGGATAACTCGTTCCGACCGCGAAGCCGAGTAGTATGACTCAGGCCGGAAGACCGGCAAGTATAAAGTGCGCACTACCGGAGGAAGTGCGGTGTGCGGGGGACCATTGGCGTAAGTCCAAAGGCAGGTGAGTTAAAATTCCTGACCTCCCTGGCAGAGTGGTAGCCCTGGGAGTGCGGCGCTGATCGGAGCCGCGATTCCTGAGTTGTACCAAAGGTAACCCGTTGGCTCTCCGGCAGGGGATGCTTGGGTGAGTGCTAGGAGTAAACCTCCAGCTGGATAGGAATTCGATTCGAATCGCCGTCTCTCCCGGTTAGTGAGAACTTGACAGAGCAGCGGCAAACGTAGCATTCACTAATGAACTTGGTTCATGATAATGATGATAGCAAGAAGAACATATGATGAAATTTGATATGGTTACTATTGTTTGTAATAATCAAGTGATGTGTTGTAGTACAGGTGCTAATCTAGTGGTAGGCTGTTGATAAATAAATTGATGCTCTTAAAAGGATTTAGTTGTAAGTTAAGCTTTTGGCAAAAGGTGAGTCAACCAGCTCCACTTAAAATTTAGCCTTGCATGATCCTTGGTGTCTTTTGTGTTTTACTAGACGGGTAAGTCTAGCTGAGTACATCCTCGTACTCAGGGTTTATTCCCACCTGTTGCAGATGATATCTTCTATGACGGTTTCTGCAAGACCTGTCTCCATCCCGCTGGGGATGAGGACTAACCGTTGGGCACGGTTCTCTAATCTTCTCATCTATGATGCTTTTGGAAGGATGACCTAGACTCTGGCAGTAACAAACTTGTGAACTGAACTTTGAACAAGTGTGTGTACTTATTTTGCTTCCGCTACTTCGAACATGTGTTGTAATAACTTAATACTCCGATGTGGTGCCGCTTCGACGGCAATGAATGACTATGTAACATTCGTTGTGTTTATGTTGAACTATTACGATCTTGGTTTGTTGCGAGTTGGTTTGAAGTCCTTCGTGATTTCGATTGACTACCGGGATTATATGGGCTCAAGTCTAGAAACTTGATTGTTTGACGATCGTTTCTGCACTTGAACTCTTATAATTTGGTCGGTTCTGTGACAACAACCATCTCGATGTAGGGGCGATCAGACTCCGTGATTTGCTGGCGACTGGATTGCCAAAATTAGAGGTTGGGATGCGATTGAGGCTCATCGGCTACACCTATGGGATTGTCGCGCCCGCAGGGGGCCATCAACCGTGACAGTGGAACCAACGTTCACACACGGGTGCATGTCAGAGGCTGGTCAGATGACGCTAGGGCCAGGTGCACAGCAACGTGGGACAGAAGGTGACCCTCCAGTAGAGACAGAACGAGCTAAAACAGTGTCCTTCATAGTGGCTCGCCAGTGGCCATGATAGGCACGTCGCCAGAAAGTGGCATGATGCTCCCCAGCATTAGCCGGTGAATGGCCACGCTTCGTGCCCGCCATGACCAGCCAGGCCTCAGGGCAGTTGTGAGCTTGACGACCTTCACGGCGGCACATGCGACAACATGACGGGTTGCGACAATCTACCTTGACATTGTCGTCACTGAGGAAGTTGAAGCAATGCCCAACAAGGTCTGTAGGGACCAGCCACGACTATGTTGGGGAAGGCTTGCGGCACCAAGCCTGCGGGACTGCACCTCCAAGAATCCCTAGAGGTCCAGCTCCACCAAGAGTCGTACCGGGTGAACAACAAGTGAGCGCAGTTGAGTAGTAGAGGCTAGGGGTCTCTGTCCTCACTAGGGTGAGTGCCATTCGCGTCTACCACGGAGCCACCCAGAGCGTGGTGATGACACTAACAAGGACGGCGGTGAGGCCTGCTCTGATGGCTATGAACGTCTGTGGCCGCAGCCTCAGGTCTGCGTTGGCCGCATTCAGAAGGCACCGGGCTCATAGAACCGAATGATGCCTCCAAATCCGTGAAGGAGAGCTTCTCGCCCCAGTCAAACCCAAAGGCAGCCGGCGAAAAGGGCTCCAAGTCGGGGTTGAGAGCAACCGACGGCGAGGGAGTCAGGCCCAGGGCCTCCTCGACCTCATCCGGCCAGGTGCAATGCGAGGTGGAGCCGCATTCCATTCCTAGGAGTAGGTTGTGGGGCACAGGTGGGAAGGGGTGGTGGGTGGTGTGGGGGTGGTGGTGGGAGGTAGGCCTATTGGCCAGTAGATAGTGGCCCCATACAACTTTAGGTAAGTGTGAGTTTGCATACATCAAATGAATAATTTTAACACATGCATCACAAATTTGATTCATGCAGGGACCATTGGATCTACTTCATCATTCACCACAAGGATGGAAAGTGCTGGTCCTAGACTCTACAAATTACAATCCTTGAACTTATGCAACATCCGTGACCATCTTAGAGCGGTAAGTCAGATATGTTGATTTGTACTTTTATTGATGAGATCAAGTATGAGAATAACATAGTCATTCTTTTTGAGATCATAGGGTATATAGGTTTTATAAGATTAAAGGCAAAAGATGCGAGCCATCAAAACCAGGGCAGTCATTGCAAATGTTTTATAAATGGCCGGTACGTATGTAAAATTATGAATACATAAATACATATCATATCATACATGTTGCAACTAATATCCGTAATTACCACTTGCTAATTATATATAGTGCCACAAGCAACCAGCGCGGTCCTATGTGGATTCTATGTGTGCGAGTTCATGTGAGAGAATAGACAATACATCAGTAACCCTTCTAAGGTAATATATAGTAATAGTTATTTATGTAGTTCTTTCATTGAAGTTACAAATCTATTATCTATTGTAATAAATATATGGTGTTTATAATCTTCCTTTCTAGAAATATGATGTAAAAAAGGCGAAGCACATGACCCAAGGTGCTTTATACAATATAGTTGAGAACCTGTGTACATTCATCTTGAAAGAAGTCATTCCACGCGAAGGAAAATATCATGATGCTACCAGCGTCTTAGCAAGACCAGACTACAGAATGCTAACAGAGATTAGTAGGCTAAACCTTAGTTGTGATGACTATTAAAGTAGAGGTAGAAACTTTGATGTATATAATGTGTGATGTATATACATTTTACTTTATGTTTGTGAGCACAAAGTTTATGTATATAAATGTATGATATAATTAAATTGTTTGTTCCTATAGTTGACATGATCCAATAGGTTTAACTAGTGTGTATATATATATATGGAAATTCCTTTGTACACGTACGTGTAGTTACTCTCATCTTCAATAAACTACATTGTGTATGGGAAACTCCTTTCTACACGTACGTGTAGTTACTCCCACCGATCGAGTCACGAAGAGAGGTGTAATCTTATCGGATCACAATGTACAGATCGCTACCCATTAGGAGTATATAATTAATTATTAATTTATTTATTTTAGATATGGTCATCATCCACGGATCCACCCCGCCGCCCCCTCAGGCCATTAGTAGATCCGAAATTAGCGGCTTCCACCGCTTATATTTTGCTCGTCCATCGAAAGTGATCCGAAATTTTCTAGTTCAAAAGTAGCAGAGGCTTAGCCTCTCAGGTTTCCCGTGCGCCGCCGCCATCCCTGCCGTTTTCCTCTGCTGTCGCCGGTGGCCATGCTGTGCTGGTAGAGCCGGGATCTGCTGCGCGTCCGTGCACCTTGCAGCCATGCTCGTCACCTACTTCCGAGCGGTCCGGTGTGTTGCCGACGTACTCGTCCAGTTCTCGAGCCTCCAGCCCTGCACCATGCCGCCTGGTTTGTAGAGCTGACGCTGCCGCTGCCCACCGACCACGACGAAGGCGACGAGCTCAAGTTACAGCGGAGCATCTCTGCATCCGGCTCCCCATCCCTGCACACTGACTCTAGGCTGCGACCACTCCCTCTCCGACGCATGCCTTAGACTCCGACCCCCCGATCTGTGGGACGATGCTACCTGCCTCCGTCCATGCGTGCCGCAGGTTCTGTTTTCCTAGCAGCCGGCCGCCGGGTTCGTCTTCCCCTTCCGTGCTAGCGTCGTCGACGACCTCAAATCCATGTGGCCTGCCCATGGCCCTCGGCCATCTGTTCCGGTTCCAGATCGTCATACTTCCCGTTATACATGTGTATGTTATCATATTGTCCATAGAATTTGAAAATATACATACGCTTTACGCATAAACGTGTATGTATTTATACTAATGTGTAGAATAATATATGTACCAATATACTCCTTATAAGGTCTCACATTATGTAACAGACATGTTGTATATCTGCTTTTATACATATATACTTACTTCTAAAAAGTATGTATATATACTCCCATCTAAAAAGTATGTATGTATATATTCTTGTCAAAAAAGTATGTGTATATACACTCCCATTCAAAAAAGTATCTGCATATACTTCCATCCAAAAAGTATATATATACTCCCATCCAAAAAGTGTATACAATGGCTATGCAGTGCATATATTATTTTTATTTGTTCCACTAAACTATATATATGTACGACATGCCATGCTCTGTTGTTTTGTATATCTCCGTACGTGGTTTAGTATACACTTATACTATGTAAAACCTGACATATGTATGCATGCATACTCTATTCCGAAAAATATGTATAAATACTTCATTTCAAAAAGTATATACAGAAACTCTATTCCAAAAAAGTATATAGGTATAGATACTCCATTCCAAAAAAAAAATGTATATACTTACAGATACTCCATTCCAAAAAATATATATAAATACTCTATTATATATAAAAATTATGTGCATATACTCCATTTCAAAAATAATATGCATAAATACTATACTTTAAAGTATGTACACGTACTCCAATCTGTTGTACCATTTTTCTCGTTGGCATTCAAAATTCAAATGCGCAATGCATGCACCCGTCTCTTCCCTATTGGATTTCTAACTACCCGCTACTTTTCTGGTTGGCATTCTCAATATCAAATGCGCCATGCATGCACCGTGTCTTCCCTAGTGGATTTTTGACGGACCCGTAAGGAGGTACGAGTAGATACACGCACGTGTAAAAATATATATAATATAGAATAGGGTTTGGTGGGAACATTTGAAAAAGACGGGAACATTTGAAAAACTTAATACAGGCGGTTGGGTTAAGAGAACCGCTAGTGGAAACCTATTTCCACTAGCGGTTAGCTCCGCCTGCGGAAACAGGTTTCCACCGCCAGTGGGAAGTTTTATTTTCACTGGTGTCTAGTACCGGCGGGTCTGAGAAATGCCTATAGAAATAGGTTTGGAACCGCTTGTACATAGCTTCATTGCCCAAGTGATAATTTCAAATAGAGGGAGTAGTATATATTCACAGAGTGCCTAGAAACTCTCACGTTCAATAGAGAAAAACAAAAAAGTACTTGACCAATCATCTATGCTATGACCAATTTATAATAATCATCTTGATCAAGAAAATATCTGACCAATTGTTTCCAAGCGCACAAAAAGGAAAGTCCTTAGCAATTGTCATCGATTGGATCTTGTGATCTATCTATCTTTCTATGTATCTTTACCAATATACAGATATATTCATACAGTGTTTATAGGCTGACGATAAATAGACAAAAAGAAAAATATTTGACCATCCATCTATGCTAGGACCAATTATAATATTCATAGCTAGAGTCGTTTTGAGACAGGTGCCAATGTCATATAAAACAAAAATAAAAGGAATTGTAGAGATTTTGATATTTAAAATTTAGAAATTGAAACAACATTAGACGTTTACATGATCTCTAACAAAGCTGTAGTTAACACAACAAGTTTTTTTTATAAAAACTTTTAAAGTTCGAAATATTCGTTTCAAAACTCTTACTGCCAAACTATTTGACCGAGTTGTGATAGGAGCTGCAAAGAGCAGCCAGTAGTCTAGGACTAGAAGCAGCAAAGACATGTTGAGAAAAAAACCACAACTAACTAAACCAGTAGTACTCCATCTGTTCTATAATATAGTGTATTCTATAAATTTTAAGGCAAATTAAGATAGAACATAAAAGACACATGTATCCTCGCTTTATTTCCTAATCAGACCCTATAATCAACTTGATTAATGATGATGGCTGATAAATGGAAAATATTTAATACAAAATTAGGTTTTGTCCTCTAGAATGTATTATATTTGAGGACAAATTTTTAATGCTAGAATGAACTATATTATGGAGTAATTTTATTTAGTATAAAATATATGCAATAACCTTGGTCCGAAAGAAAGCTAAAATTCAGGCCCCTCAATTATAGCAGGTCCCTTAGATAAAACATAGTAGGATACTACTCAAAGAAAAGAAAGTGATACATATCTCAGGAATAAATGGGCAATCAAATATTAAATGAATTATTGTTTGTTCTTCGTAAATGTTTGCGTATCGTGCTACATGTCTAGCAATATCCATCTCCACTATGGGGGTGTTTGGGACTGTAGTTATTAATTAAGTTGTTTCCTATTACATGTTTCCTATTTATACAACAGTATACACGATTAGAACATAAGGTTGCCAAGCACCACCTGCTAATCATGATGCGTGGGACAGAAAAGATCCTACTTTTGGTAATAGCATGTGCCATAGTTTTTCTGCAACGACCAGTGATGGGGAAATTTCCGACATGTACCGCCACACAGAAGAGAGAGATTCTGGCGCGATGTAGATTATTCATTAAGCACTTAGAGGCCAGCGTTGACGTAAACAGTCCCTGCTGTGATGCAGTGAGAATGGTGCCAAATAGGAACATGCTCTGTGTCATCTCCCTACTTACACCTCTTGAGAAGAAGGGGTTCAACCAAAAGAGAATCATGTCTCTTCAAAACCTCTGCAAACCTCGTCCTGATGAGGTAAGAAACGTCAGTTGCTGATCCATTCTATGCTAATATATAAATCAAAAGTGTCGTGTTAAGCGAATATTAAATTTTATTCTTGTTCTACGTTCCAGACCATGGTGTAAACTGCAGGCAGAGCGCCAGACAAGATCGACTGGATAGTCAATAAAACCTGTAAAATTTATGTTGTCATAGAATATAAATCG
Source organism: Sorghum bicolor (assembly GCF_000003195.3). Taxonomy (NCBI): domain Eukaryota; kingdom Viridiplantae; phylum Streptophyta; class Magnoliopsida; order Poales; family Poaceae; genus Sorghum; species Sorghum bicolor. The sequence continues at coordinate 10,023,688 of NC_012874.2, forward strand.
AGAAAGAGATCAGCATTTCATAAAGGCATCCGGTGTCAATTTTCCTCCGTTGGACTTTCCTCAGAGCATATCCAATTTGATAAATGACTTCTTGTCCATAATTTTTTTAGCAAAATGAGAATAACCCTCTCCAATAGTTTGTCATCCCAACTCCCCATCTTTTTCAACATGGCATATCTCCCTGTCTAGCACGCAAATATATGCGCGGGCTCTGTGCTTGGCATCGGTCTTTCTCCTCATGCTTAGCGTGGCTCTTAATTCGCTTAGCGGGGTTTTTGGAAACGAATTGCCAAACAGTTGGAGATGAGATCTTTTTTATCACCATATTATTTTAGGAGTTGGCAAACAACAAGATTTTAGAAACAAATTTTGTCAAACGGTTGAAGATGCTTGCATTTGGTTTCGAAAAAAGTGAGAAACATTTAGAAACTTGTGATCTATCTATCTATCTGTCTATTTGTCTGTCTGTTTGTCTATCTCGCCAATATAAATATATATATAATAATAAAATCTCTATAAATTCTCACGATAAATATAGAAAAATAAAAATACTTGACCATCCATCTATGCTAGGACCAATTTATAATCATTCGATAAAAAGGTATCAGGCCAATTATTTCCCAGCAAAAAAAGCTAAGTCCTTTTGCAACAGGTGCATGCCAATTGTCATCAATGGGATTGGATACCCAAGTCTACAACAAAAACTAACTACTGAGAATTCAAAATATAAAATTTAGAAATTTCAAATGACATTGGACATTGGACACAATATCTATACCAAAGTTCTTGTCAATGCAGTCTACAACTTTGCAGTTGATAAATTTTTTATTTGGAAATATTTAGAGTCCCAAATATTTGTTCCAAAATTCTCAGATTTTGACAATTAAATTTTTGAAAAACATGGCAGAAATGCATGCTTTTGTTAATGGAAAAAATCTACCTTTGAAAATATTTCATGTACTACATTGCTGCATGATCGGGCATTAGCACCGGTCGGGAAGGGCCTGTTGCCCCGGTTCCCGAGCCGGTGCTGCCCTTCCCAGACAAAAGGCCCACCCTTTAGTCCCGGTTATGGCAACCGGGGCTAAAGGCTCCCCTTTAACACCGGTGTTAAAGGGTTCTGCCAGGGCTGCCACGTTGCAGGACCCTACCAACCGGTGTTAAAGGGTTTCTTTTTCTTTTTTTTTTGGTTCACTTCTTCGGTTCTGTTTATTGTTTATATATAATATATAATAATAGGTTTTTCAATATATGTTTTGCTGATACAATAATATATTTATATTACACGCATATTAAGCATATATAAATGAAAATTATAGGCTTAGCTTAATAATTAAGCTTTGCCTATAATAAAATGAATAGACCACATCAAAAATTAAATAGATATGTAAAAAGCTTTATATATATATAGTTTTATATGTACAAAATTCGTAACACATATATACATAGAGTTTTTTCTCCTAATGTCTACAAACGATACAAATGATCATCGTTGTTTGGAATAAGAGTTTCGTTGCCGTTGAAGTGAAACTCGCCGTTTGGATTGATCACTTGGTCGCGGAGAAATCCTGCTATCGTCTCTTGGATAGCTTTGATTCAGTCTTGTTGTATGACCTTTTCCCTCAACCATTCCGTCTTTAATTTGAAATAAATAAAAAAGGTATTAGTTATCTAAGTTAATCAATATAATTCAGGAGATAATGAAAAGAGACATGTAACGTACTCTGAGCGTCTCTGTGGGTGTTTGATTGACTTGTGCCATCATGAATTTGCACACGTAATATGCACATAGATTGTTCCCCCCTTCTTGTCTTAAACACCGCTGTACGATATATATATAAAAATATTCACAACCACGACAATAAGAAGGCTAAAAGTTAGCGAAAGTTTGTTAGCTAGTAGAACTTACTTGTGGATGTATTATGTTAAGCGGCGTTTTACATCCACTGAGATGTTCACGGTCAATGAATCTTTCCCAAACTCTATACACAGCCATTGTGGATCGTGAACTAATAATTACAGAGTCATATTATGATATTTTTGTAGCTGAGATCGACATTACGTACCTTTGAATAATGTTTACCATTTGTTGATAATTTTCTTGTGGTTTTCTCATTGAGTCAAAGATTATCAACCGGTTCTTGGGAATTTCAATGACCATGAGTATCCAGTGAAAGCTGTTTTCACACACATATATATATAGTCAGTCCTATAATGTAAAATAAAATATGCATGCACTTAATAACTATATAACTCACTCGAAGTTGAAGGGGAAGAGTATTTTTTGTTTTTCTTTTTGGTTCACAAAGAACCTCATAAGATTGGTGCACACTTCTGTCTCATGATCTGCTGTCCACACTGCCTGCGGAGCCTTGAAAACAATATAAGGGTCAACGAACCCAATACTATTGTCATTTCTTATTCTGAGCTCTCTCATTTGGTGCCTGCATATATACATACAAATCCTAAGTGTGTAAGGATTATATACATGTAATTAAAGAAGTTAGAAGTATAATAAAAAGAAAAAAATACTTATAGACAAAAGCAGCTGACAAGAGATTTGTCAAGAGCGTCGAGGTGGCATAATTGGTGCAATTCTTCGAACTGCACGTATATGAGGTCATCTCCACGGAAGTAGTGATGTTGTCTAATACGAACAGAAATCCAATTCTCTCCCCTTTTAGACGCCTCAATGCACCATTTGTTTATTGCAAACATTTGTGTGCCGAGCTCGTGTAAACGCTTAGGGTCGAATAGACTCCTGCCCGGTTCATATCTTGCCCCCCATTGATCAACTACCTCGGCTTTTTCAAATGTTTGGCATCCAAGAATGGTGGCAATTTCTTCCATATTTAAACCGCTCTGTCCAATGTAACGCTCAAGCGAGTCTAGCTCAGACAACGCTAAGGATTTCTTTGGCATCAAGTCTTCATTTGAGCTGTATTGATTTGGCACAATCAAAGGGGCACCGGTTTTGATACTTCTCCGAGCTGTGGGACCCCCTTTCCTACTCTCTTCTTAGTAGGCTGTGAAGACTTGACCAGAGACCGCTCATAGTCCGAAAGTGCTGGCTTTTTCTGAGCTTCGCGTTGCTTCTTTTGATGGTCCGTCACCTTCTGCCTCAGTTCCGATGGCTTCACATAAAAGTACGGCTTTTCTAGGTTAAGCCGTTTTTTCCTATCCTCCTTTATTTTATCAAAAAATTGTTGGACCTCAGCTTTGGATGTAGCAATTACCTCCTCTTCACTCTTTTCGTAAGGTAATTTTTCTGGCGTCTTAGCTCTCTTTGCTGAGGCAGCCTTCTTTGGAGGTGGGACCGATGACTTCGGTCCTTCTTGGGCGGACCGCTTCTTACTACCTCGCTTTGGAGGCGAGGGGACCGACCGTGCACTCTTTGGAGAGGGCGGTGCAGGCGGTGGATGTGGTGGAGCCGATCTTTTTGGCGTTGGAGAACGCGGTGGAGGAGTTGGAGACCTCGATGGAGGAGTTGGAGACCTCGGTGGAGGAGGTGGAGACCGTGGTGGAGGCGGTGGCGGGGTCGGTGTGGCCACCGCAGGTGTTGGAGGAGATCCAGCATTGTCACCGCCCGCAGCACTATGATGCGCTGGGGAGAGAACTGGACTTAGGTTGGAGGAGTCCCTGCAAAGAAAACAATTACAAGTTTTGTGAGCAAACTTTTTTTTAATTTCAATACATAATAAATAATATAAGAAGTAAAATCACACACAAACCTATGCTGAGGAATAATTATGAAGTGCTTGCGCCAACAAATAAATGTCTTCTCAGCTTCACCTAAGGTCTTCTCTCCGTCTCCCCCTTCTATGTCTAGTGGCACATTGCCACAACCTTTCTCAACCCTATCAACCGAGACGCTAGCATATCCACCAGGTACTAGTCGATTATAGATTCTTGGAGTTCTCGTTCGGTCGATAGGGTTGACAACAACGATAACCACCTTTTTGGTGGCATTCCCATCTGGTACATGCAGCTCACAGGTAGTAAAAGCCTCTGTGACATCATCCACGGGGAAGTGTAGCTTCGTGTCATCCTGAATGGTTGGTACTTCCGTGGATGCGCAGCTGCTTTTCAACTGGCCTGGGGGGCTAACATTGACCTCAGGCTGTGATGTACCTTGCCCTTTCGTCATTTGACTAAGTGCTGCTTGCACTTGCCTTTGAATCTCTGCCTGCATCCATTCTTCACGAGCTTTCTCGCGCTCTTGTGACTGCAGAACAAAAGCTTCCAGGTGGCGGATCTGCTCTGCCTCCTCATCCTTCTTTCTCTGGCGGCTTCTGTAGGTATCTTGATCGGCTTGGAATGATTGCAGCCATGGAACTGCCCCATAGCCTCTCGTACGCCCACCGTGCTTAGGATTTTCAAGCGCATAGGTGAGTTCATCCTTCTCCCTGTTAGGCCTGAACTCACCAGACTGAACCGCCTCTTGTGCACGGACTAGTCTCTCTGCTGCTCTAGAGATTTCTTGGCCCCAAACTAGCGCCCCGGTGTCTGGGTCCACGCTTCCCCCATGACCGTAGAACCAATGCTTGGAGCGCTCGCTCCAATTCTTTGCTATTGTCTTGGGTGTGACCCCCCTAGCAAGCATCTCCTGTTCCATTCGGTCCCACTTGGGAACAGCACTCTTATAACCACCTGATCCCATATGATGGTGGTATGTCTTTTTACTGGCATTCTCTTTGTTTCTAATGGCTCGTTCCTCGCCCTCTTCTGATGTTTTGTACTGCACAAAGTCATCCCAGAAGGCCCTCAGCTTTACATATTGCTTGAGGTTGAAATTAGGAGTCTCATTTTTCTTGACATATTTATTGTACAAAGTCTTCTTCCAATTCTAGAACAGTACTGCCATCTTCTTCATAGTCCAGTCATAAATTCGCACCTTCAACTCTTCATCGTTGGTGTCGAAGGTGAAAACGTCTGTGACGGCTTTCCAAACTAACTCCTTGTCACGATCAGAGACAAAATTGATCTCAGGAGCACCTCGCTTCTCTCTCCATTCACGAGCACTGATCGGTATTTGATCTCTCACAAGATATCCACAGTGACTAACATATTTATTTGCATGCTCACCAAGTGGTCTGCCTGTAGCTATCTCAAACTCAGAGATTACATAGCGGCCCTCCAACGGCTTCTTTGGCCCTCGTGGAGGTACGCTTCTCCCCGTAGAGGTCGATCCAGAAGGCTACACGTAGATATAGAAACAAAAATACTAAATTAATAACCAAGTAATAAGTCTAAAACCTAATGTAAGAGATGCATTAATTATATATGTTTACATTTACATACCTCGCCAGTATTTTCTTCTTGTTGCACGACAAGTTGTTGCTCAGGGGCATTGCCCTCTTGTTGCTCACTACGATTGCCTTGCATGATCTCGTGGTAATCAACAAAGTACTGACTACCGTCGTCGATCATATTTTGAATGGCATCTTCCATATAATCAGGATCATCATGATGACGGTCAGCCATTTCTATGTCTGCAACCATATATATATATATATATATATATATATATATATATATATATATATATATTCTATATAAGATAAGAAATACACTAGAATAATATACTAAAAAACAATACTAGAATAATAGTACAAACAATAATATATACAAAACCTAGAAAAAATTTGGTGGCTAAACACTACTAGAATATATATTAGAGACTTATATACTACTACAAATTGGAGTGCTCTAAAAATAATACTAGAATCTTTTAAGCCATGTAATACACTAGAATAATATACTAAAAACAATACTAGAATAATAGTACAAACAATAATATATACAACACACTAGAAAATAAAATATGATACAAGAATAATACAAGAATAATATACTACAAATATATACTAAAAATACTACAAGAATATATATTACAAGAATACTACAAGAATAATGAAAGAGTTGGAGTGCTCTAAAAAATAATACTAGAATCTTAAGCCTAGTAATACACTAGAATAATATACTAAAAGAATAATACTAGAATAATAGTACAAACAATAATATATACAAAACACTAGAAAATAAAATAGATATTAGAGACTTATATACTACTAGTACTACTACAAATGAAAGTGCTGGAGTTCTCCAAAAATAATACTAGAATCTTAAGCCGAGTAATACACTAGAATAATATACTAAAAGAATAATACTAGAATAATAGTACAAACAATAATATATACAAAACACTAGAAAATAAAATATAATACAAGAATAATACAAGAATAATATACTACAAATATATACTAAAAAATAATACTACAAATAATATACTAAAAAAATAATACTACAAAATAATACAAGAATAATATTAATATATTACAAATATATACTAGCATAATATAATTTATAACAGGTCAACACTACACTTATACTAATGTACTAAAAACTATTACTAGAATAATATACTAACATCATGCATTATTTTTTAGTGTATATATATATACTTAATATATATACTAGCTAGCATTCATTAATTATTATTTTTATGTAAAAATATATAGAAATCACTAAAATTGCAAAGTGATTGGCATATAATTCATAACATTTATTTATTTTATATATATAAACTGCAGTGGAGTATTTATTATATATATATGTATATATCGATCTCGGTTTTGGATTATACATGGCGTGTGGACGCGCGGGGCCGGGCGTGGAGAGGCGTAGATGGTGGCGCTGGTGGAGATGGTGGTCGCGGCGGCGGCGCTGGAGATCGGCGAGGTCGCGCGCGGGCAGATGAACGGGCGGCGGCGCTGGATACGATGAACTCGACGAAGACGAAGATGAACTGCTCAGATCCAGGGCGCCCATGACTTAAATAGAGGCGGACCCTTTAACACCGGTCCGTGGCTGGAACCGGTGCTAAAGGGCCTTTAACACCGGCTGGTGTTACGCGCCGGTGTTAAAGGGTCCCCTTTAACACCGGCGCGTAACACTAGCCGGTGTTAAAGGGTCCCTTTAGCACCAGTTCCAGCCACGGACCGGTGCTAAAGGGTTCTAGGCGGGCTCGGGCGGGGTCCTGAAAATTTTCAGGACCCTTTAGCACCGGTTCCCACTATGGGCCGGTGCTAAAGGCCCTGTTTTTTACTTTAGGTCATTTTAAAGTGTTTATATATACAGTTTATATTATAAATTGTATAGTAAATTAAATATTTTGGATAATATTTTTTAAACAGTGACATATATTGTAATTTTTTTAATGTACACATGAAAATTTTTAACCTTAAATATCTTGCTGTATATTTATAATTTGCAATGATTTTGCACGAAATGTTTAGTATTTTGTTAATGCAAAAATATATTATTCCAATAAATTTACAAAAAATTTATCCAATCAACTGGAAATCTATTTTCATATCATATTGACGTTAAACTTTTTATTTTTGTTATTTATTACTCGGAATGGTAGTAGGGTATAGTTTAAATCAAATAAAAAATCTATTTATCATATAAAAATATATATCTTGATGAACACACCCTTTGACCAAACCCTAGATTGTCCCAAATGGAAAAGTCATGAATACAAAGTTTGTTACACTCATCAAGTTGTACATTTTGTCTAATGGTCAACTTTACATTTGGAAAAGTTTGAACCACTGAATTTTGAATTTTCAGAGAATTCATAGCCACGCACCGGTTTCGGAACCCTAGATGGTCTCGAATGGAAAAGTCATGAATACCAATATTGTTCCACTCATAAAAATCTACATTTCATATATATACCATTTTTGCATTTGAGAAAGTTTTGGGAAGGTGTAGTTGAAAATCCACAATTGACACATATAGTTTCATATAGTTTGTGTGATATTCAAGATTTGGTGGGTATTGTTAACTTAAACTTTCTCAAATGGAAAAGTTATGTATATAAAAAGTTTAGATCTTGAAGATATCTAACAACTTGGTATTCAAAATATTTTCATTTGAAGTAATTTAGTTTGTCATTTGACCAAGTTTGACCAAAACCCGTCTTGGATTTTATAGAAATGTAATTAGGATTGGCTCAAAATTATCCAAATGGAAAAATGGACAATATATAAAATATAGATCTTGATGATCTCTAACAACTTTGTATTCAAACTTTTTTCATTTGAAGTCATCAAATGGGCCATTTGACCAAGTTTGACCAAAGTCAAAGCATTGGTTTTTACAAACACACCCTTTGACCGAACCCTAGATTGTCCCAAATGGAAAAGTCATGAATACATAGTTTGCTAAACTCATCAAGTTCTACACTTTGTCTAATTGTCAACTTTTCATTTGGAAAAGTTTGAACCACTGAATTTTGAATTTTCATAGAACTCATAGCCACGCAGCGGTTTCGGAACCCTAGATGATCTTGAATACAAAGTCATGAATACAAAGTTTGTTACACACATCAAAATTCACAATTCTTAAATATAGTTTCATACAAAGTCAAGCCGACACAACAGTGAACTTCTTCTTGACGTATGACCCATGGTTATGATCCTGCCATAACCATGGAGTATCCTCATTGTTTAACAGAATGCTTGGGTCTTTGTTGACTATAAAGGGCGGAATTCGATCATCCCTTTCGTAATCGCCTGACATGTCTGACTTGTCCTCAATTCCGACAATGTTTCTTTTCCCAGAAAGGACAATGTGGCGCTTTGGCTCATTGATGATTGAGTGGTCATCATTTTTTCCTCTCTTTGGTTTCGTAGACATATCTTTGACATAGAACACCTGACTCACGTCTGCAGCAAGGACGAATGGTTCGTCTTTGAACCCACTATTGTTAAGGTCCACGGTTGTCATCCCATACTCCTTGTCGACTGTTACCCCATCTCCGGTCATCTTCACCCATTGGCACCGGAACAAAGGAACTTTAAAATTAGCTGCATAGACTAGTTCCCATATGTCTTCTATGCGTCCATAATATGTTTGTCTGTTCCCATTTGGATCCGTGGCATCCATGCGTACACCACTATTTTGGTTGGTGCTCCTTTTATCATGGCCAACTGTGTAAAATGTGTTACCATTTATCTCGTACCCTTTGTATGTGAGGACATGCCATGATGGTTGCCTGGCCAACAAATAAAGTTGCTCATCAATGTTTTCATCACCTTGACATTTTTTGCACAACCAATCGCCAAAAGTTTCCATGTGCTGACGCATTATCCAAGCTTCATTCTTCCCGGGCCACTGGGACCGTAGGAAATCTTTGTGTACCTCAACATATGGTTCCACCAATGAGGAGTTCTGGAGAACTGTGTAGTGTGCTTTATTGAAGTAATCGTTTCTCGTACCAATATATGTTTTCTTCCCAAGTGTTCCCTTTCCGCTGAGTCTGCCCTCGTGTCGAGATTCAGGAATGCCAATTGGGTCAAGGTCTGGAATAAAGTCAACACAGAACTCTATGACCTCCTCTGTTCCGTAGCCCTTGGCAATGCTTCCTTCTGGCCGGGAATGACTATGGACATATTTCTTTAGGACACCCATGAATCTCTCGAAGGGGAACATGTTGTGTAGGAACACAGGACCGAGAATACGAATCTCTTTGACCAGATGAACTAGGAGGTGTGTCATGATATCGAAGAAGGATGGAGGGAACGCCAACTCAAAGCTGACGAGACATTGAACGACATCATTCTGCAGAGTAGCTAGTTGCTCTGGATTGATTGCCTTCTGAGAAATTGCATTGAGGAATGCACATAGCTTTACGGTGGCTAGACGTACATGTGGAGGTAGAATTCCTCTTAAAACGACCGGTAGCAATTGCGTCATTAGAACGTGACAGTCATGGGACTTCAAGTTCAGGAATTTCTTCTCTGGCACATTAATTATTCCCTTGATATTCGAGGAGAATCCAGATGGGACCTTGATGCTGCTAAGACATTCAAACATGTTTTCCTTCTCTTCTTTGCTCAGAGTGTAGCTAGCAGGGCTTAAGTAATGACGTCCATCATCTGTCTTTTCTGGATGCAGGTTGTCTCGTTCTTTCATGCGCTGCAAGTCTTGTCGTGCTTCAAGTGAATCCTTAGACTTCCCGTAGACACCCATGAATCCGAGCAAGTTCACACAAAGATTCTTTGTCAGGTGCATCACGTCGATCGCGTTGCGGACCTCAAGGACATTCCAGTAAGGTAGCTCCCAAAATATGGATTTCTTCTTCCACATGGGTACGTGTCCCTTAGCATCCTTGGGAATAGGTTCGCTGCCTCGTCCCTTTCCAAATACCACTTTTATATCCTTGACCATTTCGAGTACATCATCCCCGGTTCGATTGAGAGGTTTGGTCCGGTGGTCTGCCTTGCCTTTAAAATGCTTGCCTTTCTTTCGTACTGGGTGGTTCACAGGAAGAAACCGACGGTGGCCAAGGTACACGACCTTTCGACATTTTTTCAAAAATACACAATCAAGGTCTTCATAACAATGTGTGCATGCATTATATCCCTTGTTTGACTGGCCTGAAAGATTACTCAGAGCTGGCCAATCATTGATTGTTACAAACAGCAATGCTCGCAGATCAAAGTGCTCTTGTTTGTACTCATCCCACACGTGAACTCCTGGTTTGCTCCATAAAAGTTGAAGTTCCTCAACTAATGGCCTTAGGTAGACATCTATGTCATTGCCAGGTTGCTTCAGTCCTTGGATAAGCACCGGCATCATAATAAACTTTCGCTTCATGCATAGCCATGGAGGAAGGTTGTAGATACATAGAGTAACTGGCCAAGTGCTGTGACTACTGCTCTGCTCACCGAAAGGATTCATACCATCTGTACTTAAGGCGAACCGCAAGTTTCTAGCATCATCTGCAAAATCTGGGAATTCTCTGTCTATCGCTCTCCACTGGGATCCATCGGCAGGGTGTCTCAGCATATTGTCTATCTTACGGTCTTCTTTATGCCACCGCAACAACTTTGCATTGTCCTTATTTCTGAACAGATGTTTTAATCGTGGTATTATAGGAGCATACCACATAACCTTGGCTGGAATTTTCTTCCTATGACGTTCTTCACCCTCAACATCGCCAGGATCATCTCGTCTAATCTTATACCGTGATGCCTTACATACTGGACATGCATCCAAATTCTCGTATTCCTCCCCACGGTAGAGGATGCAGTCATTAGGACATGCGTGTATCTTCTGGATTTCTAATCCCAAAGGACAGACAACCTGTTTTGCTTCATACGTAGTGGTGGACAATTCGTTGTCTTTCGGAAGCATCTTTTTTATGATCTTCAATAACTGCCCAAATGCCTTGTCAGATGTACCATTCTTTGCCTTCCATTGCAGCAATTCTAGTGTGGTACCAAGCTTTTTTTGCCCCTCTTCAGCGGTGGGATATAGCGATTTCCTGTGGTCCTCTAGCATGCGCTCGAACTTGGCTTTCTCTTTATCACTTTCACATTCTCTTTGTGCATCACGGATGGCATCACCAAAAGCATCATCGCCCCGATCATCTTCTGCCGCCACATTATGTCCCCCCATTGCAACATCATTGAAGCCACTGTACTGAGCAATAATATTAGCATGGTCCAATTCTTCTTCTTCTTCTTCTTCACCTTCATCCATTATAATCCCGCTTTCTCCATGTTTGGTCCAACAAATATAGTTTGGTACGAAACCTGACTTTAATAAGTGTGAATGAAGAGTTCTTGAGTTAGAATATTCCGTCAAATTCTTGCACACGACACATGGATAGCACATGAAACCGTCCCTCTTATTTGACTCGGCCACACTTAAGAAATAGTGCACGCCATTAATGAACTCTTCGGAGCGCCGATCGGCATTATACATCCAATTACGTGTTACCATCTGCATTAAATATAACATATATATTATGAAAAAAATGCACACATATAGTTTCTCATCTTATTGCACAACATGTCTAAGATTCATAGTTGATTAATTTAGGAAAGCTTGGCTACAACAAATACAATCACAACTAGCACTAAAAAAACCAAAACTAAAATGCACTTAAGCAACATAATTAGTTCGCGTCCGATCCCAACTATAATAGATAGATCATTCGCTTGATCAACATCATTGAACTCCTTTCGTCGGCTCACTGCCTCACCACCTTCAGCCTCAACCACCTGTGCAAAAGATTTCTTAATGTGTTCAATGTATTCTTCCTCCCAGTACCAACCTGTACATCCGCAGGTACCGTCCCACTGAAATTAAAAGAGAGAATCAAAAGTTTAATTAATATCATTTAAAAAAATATGCACATATATAAGCAAATGTCTAGAAATAACTCACATTACGATCTGGACACTTGTAGAATATACGACCCTTGTTTACTCCCTCTTTCGACACTTTGTACTCCATCAAAATCTTCTGCCCACACTTGCCACAAGTAATGAGAGGGAGTTCCGGACGGTATCGCTTTTGAACCCGTTGAGAGACCGAAGACCCGGTCACGGTTGCCATCTACTATCCATACTCAATTTTTAAACAATTATAAATTCCACATTTACTAGTAAACATGTATGATACAATGGACATTATATGTAGTAATAAAAATAAATCAAGTGATATTAACAAACCAATTAATTTGAACTATCCTACTTTCTAAGATCACAAAAATATACTATAATTCATTCTTGCAAACTACATTTATACTAGGTCAACCATGAAATACGATATATATATATGGATACTAATTCATGTGAATGATTCAAAATAACAACGTGGATTTGAGCTAAAAATAATGCGAACATCACAAGCCAAAAATAACATGAAAAGACAAGAAAGACAAAAGTTAGTCACCTCCAAGCACGAAGAGACGATGACGGAGTCGAAGAAGATCAACGATGGGCGTTGGAGATGAAGAACAAATGAAGAACAAGCAAGAAGAAGCTCCAAGAACAACAATGGTGCTCTCGGTTTCAAATGGGCAGAGAGGAGGAGGGAGCCGGCCTATAAACCGGAACTTTAGCACCGGTTCAGGGCAAAAACCGGTGCTAAAGGGTTACCCTTTAGCACCGGTTTGTAACAAAAACCGGTGCTAAAGGGTTTCCCTCGGACCGTGGCTCTGCCCGGTGCTAAAGGGACCCCTTTAGCACCGGTTTGTAATACGAACCGGTGCTAAAGGGTCTCTGCCCCGACAGCACCTGTCAGTAGCCGTTGGGCAGGACCCTTTAGCACCGGTTCGTGTTACGAACCGGTGTTAAAGGGGTCTTTAACCCCGGGCCGCAAAATGGCCGAGGTTTTTGGCCATTTTGGGCATCGACCAATGCCTCATTCTGTAGTAGTGCTAGTAAAACACAACAGTATTGATCAATTGTCGATTGCACTCATCATCTTGGAATGAGCTTCTATTAATATTGATCAATATCTAAGTACAAAAACTCAGTCCATGATCTGAGCAAGGAGGAGATCATGCCTAGTCTAGTGCAATAGAAAAGAAAAGGCAGACATGGTCCCATGGCCACGGTCACCACGTTGAACTCTCAAAAATTCATAATGGTTCACGCACATAGTACTATTGATTGAGCCATTTACAGTTCTTAACACTCCCCTCAGTCAGTATCAATTATATGTGGGAGAAAATTTGGAAGCTAAAATGTCAAACATGATAAAGCATTTTTACTAGAGAAAGGCTCATAAATCATTGATATTATTCTGATGTAATCTCAAGAGAAGGGGAAAAGAATGTAAGAAACATAGACCACAGCTAGGGCTTAGTGATTTTGGTTGAATGAAAACATAGCCAATAGGATTAACAATGTTTGCTAGCATACAAGGTACACTAGTCCTAGGATGCAAAGATGGACTTGAGCTAAGCTATGGTAAAATCAGGGAATCAACCGCTTAAATGAAGATCAAAGAGCAGTCATGAAGACTCCAGAAGAGATAAGCAAGGAGCTCAAGACATCAAGGAAGAATAGCCCCAAAAGTTGGGCATATGAAGAAACACTTCAGAGGGGAGCGCCACAAAGGCACACCACCAAAAAAATTTTGTCACTAGGAGGTTCTAGGTGGGGCGGTACAATAAGAACTTGAGCTGGTTTGTTGGTGTCTGGTAGTTTACATGAAATTGCCTATACTTCTAACTATATGTGTTCTTCATTTTGCCCCATCTCCCTTCCACTTCTCTACCTTTGACTAAGTTGAAAAACTATGTTAACATCTACAATATTAAACAAATGGAATATGAAGATGTATTTCATCATGAATTCAACAAAACTAATTCGATATTGTATTTTTAGAGGAAATTTCATGTTGTATATATGTGTAACACCCTAAAATTTGCTTGTTTTTAAATAGTTGAAATTTGATTATTGAGTTAATTTTGTGAGCATCAAAATATAGAAAAAAAATAATAATAATTTTTGAGAAATTAAAATTCAATATAAGTTTAGAAAACTTTTTGATGCATTCATGCTGCAGCACTTTTATTTTGTGATGTGTGAATTTTTTGTAAAAGAAAAATTTATTCGAAATTCAATTTGAAATAAGCTTTGAAAATTAGTTTGAAAAAAAAGAAGAAATCCATTCCCCCCTCGCTTTCGACCTGCTTGGCCCAACCAGCCCGCCGGCATTCCCTTCCCCCTCCCCTCTCTCTCCAGCAGCTGACATGCGGGGCCCACCCGTCAGCTTCTTCTCCTCCATCCAACCGCTCTCTCCCTCTCTCTCGGCGGCAGAGCCGCAAGCCGCTCCCATGTTTCCCGCCCGCTCCCACGATTCTCCCTCTGCTTTCCCCGAGTCTTGGCCTTTTGAACCGCGCCCGCACTCGAGCCGTTTTCCCCACTCTCATTCGCTTCTCCCTTGCCTCGCCCCTGCTCTAACGCAAGCAGAAAACCGCCGCTGGAGCCACCGAGATTCACTGCGCGCTTCACCGTCGATTCGAGCCACCTCCGCCCACGTTCTTCGTCATGGTGAGCTCGCCTTCATCTCCGCTCTCTCCCAGTCCGTTTCCCGAGTGATTTGAGGCTCCCTGGTGCTCTGGCCGCGAGCTCCGAGGCCGCCGGCATGGCGCCTCGGAGAACCGCCACGTTGGTCTCTCGTCCGGCCGCGTTTTACCCCAGTATGGACTCGCCTTGTCTCCCTCTCTCTCCCAGTGCTTTCGCTTTGGAAAATCATGCCCGAGAGAGCCTGCACGAACGACTCCGGCGACCTTCTTGCCGTCAGCCATGGAGCGCCGCCGTAGGAGCACCTGTTCCGGCCGCCGGCGCCGCCCTCTCCCCCTCCCATCTAATCTCGGCCATTGGTTTCTAATCTGATGGCCCAAAAAGCTCCATACCCCATCGGGGGTAAATTTGCTAAAGAGCCCCTGTAGTTTTAGGCTATAAAACCCGCAGTCCAAAAGCGTCTTCTCAAAATACGTTTTCGGTTTTTGAAAGCATAAAATCATTTACTCAGATTCAAAATGCGTTTTCAGATATTACAGTTTTGCCACTGATTTCATTTAGCTCATAAAATGTTCGTTTTAACTCTGATTTGCCTGTTCAAATTGCGTTAGATTCATAATCACGAGATCTACGTGTTAGTAAACTTGGTTTAACAATTTGAAACATTTTAATTTTGTGACCCAATTTAATTAATTACTTTTCTATAGGAAAATCTTAGAAAATTCATATCTTCTCCGTTTTAGCTCCGTTTCGATCCGTTCAAGTTGTGTTAGTTTCATAATATCATAACCTTCGCGTTGGTACCACTGTTGTTTAGGTTTACCACTGTTAGATTTGCTAGTTAAATACAAGTCTGTAGATAGCCTTTGCAATCCCGTTTAATGCATAGATTTCGCATCGTAACTCCGTTTTCCGTGAATTTCTCGGTGACGTGATCGTAGCAGCATGTAGATGATTTTGGAAACTTTTATTTACATTTATTTACTGCTGGTGTACTGTTCTAATTGTAATCTTATTTGCTTCGTGTATGTCTGTCTCCGATTATTTGTGTGTTGATGATCGATGATTGAGATTAGACAGTGGGCATTACTTCGGTGATCAAGATCAGAGCCTTGGAAGCAAGTAAGATCAGTAGGACCAGTAGGAGCAATTGGATCAAGGCAAGTATAGCATTTGGATTTTAATTCTATGACCATGATCTTGTGCCTAGATTAATATAAAGCAACAAATGATAATAATGACTTTTTAGCAACTTGAGGATTTATTCGTAAGTGACAATCGGGATAAAAGTCCAACCATGAGGGCTATGATGGCTCTGGCTTTAGTCAAGTATGAGTAACTTTTCTAGCTTGTTAGAGGTTCCCCGCGTGGCTTAAATGGGGGATAGTAGACCATGGATTCCCTGTGGGGTAGAATCACATGGACTGACTATCGAAACCAAGCGGCCCTAACTTGTTAGACAAAACATTGAAAGACTTCATAGTGATCTCTGCCGGCCTTCCTTGGTAGTGGGTTAAGAGGCTGATCACCTCGGGCAAAAGTGTAAATCAGGACTCATGGGTAAAGATGTACAACCTTTGCAGAGTGTTAAAAACTGGTATACTAGCCGTGCTCATGGTCACGAGCGGCCTTGGAGATTCTTACATTAAGGGTGATGAATCTTGTTGTGTAAATATGCTCATGTTTATTGTTTAATGCTCTATATTATTTATGTCACATTGATCATGAGTTTGTGGGATCTATTATCTTGTTGCTATACTTGTGGTGTTCGTCTTGGACTCACTCTTGCTATCTTCCCCACACCTCAGGAGAAGTATTGGGCTTGTGATCAACCAGTCACTTGGATCCTCTAGAGTGGAGTTAATACCTGAAGTTGGAGTTATTTATCCGCTGTTTGATATCAAAGATTATCTCTTTTATACTAAGTATGCTATATATTTTTGCATTGTCCTTTGATATTACCCCTTATTTGTAGCTATATGTGAGGTTTGTCTTCTAAAACTCATATATGGTACATATCCGGTTTTGTTCTTAAAATCAGGTGTTACAAAGTGTTATCAAAGCAATGCTGACTGTGTAGGACGCAAGCCTAGTTAGAAATGGACGTTTTAGAATGCTTCTATCTCTGCTTACTTCTTGCTTTCACCTTAACCTTGATAAATGCTAAAATTTATGCTTACCTCTGCCCTATTCTGTTATAAAACTTTGTCTGTATTCTAAATCCAACCTCCTTGTCTATTTAGATGGCTCATAATGAGGAGACCTTTGGCATGAATGGACAAAAGGACCTAGCTACGCCACCCATAAATGCATTTGACAAGGAGAAGCTTCTAGCCATGCAAAAGCAAGTAGTGGAAGGAATGACTCAGAATGGGAACTCTCAGGAGTGCATCTCAGGACCAGTGAAGAGACAAGTAGCAGAAGCTTGGAAAAATATGAGAACCCATGGAGGTGTTGGTAGTAATACATCGGGATATCAGGATCAATGCCATTGTTGTAGCCATTATGGTCTTCCTTGTCTTCGAAATAGGTCATCTAAAAAGGAAGTTAAGGTAAAACCAAATTGTGTGACTAATGAGGATAAGAAGAGGAAGGCAAAATCACTAGAACCAGCATTGGGAAGTGAACAACATTCAAATCCTAAGTTGTCACATTTAGCTTTGAACTCTGGCCATGAAAGTCCAAACCTTGGAGATGAAGAAACTTCTCAAGCTAACCCCACTACTCATGAGGTATGCATAGATGGATGGACCATCACTTATAAAGAGTTTCAACCTCGAAGGATCAACCAAGTTAGGAAGAAAGCTAGCTAGCCAGAGACAAACCTTCAGAGTCAGCGAGTTGATAACACACCGAGCAACACCTCAGTGGAAAATGATATCACGAAGGATCCAACTAAGAAAAAGTGTTATCACTGCCAACAGGAAGGACACTATGTAAACTCTTGTCCACAGAGGAATCAATAGATGCATCTTGAAAGTAGCCACACTGAGTTTAAGATATAGGAGTTTGTGCCCTTGTGTAATAAAAACGCTAGTAGCGAAAGTCAAGTTTGTGTGCCTTGTGAACCTTTACTGCTTGGTTGAATTGTTTTTATGTTTATGTTTGATTTGGATCTTTGTAATGAGTGTAATGATCTTGTGAGTTTCTTCACAATTTCATTTAGTTTATATGTCTAAGGCATAAGGATTAATGACATAAATAGTTGGGTTTTGGTTTTTCTCTTGTTACCTTATCGTGCCTTTCTAGAGTATCTCATCTTTATCAGTTTATGTCTCTGTTCTTAGATGACCAAAAATCATGAGAAAATTCTGGATGATAGTGGACTTCAAGATGTTTCTCTGACCTCAAGAATCACCCCCATAGCTATTTTGGTATTGGAGTTATGAAAATCACAAGATGATATAGTGCTGCTGTCAAGAATCTGACCAGTTTTGATTGATTACTGTTTTAGGCAAATGTAACTATAGAACATGGAAAAGCGTTCTATAGCAAAGTTGTAAATAAGTTGCTAAGCTTTCTAACGGTATAAGCTATAACCCTATTGGATTAACAGAACAAGAGTTATGTCTATTGTACTGCTTTGGTGATTTTCATATCGCGAGGAAATTTTAGGATATTTGTTTCTTCCTTGCACATAAGTTCCTTGGGATGTCAAAAGGGTCTAAATGCAAGATAACTTGTCAAGAAAAAGTGCAAGCTACCTTCCTTGTGTCTCCTAGTCTACTTTTCTTAAGGGGGTAGAACCTGGATATCACAGGTTGATGCATTTTCAACTTATCTTGAAGTGAGAGCTGTCTCTTGAGATATTCTATGATTATGATCATCTGTCCTTCCCGTGCTATTGATGTTGGTCACTTGATGACAGGGAGTGTAGTATCCCGTGGATCAGGAGCCATATATGATGCCTCTTACTGATACGTGGGAAGAGAATGATGATCCTACCCTTGAAGAATGTTATGAGTATGATGAAACTGAGTACTATCAAAATAATGATACTGAATAGCAAGTTGGAAGTGAATCAAATCAGAATCCACAACGGCGAAAGAGAAAAAGGAAAAGCCATAAGAAGCCTACTCATGGAAGTAAGGTGCAACAAGACTATATCAATGGAAGACTGAGCAATGTGGATAAGCATAACATTCATAGAGCTACCAAAGTGGTTGGTGGCTATATTCAAGTAGACTCAGTGCAAGTTTTTGCTCTGTTTGACCCGAGTGCTTCGCATTCTTTCATTTCCACCGACCTCGTAAAGACAATCGAGAGGGTGAAGTGCCCAACGAGGAAGCCATTGTTAGTTCAAACCCAGTGGGAGAAATACAAGCAGATCA
This sequence comes from Sorghum bicolor, assembly GCF_000003195.3. NCBI lineage: Eukaryota > Viridiplantae > Streptophyta > Magnoliopsida > Poales > Poaceae > Sorghum > Sorghum bicolor. The sequence goes on from NC_012874.2 coordinate 10,042,859, forward strand.
CGTATGCTCAAATATCAATCTAGTCATAAACAAGGAAAACTTCACTATAAACCTAATTGTGCTAGAGTCACTTGGTATTCCCTTGGACCTTGGTAATGGATGGTTGTGTGCACACAAAAGAGTGATCTATGGTACCCAGTACAAAATGCTCTTAACAACACCGTCAGGAAAAAGAATTGAGTATCACGGTGGTCCACTCCTACCTGAGAAGGCAAATGCATATTAAGTTTCCATGTCTCTTAGACTTGTAAGCTAAAAAAAATTAGTAGACAAGATGGACTTTGGTCAATTATGAATAATAGTTATTCAATGGAAATTATGTTCATGAGGTGTGACCTTGAGACAAGTGTTTAAGTTCGGTATGCAAGTTGTGAAGATGAAAGGATTATCAAGATATTTTCCTGTTTCTCTCAGAGGATGTGAGTCTATTTCGAATCTCGAGGACGAGATTCATTTTAAGGGGGTAGAATTGTAACACCCTAAAATTTGCTTGTTTTTAAATAGTTGAATTTGATTTTTGAGTTAATTTTGTGAGCATCAAAATATAGAATAATAATAATAATTTTTGAGAAATTAAAATTCAATATAAGTTTAGAAAACTTTTTGATGCATTCATGCTGCAGCACTTTTATTTTGTGATGTGTGAATTTTTTGTAAAAGAAAAATTTATTCAAAATTCAACTTGAAAGAAGCTTTGAAAATTAGTTTGAAAAAAAAGAAGAAATCCATTTCCCCCCCACCTCCCTTTCGGCCTGCTTGGCCCCGCCAGCCCACCGGCATTCCCTTCACCCTCCCCTCTCTCTCCAGCAGCTGACATGCGGGGCCCACCCGTCAGCTTCTTCTCCTCCATCCAACCGCTCTCTCCCTCTCTCTCGGCGGCAGAGCCGCAAGCCGCTCCCATGTTTCCCCCCACTCCCACGATTCTCCCTCTGCTTTCCCCGAGTCTTAGCCTTTCCAACCGCGCCCGCACTCGAGCCGTTTTCCCCACTCTCATTCGCTTCTCCCTTGCCTTGCCCCTGCTCTCGCGCAGCAGAAAACCACCGCCGAGATTCACTGCGCGCCTCACCGTCGATTCGAGCCGCCTCCGCCCACGTTCTTTGTCGTGGTGAGCTCGCCTTCATCTCCGCTCTCTTCCAGTCCGTTTCTCGAGCAATTTGAGGCTCCCTGGTGCTCTGGCCGCGAGCTCCGAGGCTGCCGGCATGGTGCCTCCGAGAACCGCCACGTTGGTCTCTCGTCCGCCGCGTTTTACCCTAGTATGGACTCGCCTTGTCTCCCTCTCTCTCCCAGTGCTTTCGCTTTGGAAATCATGCCCGGGAGAGCCCGCGCGAACGACTCCGGCGACCTTCTTGCCGTCAGCCATGGAGCGCCGCCGCAGGAGCCCTGTTCCAGCCGTCGGGGCCGCCCTCTCTCCCTCCCATCTAATCTCGGTTGTTGGTTTCTAATCCGATGGCCCAGAAAGCTCCATACCCCTTCGAGGGTAAATTTGCTAAAGAGCCCCTGTAGTTTTAGGTTATAAAACCTGCAGTCCAAAAGCGTCTTCTCAAAATACGTTTTCGGTTTTTGAAAGCGTAAAATCGTTTACTCATATTCAAAATACGTTTTCAAATATTATAGTTTTGCCACTGATTTTATTTAGCTCATAAAATATTCGTTTTAACTCTGATTTGACCCGTTCAAATTGCGTTAGATTCGTAATCACGAGATCTACGTGTTAGTAAACTTGGTTTAACAATTAGAAACATTTTAATTTTGTGACCCTATTTAATTAATTACTTTTCTATAGGAAAATCTTAGAAAATTTATATCTTCTCCGTTTTAGCTCCGTTTCGATCCGTTCAAGTTGTGTTAGTTTCATAATTTCATAAGCTTCATGTTGGTACCACTGTTGTTTAGATTTACCACTATTAGATTTCCTAGTTAAATACAAGTCCGTAGATAGCCTTTGCAGTCCCGTTTAATGCATAGATTTCGCGTCGTAACTGTGTTTTCCGTGAATTTCTCATTGACGTGATCGTAGCAGTGTGTTGATGATTTTGGAAACTTTTATTTACATTTGTTTACTGTTGGTGTACTGTTCTAATTGTAATCTTATTTGCTTCGTGTATGTCTGTCTCTGATTGTTTTTGTGTTGATGATCGATGATCGAGATTAGACAGTGGGCATTACTTCGGTGATCAAGATCAGAGCCTTGGAAGCAAGTAAGATCAGCAGGACCAGCAGGAGCAATTTGATCAAGGCAAGTATAGCATTTGGATTTTAATTCTATGACCATGATCTTGTGCCTAGATTAATATAAAGCAACAAATGATAATAATAACTTTTTAGCAACTTGAGGATTTATTCGTAAATGATAACCGGGATAAAAGTGCAACCATGAGGGCTACGATGGCTCTGGCTTTAGTCAAGTATGAGTAACTTTTCTAGCTTATTAGAGGTTACCCGCATGGCGCAAATAGGGGATAGTGGACCGTGGATTCCCTGCGGGGTAGAATCACACGGACTGACTACCAAAACCAAGCGGCCCTAACTTGTTAGACGAAACTTTGAAAGACTTCATAGTGATGCCTACCGGCCTTCCTTGGTAGTGGGTTAAGAGGCTGATCACCTCGGGCAAAAGGGTAAATCATGACTCATGGGTAAAGATGTACAACCTCTGCAGAGTGTTAAAAACCGGTATACTAGTCGTGCTCACGGTCACGAGCGGCCTTGGAGATTCTTACATTAAGGGTGATGAATCTTGTTGTGTAAATATGCTCATGTTTATTGTTTAATGCTCTATATTATTTATGTCACATTGATCATGAGTTTGTGGGATCTATTGTCTTGTTGCTATACTTGTTGAGTTCGTCTTGGACTCACTCATGCTATATTCCCCACACCTCAGGAGAATTATTGGGCTTGTGATCAACCAGTCAGTTCGATCCTGTAGAGTGGAGTTAATACCCGAAGTTGGAGTTATTTATCCGCTGTTTGATATCAAAGGTTATCTCTTTTATACTAAGTATGCTATATATTTTTGCATTGTCCTTTGATATTACCCCTTATTTGTAGCTATATGTGAGGTTTGTCTTCTAAAACTCACATATGGTGCATATCCGGTTTTGTTCTTAAAATCGAGTGTTACAATATGTTGGTGCATTTTCCCATGAACATAGTTAATATGGAGTTAATATGGTTGTGTTGATCACGATCAACCTAAAAAGTTTCTTTAAGAACTTGTGGAGGAGAGATGTAAGCTAGTCATGAATGTGAACCCTAATGTCTTGATTTGGGCTTGACCAGAATCGTCAAATAGGTCAAGTCATTAAAATCTTTTTGTAGCTCCCGTTGCAGCACACCACACTCACCTAGTATAGTAGATAAAGCACTCATAGGATACTACTCAATGAAAAGAAAATGATGTATATATCTTATTTATACAGAGGAACACAAAATATTAAACGCATTCTAGTCTATCCTTCATAAATGTTTACATATATACCATGAGAGTACATGTCTAGCAATATCTATACCATCCACTATATCTCGTAATAAACATGTCTAGCAATAGCTATGTATTCCACTATATCTTGTAAATGATTTTAAGCTCTTCCCACCATACCACTAAATCATTAATCCCTCCATTCTGTAATATAATGCATTCTAGAATTCAAAATTTATCCTCAAATATAATGCATTCTAGAGCACAAAAATCAGTTTTAAATTAAATATTTTTCCATTTATCAACCAATCACCATTAATCACATTGATGACATCGTCTGACTAGGAAATATATCTATAAAATGTCTAGCAATATCTATATATTCCACTATATCTTGTAATTAAATGATTTTAAGCTCTTCGTACCATACCACTAAGGCCCTAAACCATTACTCCCTCTGCCTTTGTAATATAGTACATTCTAGAATTCAAAAGTTGTCCTCAAATATAATGCATTCTAGAGGACAAAAATTAAAGTTACATGAAATACTTTCCATTTATCAACCAATCACCATTAATCACATTGATGACCCCACCTGACTAGGAAATAATTAAAATGAGGGTACATGCGTCTTTTATGTTCTCTCTTTATTAGTTTTAAAATTATTAAAATACACTATATTACAAGACAAAGATAGTACATGTTTCCTATATATTTTGCCCTATTAGTAAAACACTAGGTTGACACCGTGCCTAGCACCTCCTGGTACCTCAGCATCATAATGATGGTGCATGGAAGAGGAGAGATTCTACTTGTGCTGATAGTATGTGCCATAGTTTTTCTCCAACCACCTGTGATGGGGAAATTTCCAACATGTACCGCCACGCAGAAGAGAGAGATTCTGATGCAGTGTAGATTATTCATTTTGGAGGCAGAGTCCAGTGTTCCCAAAGATGGTCCCTGCTGTGAGGCGGTGAGAGCAGTGCCAAACAGAAACATGAAATGTGTCGTCGTTCTACTTTCAGATCCTGAGAAGAAGAGATTCAAGGAAGAGAGGATCCTATCTCTTAAAAATTTCTGCTAACTACCTAGTTTCGATGAGGTGAAAATCATGTATTGCTGATTCATTTTATGCCAATATAAACCAATAATGTTCTTGTTTTATGATCAAGGCCATGGTGTAAACTGCAGGCTTTTTTCTCCATCGACCATTTAAGCTTGCCTCAGCATTTGGTTTGAAAAAACTGACAAACTACTAGAGACTTGACCTACTCCCTCCATACTAAAATAAATAATTTTTTGTGGTTTAAAATTTGTACAAAAATTAACATTCTATAATAATATGGAAAACTGCCTCCTAATACAGAAGATAATCATATGGTGCATGCAAGTCATAGCTATCAAATCAAGGAGAAATCTTCCAAAAAAGAAAATGAGAGGAGAGTACATGCATCTTTTGCTAGCATCCTTAATCTATCTGAAATGAAATATTTTAGAAAGTCATTTTTATATATCTTTCAATATATTCACATAATGTTTAGAAATTCTCAAAATAAATAGAGGAAAAGAAAAGTACTTGACCAATTTATAATCATCCCAATCAAAAATATATGTGGCCAGTTGTTTCCATGCAAACAAAAAGGGAAGTCCTTTTGCAACAGGTGCATGTCGATGGTCATTGAAGCGATTTTGTGATCTATCTATCTATCTACTCCATCCTTAATCTGTTTGAAAAAATTGAGAAAGTTATTTATATCTATCAATATATTCAAAGAATGTCTAGAAAGTCTCAAAAATAATAGAGAAAAAGAAAAATACTTGACCATCTATCTATGCTACTAAGAACAATTTATAATCACCCCACTAAAAAATATATCTAGCCTATTGTTTTGAAGCAAACAAAAAAGGGAAGTCCTTTTGCAATAGGTGCATACCAATGGTCATTGATGTGATTTTGTGATCCATATATACTCTATCTATCTATATGTGCCTATACCTATATTTTAATATATTCACATAAAGTATAGAAATTCCCACGACAAATAGAGAAAAGGAAAAAAATACTTGACCATCAATCTATAGTAAGATATAATCATCCCGATCAAAAAGATATTTCCTCTGTCCTGTAATATAGTGTACTCTAGCATTTAAATTTTCTCCTCAAATGTAAGACATTTTAGAGAACAAAAACTAATTTTTGCATTAAATACTTTCTATTTATCAACCAATCATCATTAGTCACATTGATGATGGTGTCTAATTAGGAAATAAAGTAAGGATATATGTGTCTTTTATGTTTTGTCTTAATTTTTCTTAAAATTCTTAGAATGTTCTATATTACAGGACAAAGGGAGTATATAGCAAATTGCTTCCAAGAAAACAACAAGGAAAGTCTTTTCTTGCAACACTGGTGCATGCCATCTATGGGATTTTTTATCTATAGTATCTATATCTATCGAACTCCTTTATCTATCTATCTATCTATCTATCTATCTATCTATCTATCTATCTATCTATCTATCTATCTATCTACTAAGCTTCAACTCTTAGAATCCATGTCAGTTAATTATTTTTAAGTTTGACTAATTTTATAGAAAAGAGTATCAACATCTATGACATGAAATGAGTATTTTATGAAAATATATTCTATGACAAATCTAATGATAATAATTTGGTACTATAAATCTTAGCACTTTTTTCTAGAAATTCGGTCAAAGTTTAAAAAGTTTGACTTATATCTCTAGGAATTGAAGATTTCAAGGACAGTTAGAGTATCTATCTATCTACACCTGTATATGTACCTATATATTCACAGAGTGTCAAGAAATTCTCACGTAAATAGAGAAAAACAAAAATACTTGACCAATCATCTATTTTTGTTCCAATTTATAATAATCATCCAGATCAAAAAGTATCTAGCCAATTGTTTCCATCTTCTTCTAAACAAAAAGGGAAGTCTTTTTGCAGCAGGCGAATGCCAAGTGTCATAGATGCGATTGGATACTACAACAAAAAGGTAATCATACAGATTTTGAAAATTAAAATTTAGAAATTTCAAATAGTATTAGACGTTGACATGATCTATAGCAAAGATGTTGCGAATGTAGTTGACTCTACAACTTTATAGTTGATTACGGCCTTGTTTCCCCAAAATCCAAAAAACTTTTCAAAATTTCCTATATATTGAATCTTGCAGCACATGCATTGAACATTAAATATAGATAAAAAAATAAGTAATTGCACAACTATAATTTGTGAGATGAACTTTTGAGTCTAGTTAATCCATGGTTGGACAATAATTGCCAAATAGAAACGAAAGTACTACAATACCCAAAAGGTTTCGAACTAAACAAGGCCTAAGTTTTATATATGTATATACACAATATATATATATACATATGGTTGGATCTTAACATAGACACTCTCGCCCACCTGGAACTGGCGCTCAGAGCGCTTTGTGTCAGCCTGACATTTCATTCGCTGCTTGGCGCGATTCAGGTGGAGGCGAATGACATCAGTCATCAGGGTACGGTCAGCCAGCCAAGAAGATAAGTCAGACACTGGCTGCTCATCACCGCCAATCACACCGAACTGTCGAGGACCATAACCATACAGAACCTCAAATGGTGAGCGGTTGAGCGCTGAATGCCAACTTGTATTGTACCACAGTTCAGCCTGATCCAACCATTGTAGCCACTGCTTGGGACATGCATGAACGAAGCAACGAAGGAATGTCTCCAAGCATTGGTTGACGCGCAGTTCGACTCCAGCAAGCTTGAACAATTCCCTCCGAAATGTGCTGGTGAAAATCTTATCACGATCCGAGACAATGGCTTGAGGTAACCCATGAAGCTTGTATATGTTGGAGAGAAATGTTTGAACCACAGTAGAAGCCGTAAACGGATGCTTGAGGCAATAAAGTGTGCATACTTTGAAAACAGGTCGACCACCACTAGGATGCACGAAGCTCCGCCTGAGGATGGCAAACCCTCGATGAAATCCATGGAGACCACGGACCAGGCACGATCATGTACGGGCAGTGGCTGCAAAAGACCGGGAAGCCTGGATCGGTCTGGTTTAGCCTGCTGACAGATGGCACATGATGTAACATAAGAGTGTACTGCTGCCTTCATTCCGTGCCACGCAAATAATTGTTTGAGCCGACGGTATGTAACAGACAACCCTGAATGACCGCCAATGGCGCTGCTATGGAAGGCCTCGATCAATTTGGTTTGCAAAGCATCATCACTACCCATCCAGATTCGGGATTTGTACCGAAGAATGCCATCGCGCAGTGTATAATTGGGAACTGCGCGCATCAGACGCCAGGGAAAGTTTGGCCATCATATCCTGCGTACGAGCGTCATTGGCATAAGAAAGGAGAACAGCTTCCAACCACTGAGGTTGACATACAGAAATAGCAGCCAACTGAGTCAAGGGATAGCGCGACTGGTTGTACTTTGAGCTTTGGGCTTACCTCTGTTTCGCAAGAGAAGGTGTCAGTCTTTGACCCCTAGCCTAGCGCGTTGTCTTGTAAAACTAGGTCTTATGACCATCCTTTCCTCTTAATGAAATACGGGCCTATATGTGCCTGATCGAGAAAAAAAAAACTGCAGACCAATAAGCTTGGTAAACACCTTTTGTTGCCACGGGTTGCAGGCGTTGTTCAGTAAGTTGAACTAAGCTTCGATGATCAGTGATAATATGGAATTCTGCATGCTGAAAGTAACTGCGCCACTGCTCCAAAGCCATCAAGATCGCCATGTACTCTTTCTCATAAGTAGATAGACCCATGGAACGTGGACCCAAGGCCTTACTGAGGAACGCAAGAGGATGGCCCCCTTGCATTAGGACTGCCCCAATGCCATGACCACTAGCGTCAGTTTCCACTTGAAAAGGCTTACTGAAGTCAGGCAAGACCAAAACTGGAGCTGATGCCAGTGCTTGCTTCAGTGTTTGAAATGCTTGCTCCTGCACATCTGTCCAGACAAAAATCGCGCCCTTGCGCAAGAGTTCAGTCAACGGCTTCCAAATAACCCTAAAGTGACGAAAAAATCGCCTATAATAGCCTGCCAATCTGAGGAAGCTACACAACTCCTTAACAGAGGTTGAAGAAGGCCACTGAAGAACAGCTGCAATTTTCTTAGGATCCGTGGCAACACCCGCCTCCGAAATGATATGTCCCAGGTAGCGCAACTGCCTCTGAGCAAATAAGCACTTGGACATTTTGACCTGCCATTTGTCACGGTGTAATAGTTCAAGCACCTGCAGAACATGAATCAAATGCTCTTCATATGTACGACTGAAGATCAGTATATCATAAAAAAAAAACCAGAACACACTTGCGCAGTAGAGAAGCCAGAGTGGTATTCATAGCCTTGAGAAAAGTGGCAGGTGCACCCGAGAGTCCAAAGGCCATCACCCTGAATTCGTACTGACCCGAATGTGTTTGAAACGCCGTTTTGAATTCCTCCCCATGCTGCAACCTTATTTGATGATAACCGGCAGTAAGGTCCAAACAGGAAAACCAGGATGCATTAGCTCATCAAGAAGCTCCTCAATCACTGGTACAGGGTACTTGATCTTGGAAGTGATAGCATTAAGATGCCGAAAATCAATGCAAAAGCGGAACGATCCATCCTTCTTCTTAACTAATAGTACTGAGGAGGAAAAAGGGCTCGAGCTAGGCTTAATGACCGCAGACTTCAACATTTCAGTCACCTGCCGTTCTATCTCATCCTTGATGGCTGGTGGGTAGCGACATGGCCGGATATTGACAGGGCTGGCACCAGGTATTAGATGTATGGCATGATCACAATGCCTAGCCGGAGGATAGCCTGTTGGTGGAGCAAAGAACAACTCAAACTCAGATAGAAGCGCTGCAATTTCAGGTGGATGGGATAGCCGAAACCTGTAGAACAGAGCCCTCCGGCAATGCGGACAACTCGCCTTGTAAAAGGTGCTGCTCCTGAGCTTGAGAGATAAGAAGCCATTTCTGCTCCCAGTCAACTTGCATAGGGCTACACTGGCCTAGCCAATCCATTCCAACAATTAACTCATATTGAGCAATAGGCAGAACTTTAGCAGTGGAGTAAAAGTGACAATCCTGAACAGACCAGAGACCACTGCAGCTCCAGAAATTGAGCAGAACACTGCAAGATAGAACCATCAGCCACTGTTACTAAAAGAGGGGGACTGAAAGAAGATACACCCGCCAGCTTGGTCGCCAGAGATTCACTGACAAATGTATGGGAGCTGCCAGAAATAGAATCCACCAGAATACGGGCCGTGTGCCCTTGTACTGTACCCAAGAACTGAATGGCATTGAGTGAGACTGTCCCCGAAGAAGCAGCCATGGAAAGAGCCATACACACTTGAGCAGTTATCTCTTCATCGTCTTCTTCACATGCAGACTCCAAACATTCTTCAGCATGGCAAACTTCCCACAGTTGCTGCAGCACATGAAGTTGGATAGCCTCGGGGCATTTGTGATCCCGAGACCATTTCTCACCACATCGGATGCAGAGCCCGCGCGCGCGACGATAGTAACGCAGACTCGCAGAGTGGATAGCTTCTCCTCGACGCCACGCCCACGGCGATCAGGTGCCATGCGACTGCAGGCTTGTACCACGTTCAGCTCATTGTGGTGAAGGCACGTGGGATGGAGGTGCCCGTCCTGCCCCCTTGGCAAAGGAGAACGGTTCCAGACGGCGAACCTCACGACGGCGCCCTGGTTCCACCAACTCTTCCTGCAATAAGGCGAGCACGCAGGCAGTATCCAAACTACTGGGACAGTGGGACGTTGCATATGAACTGCACTACGAATATCAGCACGTAGACCATCGACAAATCGCATAGTATAGTAAACCGGATCAGTATTGCGACCATAAGCAAGCAGTTGATCCACCAAGCCAGTATACTTGTCAATGTAGTCCTGAACCGTACCCGACTGATAGATGTGGAAGAGCTGACGCACAAGCAACTCGTGCTGATCCTTACCAAACCTATTATTCATGATTAACTGACTAAACTGTTCCCAACCCCCTGCTCTAACCTCATCCTCAACCGACTGCAACCAGCAGCATGCTGCTGCCCCAGATAAGTGCATAGTGGACACTTTGATCCAACGACGACGCGGCACGAAATACATCTCAAAATAGTCAAGGCAACGCCCGAGCTAGAGTTTGGGATTAGTGCCATCAAAGGGTGGGAAATTGATTTTTGGAAGGTGGTGATTGGATTCCCCTGTGTCGTCAACTCGTCATAGCAACGATGATCATGCAGACCCGCATCAGCCCCCAAACCACCCGGAATCCCAGCCATCAGAGCAGAACTAGAGTACGAGCGGTGAAGCTTAGGCTTAGGGTCGGGTTGGGGCGGAATAAACGTACCCTTGACCGGGGATCGAGTGACGAGTGGAGAACTCCAATCCACGGTGACTTGATTCCTCGTGGCGCCCTAACAAGCGAAATTGGGTCAAACCAGCGGGAATCGGCGCCGTGGACACCTTGGGCGGCGGAAGAACGCCGGCCGGCGTGGCCTGAGTGGCCTCGAGGACGGAGCGGCTCGCGTACTTGCGCAGCGCGGTCATCTCCTCCCACATCGTCTCCACCTTCTCCTCCGTCTTCCGGAACGCTCCGATCTCCGCACGCAACTCCGCGACCGAGGCATCCATCTGCGGTTTGCAAGCATCGAACACCTTGGCGGCGTCCTCCAGCATGCCGACGCGGGAGCCGATGGAGTGCTCCACCGCGTCGATGCGGTTGGTGAGGTGCAACTGCACCGACTTGAGCTCGTCGAGGATGAGCTTGGTGTTGGGATCCATGGCGCCTAGCTGCTTGCGGAAGCGGGTGAAGTGCTCATGGTCGATGTGGTGGGGCTCCAAGATGGAACCGTCGAGGGTTACGATTGCACATCAAGATGCAGGAAACAAAAAAAATCGGCCAAGGAATCGATGCTCCGAGTACCAATTTGTTACAAACTGGCTAATCTAAACAACAATCAGGCAGGAAAAGAGGAATCAGAGGTAGGCAGGGAAGAGCAAAGCATAGGATGTGTTCAGACGAGTTGTTCTTGCAGGAGAAGCAAGTTGTTTACAATGTAATTGGTAGATAGATCTCTCGCTCACGCTAGCCTATTACAAATAGCCGAGCACAGCGCCAGCGGCGGCCAATGACCAAGAGCATCACGACGTCGCCCATTCGCTGCCGGTCGTCACCTGTGGCCCATCAGCGGCTTCACTTGCCAGATGGACAATAGAGTCATCCACCGTGTCAGCAGTAGTCGTAGTAACATTATGTTGACCACTGGCTTGAGCTCGATGACCTGCCTCTTGTCTCAGAGACCCTGACGAGGCTAGAGCTTCATGGTGTAAAGTGTCATGCTAGTTTCCTCAACTTCTTAAGCTGTCCAGCGTTGGAAAATCTACATCTTGAGTACTGTGATCTCTCATCCACCTAGAAGATCTCATCTGAGTCCATAGAAACTCTGAACATCATAGACTCCACTTTAGGTTATTATCCCCGTGTTCGAATTTCTTCCCCAAATCTGATTTCACTGAAACTAGACAACCTTTGGGACAGAACTCCCATCCTTGAGAGCATGCCAGCATTAACAGGGGGATTTGTTCGAATAGCTGAGCACTGTGACGACCGCTGCAGTAAAATATTGGATCCATATGAAGATTGTTATTGTGAATCTTGTGAGAATTCTGACAGCATTGGTGATCAAAGTAACAATTGTGTGCTTCTAGAAGGTTTATCAGAAGCTAGGAGTCTGGTGTTGATTTCTACACATCACGACATGGTATACCTGCACCTTATCTCAGTTACATCATAGCTTTATTAGTCTTCCTCCTTATTTTTCTAGCATTGTTTGCCTTAAATCGACAGTATTATTTACATAGCTGCTGGACATTGATAGCTCTTGGTTAGAATGGCCTTCGCTTTTTGCTTTTGTCTTGCATTGTCACCAACTTACCTTATCTTTTATGTTTGTGCCTTGTCCAGTTTATTTTAAAAAGGGATTTGAGATGGTGCCCTATGTTTTGCAACTTGAGGACTTTGTTGCTCAATGAGTACTGGTGTGTACCTGATGACATCCATGCATTATCTTGTATTCTTGAACACACACCAAATTTAGAGAAGCTCACTCTTCAACTCTTTTCTGAGGTACACACTACATTAATTGGCTACTGCTGCATTTTAGATTTGTTACACTTCTTATTGATCTTACAGATTTTTTTTACTTGTTCACTGCAGGGGCCTAAACATAATGTAGAAATGGAAGGAAGCTTCAGTTCAGCAGTGCAATCTGCTGCAATTTCAAAATACCTTAAGATAATTGAAATCAAGTGTGAAGTGGTTGATGAGAGAGTTGCCAAAGTTCTGAAATTCCTGTGCACATTTAACATACGTAAGCTAACTTGAACTGTCTTTGTGCTTCTATATTTCTGACATTTTCAGCAATCTTCATTTTCATGAAAGAATATTAGCAGTGTAAATTTGACAAAAATAAAAGAAACTGTATACGACCTATGATACAAATGATAGAGAAACGAAATCCATGCACTACCCTAATACAAAAGGTATACAGGTCCGTGCTGCATGTTCGAGAGAAAAGAAGATCCATACAATAGCCTGGACATTTTCATGTCAGGTGACATTTTTTTTTTTGATTGAACCATGTCAGGTGACATCCACAAAGCAGTACACATAATTATTTTTAACTGAATTGCATTGCAATGACAATAAAATGCTTTGTTCAGTTCTTAAATAGTTTTGAATGCTTGACTTACTAATTAGTTTGTAATGAACACAAATGACTGAATTGTGTTGTTTTCACTATATGTACGTCACCTTGCCAGTTAGTTCCAAATTGCATCTTCAATATCTACATTGAATTATTCTAAGTAACAAAAAATGCTGACCTTTTGTCATGCGCCCTCCTATTTTCTGGAAGGTTCGCCCCCTTCGGGCATCGTCTTATCATTGTATATTGCAAATATTAGCATGATACCTGTACACTGAAGCTTTTTTCTTTGACCCACTTTTTATTTTTGAATGAAAATATCCTTAAATTTTGTCTTCTTTTGGATGGATTGAACTCTGATGTGTTCCGAGAACTTGTGTGCCGAGCATTCTTTTTATTGTTATAAGTGAAAAGTTTGTAGCATCTCATGGCCGGGAAATTAGGTGTCAAAGAAATCAATGTTTTCGTTTGTCTTGAGATTATTTGAACATGCTCATCAGGCTGAGATAGATGTCACTCTTCTCCTGGCTTCCATATTTGTGTAGTTCTTTCAAGTAGCTTTTCTTTTCACTTTTCCAGCTTTTCCTGCTGTCTGTTGCTTGGCCTTTTCTTGCTTTTTGTACAGGTGTGTTACCATTACAGCAACAGGTGTGTCATGTGCTTTATTTTCCTCAAAAACCAATTTGAGGTTTTCCAGCATGTCAAATTATCTGTCAAATAACTGAAATCTTCTATAGATTACATCTTATTCTGAACTTTTGTGCCTATCTTTTTGATACAGGTTTCAGTTTCTGATTTCACATGTGAGGAGGTATTTGGGCTGTCGTTTGATCTACTGTCGCTCAATATTATGAAACGCTTGGCAAATGTTCGCTGCAACATTTGTGGGTGATATTGTGTCTTGTCAGTGTGCTAGGCTTCGGGTTTTGTGAACATGTAGAACTGTAGCATACATTGATCAGAACTTGTGTTATTTAAGTTGGATCTGGCATGTTGTCACATTATTTCCTTTGCGCTCAGTTCATGAGCATTTGTTTCATTCGACTCATTGTTGAGCTGATAGCATAGTTAGTTCATCCTCTCTATTTTCACGTGTGCTAATACTTAAAATGGACATCAGGTAGCAAGATTGAGAAAGAAAAAACAGACTTCATTAGACGTTTGGCAAATTGTACACTCCACACATAAATTGGAATTTTTGCACCTGGCAAGTTTTACTCCTTGATTTTGAGAGAGGACTAATGCAACAGCCCCCACTGGCCACTTCCACACCCCCTCCCTCTCTGCCTTAATTACCAGCGCTAACATGGTCTAGTTTTTTTTTTCAAACACAAATTACAAATACAGAAGTCCACAAACACACACTTAAAGCCTTCGCTTCTAAAATACTCCAATTTCTTAGCAGATCTTGATATAGACAAAGACATCACATATGTCTTGCTGCCAATGGACAATGTTGTGTATATTGATAAAATCTTGAATAGATAAGAAAAATATAAATACATATATCAGGTCGAAGACTTAATAGACAAGTTTTTGGGCCTGTTTGGCTCTTAGCCGCACCCTGCTGGCATGCCGCTGCAGTTTTTGGTTGCCGCCCCGCGCTAGGTGTGGCAAGTCTCGCCAAGAGTCTGGCGGTTGTTTCAAGCGCCAAACTTTCGGCAGCACCTGAGCTGCGTTGCAGTGTGCTCTGCAGGAGCCAAACAGGCCTTCCAAGTCATGCAACATAAATCAACTAATCTACACTGAGTATGCATGGGCCATGATCTTTTGACTCCCGTCACTCTCTTTTTTGCTAGGCTAACTCACCACTCTTTCTTGTTGGGCTCCCACAACTAGACGCCCCTCCGCATCACCACCCTCCACTACAGCCAACCGTTAGTCCCTCATGCAACCTCGAACCTTGATCATCAACAAATCATTCTTCACCACCACTACTGGAATTTTGTTCTTTGCCGACTGCCAAAGCAGTCGACAAAGGCCCTAAAACAGGTGGCAAAGGCTTTGCGCACCGCCTTAAAAAAGACAGTCGGCAAAGAACACGTGGCAAAGAATTCGTCGGCAAAGAAACCTTTGCCACCGGCCAAGAGAAAAGCAGTCGGCAAAGCCTTTGCCACCTGCCAATATGGCAGTCGGCAAAGGGAACGAACGCCGTCGTGAGATGACGGAGCGCATCCCCTTTGCCGACTGCCAAAAGCAGTCGGCAAAGACTTTTCTTATTTTTTTATAATAGAATTTCTTTGCCGACTGCTTTTATTGGCATGTGGCAAAGTTTTTTTTTATTTTTTCGTTGCCGACTGCCTTTTTTGGCAGGTGGCAAAGGGCTCTTTGCCGACTGTCTTTTTTTGGCAGGTGGCAAAGCTGGAATAAGTAAAATTTCAACCTGTTTTTTTATTTTGTATCACAAATATGATTATATAACTAGAATTCACATATATCACACAGATCCACATATATATCACACAAATCCATATATATAGCACACATAAACCATAATAAATGAGTTCAACAAGTCCATCATCCAACAAATCATACTAAGTGTGCAAAACCAACATCAAACATCCAACATGGTGTGCAAAACCAACATCAAACATCCTGCAAAGTAGAAGAACCACATAGCTAGTCACGCGTCCTGCGACCCGTCGCCACCGTGGTGTGAAGAGCTCCCAGCTGGCCACAGAGGCCACGAAGACGGTCCAATCTGCGGCGCGCTGTTGTACACCCACCCAGATCCGACCTGCTGGGCAGGCGGAGGGTCGCTACCCCACCCGGAGGCCCCCGCCTGCGTAAGCCTAGGAGGAACGCCACCTGGTTCCACCTGGCCTGGAGAAAGGCCATGTGGAGTCGGGTTTGAACCTGCCGACGGTGGCTGCACAGAGAAGTGATGTCATTAGTACATGTGGGATAGCCGTACAAACAAAAACAATAGATAGACTGCTAGAAACTCACCGGAGTCCCTAAAGTGCTAGGAACAGGGGGTGGAGCGAAGAAAGAAGCTGGCAACGGAGGACATCTGAAACCAGGGATCTCCAGGCCCTGAAAGAAGCTGGCAAACTATTTCATCTGATGCGCCGAGTGCTCCTGGATAGCCTCCAACTGCCGCCGATGGGCCTCCAGCTGCTGCCGATGAGCCTCCTCTTGGGCCGCCAGCTGCTGCCGATGAGCCTCCTCTTGGGCCGCCTGTTGGGCCCGTAGCTCGGCCAGCTCGGACTGCAATATTACACTCGTGATGTTTAAACAATGCATAAGAAAAGCTACATATGTAAATCCAATAAACGACAAATTGTTACCTGAACCACCGCCATCATCTGCGTAGAGCTTGGCCGTCGAGGCTGTATGGGGACGTTCGATGAGGTCGTGCTGTCTGATCGACGAACCTCACGAAGGGTGGGAATGGTGGCCGGGTCGATTACGCTGTGGGCAAGAAAGTACCGCCCATGCTGTTTCCCTCCTCCCGTCCTCATCAGGACGTCCGTGTCAAGGGGCTCAGTGGTCGGATCATAGGCCTCACCATGGCGCTTGCGAACTGCCTCGGTGTACTGGACGACCTTCTCGTAGGCGTTCGGGTTGGTGAACGCGTCGGCCCCCTTCGCCGAGTCGTAGACGTTCTCCAGATCTGTCGCTTTGCCCTGGTGAGATAGGACATAGCCCGTGAACTCGTTGATCACCTGGCCACCTTGCGACTGGGTCTACGAGGAAAACACAAGAACGATTACACGTAATGAGAATGAATAATTAAATAAATAAATAAATAAATAAAGTAGTGTCAAGAGTACCCATGTGTCCATGTAAGCTCCAAGGGGGCGGCTCCCTTGGTGGTGTGCTGCACCTGTCCTCCCCTTGGCATGTCCGGACTTCTCCCTGCGCTTCACGTATGCCTCAGGCGTTGTCCACGAGGCCACAATCGCCTCCCAGCAGTCCATGTGCATTTTGCACCTGTTGATGCAAAAGTGGATCTGCAAACACAAAGGGCTAATACCCTATTCAAACGTTAAGGCGTGCCAGCTGATTTGACCTTATTATCGGCAAAGGTGATAACTCGAATACTTTGGTCCAGACAACAGCGATGCGCCCGGATGCCACGGCCAAGAGGTATTCACGCGGAACTTGAGAATACGCCGAGCTTAAGTCGACGAACTCCTAAGAACTCGTAATGAAAAGGAAAATATGACGAAGTCGTCGAAAAAGTAGATGCTGAAATATGAGTAAAAACTTGTGTTTGATTGATTGATTTATTATTACAAGGACCCAGGATCTACATTTATACCCTGCTCAAAGAGCTACAATCAGACACGACTAGGACTCGAATTCCAAATTAAACAAATTCCGTATACAAAACGATTTAAATAACTAAGGAAAACACAAAACTATCCTCCCGTGACAAACTGGGGCACCACCATGGACCAATCGGCAACCTTTAGGTTCTCCTTCCGAATCATCGGCAGACTCCTCATCATAGCCATCGGCAAAAGCTAATGCTTGACCATCGGCATGAATGTGTCACCACCCATAGACTTAATCTCATTCGTCCCTTCATCGGCAACCACCCTCATCGGCAATTCCCCTGCTGACCAGTTAATGTTACCCTATCTTACCGATGTACACTCTACCGATCCTAGGTACGTGTCCAAAAACGGTGTCAACACATGCCCCCCAATTTCAGAGTATAAAATCATTAATGCTCCGAAATTTTCTGCAGTAATGATGCCTTTTCGCAATTAATCCTCTCGATTTGGTAACCGACCGTTGAAATCGAACAACTCTGGCCCGATTCTTTCGTAGATCCCTCGAATTCCTCAACCTCCCAAACTGGACATCTCCACTTTATTCGCCCATCGGTAATACTACCGTTAGAAGGAGCTACCGATGGACCGACCAGGAAATCCCGCACAGTAAAATATCTACAGATTATGACCGCTTCGTGTCAAATCACCTGCGCAATCCCTTGATTACCGTGCGAACAGTTACCATATCCACCTGAGTACCCTCGGATTTCACGGATATGGTGAAGAGATAAGTCAGATTTGCCCTTGCCTGTTTTGTCCTATAAATAGTTCCTTCTCGGGTACTCCCTCTTCATCGCATCATTCTACAGCCCCAACTCTACTTTTCTGGCGGCGGCGCTGTTCGAGAGCTCCAAGAACTCCAACGAAGGCTTTTCTCCACCAACCTCAAAGTTTTCGATCATCTTCCTTGCGAGGAGATGGCCATTAACTTTGCTATTCCTGAGGTCAGTTCATCACCCCACCTCTTGTACTTTTACCATACCCTTGTTCATCCGCAACTTGTTTTACTGAACACTCTTCTCCTCCTCCAAGGTCACCGATTCTGGTGGAATCTTCTCACTCTTCTCCAGAAGTCCAGATACAACAAGCACCATCTCCTCCTCAGCCACAAGAAGAACCCCACGCAGAAGAACCCCAGCCAGAGGAACCTTAGCCAGAAGACACATCGGCTGATGTGCACGAGCAAACTGCCGATCCAGCAAGTTCAATTATAGCATCGGTAGTTTCCTCCATCCAAACAAGTACTGCTCCCCCTCAAGGTAACATACTTTCTATGAAATCATCACCGATGAACCTACTTTTCCTGTATTATAATCACTTCTGTTAATCTTTCAGCTGACATAATCCCATCGGCAACTCCAGCCGATTAACCCGTGGTCCCATCGGCATCATCTAGTCAGAGGCGAGAGATTGCCCTGAAACAAGTAAGTCATCCAATCTCTATCTGTATTATTTATCAATACTTGACCATAGAATAACTTATTTCATCTCCTTTTCAGGAACAGAACTCTCCTGATAGCTTGTTTTCCTTTACCATCGACATCTCTGAAGATGAAGGCGAGGAGGCAAGTTCCTCTCGAGCAGTTGGAATCACATCGGCAGAAATTAGGGCAAAATTAGAAGAGCTATCGGCCCTCCTTCATCAAGACACAGCCCAATTGGTCGATGACTCTGATCCGACCAAGGCCTTATTCAAGACCCTCAGAGGCCAAATCCCCGCCAATGCCGAAGAAATCCTTTTCCAAGCAGCACATCTAGAGAGCCGTCAACTGCAGTACCAAAGGGCTGCTCAACGCCTTGCCGATAGAGCTGCTCATGCTCAGCTCTCAGAGGAAATGATGAAAGTGAAGTTCCTTGCCGATGAGAAGCATAAAAACATCGGCACCCTGGAGTCCTCAAGAGATGTGCTGAAACAAAAGATTTCTGATCTATCGGCAAAGAGAGAGAGGCTCTGCTGATAGAACTCAAACAGGTAGAAGAAGCCTTGTCCCAAGCTCAACAAGAAGAAAGTCAGCTGCCTGAGACGATCAAAATTCTTGAACAAGAGCAAAATGTCTAAGCCCGCAAAGCAGTACAGATGAAGAAGAAGCTGAAGCCGGTGGAGGGCTCTGCCGATGACGACATAAAGGAGATAGAAGAAGCCAATCAGATCCGTCTGCGCGCCATATCAACGATGCAGGCTTTGTTAAACATCTGGTTTCTTCATCGGCGGCATACTTACTCTTCTCTTTTGAACACTCTTAATATTTTGGTCTAGCCGATAGGATTGTTATCGGCACTTTTAAGAACATCAAGTCCGGCCCCAGACTCAGTTTAATCCAGCCGATAGGAATGTTACCGGCATTCAAACTTTTATGCATCGACCCATATACTAGGGTAATATTTCTTTAGATATTTGCCATTTAATGCCCTGGGAAATTCAACTCCTTCGAGAGTTTCTAAGACATAAGCGTTGCTAGGAGCAGATCGACTTATCAGATAGGGACCCTCCCAATTGGGAGACCACTTCCCAAATTTTAAACTTTTAGTCCCAATCGGCAAGACTAGCTTCCACACTAAGTCTCCATCAACAAACTCCTTAGCCTTCACCTTCTTATCATACCATCTGGCAACTCTCTTCTTATTCTCTTCTATACTCATCAAAGCCCTTAGCTGATGCCCTGCCAGATCATCCAACTCGTCTGTCATTAAAGTAGCATAATCATCGGCAGCCAATTGATCTTGAAAAGATAATCGCCTAGACCCAGTCTTAATTTCCCAACGTAACACTGCATCATGCCCATATACCAACTGATAAGGTGAGACTTTAGTCGATCCATGACAAGCCATCTAGTATGACCATAAAGCTTCATTTAACAACGTGTGCCACCTTCTAGGATTTTCTTCAATCTTCCGCTTAATAAGCTTGATAATTCTTTTGTTAGCCGCCTCGGCCTGTCCATTAGCTTGAGCATAATAAGGAGAAGAGTTTAATACCTTAATTCCCATACCGACTGCAAATTCATCAACCTCCCCGATGTGAACATAGTACCCTGATCGGTAGTAATTGTTTGAGGAATTCCAAATCGGTAAATAATATGCTCTTTTACGAAATCAATCATATTGGCCGATGTAACTTTCTTCAAAGGAATAGCTTCAACCCACTTAGTAAAATAATCGGTGGCAACCAAGATAAATTTATGTCCTTTGCTGGATGGTGTATAAATCTGGCCGATCAAGTCAATAGCCCATCCTTGGAATGGCCATGGTTTAATAATGGGATTCATGGCCAATGCGGGTGCCCTTTGAACATTACCAAACTTCTGACATCCTTGACACCCTTTGAAATACTTAAAGCAATCCTCAAGTAAGTCGGCCAATAATACCCATTTCTTCTGATCATCCACTTCATCTTAAATGCCGACTGATGTGCTCCACACACTCCCTCATGGATCTCTCCCATTAAACTTCTAGCCTCATCATCACCTAAGCACCTGAGAAGAATCCCATCAATAGTTTGATAATATAATTCATTTTCGAGGAGCACATATTTGGTGGCTTGAAACCGAACACGTCTCTCTACTTTCTTGGATGGATCCTTTAAATAATCAATGATTTCTTTTCTCCAATCATCGGCACCGATTGCCGATATTGCATTTATCATGGGCTGATATCCTGAGGCATGCTGAGCCAACCGATTGGCCTCTTCATTGTGCAACCGAGGAACATGCTCTAATCGGAAATCCTTGAATTCCTTTAACAGTTGCATACTCCTTTCGTGATAAGTTATCAAGACTTCGCTTCGGCATTCATAGCTTCCAGCCAATTGATTTATAACCAGCATAGAATCTTCAAAGACTTCAACAGCATCAGCATGAACTTCCCTTAGTAATTCCAACCCCTTTATCAAAGCTTGATACTCAGCTTGATTATTTGTTGACGTGGCAACAATCAGCAAGGAAAACTCGTACTTCCTTCCTCGAGGGGAAATTAATACTATGCCGATTCCTGCCCCCCGGTCACACGTGGATCCATCAAAGAAAAGCGTCCAAGGTACAATTTCCAAAGTCTCCACTGTACCGCAATGTTGAGTTACAAAATCGGCCATAATCTGTCCCTTAACCGCCTTAGCCGATTCATAACACAAATTGAATTCCGACAGTGCCAAAATCCATTTACCGATTCTGCCACTCATAATCGGCATACACAGCATATATCGGACCACATCATCTTTACATATGACAGTGCACTCAACCGATAACAAATAGTGTCTCAACTTAATAAATGAGAAATAAAGACATAAACATAACTTTTCAATGGCCGAATACCTGGTCTCAGCATCAACCAATCTCCTGCTCAAATAGTAAATCACACGTTCCTTCCCTTCAAATTCTTGAATTAAAGCCGAAGATGACCATCCCATCGGTAGACAAATATAATCTGAAGGGCTTTCCTTACTGAGGTGGAATCAGAACTGGAGGATTTACTAAGTAATCCTTGATTTGATCTAAGGCCAACTGTTGCTCTTAACCCCAAACGAATTCTTGATCGGCTTTCAACTTAAGTAAAGGACTGAAAGCACGAATTTTACGAGACAAATTAGATATAAACCTCATGATAAAATTTACCTTGCCTATCAAGGATTGGAGCTCAGTTTTGTTGGTAGGAGCAACTATTTTGTTGATAGCATCAATGGATCTCCGACTAATTTCAATCCCCCTTTGATGCACCATGAAACCAAGGAACTGTCCTGCCGATACACCAAATGCACACTTATTGGGATTCATCTTTAAACCATGCTTCCTTGTGCATTCTAGCACTTTTCGCAAATCAGAAAGAAGCTTTGTGAAGTCTCCAGACTTAACTACCACATCATCATTATAAATTTCTACCAGCTTGCCGATGAACTCATGAAATATAAAATTCATAGCCCTCTTATAAGTAGCACCAGCATTCTTCAAGTCAAAGGTCATGACTATCCATTCAAACAACCCAACATGGCCATGACATCTAAATGCAGTCTTTGGAATATCCTCTTCAGCAATGAATATCTGATTGTATCCTGCATTGCCATCCATAAAGCTGATGATCCGATGCCCAGCCGTAGCATCAACTAGTAGATCGGCAACAGGCATTGGGTAGCCATCCATCGGCGTAGCTTTATTAAGATTCCTGAAATCAATGCAAACCCGAAGCTTCCCATTTTTCTTGTAGACTGGAACAACATTGGAAATCCACTCGGCATACCGACACTGCCGAATAAATTTAGCTTCAATAAGTTTGGTTATTTCGGCCTTAATATCAGAAGAATATTAGGATTACATCGGCGAGCTGGCTGTTGATGTGGCCGAAATCCAGACTTGATAGGCAACCAATGTTCAACAATCGATCGGTCCAAACTAGGCATCTCAGTATAATCCCAAGCAAAGCAATCTTTATATTCCTTTAACAAATCGGTTAATTGCTGCTTACACTCAGAATTTAACTTAGCACTAATAAAAGTAGGTCTAGGCTTATCACCACTACCTATATCTACTTCTACCAAATCATCGGCCGATGTGAATCCCTGGCCTAATTTTCCATCATCGGCGAACCTATCCATTAAAACTCCTCGTTAGAACCGACTGCTTGGATCGGTGGAATTTCATAATCGACAACTTTGAGGAAATCCTTCTCCCAGATTTCTCCCAAGATGCATCTAGTCCTTTCATAGGTGTCTGCTTCTGCCGATGCAATGACATAAGAAGAATCCCCTGGGACAATCTCAATCTTGTCACCTACCCACTGAACCAAGCATTGGTGCATTGTAGACGGGATGCAACAATTGGCATGAATCCAATCTCTCCCTAGCAACAGATTATAGGCACCTTTCCCACTGATCACGAAGAAAGTCGTCGGCAAGGTTTTGCTACCGATGGTCAACTCGACACAAATTGCCCCCTTAACCGGAGACACATTTCCTTCGAAGTCTTTTAGCATCACATCGGTCTTGGTCAAATCTTGATCCCCTTTTCCAAGCTTCCGATATACTGCATATGGCATGATGTTGATGGCGGCTCCACCATCAATTAATATCTTGGTCATTGGCTGACCATCAACCCTTCCTTTGACAAACAAAGCTTTAAGATGCTGCCTTTCATTGTCGGCAAGCTTTTCAAAGATAGCCGTCATCGGATCCAGAGCCAACTGAGCTATCTGGTCGGAAAACTCCAACTCCTCATCATCGCTGGACGGCGCAAGGAATTCCATCGGCAACATAAATACCATGTTGACATCTGCCAATGGCCCTTTCCCCTTGGGATCTGATTGTTGCTGCTCCCCAGATTGGCCAGAGTTCTCGCCCTTGTTTAGCTCTTCTTGTCTTTCGCGCTACAGTCTTCTCTTCTGTGTTTTAGTCAACCACCCCGGACACCATGGGGGAAGTGGTGACTGCCTTGCCGATGGACGACGATATTCCCTTGACTCCATCCGATAAGTATTAGCGTCCCTACAAAATATGAACTCATCGGGAACCCGTGCATTAGCCATCTCTTCAAGTTCTTCCTGGTTCCTGGGAAAATATTCAACACGATCACCAAGTCTATCGTGCACACTGAGCCTGCCCCCCAGCCGATCATGAACGGACGCTCTCCCCCTAATCGGCCCATTAAACCGCCGATCATCATCGTGATAGCGCCGGTCGGATGTGTCATACCGGTCATAACCATTGCACTCAGGACAATCTCTAACAGTGGGCAACTTGATGTTCTGCTCCCAGCAATGGATAAAGAACGGGCAGTTCCAGTGATCCTTGTGTCGATTCCACTCTTGACGGTGTCTTTCTTCTTCCCGATGATAATCTTCTTGCTGGCGTCGATACCGATCCTCACGTTGCTGCCAAGTTTCCCGAGGCCTTCTATGAGTTATCACAATACTAGATCGGGGAGGCCTTCCCGAGTTAGTTCCCTCCTGGATCAGGCCTTTCCCTTTTGCATCGGCAGTAGTGATCTGATGCTGAGGATCCACCGATGCACTTCGTTCAGCTGCTTCCGATGTTAAGACCTTGGCCTTTCCCTTAGCATCCAACATATTTGTTGGGAAAGGATGTTGATCAATCCTCATCGGCTTCTGAATTTTGGAGCTGTCAAATTTGATCCTCCCAGATTCTATAGCCGATTGCAGCTGTTGTCTAAAAACTTTGCACTCATTGGTGCCGTGAGAAGTTGCATTGTGCCATTTGCAGTACTTCATCTTCTTTAATTCTTCAGCCGACGGGATTACATGATTGGGTGACAATTTGATCTGACCTTCCTGAAGTAGAAAGTCAAATATCCTATCGGCTTTGGTGATGTCAAATGCGAACTTCTCCGGCTCTTTGTGCCCAAAAGGGCAATACATCGGCTTCTTATTCTTTACCCATTCTGCCAAGCCGATGACTGGTTCCTCATCAGAGTCCGAGCTTGCTGCTTCATCCACAAATGATACCTTTTTGTCTCATGCTCTCTTGGGCTCAAAAGGCCTGATATCTTATTAGAAATTCTCTGCACCAAATGACTTAAGCTTTCGAACTCCTAAGATGCATATTTGTCTCTGATGTGTGGCAATAAACCCTGGAAAGCCAAATCGGCTAGCTGCCGATCGTCCAAAATCAGACTATAGCATTTGTTCTTGACCTCCCGTATTCTCTGCACAAAACTTTCAACCGATTCATCATTGCGTTGCTTCAATTTGACCAAATCGGTGATCTTCTTCTCATGGACTCCAGAAATGAAGTATTTGCGGAATTGCTTCTCTAGATCGGCCCAGGTAATCACTGAGCTAGGAGGTAATGATATAAACCAAGTGAAAGCCGATCCAGATAATGATGACGAGAACAAGCGAACCCTTAACTCGTCCCTGTTAGCAGCTTCTCCACATTGAATGATGAACCTGTTGACGTGCTCCATGGTCGATGTATCATCCTGCCCAGAAAACTTAGTAAAATCCGACACTTTGTACCGATTTGGAAGCGGGATTAAATCATATGCAGGAGGATACGGTGTCCGATAAGAGTAAGTGTTGACTTTGGGTTTTATCCCAAATTGGTCTCTCATTACTTCAGCAATCTTATCGGCCCAATAAGCATTGGCATCTTGCCGATGAGGCGGTTGCGGATCCAGGATCTGCTGATATGCTTCCATGTGTCTATGTGGTGCGCGATCTGCATGGAACATTGGGTTAATCATCTGGCCACCAATCTGCTGACCACCGAACTGCTGACCACTGAGATTCATCGGCTGGTTGATCAACCCCTCATTCTGGAATCTTGGGTGGATCTGGCCTTGTTGAAACCCTGTAGCTTGATGATGCTGTTGGGGCATTTGTGGAAAGACTTGCTGCTCAGGCCATCCATTATTAGCATTCATCGGCATAGATCCTGCCGACGTGTGGTAATTAGGCATCATCATTGAATTGACATACCCTGACTGAGTCATAAACCTCTGTTGCGTCGGCACTGAATCTGCCGATGTATTAGGCATCTGGAACGTTGGAGCTTGAGAATTCCCAGTGTAAGGTCTTGCAGTAGTGGTTGTAGTATACCGGGGACTCTGATTCATCAGCATATTTGGAGGTGCCGATGCCATAGGAGCCTTGCCTCTCACATCAGCCGTTTGAGATATACCAGGTGTCTTCAACGTCAACTCTGGAGGCATACCATAACCCCACCAGTTAGGAGGAGGGACCGATCCCGACATTGCCGATGCCAATAGATCTGTAGCAAGCTTGATCTGCCCATCTGAAGTCGATGGATTGGTCGTCATCGGCGTAGATTGTGCATTAGTGACTCCTAACGTGCTTGGAGGAACAGCAGTTTCTGTGCCCGCAGTGGCTGTAGCAGCCGATGGAGCTGTGACCACCGGTGATCCTGGCTGATGATGAGAAGGGCCCACATAATTTGGTGGCAATTGTCCTTCTTTGAAAGTTCTAGCCACGGCATTGAAAACCGTATTGGACAACACACCAGCTTGATTGATCAAGGCACGGTTAATAGCATTATCAACCATGTCTTGAAGTTTACCAGGATTGGCTTCAAAAGTAACCTGCCGAGGCATCGGCAGTGCTTCATTCTGGATCACTTCGCCACTCCTGTTGATGCTGAAGGATCTCAAACATTGCTGCTGGTAGTCCTCCATGGCTTTCGCAATAGCTTGTTTCTGCTCATCCTTAAGATTGGCTTCCGTCACAGGGATTACGTTCTCCTGATCGAACTCAGTAGTCGATATGTCGATCTTGATCTTGAATCTGGTCCCACCGGGCGTGCCAAATGATGTGTTGATGCAAAAGTGGATCTGCAAACACAAAGGGCTAATACCCGATTCAAATGTTAAGGCGTGCCAGCCGATTTGACTGTTGGGTATTTTAAACGCAAACAGAAAAATCCGCAAGCGCACGGATACCGATGTAGCCTTCACCCGGGAGTATTCCAGAGTATCGATTTTCCACAGAGAACGTGAGAGTTCTCTAGTTGATCTAAGAATCAAGAATTACTTCAAGATTATCTATATCGGGACATCAAAGCACTAACCACAGAAAGAGATGAGAAGGGGGCTAGGAAGGTCTGACTATGGTCCTACAAACACCGATCCGAACGAGGTGGAATACGTCGACCGTTAGGGCTGTCACTACAATAAGGCTACCACAAAAATCTGCAGGATTGGGTGCAATTCCAGATAATTGCAAGACTAAACACCACGTCTAATCTATTAATTACTACTCTAGCGTTATAAAGACTAGAGCACTTGATGCAAGCGGGAATCCAATAAATAACTTGAATGTAAATAAAAGTAATTAGAGAACTCAGGAATTATGAGTTGAAGAACCTAGAGAACGATGAAGGACGAACCAGTTGCTGCAAAAGTACAATGTTGAGGAAGATCCGACAGATCCGGCTCCTCCTCCGCTCTCCTCTTCTCTCTCCCTATTTTCTAGATTACAACTAGAACTAACTAGAACTAGAACTAGAACTAGAGGAACTAGAACTAGAACTAGATGAACTAGAACTAGATCTAGATGAACTAGAGGTAGAACTAGAAGAACTAGAGGGATCCTCTCTACTTGGATGAAGAATTGAAACCCTAGCTTTGATTCTGTAGAAGAGGTATGATCTCCAGGGGCCAGAGAGCCTTGCTTATATAGTCTTTTCAGATGAATCTGGGCCGTTGGATCAAACCGACATTGATTGAACGGTTATTGTTGATCCTTTAGGTCGGTGGAGCGTAATCCCCGAATTGGACTCTGATTGGGCAACACAGGTGGGCGGGCGCCCTCAGGACTAGGGCGGGCGCCCTGTCCCTGAGCCCTCTCGGCCTCCGCTTCCTTCCCATGGCTTCTAGAGTCTTCTAGATGATAGAAAATTGCGCGGCACGTTAATATCTCTATGTAAACCCGACGTGTGGGCCTTTCTTCCGTATTTCCTGATAACCCCCTGCAGAAATAGACAAACACCAAAACTCGTGGAATTCTGTCAGATAAAACCCTAAGTCTAGGTGTTGGTTGCATTTGGCTCCTTTTCTATGATTAGTTGATGGTTAAATGTGAACATTAAGGACCGTCAACAAGCTCCCCCAAGCTTAACCTTTGCTCGTCCCTGAGCAAAGATGAACTCAAGAGTTTCTGCAGTGGTTTCATACCTTAAAGATACACATGCGTTCAAACAAGATCTCATCTCTGGGTTAGGGTAAACTGTTAAGATTTAAACTTACTCATTTTACCTTCCACCATGGGGCTTGCAACCGTCACTTGTGTCTTGAGTAGTTAAAAGATAGAACGGTCTAGTCAAGCGCCATGTCTCTTGTTCTTCGATTAACTATAGCTCTGGAGTTTTTGCAGATTTTCAAATAAAACTCAGAGATTCCTTGTATGACTCTCTCTAGTCTCTCTTTTGTGGTATTTCTGGATCCTGACCAA
This sequence comes from Sorghum bicolor, assembly GCF_000003195.3. NCBI lineage: Eukaryota > Viridiplantae > Streptophyta > Magnoliopsida > Poales > Poaceae > Sorghum > Sorghum bicolor. Next base: position 10,071,221 of record NC_012874.2, read on the forward strand.
GGCAGTAATAGTGTATGCCTTCTCTCAAAGTATGTGGTATTTTTGGTATGAGGCATAGTGGCATTGCCTTCTCTCTCACCCTACTCTAATAAGATTTTGATATCTGGAGCTTATAGGTGGGAGATAGCTAATACATACTTACAAGACATTTATTGCATAGTCAAACCATGGATCCAGAAGAACAAGTGAATAAGTCAAATCAAGATGTGCATGTGTGGCGAATGAATGATATATGGTGATGATGGTGATAATAATGGTGAAAGTCTAATTCTACTTTTGCTCTTTTGAGGGGATACATACCTTTCTTGCTCTTTGAAACTTTTTTTGAGGAGAATGAGATGCTCTATATTTTCTTTTTCTTTTCTCTCAGGTGGGTATCTTGTACCCCTAATTCTACTGTCGGACACTTGTCCATTTTTACCTTTCATCTCACTTTTTCTTTTTTTTCTTTTCGAGGTTCCGGGCACTTGCCCCTTTTTATTTCCTCGTATCTCTTTTTTTAGAGCACTCATCTCTTGAAATAATGTAGCAAGTGGTAGTAACCAAGATAACTTGAGCATTTATTTCACAGGGGAAAAACAGAAATGTTTTTGGCTATTCTCTCCCGGATTAGGAGTAGAATATTTTTAGGTGGTTCTGGAGATGGAAATGGATGGATATATGTGGATGCGTACTTACGGAGTAGAAGCAACATGTGTGAATGAACGTGCAAGTGAATCTTGATTTAACCACATGACAAGCTCCTAAGGGTCTACACAGCTTGACCATACTCAATGCTCATAAGCAGTAAAAAGTAAATGTGTGGCTCAAAGTATAGCAAGCATGTATATATGGCTGTGGTAGGAATTTAAACTTCTCATCATACAGGAACTCATCATGCAACATTTTAAAGATTTTCAAAGATAAAATTCTCTAGAATTCTAGCATTTCTAGAACAGATAAACAGCAGCTCAACCTTCCCATATCGTATCCGTTAACGACTTAGACTTTAGATCAAGTACTCTCCCCACAAGTTCAGGTTTAGAGCAGTCATGCCTAAACTTGAGAGAGATTTCAATTTTGAGAACTAGTCATGGCAGAGCAACTATTTATCATATCCATGTAAGAGTTTATCATGAGGGTTCATAGCAAACTTTATTTATTTATTTATTTAGCAAACTAAGCAAAGATATATATAAGCACAAAATCTTTATTTGGGTTTTTATGATTATGCATCTTTTTATTATTTGAGTAAAATATAAACATGAGTAGAGCACTTAGCTGGATAAATGGGGTTGCTCTCCCCCAAGTTGGATTTTGACGTAATTTCTCTTGATGTAGCAGGTGGCGGAGGTGTATTTGAATGTCGGCAGCACCCTGACAGTGATTAGGATATTCTCCGTCTGCTAGTCTTCTTTGATCCTTGAATTCTGTGGAGCTCAAATAGACAACAAAGCTTTGTGGAACTGGTTAAGTGTTAGCATAAATATCTAGCCTTTATCATGTTGAGCTTCCTCAATAAATGTTACAGTCTTTGGTAGGATCATAAATTTATTTTTATATTTTCATTTTTATAGGACAGGAATATATATTTATTTTCACGCCACCACAGTGATTGTAATTATGGGTTTTATGCCATGAGCATACTCACATGGGCCTTACTATTTTAATATTTTTAATTTTCTTTTCAAGATGACATGAATCTGATTAACTAAGCAAACTATTTTAAAATAATTGAAAGGAAAAAGATAACTACCAAGTTTACCTCTTGGCAAGGCGTTCGGTGTTTTTAAGTCCTCCGAACGGGACTCTCCGTTTTCTCTGTTGTCCTGGGATTTGCTGGATGGCGTAGTCGGTGATTCCGGCGGCGCCTGCTCTTCGTGTATAACTATCTTTTCTCTCCACACCCGACTCGGTGCTAGGGTCTCCTCAGGACAGTTCTGTTCAAGCTGTATGTCTTCAGACCTTACAACTTCTCCTTCATAGTCTATCCATCCGTCCTTGATGATTTTGCCTTCTCTGGCTGCGGTTGCGTCGTCTTCTTCTTATCCTGACCTGCTTAGAGTCTTCAACTATATGGTTAGGGTCAGTGAAATAGCAGCGTACCTTCTCAGAGGGGAAATGCATGTGGACTTCGCCGGTTCCATTGTAGATAATTGCTTTAATGGTGCTGAGGAACGGTCTTCCAATGGTGATGGGCAGATTGTACTCGTCTTCTCCCATGTCAATAACCTTAAAATCATCTGGAGCTGAATGTATGTTGGTTGTAGGGGCATGGTTTCGAACAGGAGCTGATAGGTGACTGCGGCCATTATGTTGACGCTTGACCTAGTGTCGCAAATCGTCTTGTAGAAGTTGTACCCATTGATGGAGCAATAGATGCTTGGCATTCCTAGGTCGTCCTTCTTGGTTAGAAACGGTGACTTAAGTCGATGATCTTGACCTCCTTGAACTGCAGTGACCATTTTAGCTGACTCGGTCCACATTTGCTTGTTCCTGTTCCTCCTGTTGATCCTCTTTCTTGGTTCATGTCGGGATTGCTCTGGGATTTGTGTAGTCTTGTTCTCAAAGGAAAACGTCTCCTTCCTCCCCTTGATGTAGAAATTGATCTTGGCAGCACTAGCATAGATGACAGCTCCCGAGGTATTCAGGAATGGCCTCCCTAAGATGACGGGTGCCCTCTCATCAGTACCAGTCTCTATCACCACGAAGTGTGCTGGGGCGTACAAGGTACCAACTCGGGCATAGAGGTTCTTCAATATTCCCTTTGGGAAACTTAGTGTCTGATCTGCAAGCTGCAAACACATGGTTGTTTCCTGGGCATAATGTTGACGCTGGAGCCATAGTCGCAGAGTGCTTCTGGGAAGTCCACCATGCCGATGTAGATCGGGATGACGGGGCGTCTTGGATTGTCTCTCTTGACTGGCAGAAGGTCAGTAATTACTTCCACAGCGGGGTTACTCCAGTAGTTACGTCCTCAAGCATCTCAATGCAGTGATTGCCTGAGTGTCCAGTATCTCCAATATGTTTGTGCTTGTAGATCTAGATTCTTCACTTGGTGGAGTCTGAGAGTTGTAAAACTCCTTCATATTTTGCTTGAAGTGTACCTGCTCATAGAGACAAGGCAGAGATCAAGTGCTTGGGCTCTGTTGGTGGAAAACACCAATAGAACCAAAAGTGTATTTGTTCTTCTCTAACCTCAAGCATAGTGAGCAAGACAAAGTTGATGGATAATAAGATCATGAGTGTAGCATTTAAAATATTTGTTAGATCAGATTGCTCAACCTAATGGAAAGATAATCTATCTATACTTTATATATATATATATATCTTCCAAAGATTGTGTGTGCAACATTTTAGCTCATATGATTAGGAGTGTGGGATCACAAAGGTGGAAGGACAAAACATATTGAATCGATTGGGTTGGTTAATCTAGAGTTGTAAATCATACATGTTTGTCTCTTTTATTCATGTGAATGCCAAAACCAAGGAGAAGCCTATAAAAGTGATAGTCAAGTACCTTAAGATGTTACCTTACTTGAAAAGTGATGGTACAGTATCACCTCGTGGAATCTTTCCTTTCTTAGCGGTTGTGCATTGTGTTTGTGGCACCCTCCATGGATCATCTCTTGTGAGCTATGCCTTCCTTGTGTGAATTGTTAACCTTCATGTGTCTCTCTCTTTGTCTCCAATGTGAGTTTATCTCAGGACTTCCCAGGTCGATATTGAAAGTTTTCCTGCAGGGATTAGTCCAACAAAATATCCAATATCTACTATAGCATACTATCGGCTCAAAAATCAACCTAGACACCATGTCTAATTTGACTCAGGAGGGCATTTTAACCTAAGCACCATGCTTAATTTAAAACCCCTTGGAAGTAAGATCATCATTCCTAAACTAAGCACCAAGCTTAATTAAGAGATAAATGAAACTGCTCCAAACCTAGACATATACTAAAGCAAATAAAGGTAGCATGAGAGCATTTATAGAGATCTACTCAAGTGGAGATGAAGTAGTGTGATTAGTATTTAACAAATTGAGCATGTCTAAAAGGTAGGGATAACCAACATAGCAACATGGCAAAGGATGTTTTTATGTAAAGTACTCTCCCAAGCTTGAATTTTGCAAAATTCAAGTTTGGATGAATTTAATTCAATGTTGTATGATGATTGGTTGGACATACCTTGTGCTTGTCATTCATTCGATCTTCTTGCTCCAATCCTAGAAAGGTTAGTGACAAGAATACCCGAAGGAATATTTTTACAATTATCCTTATATGCTCAATACACAAGGTAATGTTGCAAATAATTAAAAGCATGTTATGATCTGATCAGTGCTTCTTTTAGGACACTAAGCTTGTCATTGGGAAACCATCAATTTATGTCGGCGAAGTGGTTTTCCCTCCAACGCTGACCTATATCAAGATCAACTCAACGAGATCTGCAATATTTAATATAGAGATATGCATCGACAACCACCCTTTTAAAGTTTTTATAAATAGAAAGGATGAGGGGGTTGGAGATCTCGAATGTGGTGATGTTGGAAAAACAATGGATTGAAAAGATGTTGCATATGAGCATGGAGTAAATGAAGTGGCTATGAAATAAATTCCATGCTCATTAATGCTTAGAGTGAAATCCATGTGGTATGGTGAAAATGATAAGGTGAGTGTGGTAAAAAAAGAAAAGAAAAAGGATACACGGACGACTTGGTTCGAAACTAGCACAGCTACCGTTCCCCGGCAACGGCGCCAGAAAACTTGTTGGGTATTTTAAACGCAAATAGAAAAATCCGCAAGCGCACGGATACCGATGTAGCCTTCACCCGGGAGTATTCCAGAGTATCGATTCTCCACAGAGAACGTGAGTGTACTAATTAAGATCCAAGATCGCCCAAGGATAACTATATAATTATTTTTGGTGGGAAGAGAGAAAGTTTCCTGAGAGTTCTCTAGTTGATCTAAGAATCAAGAATTACTTCAAGATTATCTATATCGGGACATCAGAGCACTAACCACAGGATTAGGTGCAATTGTAGGTAATTGCAAGACTAAGCACCACGTCTAATCTATTAATTACTACTCTAGCATTATAAAGACTAGAGCACTTGATGCAAGCGGGAATCCAATAAATAACTTGAATGTAAATAAAAGTAATTAGAGAACTCAGGAATTATGAGTTGAAGAACCTGGAGAACGATAAAGGACGAACCAGTTGCTGCAAAAGTACAATATTGAGGAAGATCCGACAGATCCGGCTCCTCCTCCGCTCTCCTCTTCTCTCTCCCTATTTTCTACATTACAACTAGAACTAACTAGAACTAGAACTAGAACTAGAGGAACTAGAACTAGAACTAGATCTAGATGAACTAGAGGTAGAACTAGAAGAACTAGAGGGATCCTCTCTACTTGGATGAAGAATTGAAACCCTAGCTTTGATTCTGTAGAAGAGGTATGATCTCCAGGGGCCAGAGGGCCTTGCTTATATAGTCTTTTCAGATGAATCTAGGCCGTTGGATCAAACCGACATTGATTGAACGGTTATTGTTGATCCTTTAGGTCGGTGGAGCGTAATCCCCGAATTGGACTCTGATTGGGCAACACAGGTGGGCGGGCGCCCTCAGGACTAGGGCGGGCGCCGTGTCCCTGAGCCCTCTCAGCCTCCGCTTCCTTCCCGTGGCTTCTGGAGTTGTCTAGATGATAGAAAATTGCACGGCACGTTAATATCTCTATGTAAACCCGATGTGTGGGCCTTTCTTCCATATTTCCTAATAACCCCCTGCAGAAATAGACAAACACCAAAACTCGTGGAATTCTGTCAGATAAAACCCTAAGTCTAGGTGTTGGTTGCATTTGGCTACTTTTCTATGATTAGTTGATGGTTAAATGTGAACATTAAGGACCGTCAACATTGACCTTACTATCGGCAAAGGTGATAACTCGAATACTTTGGTCCCGACAACAGCGATGCGCCCGGATGCCACGGCCAAGAGGTATTCACGCGGAACTTGAGAATACGCCGAGCTTAAGTCGACGAACTCCTAAGAACTCGTAATGAAAAGAAAAATATGACGAAGTCGTCAAAAAAGTAGATGCTGAAATATGAGTAAAAACTTGTGTTTGATTGATAGATTTATTATTACAAGGCCCCAGGGTCTACATTTATACCCTGCTCAAAGGGCTACAATCACACACGACTAGGACTCGAATTCCAAATTAAACAGAATCCATATACAAAACGATTTAAATAACTAAGGAAAACACAAAACTATCCTCCCGTGACAAACTAGGGCACCACCATGGACCAATCGGCAACCTTCAGGTTCTCCTTCCGAATCATCGGCAGACTCCTCATCGTAGCCATCGGCAAAAGCTAATGCTTGACCATCAGCATGAATGTGTCACCACCCATAGACTTAATCTCATTCAGCTGTCCCTTCATCGGCAACCACCCTCATCGGCAATTCCCCTGCAGACCAGTTACTGTTACCCTATTTTACCGATCTACACTCTACCGATCCTGGGTACGTGTCCAAAAACAATGTCAACAGCACCAATCAGCAGGATGTCGTAGAACAACATGCATTTGGGTGAGTAAGAAGATGAATTAGAATGGAATCAAAATTAATGTTTCCTACTTACCTGGAGGTAGATCTCCCTGGGGAGGTCAGTTTCGGGCGAGAGGATCATCGCCCTAGCTTGCGACTTCGGCAGCGACTGGCCAAGCACCTCGGTGTGGTAGTTGATAAGGCCCTGGAGGTGCGCCTCGTAGTACATGTCCTTCAGTCTCTCCATGCAGACCCTGTCCTGCACTCGTGACGCCTCGATCTCGTGCCCCGGCTCGCACGTGTACCACTCCTGCATACAGATATCATGTATCATTTCATTATTTCAACTATGTCCAACAAATGCATTCACATTAACAAAGCCATGCGATGAAGACTCACCCAGAACTCCCTCTTGATCACGTTAGCAAGGGGAACCTCATCTGCATCCTTGACCTTGTAGAAATCCGGCCACTTATTGGGTGGCTTTTGGATCCCATCTATGGTGACAAGGCCAGGATAGTGCTTCTTAAGCAGGAGGCCCAGCATGCCATTAATATGGCGTGAACTGCCCCCGTTCACAAGCTTCCAATTGCTGCACGAGTCATTAAGAACAACTGTTAGTCCGAAGTTCAATTTTCAACATGTCATATGAATAAATTGTGAAAACATGAATGGTTACTTACTTTGGACCCTCGGGTCGAATCAACGGACGGTGGGCTACCGCGAGCGGGGTGGAAGGGAGGTGCGTGATCCTGCGCTGGTAGGGCTTCCTCGAACCTGAGGAAGACGTCTCCACTGGTGTCGCCCCGCTCTCGCCCTGGCTGCCCCCGTCCTCGCAACACCCACCCTCACCGCCCCCGTCCTTGCCGCCGTCCTCGCCACCCCCGTCCTCACCGCCCCCATCCTCGCCGCCCCCATCCTGGTCATCGTCTGGGGGAAAGAGCTCCCTCGTCGATGAGCGACGTGTGCAAGACCTCGCCGAGAACTCGACCAACAGCAGCTCGTCCTCCGCCTCGTCGTCGACGCCGGTCGACATGTAGATCGAGGTGACCTTTTGTAGCGGTCGTCGCCGTCTACCTCCGCCTGGCATTTTGTCCTATACCTGCAATGACAAAGATTAATTAGCACAAATAATAATAAGAACAAAATGAATTAGAAACATAATTGCAAAGTACTAAGAAGAACAAAATGAATTAGAAACATAATTGCAAAGTAATAATAAGAACAATATAGTATTACATGAATTAGAAACCGAAGTCCTCATCATCATTATCACCATTGTCATCATCGCCTCCACCGTCATCACAATCACTGCTATCATCATCACTATCAATATTGTCGAAACCTAAGTCCTCATAATTTTCATTCTCGTCACCACCTCCATCGTCCTCAACACCTAGTTCGCGCCGAGCCCTCCATCGCTCAAGCATCATTAGGTCCTTAGCATCTTGCACCACTTCACCCTCATCCTCATCGATGTTGTTGTCTACTTCCATGCCCATTAGTGAAAGAATGTCTATCTCCAAACGCCCTTCTAGCCCCTTAGGTTGATAGAACTCTCCGCTATCTGCCTTCGGGTCGAAGTTGTAATCATCATCGTTTGGGACAGGCGCTTTACCACGTGGCGATACCAATTGCACAAGGTACCATCCCTTAAGCCTCTCGTCTTTTTGGCACGCCCACGGAAGATAATAAACTTGTGTGGCCTATTGAGCCACAATATAGACATCATCTCCACTATAGATAGAATCCTGTTCGAATTTCAACTTGTCCAATGTCTTCGGCTCTTCTCGTGACATTAGGATCGAACCAATGGCATTTGAAGACGACTGGTTTTAGAGCTTTAGGGCCCGGGAACTCGAGCTCGTATATTTCTTCCACTATGCCATAATAGTTGACACCATGGTTGCCGGGCGTACAAACTCCTATGCACGTGGTCTTTCGACTAGGCCGACTCTCCTCCTGGCTTCTCGTGCGAAAGCGATAGCCATTGACATAATAAACGGTGAATGCATTGACCCTACTACTGCAGCCGCATGCAACTTGTTTCAATTCAGGACTCATTTCTCTATCCGTGCGTGCCTGCAAGGTGAGGCCAGGTAGAGCGTTACATTACTCGCTCCTAGGTGCAAATTGGAATCTCAAAGTTGGAACGAGGTAAGTTTGATGGTACCTTTGTACGGAACCATGAAATAAAACCAGGCCTGGCATTTTTGAGGAAATCATCTTCTTCTTCGACGGTAGGAGCCGTATTCCTTCGCCCTTAAAAAACTCCCTAAAAAACAAGAGATGAAGGTGGTCGGACCGATACATGGAGGATATTGACTACGTATGTAACAAGTCCAGAAGTGAGAACTTACATTCGATAAGGAACCACTTCTTCAAGGTTCAACAACACGTAGAGCATGATAGTGCGAAACTCATATTGTTGCAACGTCTTGGGGGTACCTGCGCTTCCCCTTCCAAGTTGCCCCGTGAAAAGGCTCAGGGTCGATAAATTCTTGTCCTCATTGTAACGAGGGAGTGGTTTCATGTTCGGAAGGTTGTCAGTATAGTACACCTTTGTGAAGTTTGACACCTCCTCCACTCTTGCTGCCTCTGCCACGGAAACCTCAATTTTAGCTTTATTTTTACACTTTTTGCGAAGAATCTTTAGACACCTCTCGATTGGATAGCACCAACGGGCCTGCACAGGACCCCCCAGCCGTGCCTCACGTGGGAGGTGCAAGATCAGATGCTGCATTGGCAGAAAGAAGCTGGGTGGAAAGATCATCTCCAACTTGCAAATCAGCAGCGGTGCAAGACGCTCTAGGTCATGAATCACTTCTCGAGATAACTCTCTGGTACAAAGTTGACGGAAGAAATAGCTCAACTCTGCCAGAACACACCAAACTGGCTCGGGGAGGTATCCACGGGTCATCGCAGGAAGAAGTCGCTCAATCCATATGTGGAAGTCATGACTCTTTGTCCCTAACACTTTCATAGTATTAAGGTTCACTCCCCTACTCAGATTCGCCACATACCCATCAGGAAATAGTAACATCTTCATCCACTCCAGCACTTCCTTCCTATCGCTCCTTTTCAGGATGTAATCGGCTGGCCCTCTTCTCCAATTCTTGCCCAGCTTAGGGGTCTTCATCACTAGCTTTGGTCTATCGTAGATCGCCTCCATGTCAAGTGTAGCCTTAACGTTGTCCTTTGACTTCTGTTTTATGTCCATGAGGGTTCCCCAAAGTGCCTCGGCGATATTCTTTTCTGTGTGCATCACATCGATGTTGTGTGGAAGCAGAAGGTCCTTGAAGTAGGGGAGCCTAGTCAACCCCGATATATGGGTCCACATGTGTTCCTGACCATACCCAATAAAACCATCAGTGTCTTTGTCAATTTTGAGAGCCTGTAACTCGGCAAGGACCTAGGCACAACTCTTAATCTCAGGAATAGGGTCGGTGACTTCAACACCTTTAGTGAAGTGTTGGGTGTCTCGTCTGAATTCATGGTTCTCAGGCAGGAATTGACGGTGTTTGTCAAACGAAGAGTACTTGCCACCCTTCTTCAGCCAGGTGAACATCACAGATTCCATACATACTGGGCAAGGGAACTTCCCGTGAACACACCACCCACAGAATATGCCATACGCTAGGAAGTCATGCATTGAATACTGATACCACACATGCATTGTGAAGTTCTTCTTTGTAGCTCGGTCGTATGTCAGTACCCCCTTTTCCCAAGCATGTTCTAGTTCATCCCACAGTGGTTGCATGAACACACCCATATTCTTGCCCGAGTGTCCAGGTATTATCAGTGACAATAACACGTTCTTCGGTTCAAACATGACGCCGGGGGGAAGATTGAGGGGGATCACAAATACGGGCCAACAAGTGTACGGGGCCGCAAGTGTTCCATACGGGTTGAACCCATCTATTGCTATGGCTACACGTACATTTCGAGCGTCCTTAGCTTTGTCAGGATACTGCATATCGAAGTACTGCCATGCCTCAGCATCCGATGGGTGCACCATCTTGTCACTGTATCTTTTGCCATCCTTGTGCCATGTCATCTGCTTCGCGGACTCCTCTGTCATGAACATCCGTTGGAGCCTCGGGGTGAGTGGAAGGTACCGGACGACCATCTCGGGGATCTTAGACTCCACCTTCTTGCCATCACCACCATCTACCTCCACATACCTCGAGGCCTTGCACTTTGGACAGTGCGTTGCAGCCTTCAGATCTTCTCCCCTAAATAGGACGCACCCATTAGGACAAGCATGGATCGATTCATACGACATCTTTAGTGCACGGAGGAGCTTCACTGACTCGTACGTGTTCTTCGGCAGCGTGTGATCCTTCGGAAGCATTGTGCCCAAAACTGCCAACATGAGATTGAAGCCGTCTCGACTCAGGCTCAACTGCGACTTCAACCCTAGAAGGCGACCAACGGCATCCAGTTGCGACATTGTTGTCTTCTCGTGAAGAGGCTTCTGTGCCAAAGACATCATTTCATAGAAAGCCTTTGTGGTTTCCTCTGGATCCTCCTCCATCAATCCTTCATTGCCATGTGCCTCATTATAGTCTACCACCATGTCGGCCACCCCAGCATCCCCATCATACTCCTCGAGGCGTGCTCTTACCTCCTCTTCTCTAATAAATGTTTTTGCTTCACCATGGAAGATCCACCTCTTGTAGTTTTCCACAAATCCGTACTTGAAAAGATCTTTGTAGACCTCCCTCTGTACTTTTCTTTTATGGTTCTTACACTCTTTGCAGGGACACCACGTTCGATCCGACCCGTGAGCATCTGGCCCAAATGCTTGCTCCAGGAAATTATTGGTCCCCCTAACCCATTCATCGCTCTTCCTCTTAGTTGTCCAGCCAGTGTACATCCACTCACGGTCATCCATCCTCTATTATGCGACAATGTAAGCAAGTAATAAAACCAGCATTTACATCTACAAGGCGTTCCTACCATCTAATAGGTGAAAGATAGGTCCTAATCCCACCCTAGGATGCGTAGATGAGGTTAGCTTCCATGCTCCGCTCCCGTCCGAGACGGAATTTCGGCAGCACCTCCCCGCTGTTCTCCCGATACACGTCCCGGTGGGGAGAGTGTGTATCCGGAGAACAACGGAAAGGTGCGGCCGAAACTCCGACTTGAACAAGAGCAGAACATGGAAGCTAACCCATCTACGCATCCGCGGGCTGTCCAAAAAACGTGGACAATCCGAAAGAGATACTGTCGCAGATATGCACTGATCAGCATACCAACGACCATATATCCCTTTCGGACGGGAGACGCCTAACTTGGTTGCGTAATCTATAACTACTATAAGGATGAGAGGTGAATTATACCTAGGATAGCGACACAAAGGCGAGTAGCAGGGCGATGGAGAGTCGACACGGTGTAGGAAGACCCACAGCACCCACGAACACGATCGGAGTCACCAAGTACCTCCCACAGGTGATCCTACAAAAAAGACAAAAAAAGATTAGTATCCACTCAAAATTTCGGCAGCACCTCCCCTAAACGGGGAGGTTCCAAAACTTGCAAAAAACAATGGCGCGAAGGCCGATAACCACAACGGCACGAAGGCCAATAACCATAGTGGCACGAAGGCCGACATCACAATGGCACGAAGGCCAACAATTAGAAGGATTAATTAGCACACCTGCTCAAATGCAACATGGATAGATAAACTTTAAACTTTTTTCAGAGAGCTTCATACTTTATTATTATTATTACAGTATAAACAGCTGCTAATTCAAACTTTACTGGTTTTGCTAGGATTCTTGCATTTTAATACGTACAAAACACAACATAAACTAGTACATTAGCATTATCATTAGACTGATGCAGCAAACGAGCTCGGTAGCAAGCCCCCAGAACTATGGAGTAGCAAACTGTATATTGTATTATTGTGTTGTTCAGTATGTTATCCACACTATGAGTTCTAATGCCCTAGTACTGAAGGTTTTATACCAGTGTAGTTATGGTGCTATTTTCAGTAAGCCAAAGCCAGGAAGACTGCCACAGTCTTAAAAAATTAAGATGTCAAGAAGAGAGGCTTTGAGTGCGCCATATCATGCTTTCAGTCTTTTTTGTTATAACAAAGCTTCACTCTAGACATGAATTTCTTTCTAACCAAACCGATGGCAGCAAACTGACCAAACCGATGGCATGTTGTTTGCAGGCCTTGGATGCCGCCTTCAACCACGATCTGGAAGTCATCCAAGACCGGGAACAGGCACAACGGGTTTTGACTGAGCCCAGGAGATTGATTTGACCAACACATCGAAGCGAGACGGGTCACGGGCGTGCTGTGCCTCCGACGAATCTCCATGGATGGAGCCACGGCTTCCCCACCCGCGTCCCAAACCAATCCCAAATCGAGAAGGGCGAGTTCGAATTCAACCTGGGTCGGCTGTCGTCGGAGCGGCGATTGCGCTGTGGAAGCCGCCTCAGGAGCGTCGGAGTGGCAGCGCCGCGCCGCGCCGAGGCCTCTGACGACATCGGCGAAGGAGATCCGTCCGCCAGCACGTCAGGAGCGGCCGGGGCAGGGGCGTCCGCACACGTCCGCACACGTCCGGGGCACCTGGCTTCACGCGGCGTCCGTACACGTTCGGAGCGGCCGGAGCAGCCGGGGCCGGCACGGCCGGGGCGGCCTAGGCGCAGGGCGCAGGGGGTGAGGGGGCAGGCTGCAGGGGGTGAGGGCGCAGGGTGCTGGGTGAGCGGCCGGGGCGCAGGGCACGGGGCGCGGCCGGGCTGACGGCGGGAGTGCGGCGGCGGCGGCGCTGCGTGCGGGTGGGAGCTGCTGCTGCGTGCGGGTGCGTGAGGGGTAGGTTGGTGCCTGCGGGTGCGTGAGTTGCATTTTTTTTTCAAGATAAGGTTGGGGGCTCTTAGGTTTAAGTTCTTTGCCGACTGCTATTAGGCAGTCAGTCGGCAAAGGCACAGTATATTTTATTTATAAATATTCTTTGCCGACTGTCTGGATTTAAGGCAGTCGGCAAAGAATTTTTTTTTTGTCTAATTTATTTTGTAGCCTCAACTTGCTCAAAAATTTTTGAAATTTTTATCATAGCCTCCAGATGTAATAAAATGACACTTCAAAAAGTTTCGTAGTTTTTTTTACCTTTTTGGCTATATTTTGTTAATTTATTTCGTTTAATTGAATTGTCCACAGTATAATCCAACTTTGAACTACAGGTGCATGAAATAATGAAACATAGGCATTAGAAAAATGATATTCATATTAGAGAATGTATTTTGAGGTCGTGCCCAGAAACTCATCCAAAATTTTAAAGTCCTTATCCACGGAATATGACTATCCAAGTGTTGTAGAATAGCTTTTTAATTATATAAAATTCAAACAAAATCGAAAATTTATGAAACTTGTTGGGGTGTCATGTTATCACATGTGTAGCCTATGATAAAAATTTTAGAAAGTTTGGAGCAAATTGTGATGTCAGATGTACAAAACTCAAACACTTCCGAATGTCATCACATGTGATCATATTGGAATTGTGTGGTTTTTGTTCATCTGATACTACAACTTGCTCCAAACTTTCTCAAATTTTTTCTATAGAGTACACATTTGATAACATTAAACCTCAAAAAGTTTTGTGATTTTTTGACTTTTTTTGCTATATTTCATTAATTAATTTCTTTAAATTGATTTTTCCGCTACATAATTCTACTTTGAACTATAGGAGCATGAAATAGTAAAACTTAGCCATTCGAAAAATGATATTCATGTTGAATAATGTATTTTTAGACCATATCCAAAAACTAACCCAAAATTTTGAAGTCCTTGTCCACGGAACATGATCATCCAAGTGTGGTAGAAGTGATTTTTAATTATATAAAACTCAAACAAAATCAGAAAATTACAAAACTTGTTGAGGTGTCATGTTATCACATGAGGAGCTTATGATAAATATTTGAAAAAATTTGGAATAAGGTGTGACGTCAGATGTATAAAATCCAAACACTTGCGCATGTCATCACATGTGATCATATTGGAAATGTTTAGTTTTTGTTCATCTGATAATGCAACTTGCTCTAAACTTTCTCAAATTTTTTCTATAGAGTCCACATGTGATAACACTAAACCTCAAAATTTTTTGTGATTTTTTGACTTTTTTTGCTATATTTCATTAATTAATTTCTTTAAATTGATTTTTCCGCTATATAATCCTACTATGAACTATAGGTGCATGAAATAGTAAAACTTAGCCACTCAAAAAATAATATTCATGTCAAATAATGTATTTTTAGAACATATCCAAAAACTAACCCAAAATTTTGAAGTCTTTGTCCACGGAACATGATCATCCAAGTGTGGTAGAAGTGATTTTTAATTATATAAAACTCAAACGAAATCGGAAAATTACGAAACTTGTTGAGGTGTCATGTTATAACATGAGGAGCCTATGATAAATATTTGAAAAAATTTGGAGCAAGTTGTGGCGTCAGATGTACAAATCTCAAACACTTGCGCATGTGATCACATGTGATCATTTTGAAAATGTTTAGTTTTTGTTCATCTGATACTGCAACTTGCTCCAAACTTTCTCAAATTTTTTCTATAGGGTCCACATGTGATAACCTTAAACCTCAAAAAGTTTTGTGATTTTTTGACTTTTTTTTGCTATATTTCATTAATTAATTTCTTTAAATTGATTTTTCCGCTACATAATCCTACTATGAACTATAGGTGCATGAAATAGTAAAACTTAGCCATGCAAAAAATGATATTCATGTCGAATAATGTATTTTTAGACCATATCCAAAAACTAATCCAAAATTTTGAAGTCCTTGTCCACGGAACATGATCATCCAAGTGTGGTAGAAGTGATTTTTAATTATATAAAATTCAAACAAAATAAGAAAAAGTACGAAACTTGTTGAGGTGTCACGTTATCACATGAGGAGCCTATGATAAAATTTTAAAAAAAATTGGAGCAAGTTATAATGTTAGATGTACAAAACCCAAACACTTCCGCATGTGAATATATAAGCGTTTGTATCGTCACTAGTTACAAGTAAATATATAAGAGTCTGCAGTTCTACACTGGACCATCCTAACTCTACTTGTTTTTGTTCTACTCTGTAACTATCATAGTGGGGAAAATAAATATTGCTTTTGTATGTGATTACCTTTTTACAACTATCTTTTAACTTCTTACCTTTTTGTTGCACACGTGCTTGTTACCTGTTATGGGTTTGATATAACTAAACTAAGTTAGTTTCACATGTTGCTGTTGTTTTAGATTGATATTTCGGAGAATCTAATTGCTATGCATTGTGGTTTTACAATATCTTTTCTGTTTACTAGCATGAGAATGATGACCAATATAATTGGACCATGCTTGGAACTATGGAGACAAAACAAGGGGAAAAAATACATTAGTATCCAAAAAGCTGCGGCCAATTTAATTATTTATATTTGTGTTTGTTTCTTCTTAAAACTGAGCATTTAAGTTTGCAGCCCTGCACTATTGTAACCTGAATAATGCAGTTATGCTCTGATTTTTAAAAAATAGTGAGCATATATATATATATATATATATATATATATATATATATGCATGCATGAGTGAACAGGATCATAGTTTGCTTGGGAAATGGGATCCTTCTTTGTGTTAACTTGAACTGATGGGTTTTTTTCCTCTTTAAAGATATCTGTCACTGCAATGGTTAGTATTCTTCTCCACACATAGTCATTTACTGCATTGTTATTTCTTTTTGCTCAGTAGACCTCTGAATCTAGTTTGGTTATTTTTCTGAATGTGATTTATTAGTTGTTCTTTGGAATGCATGTGTTTTTGCTTTGTAATTAAATATAATAGAGACTTATTGGTTGCTATGATTTTTCAGGTGCTTATAACTAGTGCACTAATTGAAGGCAAGCTGCTCCTTGTCAATTTCTTCATTGGTGTTTATATAGCATTACTATGAAGGCAAGTTGTTCCTTATCATATTCCTCTGATGTTGCCAAAAACCTGTATGTTGGTTGGTAAATGGCAGATCCCAATGACTTGGATATTTCCTTCAAGAAGATAATCAATTACATGAGCTTCTTCTATTGTATCGAGTACCAAATAGGTTTACTTTGAGTATGTTAGTGGGACATGTAATATGAAATTGCTAATTAGAAAGTGACTACTTAAATAATTAGCAAGTGACATGCATATACCCTGGCAGATCACCTTTGCCTCTTGTTGCTGCAGATTGATACTTGTCATGTTAAGTGCCTAGTTCAATGTTAAGTGACATTACATATATAATGTAATTGTTGGATACATGAATCAATGTGTGTATAATGTGATCACTTTTGAATGTCATCACTTTTGTGTACATGAATCAAAGTATGGCTAATATTTGATCATCAGCTATACCTTTAGATCAACTTTTATTTTTTTTACATATTTAATTGAGCTCGATGGACGGTCTGTTGCTAAAAGTCATTATTGTAATGGATTGTCCGTTGCTAAAAGCTTTGATAGGTTGTCTGTTGCTAAAGGTTGGACCGTCGAACTGTTCGTCGCTAAATAAGATGTCCGTCGCTGTATAAATACAACGACGGCTTCATTAGCAACGGTAACGGTCCGTCGTTGTAGCCTTTAGCAACGGACTGTCCATTGTTTTACACCCCTTTTAGCAACACATTGTCCATTGCTGTTTAAAGGTTGTGGTGTAGTGTGCGATCATATTGGAAATGTCTGGGTTTTGTTCATCTGATACTACAACTTGCTCCAAACTTTCTCAAATTTTTTATAGCTTCCACATGTGATAACATGACACTTGGTCAAGTTTCGTAATTTTTCGACTTTGTTTGAATTTTATATAATTAAAAATCACCTCTAACACACTTGGATGGTCATGTCCCGTGGATAAAGACATCAAAATTTTGGGTGAGTTTCGGGAAATGACCTTAAAATAGACTCTCCAACATGAATATCATTTTTTGAATGGCTAAGTTTCATTATTTGATGCACCTGCAGTTCAAAGTAGGATTCTGTGGTGGAAAATACAATTAAAAGAAATTAATTTACAAAATATAGCAAAAAGGGTCACAAAATCAAGAAAGTTTATAAGGTTCACTCTTATTGCATGTGGAGGCTATGAAAAAAGTTGGAGGAAGTTTGGAGCAAGTGACGACATCGAATGTCTAAAACCTAAATTCAAATTTCAAAAATAAAAAAAAATTATCTTTGCCGACTGCCTAACGGCTTAGCAGGTGGCAAAGGAAACGGAGATGGATGCCGTTAGCTGCCAGCCACCTTTGCCACCAGCTTTTCTTTGCCACCTGCCAAGCAGCCACCTTTGCCACCAGCCTTTCTTTGCCACCTGCCAGGCAGTCGGCAAAGGATGTCTTTACCGACTCCCTTTCTTTGCCACCTGCCAGGATAGTTGGGCAGTCGGCAAAGAATCCTTTGCCGACTGCTTTTAGAAGCAGTCGGCAAAGAGAATGTTTGCCGACTGCCCTTTCTTTGGCAGGTGGCAAAGGATTTTAACAGTCGGCAAAGCCCAGTTTTCCTGTAGTGCACGGTGGATGGCGCCTTTGCTGCTTCACCATCTTTGGTGGTTACTTGCCACTATCTTGTTCATATTTCTTTTTGTTTATTATATTTTCATTTCAGTCCCTATTTGCTTTGCAATTACTTATGACGCTTACGTGACCATTCTTTAAGTTGTCTTAAAACAAGTACCACCACTTTGTTAACATTTTTATTTTATTTTCTCATTTATATATTGAAGTACATTCATGTTGTTTCTTCCTCCCTTTACCTATTAGTTGTCTTGCATCTGAACCAAAATCTTTATGTCTCTTCTTTCAAAGATCCAAACCCTGATTTGTTTAGAAAACATTCTTCTCTGCATTGTCCTTGAAGTAGTAGATGTTTTCTAGTTTATAGTGTATATGGGAACCTTATATCTATCTGGATTGAGGAAAACCATAAACAGCCACCTACAAAGAGCTGAGGAAAACTGATGCTCTTGTCGCTCCATGGGCAGCTCAGAACCATCTTCAGCGCTGTCGCTCCACGCGTACTCGCTCGTCTGTGTGTTCTGCTACCACTCTAGCCAGATGCTGGAATCACGTGCAGCGGTGAGGATGGCAGCGATGAGGCCTTCTTCTCATTTCTTTGCAGTGCTCTTTGCATGCGATGGCAATTGCCTCAACTGCTAGGCTAGGCCATACTCTGATGATGAAGCTCACGACACTAGGCTTCCCTAGGCTGGCCATGGCTAGATCTGCTCGACGGCTGGCCAAATTGGGTGCCAGCACCATTCGTCAAGTTGGAGGCAACCTGAGCTACAAGTGATACACATGCTCTTAGGTCGTTAGTGGGGTGGTGGCCGAAGGCTCGTATTTGTCTTGGTGCCAGCGACTCAGTCATTTCCACGCCTAAATCTACCGATGCAGAGGTGGCACGGCTATGGCCACAAGGAGGTAGTGAGATGGTGGTGAAAGTGGCGTGATTGCGATGGTGGTTGCATGGAGGTGGCATGGAGGCCGCACGTGGGAAGCGCGATGGCGATGCAGTGACAACATGTGTGTGTTGGATAGTGATGTGATGCACTAAATGCAGTGGAATGGTGTTCGTTGTGGTATCTTTGCAAGCCGAAGTTAAGGAGGAGGTTTGTGCCACTACATGAGAGGTGAGAGCTTGGCAGTGAAAGCCAGCAATGGCGACGATGATGTACTATGTTAGTTGGTGGTTTGCCGGCAATGGTCCAACTTGGCTACATGCGTGACTTCTTCGGGTTCTCTGTTGCCTCCATGTGCTAGCCTTGCTATATCATCAGATGTGCTATTTTGGACAACAACAGTAGCCATTAGGACGGTAGAGGTTAGGGCAAAAGCCTTGACGACGTCAACTCCTGCTAGCGGTGCTTCCATCTTGGAGGCGTCCACTAATTAAGTCCTACCATGCTAGTTTTCTTTAGGTGAAAACACTGCCTACTTGTGGGTCAGCGATGAGGTGGTGTCTTGACCTTCTTTAAGGTATTGTTGTGGGAATATGGTGTCATGCACCCTTTCGACCCATGATGGTAACCATTTGTGGCCTTTGGGAAGTTAGAGGTTGTGTCGAGTTGTTCACAAGCTCAACAATGATGACTTGAAGCCATGTTTGGTTGTGGCAGTAGTATGTTAGATATGTGTCGAATATGTGTATATTTGGTTACGTTGGACTTGAGTTGTATTAGAGACTAAGATAAAATTGTAGTTGAACTATGCGCCCTAGGGGTCCATAAATATGAGGCCACCCCTGTTGTAACTAAGAGACAACCACTACTACACATCTGTTAACCGTGACGGGCACTTTACATTTAGCGCAACGGGCATTGGCGTCCGCCACGAATGAAAGGTCACGGTTAATCGTGGCCTCACCGTGGCGGGTGCCTGTGCCCGCTGCAGAAAATGGAATTACCACAGCAGGCAACATAAGGTGCCCGTTGCGGTTAATCCCATTAACCGAAGCGGACATCTTATATTGCCCGTCGCGGTTAATCCCATTAACCGCAGCAGGCACCTTATGTTGCCCGTCGTGATTAATGATTTAAAAAAACAAAAAAAACTGGACACGCCAACCGAGCCCATCAAGGTTGTTGCCGCCGCCGCCAGGGAAACCCTAGCACCGCCGGTCAGGGTCGTCGCCGTCGTCATCCATGGATCCGCTCTAATCCACCTTCTCACGCTGGAACCAATCGGCCCCCACATAGGAGGGAGAGCCACGACCCCCGCCGCCACCGGAGATGGGCATGACTGGCCTCCACCTCCCAGATCTGGCTCGTGGTGGCTCCTTCACCGGTTCTGGAAAGAGAGAAGGAAGAATAGTGAGATGAGTGAAAAAGAGAGGGAGATTGGGAGGGCACGAGTGGCGGTGACGACTGGGTACGCACCTGGATGTTCATAGCCTTCTTGTTGGTCTCCAGCCAGCTGCCTGCAAGCAAATACAGACAAAATCGATGGACGGAGTCAGATCAGATGGAGATTGGAAGGTGAGGTGAGCAAGGGAGGAGGGGGAATCGGGGTAGGGATGGATGGGGATAGACGTGCCTTTGGAGGCCTTGTTCGTCTCGGTGTTCCTCTCCTCCTGCTCCTCCTTGGTGCCCTTGCAGCCTGCGAGAAAAAAGAGAAGAGTCGAGTCGCGAGTGGGGAAGGAAGGAAGGGACTGGGCTGCTTCTCTCTTTCCAGCGGTTCATTTAAAGTGCTCCTCCACTAAAAATAATTTACTGTGACGGGCAAGATAGGTTGCCCGCTGGGGTAAATTGATTTACAGCAGCGGAATTTTCCGTGACGGACATATTAAGATGCAGCGTATTTTCCATGGCGGACATATTAAGATGCCCGCTGCGGTAAATTGATTTACTGCAGCGGGCATCTTAATACGTCCGCCACGGAAAATGCCCGCGGCGGTAAATCGATTTACCGCAGCGGGCAAAAATGTCCGTCGTGGTTAATTAAAAGTGCCCACTACGGTAAATCGCACGATTTACCGCAGCGGGCAAAAAACACGTCCGCCCCCCTCTTGGGCTAAAAAAATGTTTAAAAGATTTTCTTTTTAGCAAAAGATTCTATGTATTTGATATTTTTATGTTTATTTTATGAAAAATTTTGCATTTGAGCACTTTGAATCAATATTGAATTATCAATCTTAGTTACATCTATTAGTGTACTAGATTGAACGAGAAAAAAAAAATTAGCTATATTGTTTAGCCCCCCTCTTGGTCCGTTCCGGGATCCGCCACTGGCCACAGAGTGAACAGTAGCAACGTCACGGAAGTTCATTTCCGTAGTAGTGAACTTGGCGGCTGCATTGGGTGGCGGCGAGGCCGTGGGATCGCTCGGATGCCGGTGTAGCTGCTGTTTATGGGAAGGAGCGCCCGTAGTCATTGCCTCGAGGATTAAGCATATCGCCGAACCTCGTTAAAAAACATCGTGCCTCGATATCGTTCTCGTTTGTGTATTTTCTTCTATATCGAGTATGCTTCCGCGTTTATCGGTTAATAGATCCGTTTGGGTCTGGAACTCACCGTGCACTCTAACATAGTCGATAAGGAAAACCTTGTCGACTTAGTCTTCTTTAGCCTCGTTTGTTTCACTAGTACATTGGCACACTATACAGGCGGTTGGTAACATATTTCTACAGGCGTTTTCCGGATCCGCCTGCGCTGGAGGCCAGTACAAATCGTCCATTTCCACATGCGGTCACTTGGGAGCCGCCAGTATAAACCTTTTACACAGGCAGCTCTCTTAGGAAACCGCATGTGTAAATGTTCATTTACACAGGCGGTTTCCTAAGAGAGCCGCCTGTGTAAACCTATTAAAATATGTATTATTTATTTATTTTTTAATTTATCTATTTATTTATTTATTATTTTATTGTTATTATTTAAATATATTGATATTGGTTGGTCTTCTAACATAGCAACATGTAATTTAAATACTTCATCTCATACATATATTTGTATACATCAAAGTTTAGTGCTCAAAGACATAAAGTTAATTACAAGAGTATATCCATCATCACACATCATATATATATATACATCAAAGTTTGTTTCTGTCCTCTAATAACCCTCTTTAGTAAGTTTGAGCTTACTAATCTCTGTTAACACTTGGAACTCTGGAATGGATAATTGGCTTTCATCATCATGATATTTGCCTTCACGTGGAATGACATGCTTCATGATGAACAAGCAGATGTCCTCAACTATGTTGTCTAAAGCACGTTCGTCCATGCGCTCCGCCGTCCCTTGCTTATATACCTGCAAAGAAAGTTTATAAACATTATATATTTTTTGACTTCTAACTTTAATAGACTATTACTTATATTACCTTGTGAGGGTTCCTTGCATATCGTCCGTTTTCTCTCATGTTCTCGCACACGTAGTAGCCACAGAGGACAGATAACGGTGGTTGCTTCATGCACTGTATAACAGGAGAGTGGTTATTTAATTATAGTTGCAACTGTGGTCGTATGTGTATGATTTGTATTCATAATAGTAAATTTTTATACGTACCGGCCAGTTATGTATAACCTCCAATGGTTGCCCTGGTCTCTTGGACTCGCACTTTCTATGATTTATCTTATAGAACCTGTATGCCCTATGATCTCAAATAGAATCACCATGTTATTATCAATTTCTCACTATGCTTAAGTATGCATGCATAGCTTGACTTACAGCTCTAGCAGTTTGATGAATGGAGCATAGCTTTCTTTCGCATAATCTGCGGAGTCTAGTACCAACACCCTTCCCTCCTTGGGATAAATGATGAAGCATATCCGGTGCCTCCTGCTCGAATTAAATCCATGATGCATTTATGCATTAGAATAATTTAGATAGATATTTGTAAATTCACACTTACCCAAAGTGGTACGGGGCCACCACCGCTTTCCTGTCTTGAAACTTTATTAGTGAATGTCCAATGTTGTCGACGAAAGCTAGTCGGCAGTCTACCTTGGGGTATACCCACGGTAGTAGTTTATCGGTAGACGGTGCGCAAACTACGAACTCGATGGTGACGCAAGACACGGACAAGCTTTTTATCCAGGTTCGGCCGCCGAGTTGGCGTAATACCTACGTCCTGCGTCTGGTCGTATTGATTTGTGTTGAGAGAATATGATGTCCTAGGGGGGTCCCTTGCCCCTCCTTATATAGTCTGGAGGGCAGGGTTACAGATCTGGAAACTAATCCTAGTCGGTTACAATTGCCATGGATAATTCGATATCAATTCCTATTCTAACCGACTAGAATCCTGCTTGATCTCCACATCTTGTTTCCTTGCGCGAAACTCCAGGTTGTCGGATCAAGCCTTGAACTCGTCTCGTAATGGGCCAAGCCTCCTGGCCGAAGTCTAGCCGTAAGGGTATAGGGGTTTATACCCCCACAGCTAGTCCCCGAGCACCATGTATTGTGATGTAACACGCCGTCTTGAGCTTCTTCGATCAGTGAGACTCGACGTCTTCAATAAGTGGGAAAGTCGCCCAAACAGTTGCAACGGTTCTTTGACCAACTCAAAAGACAGTTGATCAACATTGGCATCGAAGAAGCGAGTTGTTCGAAGAATGCATGGTGCTCTAAATTAAAAAAGATTTCTTTCCTGGTGAAGTGTGCCCACTTTTCCTTTTTGAAAGGTATAAACATCAAAAAAGCAAGCGAATTCACCGCTAGCTGAAGTGTGCCCACTTAGTCCCCGAGCCTGGTAGTAGGTGACGTAGGCACGTGGTGCCAGGGTCAAAATAAAAGTCCTCAAAGAAATTCTGTAACTGAGATGCATCGCCAGATGCATCGTACCGATGTAGTCCCTGAGCTTGCTGGAAGGCGAAGTATGAGCCTTGTAGCAAGGTCTAAATAATTGAATTTACCAGTCCGTCTGCAATTGAATAGACTAATCGACCAGTCCCCAAGCACCAAGTGCGCTCCTTAGAATTCTCAAATTGGTGGGCTGGTCGACCAGTCCCCGAGCGTATAGTGCTCGGTGGTCGGTGCAGTCCCCAAGTTCATAAATTGGTGAGCTGGTCGACCAGTCCCCGAGCGTATATTGCTCGGTGGTTGGTGCAGTCCTTGAAGGTCCGAGCTGATAGACTGGGCGAATAGTCCCCGAGCGTCGAGTGCTCGGTGGTCGGCACAGTCCTTGAAGGTCCGAGCTGATAGACTGGACGACCAGTCCCCGAGCGTCGAGTGCTCGGTGGTCGGTGCAGTCCCCGGATTGTTGACTCACTGGCGTATGTGTCTTCTTATTTTTGAAAAGATCTGTCCAGTTAAAGTTGACGTGACGAGGCCTCCTGATGGGGTGTCAGACGGATGCATGAAAAGTTGCACCTGACAACTGTACAGCCGCCCTTTGCATGGTTTGCGAAAAGGAAACCATCAATTGGTACGAAAACTCCGCCGCATTAATTGTCTATAATCATTGTAAACCGAAACGCCGCGTCCGCCGCATGGCCTGCCCACTTCCCGAGAATACAGGAAGTGGGAGAGGTGGAGTTGCGGGCTTATAAGAGCCTAATAGGTCCGCCTGTACCGCTTTCGCTGCCATTGCCTTCAAACCTTCCGCTCTCATCTTCTCCAATCTCCTGCATCTTCCTAACTCAAGCCCACATTCTCACCTCTAATGGCGAAGAGCGACTCCAGGAAGAGGGCCGAACTGATGGCCAAGGAGTGGAAGAAGTCTCGCAGCACCACAAAATCTCTTGGTGACCTCGTCGATATGGGGCTTCTGCACGGCCCGGAGCTCGGCGGCTGGAGGGCACCGGAGGGGGAGAGCTACCCCGACCCTCGCGCCGGTGAGATCGTCGTATTTGAAGATTTCATTAAGAGGGGTTTTGGTGTTCCTGTTCATCCTTTTCTTCAAGGTATTCTTTTGTATTATGAGATCGGGATTTGTAATCTGCACCCGAACTCAATTCTCCTCATTTCCACCTTTATCCACCTGTGCGAGGCCTATGTTGGCATAGAGCCGCACTTCGATCTTTTCCGGTATCTTTTCTGCTTGAGGAAGAAGGGAGCAGTTGGAGGCTCCAAGGTTGCAGGTGGAGTATACCTCAACCTTCGTGATGGAATGAAGAATCGCTACCTGCACTGTCCATGGAACACTTCCTTGACCGAATGGTACAGGAAGTGGTTCTACATCAGGGAGGAACCGGGCAGCTCCACGTTCTGCGACGTGGGATACATTCCTGAGAAGAGGACGAGCTGGACCGACCGCCCGGAGTTCGACGGTCCAGTGGCGGATCTCATGAAGCTGATCGACTGGTCGCGCCTGGACGGGCTTGGCGTGGTCGGCAACTTCATTTGCCGCCGGGTGATGCCCTGCCAGAAGAGGGTGCACTCGGCGTACGAGTATGCCAGAAGCGCAGACCCGACCAGGATGCGGTCGGAGATCTTGGAGAAAACGGAGGTACAACAGCTGTTGAACGAGCTATTTAACTTCGCGGACGGAGGCTTCATCCGTGGCAGTGATCGGGTGCAAGCCTTCAAGTTAGGACGACCAGCACCAAAGGTATGTAGCAGATTCTGTTTTAGCATTCGTATATCGTCGGCAGTTGACTCATCTCTGTTGCTTTTGCAGATCGGCGGTGTCGACCGGTGCACAGTGTATGTATCACTGGCACCGGGGATGGAAAATCCTGCGGGAGAAGACCCGCCAGAGGAGGACGCTGCTCGGTGTACTCATTACACCAGCAGTGAAGAGGACCAAGCCCGCCCCATCCCGACCTCCGAGGAGAGGGTAGCGGGGAAGAGGCCATTGCCGGCAGATCCTTTGCCGGCGGATCTTCCGGCGGAGAGCAGCCAAGCACCGAAGCGTCGTCGGCTCGTGCGGATCGTTGACGACGACGACGACGACGAGGAGGCTGCGCCGTCGTTGGTCCGACGGCCCCGGGGTCGCCCAGATAATGCGCCGGCCGCTACTGATCGAGTGGCCAGCGACGCCCCTGCACCGCAAGTTGTCAAGACGGGGGCGCAGGTGCCGACCGGCCGGGCGAGGAGGAGGTTCACCGCCACCCACCGTCGATCAGACCTGTAAGTGTTCGACTTACGTATTTTTGGACTCCTCTTTGATTTTTTTTTTTTGAAATTTGACTTTTGTTCCTGTAGTGCGGCGTCGGATGTCGACCCCGGCCAGGTTGCCAGCCAAGGGACGGGCGAGCCTGCCCGCGGTTCTGGGGATGCGGCCCCCCAGACCACAGAGCAGCCAACAGCTGCAGTCGCGCCTGGGAGCACCGAGGGGCTCCCGAGCGCGGCACCGACTACGACAAGCAGCCCGACCAGGGCTGGAGAGGCTCCCCCAACT
Source organism: Sorghum bicolor (assembly GCF_000003195.3). Classification (NCBI taxonomy): domain Eukaryota; kingdom Viridiplantae; phylum Streptophyta; class Magnoliopsida; order Poales; family Poaceae; genus Sorghum; species Sorghum bicolor. The sequence continues at coordinate 10,097,551 of NC_012874.2, forward strand.
GACTCCTCAGAGAAGGGAAGATCTCCGACCGCTCCTCCTGCCGGGGGGAGTGAAGTCCCCACGCCGCCCCCAGCAGGAGCCTCCTCTGCTGCGGGCTCCCCAGGTCTGGTCCAAGGGCCAGTAATACCTAGGACCACCACCGGGGGTGACGCAGCACAGGAGGAGGAAACCCGGGCGGCCTCCGATGATGAGGTGGAGGAGATCGAGGGTCGTCCCCGTGATGGCCGCCAACACGTGTATGTGTGGCGCCAACGCGGGGATCACTTTATCGGGCATGAGGAGCTCGCCGAGACCGAAGAGGCCGCCAGGGTGGAGCGCGCGGCCAAGCGCCTCGTCGACGAAGTCAAGGTAAGTAGCTTTTTGCACTGCTGCACATTCTTTTGCCTTGTCTTGCATGGTCGTTATATGCTTGCTTTGTAGGACGCAATGAAAACGGCGAAGTACCGGAAACGGTGCTTTGACCAGATAGAAGGCGTCATGGCCGAGAACAAGGCCCTTGCCGCGGAGGTAGACCGGTTGCGGGCGGAGGTCGGGGAGAAGGTGGTCGAGATGAGTGCCGAAAAGGAGCGTCGTCTCGACCTCGCTCGTCGTTTGGCCGACCAGTACCGGCTGCAAGAAGGTTAGTCACACGCTCCGAGCAGCTTCGCGTACTTGTATAGTTTGCTTTGCTGACCAGTTTAGGATTCACGCAGACTTGGAGGAGGAGGTGGCGAGCCTCCAACAAGAGAAGGAGCAGCTCAGCCAACAGCTCGCCGGTGCGCTGGAGTCCGGACGGCGAGCAGGAGAGGAGTTGGGTCGAAAATACCGGGAGCTATCTGGTAATGGTTGCCGCCTTGTTGGTTACTGCCTGCCCCTTTTTTATGCCGAAAATAACGCTTCGTTTCGTTTGCAGTGCTCAAGGTGAACGCCAAAAAGCACCTGGACGATCTGACCAAGGACCGGGACTCCTGGAAGGTCAACTGTTGCAGGATCTGGAAAGGAGTGTCCCCGGTCCTAGACCTGATCAGTCCCGAGCTCCCGGAGAGCCAGCCCCGCGCGCCGCAGTTGACCCCGGTCGAGAGGGCGCAACGGGCGTGGGACTGGCTCCAGCAGTTTGTGAAGGACGCCGGAGAGTTTGCCGGCGCGCACGTCCTCAGCATGGTGCGCGCCCACTACCCCCTGGTCGACTTGAGCAGGCTGGAGAAGGGGTACCCGAAGGAAGTCGGCCCGCAGGACGCGGACGAGCTTCGGAGTAGTCTGCTGGACTTGTCGTCGACAGTGATCGGCGACATCAATCTGTGCGGAACGGCCACTCCTCCAGACCAGCCGAGCTCAGATAGGTCGGCCAGGGAGTTGTCGGGCGCGTCCGTTGCTGGAGATGGGCGGTCGACGCCTGCGGTCTCGACCAGCCAGGCGCCGGTGGCCCCGACCCCTTCGTCCGGGCAGCAGGGCCAGGCGGGTGATCAGCCCGAGGAGCTAGGCCAATAAAGTAGTCTGTAGGAATAGACTAGTGTCTGCCCGTCAGGGTATTTATTGTAAACTTTGTATGTAAAGTTTGTAATAAAGTTTACTTTTTGTCATGACTGTTGTTCTGAGCGCTGTAAAAATATCTGAGTGACGTGTCACTGTATTTGTCTTGGTTGTCGCTAAGAGCATCCATTGCAGGAGTTTTGCCGAGTGCTGTGTGTGACAAGGTATAGGCAAAAAATAGAGAATTTCATTATCAAAAATTATAAGATACTTACAAAAGAAAGTCATTAAAACTTTATGGATAGAAACGTCGCAGTTTGTCGATGTGCCAAGAGTTAGGCACTCGTGTTCCGTCTGGGTATGCCAATCTGTAGGACGTAGGTCGTGTGACCTCGGTCACCACGAAGGGTCCTTCCCAGGGAGTGGATAGCTTGTGCATTCCCTCCTGGCTTGTTTTCCATCGAAGCACCAGATCGCCGACCACGAAGGAACGGTCCTTGACGTTCCTGTTGCAGTATCGCCTGACTGCCGCGAGATATTTTGCTGTTCGGAGACATGAAACTAAACGCTTTTCCTCCATGCAATTGATTTCGAGTTCTCTGGCGTTGTCGGCGGTTGCCTGGTCGAAGTGCTCGATTCTAGGGGATCCGAAGTGTATGTCAGATGGCAGGACCGCCTCTGCACCGTATACCATGAAGTAGGGAGACACCCCTGTGTTTCGACTGGTCTGGGTTCGGAGGCCCCAGACCACTGCCGGCAATTCTTTCATCCATCGACCGGGTGCTCTGTCGTTTTCGGTGTACAGCCTTTTCTTTAGGGCGTCAACGATCATTCCGTTAGCACGTTCGACTTGACCGTTGGCACGTGGATGTGCCACTGACACATATTTTATGACTATGCCTCTGTCATCGTAGAAATCCCAAAAAGTGGTGCCAGTAAACTGAGTGCCCAGGTCGGTGATTATGCTGTTCGGGATGCCGAATCTGTGTATGATTTGATTGAGAAACTCCACAGCCTTCTCGGAGGTTGCCTTGACCAGGGGCATGTATTCAATCCACTTGGAGAACTTGTCGATTAACACGAAGACAAACTTGAAATTGCCCGGGGCTGGTTTAAATGGTCCGATCATGTCAAGCCCCCAGCAAGCAAAGGGCCAAGACGACGGGATGGTTTGAATTTCATGGGCAGGTACGTGGGTCCTCTTAGCGAAAAACTGACATCCTTCGCAATGCCGAACCAGTTTTTCTGCGTCGCCGACCGCGGTTGGCCAATAAAAACCTGCTCGGAAAGCCTTTCCGACCAGCGTTCTAGATGCGGCGTGATTGCCGCAGGATCCAGCGTGTATGTCCTCCAAGAGCTTGATACCATCATCTTGGGGTATGCACTTGAGCAGTACTTCGGAGCTTGCGTTTTTCCGCATGAGTTTTCCGTCGACCAGGATGTAGTTCTTTGATCGTCGGATGAGGTGCTCGTTCTCTGTTTTGTCCTGAAAGCCTGTCCCGTCTGATATGTATTTGATGAACGGGGTACGCCAGTCACGCCCACCGGTTGTCGGAGTGGCGTCATCTATGAGCATTGCCTCGGTGGGTTGCTTGTCGACCAGGGGGGGCTTACGCTCGGCTCATGGATATCCTGGACGAAAATACCCCGCGGGATTTGGGCCCGAGATGAGCCTAACTTTGACAACGCATCTGCTGCTTGGTTCTTATCCCGGACCACGTGGGTGTACTCTATGCCATAGAAGTTAGTTTCCCATTTGCGAATTTCTTTGCAGTAGAGATCCATCTTCTCGTGGGTTGCGTCCCACTCCTTGTTGAGCTGGTTGATGACCAAAGCGGAGTCGCCGTAGACATAGAGGCGCTTGACCCCCAGTTCAACGGCTAGTCGTATGCCATGTAAGCATGCTTCGTATTCGGCGACGTTGTTTGACGCCGGAAAAAGGATCCGAAGGACGTAACGGAGTTTGTCCTTGTTGGGTGATACGAACAATATCCCAGCGCCTGCACCGTTGATGTTCAAGGACCCATCAAAGAACATTGACCAGTGGTCTGAGACATCGGGAACGGAAGGCTCGTTGAGATCCGTCCATTCGGCAATGAAATCGACCAGGGCTTGAGACTTGACAGTGGTGCGACTCTGGAACTCCAGGGAAAATGGACATAATTCCATTGCCCATTTCACGATTCTGCCATTGGCGTCTTTATTGCGCAGGATGTCCCCGAGAGGAAAGCTGGTTGTCACCAGGACTCGACGGCCGTCGAAGTAGTGCTTCAGCTTTCTTGACGTTATCAGGATGGCGTATATAAGCTTCTGTATTTGTGGGTACCTGGCCTTGGACTCGTTTAAGACTTCGCTTATGAAGTAAACGGGTCTCTGGACCTTGAAGACGTGACCTGGTTCATCTCGCTCGACCACTATTGCCGTGGAAACAACCCTGTCGGTTGCAGCAATGTAAAGGAGTAGGTCTTCATTGGGCTGAGGCGCTGTGAGGACAGGTGGTGAAGTGAGGAAGGTCTTAAGCTGAGTGAACGCAGCGTCGGCTTCCTCTGTCCAAGAAAATTCTTCTGACGCTTTCAATAGTTTGAAGAAAGGGAGGCCTTTTTCTCCCAGCCTTGAGATGAAACGACTGAGGGCGGCCATGCATCCGGTTAGCTTCTGAATATCCTTGACATTTTTCGGTGGTCGCATGTCGAGTACGGCTTTGACTTTTGAAGGGTTTGGTCGTATGCCGTCGCGACTGACGACGTTGCCGAGCAGTAGACCAGAAGGAACGCCAAAAATGCATTTCTTGGGGTTGAGCTTCCACTTGTACCTATTGAGTGCCTTGAAGGTTCGGTCTAAGTTGTCGATTAGGGTGCTCGCGTCCCTTGTTTTTACGACCACGTCGTCCACATAGGCCTCGACGAGGTCATCGCGAATCTCGTCGTGGAGGCATTGCTGGATGGCCCTTTGATAAGTGGCCCCGGCGTTTTTAAGTCCGAAAGACATGGTAGTGTAGCAGTATGCGCCGAAGGGTGTGATGAAGGATGTTTTGATCTGATCTTCTTCCTTTAGCAAGATCTGGTGATAACCAGAGTAGCAATCTAGAAAGGAGAGGAGTTCGCATCCGGCCGTTGAGTCGACCACCTCGTCGATGCGAGGAAGACCAAAAGGATCTTTAGGACAGTGTTTGTTGAGATCGGTGTAATCAACGCACATTCTCCATTCATTATTCTTTTTGCGTACAAGAACCGGATTGGCGAGCCAATCGGGGTGATACACTTCTTTTATGAATCCGGCTGCTAGAAGCCGTGTTATTTCTGTCCTAATAGCCTCCTTTTTGTCACGAGCGAACCGTCGCAGTTTTTGCTTGATTGGTCTTGCGGTCTTCGAGACATTTAAGGAGTGCTCGATCAGGTTTCGTGGGACACCGGGCATGTCTGCGGGTTTCCATGCGAACACGCTCACGTTGTCCCTTAGAAACCTGACGAGCGCGTCTTCCTATTTTGGATCCAGGTTAGCCCCGATGAGGGCTGTCTTCTCGGGGTTGCCTTCGACCAGCTGCACTTCTTTGTACTCCTTGGATTTCGAGTTCTTTCTGGCTGTCTCCTGCTCAGGTAATCGGAGCTGGTCGGGAGGCAGCTGTGCGGCTTGGTTTGCTGTTTCAGCCATGCGGATTGAGAGGTCGATTGCCTCGGTGATCTTGAAGCTTTCTTCTTCGCAGGTGTACGCGGTGTAGACGTTGCCTCTGATGGTTAGGACACCCTTCTCCGTGGGAATCTTAAGGACTAGGTATGAGTAGTGCGGGACTGCCATGAACTTTGTCAGCGATGGGCGGCCCAGTATGGCGTGATAGGTCCCGTCAAAATCCGCGACTACGAAGTTGATGAACTCCGTCCGGAAGTGATCGGGTGTGCCGAATTGGACAGGCAATGTTATCTGTCCGAGGGGCACCGAACTTTGACCTGGCAAAACCCCCCAGAATTGGGCGTCGTAAGGTTTTAGTTGTGCCGGTGATATCTTGAGGGCGGGCAGGCTGTTGCGGAAAAGGATGTCGATGGAGCTTCCCCCGTCCACGAGCACGCGCTCGAATCTGATGCTATTGATGCAGGGATCAAGAATCAGTGGGAAACGATCCGGCTCTGGGATAGCGGCCCACTGGTCCTTCCTGCTGAACGAGATCTCCCTGTGGGACCACGTGGGAAATTTCGGATCTGCAATCAGCCCGTCCGTGCTGTCTATGTTGAGGCAGGCTCTCTTTAACAGCTTTCTTTCTCGCTTGGACTCAGTGGAGACCTTGCCCCCAAAAATGGAGTGGACCACGTCGGTGGGGCTGACGTATTGGTGTCGGGGGTCCCTGTCTTGGTCCTCATCCTCATCTTCGTGGTCGTGCCCGTCGCGCTTGTTATTTTTCTTGGCGGAGTCCTCTTGGGCGGCCCGCCGTGTATAGATACTTTTGAGGACGCGGCACTCTTCCATGGTATGGTTAGACTTTGGGTGTAGCTGGCACGGTCCCTTCAACGTTTTGTTGTAGTCGTCTTGGTAGTCCCGTCGTCCATTGGGACGTTTGACCGTATTTACTTCGTGGTCGTATTCGCGAGGGCGCTTTCCTCTGAAGTCGTCGCGGCTGTCGCGCCGCCGATCCCAACCCTCTCGGTGATCGCGGTTGTCAGAGCGGCGGTGATTTCTGTTGTCGTAGCGACCACGACCGTCATCTCGCCGGGAAGGCTGGTCGGGGCCTCTCGCATCGTCTCGGATTAGTTTTTCTGCGTCATCAGCATCGACGTAATTTTTAGCCGTGGCGAGGAGCTCTGCTACCGTTGATGGGCGCTTACGCAACAGCTTGTTCCTCAGCGCTTCATGGAAACGCAAGCCCTTGATAAAGGCTGATATGGCCTCGTCATGAGAAATCTTCGGGATTTTGAGGCGCATATCCGAGAATCGTCGGATGTAATCGCGCAGAGGTTCATTCTTCCTGTCTCTTATCCTTTCAAGGTCATACTTGTTTCCGGGCTGCTCGCATGTGGCGATGAAGTTGTCGATGAAAGCCTGGCGTAGCTCTTCCCAAGAGTCGAAGGAGTCCTCGGGCAAGCCGAGAAGCCACTGATGACCAGCCTGGTCGAGGACTACGGGGAAGTAGTTAGCCATGACGTGCTCATCTCCTGCCGCTGATCGGACGGCGATTTCATAGAGAGTGATCCAGTTCTCTGGATTTTCCTTGCCGTCGTATTTTTTAAGTTTTTCGAGCTTGAAATTGCGGGGCCACACGACCTGGCGGAGGTGTGAGGAGAACTGTCTTAGGCCTGGAGGACCGTGGGTCGCATCGTACTCGATGCGGCGCAGGTTTTCGTGGACTGCTCTCTCTGCGGCGCGCCTGTTGATGCGGTCCCGGGCATCTTTGGGAGGGATGTTGTGGCGGAGATCCCTGTGTTGATCTTCTTCTTGGCCGCGTATGCCATGAATTTGCTTGCGGCGGCCATCGGCGTCCCGACCACCATCGTCGCGCCGCGAGTCCCCTCGACGGTTGTCGGGGGAGCGGCTGCGGTGACGCCTGCTGGGTGAGACCTGGCTACGATTAGTCTGGTCGGAGGCGGCTTCCGTATAAGAGACGTCCTGGACTCTCTTGAGTAGAGTGGCTGTCTGTCCCATTGCGGCGATCAGGTATGCTCGGATGCTGGTCCGGACTCCCTGGCATTCGGGGGTGTCAGGAAGCCGATCCAGGTTGGCCATGGCGACAGCCACGTTGGCGCTTGGCGTTTTGTAGACTGGCTGGTCCCCGACCATGTCAAAGGCATCGTTGAGGTTACTTGGTGGCATCTGTTGTTGCTCGTCCGCACGCCGTCGGGCGCGATCGGCGTTACGCTGTTCGCGGAGTTGCCTCTGGTCATCTGTTTCTCCGTCAACAGCCGGTTCGTCGGCGCTGACATTGAACACAATATCCCCTCGCCGGGGGGGAATATCGGGAATCGGTCGAAACCCGGAGGGTGTGAAGGAAAATCCAGGTCGTAGCCCTCGTCTTCGGTGTTTATAACCTCGGTGGGGACGGAGCCGGTGCTTGAGTTGGTGCTGGAAACCTGGCCGTCCCGTAGCTCTCGGATTGTCACCATGTTGACATGGTGACGATTGTTCCTTGTCGGCGACCAACCCGCCTTGCTGAAAACGGATTGGACATGCTGTGAGTAAACAGAGGCCGAGTTGTTCAGGCCGCGAGGATAGTCTTCCTTTTTGAGCTCGACGGATCGTCCTGAGGGGGTTGAGGTTATCGTCAGGGACGTTCCCAGCCGTTCGTGTGTGGCGACACGAGTTGGCTGGCGGGATTTCGAAAAATCCGCTCGAGCAGCTTGGTCGGGCCGGCGCAGAACTCCATCTATTAGTTGGGAGACTTCGAGTAGCTTGGAGTCAGTGCGATCGAGCGCTTGGAGGAGGTCCGAGCAGTCGATCTCCTTTCCCTTGTAGAGTGGGAACGGTGGTCGGGCGCTTGGTGCCGTCATGCGTGTGGTCGGAGACGGCGTGATCTCAGATTGGATCTGGATCTCCTTCGGAACCGTGGTCGCGAAGCCGCCGCTGCACGTCGTCCACGTGATCTGGCCGACGGTTAACGTGAGGCCTTCGGGCACGGTCGCGGAAGCTGGGATCGTGACCATCTTGTTCGCCAGAAAAGTTGCACGCAGACCCCCTACCTGGCGCGCCACTGTCGACGAAAGCTAGTCGGCAGTCTACCTTGGGGTATACACACGGTAGTAGTTTATCGGTAGACGGTGCGCAAACTACGAACTCGATGGTGACGCAAGACACGGACAAGCTTTTTATCCAGGTTCGGCCGCCGAGTTGGCGTAATACCTACGTCCTGCGTCTGGTCGTATTGATTTGTGTTGAGAGAATATGATGTCCTAGGGGGGTCCCTTGCCCCTCCTTATATAGTCTGGAGGGCAGGGTTACAGATCTGGAAACTAATCCTAGTCGGTTACAATTGCCATGGATAATTCGATATCAATTCCTATTCTAACCGACTAGAATCCTGCTTGATCTCCACATCTTGTTTCCTTGCGCGAAACTCCAGGTTGTCGGATCAAGCCTTGAACTCGTCTCGTAATGGGCCAAGCCTCCTGGCCGAAGTCTAGCCGTAAGGGTATAGGGGTTTATACCCCCACAAATGTAGAAGGCGTATTTGGCTTCAAAATCAAGTTTCAACTTTCAGAGTTTCTCATCCCGTTCTGCACCTTCCAAACCCTGTACCTCTGTGCTGTCATTCCCGATCCGGAATGTGTGCCGATCTTCGGCTATATCTATTGGGCAGAGATAGGCATTCCTTTCTTTGGCACAATAATTTAGGTCCGAACCAAAATACATATCTTGTTGATCATATAACATTCTGCAAGACAGAAGCATGTCAGATATTGAAAATTGATGCAACTACAATGTGTGTAACTATGTAACACTTACAATGCAAATGCCGTTACGATATGTACATCTAGCATCTCGTGGTTCATCAGTGCCCACATGTCATCAAATGTAAGCATGCATTTGTCAGTACTCTGGCTGAGAAATGCTATTTGTGGTATGCGCATGCTTATGGTGTCGATGCCAGCAGAAGAGGCTCTCATGTACCAGTCATGAAACCTTTTTATACCACTTGGTTTCTTCATAAGTTTGGTCCGACTGAGTAGAGGCTTTCCCCACACGTACTTTTTGGGGATAGTCTTGTAGTCTTCTGCAGTTGGCACCTTGAAATTGATAGGAGTTATGACCTTAGGCGCTGGCACCTCTGACTTTGCTAGCTCAGAAATCTCATGCTCTTGTATTGTGCGTTTCGAAGCAATGCCTGACAAAAATCTCACTTGCCCAGCTGACTTTTTCTTTGGCTCGAATGGTGAAATCAACTTAGGTATCGGAAATACTTTCTTCTTTGGCACCTTTGGTGGCTCACTTATTGGTTCTGGATCTTTCAGTTGTGGGGAAGGGGTGGAATTGAATGGTGGTGGAAATTGTGTTGACTGTGGGGTAGAAAGATCATGGAGAGGAGATGGTTGATGGACAGGGAAAACATGGAGAGGTGATTCTGGTGGGTCAGGAAGAGACTGGGGAGGTGAAGGCGGTGGGTTAGGAAGAGGATCGACATGAGCTGACGACTCTTGGGTTAGTGGCATCTCTTGAGAGGGTGGTGGTGGCTCCCTTAGTTGCACGTCCCTCCGAGGCCATAGGATGAAATTGTTTATCGCCTGTCCCAGTTTCACAATGTCCTCGGGACCAGGGATGTCTAGAATCTCGTCCTCATATCTTTGGACCACGGTTGATACCTCTACTCTGCAGTAGTCTTTAGGGATGTCAGCACCATGGTATTTAGCTCCTCCTAGGATCGCTTTGCCCGTGGCTACTTCCCTTGTACGATGATTGTTAATCCCATATCTTATGACAAGGGAGCAAGGTGTAGAACTAACAATGTCGTCAACTGGATAGTGATCCTTATTTGCCGTAGATGCGACACTGCTTGGAATGATTGTTTCACTTGATGGCACCAACGGTTGCGACACCACTGGGACTAGCTGCATTTGGGGAGCTTGAGTGCTCATTTGGGTAGCTGCATTTGACATGGCACTCGCTAGTTTCTGCATCAACTCAGGAGGAGGATTTTCTAGCAACTTCTCCATCATCTCTTGGAAGTCTTTCTTAGCCTCTTCCTGAAAATAATTTTCCATTTGATCCTTGTACCGAAAACGTTTCTTATACTCATTTGCCCATTGAGGGCCAAATCCATCCTTCCATCCCTCTTTGGATGAGATGCCTCGAACACGGCCAGGATGCTCGGGGTTACTGAGGCCAACACTAAGGATGTCCCTCTCCCTTCGTGGCGTAAACTTGCCTTCCTGTTGCATGCCTGCCACAGCAAAGATGCTCTTCATTGCTTCATCAAGCATTGGATCTTCAAAGGACACACCCGTCTCGGTTTCCTTTGGTTTCCGAGCACGGATCCAATTCGCGGACCTTTCACCGACTTGCTCGGACAACACTGGCAACCCTACTGCCTTCTTCGCAGCCTCTTCTTGCCTCCATTTAGGAACTTGGTGCCGGTAACCACCTGTGCCTAGATGGTGGTGGTACTTGTTCCTCTTTGCGAGCTGGGAGTTGGCTTCGCTCCGAGCTAAGAAGTTAGGGTCATTCCTCTGCTCTAGAAAAACAGCCCACTGCCCTTTAGTAAAATTGTATTTGGATGTCGGATCCATCCCTGTCTTTGCATACTTGACATTCATCTCCGACCTCCAATTTCGGAAACTAACCGCACATTGCTTCATTGTATATGCCTTCACTAAATCTTCTGGCACATTCCTAGGAAACTGGAAACTGGTCTTAATCTTATCCCAAATTTTGATCTTGTGATTATTCGACACACCGGCCTAGTTCTTAACTGTGATATCAAGAAAGTCCCTCACACAGAAACCAATTGCATTCCTGTATTTGGGTAGGGCCTCCTCTGGAGCTAGGGGCTGTCCGGTAGGGCTCACATCTGTGATGGCATATGTGTCATCTGAAAATTGGTTCAACCCTCTCTTGCCTCGTTTCAAACCTTGTCGCTTCCTTTTCCTAGACTGACATGGCCTCTTAGGGCTCGTCGTTGCTGTCGTCGGTTCCGGTGCGTCTTCGTGTGCCACTTCCTCCTGAGACATCATCTCTCTAAACTGAGACATTGCCTCCTGAGTATAGACATGTGAATCATGGGTGTGTTTATATGTAGGAACTATGAATAGAAATCATTTAATTATATGAAATCGTGAATGTCTCTAATTTACCTCATCGGCTTCTGGATTGTAATCGGGGTCACATGCCAATTCAACTCTGATGGCTTGTTGCTTTCCAGGGAAAACTATGTGCTTTGGATGGTCTGTAATTTTCTTCTTATCATTAGGACAGAGGACCTGCTCAGCATAGAAGACCTGTGCACCACGGTTAGCCATTATCCGTGGATCATCTTTGTAGCCTACCTTGCTTAGATCTAGAACTCTAATCCCATAGTTGTCCACTGTGACATGTTTGTCTTCAACCCATTGACACCGAAATACAGGGATCTAAAATGTACCATAGTCTAGTTCCCATATGTCCTCAACGAAGCCAAAGTAAGTTGTTTCCTCACCAGTTTCAGAGTCTAAGGCGTCGCATCGAACACCACTATTTTGTGCCATGCTCTTTTGGTCTTTGGACTTGGTACAGAACATGAAGCCACTAATGTCATAGGTTTGCCAAGTCGTGACCTGGCGTGATGGCCCAGATGCCAAGACCTTGATGGTGCGATCCTCGAGTGTCTCCCCATCTGGAATGTCCTTCTCCCTTAGCCATGAGGTGAACTGATTCTTATGTTCCTTCATTATCCATTGATCTATGTGCCCATGATTATGGTTTTGAAGCTCTTCAATGTGTAGATTGATCAAAGGCTCTATTATCGAGAGCTGATGCAGGACGCTGTGATGTGCTTCGAGGACTGAATTGTAATCTTTTGGGACGTATGATTTCTTTCCCATCCTACCTCTTCCATTCAGCCTACCCACGTGTCGTGACGGAGGCAAACCTATTGCAACCTGGTCTTTTAGGACCCTATTGCAGAATGGACCTCCGGACTCAATGGCCTCTTCGGTTAAGTACCCCTTTACCATAGACGCCTCTGGACGAGCACGAGTTGATACATAGCCATTTAGTATTGACATGAAGCGTTCATACGTCCACATCTCATGCAAATACATGGGACCCAATGCCTCTATTTGTGAAACCAAGTGCACCACAAGGTGAACCATCACATCGAAGAATGCTGGGGGGAAACACATCTCAAACTGTGAAACTGTCTCCACTGCAAATTCCTTAAGAGACGCCAACTCATCATGTTCAATCACCTTCTGTGAGATCCTGTTGAAGTAGCACAACCGTGTAACTGCAACCTTTATCCACACTGGGTTTATAGCTCTAATGGCAATAGGGAGAAAAGTAGTCAAAATGACATGACAATCATGTGAGTTGTAGTTGGTGAGTGTAAGGTCTTTCATTGACACAATACTCCATATGCTAGAGCAGAATCCAGATGGGACTTTCAATTTCTTGAACCACACACACATCTCATGTTTCTCTTCATTGTTGAGGTTGTAGCTTGCTGCCGGGAGGTGGTACTTCCCATTTTCTAGCCTAACAGGGTGAAGTTCTTTTTTATGCCTAACTGTACCATGTCCAAGCGTGAATTTAATCCTTCCTTTGTCTTGCCCTTCATGTCCAACAAGGTGCCAATTATGCTTTCAAACACGTTCTTCTGAACGTGCATACCATCGATCACGTGGCGGACGTCTAACTCTGGCCAGTATTCCAAATACTCGAAGAAAATTGACTTCTTCTTGAATGTAGCCCCTGGAGCTGGCTTGACATTCTTTCTTGGTTTTCCATCTTTTGTCTTCTTCCCAAAAACAAATTTGAGTTTGCTAACTATGCTAAAAACTCTTTGGCCTTTACTGTTACCTGATAGAGCAGTAGTCTGTAGTTCACTATTATTGTCGAAGTACTTATCCATCTTTTTCATCCGGTACCTGTGTCCTTTTGATAAGAAGCATCTGTGCCTCATGTACACTATCTTCTTAGATGCAGTTAGGGACACGTAAGTGGTGTCATCTATGCATACCACACTGAAAGGATCAAGATGCCCAAGAGGGGGGGGTGAATTGGGCTTCTCTAAAAATTTAAGCAACCTATAAGATCCAATTTCACCCCTTGTGCCTAGTGTTACCTAGAGAGCTACCGGATAAAAAGTTTTGCAACCTAGTTCCAATCCTATTCTAGCTTGGCAATTCTAAGAATGTAAAAACACAAAGTAAATGCTAGAAAGTAAAGGAGTAGTGGAAGAAAGTGCTCGGCGATGTTTTGCCGAGGTATCGGAGAGTCGCCACTCTCCACTAGTCCTCGTTGGAGCACCCGCGCAAGGGTCTTGCTCCCCCTTGGTCCGCGCAAGGACCAAGTGCTCTCTACGGGCTGATTCTTCGACGCTCCGTCGCGGTGAATCGCCCAAAACCGCTCACAAGCTTGACACGAGCCACCCACAAGAACTCCGGGCGGTCTTCGTGCCTCCAATCACCACCGAACCGTCTAGGTGATGGCGATCACCAAGAGTAACAAGCAAAGAACTCTCACTTGACCCAAACAAGGCTCTATAGAGTGGTGGATGCACACTTGACTCTTGGAACTCACTAGAGGAGGATTCTCTCAAGAAATCACTCAAATCTCAATCCTCTCTAGGCTCTTGCTACTCTCTTGCTCCACAACAAGTTTCTCTGGTGTTCAAATGGGCAAGAGACCTCTCATGGACGAGGTGGAGGAGTATAAATACTATCCACGAAGTCCAAAGGTCGGCCAACCGTTTTCCACTGAAAACGGGGTCACCGGACGCACATTATGTTGCACCGAACGCACTGCACCGAGCGTCCGGTGCTACATAACGGCTAAGTGACTTCTTTCTGATAGGTCACCGGACGCTAACTTCAAGCGTCCGGTGCACCGTCCGGTGCTCGGGGAAACATTACATGCTCCCTGCGCATGGGACCGGACGCTACCCGGTGCGTCCGGTGCTAGCGTCCAGTGCTCTGGGAAGGCTTGCAACCTCCCTGGGTATGGGACCGGACGCTACCCGGTGCGTCCGGTGCTAGCGTTCGGTGCCTAACCCTAAGCACCACACTGTTCCAACGGCTAAGGACCTCACCGGACGCACTCACAGAGCGTCCGGTGCAGCGTCCGGTGCCCCTATGGGTACCCAAACTTCGTCGAAACGCGATCGCTCCAAAACGAAGTTGGTTCCACTCGATCTAAGGACTATCTCTGAGCTGCCTAGTGCTAGGTTTACCAAGTGTGCACCACACCTAAACCTAAAGCCTTGCCTAAGTCAAGCTACTAGATCAAAGCCCCTCTTAATAGTACGGTCAAAGGAAAAACAAAGTCCTAAACTACTCTAAGTGCCCTTCTCCACCATATGGCACTTAGACCTAGTCTAGTCTTGACGATGTCCATCCATCCTTTGAAAACCGAAAACGATTTCCACTATTAAGTAGGCATGTACGTCCCTGTCCATCGAGTACCTATTTACCATGACCTTACCTATGACTTTGCCTCTGCAAAACACACGTTAGTCATAGTAATCAATAATGTCATTAATCACCGAAATCACTAGGGGCATAGATGCTCTTTCAATCTCCCCCTTTTTGGTGATTGATGACAACCTCGAGTATGAAAAGAGTTGAGGTTTTTAAGGAGACTTGGTTTCAATAAGCATGATACAATAAGAGCAAAGGGATTAGACATGCTTATATCAACCAAGTCCAACATCCTGCATCCAAACATGTGAGTGGTATACGACAGGATATAAACACAAGGCTCATAAGTACATTAGAGTAAAACGCAGAAGCAAAGGGATATGAGCCAAAACACATGATATTAAGATATCACAATAACCACAAGTCATGTCTCACAACCATAGTATCTCACACAAGTGCAATGCATGAAAGTAAACGTGATGCATGATTAAAAAATGGCACACATAAAAAGTATCTCAAAAGAATAAACTCCTAAACACCCTCTCTAGCTCCCCCTAACTCCTAACTCTCATACGCACTCTCTCCCCCTTTGGCATCAAGCGCCAAAAACCTAAGAAGTTGGTGGAGGAGGCGGAGCAGTGGAGTCCCTCGGCACGGCCACGAAGCGAGCTGCATCATCTGAACTGTCGGCCGTCGAGGCAGAGGAAGTGGAGTGACCCTCTGAGGCTGCAGGAGCTGGTGAAGCGGTCCGGGTCTGCTCTGGAGCTGTCACTGGCTGTGCTGGCTGCTCGAGTTCGGCTGACGAAGCAGGCACGGGCTCGGTCGCGGTAGCTGTCGTCTCTGGCACGGTAGAAGACGGTGCAAGCTGCTCGGACGACGCTACAGACGACGACAGAAGTTCTGTAGTGGTAACTGGCACCATAAAGGCTGCAGGGGCCTGCAGAGGAGGAGGCGTAGGGTCACCAGTCAGAGCACTGTAGGTGAAGCTGAGGTGCGGATCTGTCTGCGAATCCCACACAAGCTGTGACGCTGACGCTGACTGAGGGGTGAAGCCTGAGCGGAGAGGAGTAAACTGAGGTACCTGCTCAAAGCCTGAAGAGATAGCACCCTGAGAGACCTGGTGCTGTGGCGTCAAAAACGGCTGACTCTGAGCTGGTAGCTGGAGAGGCTGCTGAGACTGGCTCTGAGTCTGAGGCGCTGGAGTGGGTGGCCTGACAGTCGACGTGCCTAGGAGCTGAATCTACGGTAGCTAAATCCCGGAGGCGGCCATGAGAGCGGCCATCATCGCTGTCTGCTGGGCCTGGAAAGCAAGCTGCTGCTCTTAAAAGGTGAGAAGCTGACGCTGGAGCTCATCCTGCCTGGCCTGCATGGCTGCATTGATGGCAGCCTGATCCCTGTCTCGCCTCGCCTGCTCCTCAGCAGCACGGCGCTGATCTGCCCTCATCCCTTCTAAGATAGCAAGCAGGGCGGGCTCTGAAGCACTCGAAGAACCGCCTGCCTCGTGGTCGTGTGCTCTGGGAGGGAGATCTGTCACTGGCGGCTGATAGTCATCATCCGAACTGTCTGAGGCAAAGTCAAACTCTCCCTCTGCCTCTACATCTGCGAAAGCCCCAATGGCTATATCCTCCTACTCCTCTGTCTCTGCAGCTGGTGCTGTACTACGGGTGCCCCTAGGAGAAGGTGGGGGCACCGGTCCACGTGGAGCACGAGGAGGAGGTGCAGCTCGGAGGTCGTGGTGCGCTCTCAACATCTGCCTGGGGTCGTAGTGGGGGAAGACGGTGTCTGACTCTGTAAACTCCCTCTGCAAGTGAGCTGGCAGGGGCAGTGGCCTAGCACGAAGTATAAGCAAGGTGATCCAATGTGCGTAGGGCAACTGACGCCGGCCCCTGAAGCTCTCTGAGATGGTGTCCTCAATCTCTGAGACGATCAAATCCCACAAGTCGAACTCTATCTGGGAGATGAGGTGAGCAACTAACCACTGCTGGATGCGAGTGAATCCATCTCTGTAACCTATCCTAGGGAGAAGAGTCTTCCTCAACACAAAGTCAAGGATCCTAGCTGGGCGTGTCAAATCTCCCACTGTCCTGCTGGAGCCCTCCCCAAAAGGTGGACGGAAACAGGGAGACACAAAGTCAACCAGTGGTATCTCACCATCGTGAGGACGACGAGGGGGCTCGACGTTCCCGTAGCACAACCGGTGAATCCTGGTGGGAGAGGCTTGCCGCCCAAGCACCTCTCTGGCCCTCTGAGCTGTCACTGTGTAGTCTGTGCCTGCCAGTGCGTAGTGGATGTAACTGTGATCTGGAGAAACCCACACTGACGCATAGAACTCTCCGACCCACTGCTCACAGTAAGTGCCGGGGAGTGCTAGTAACTCTGGAAGTCCGTGGAGGTAGGTGAAATACTGATGAATGTCTGCTCCAACCACGTTCCCTAGTATCTCTAGGTCCATCACTCTGTGCTCCCTGAACTGTGCCTGAGAAGGAACCAGTGCCTCGTAGATGTCCTCCTGGACGACTGTGTAGAACCTGGCACCGGCTCTGGGATCCCAGGCAGCTGGAAACCAGGTGGGAAACGGAACGAACCTCAGCTGCTGGATCTCTCTGGCTGACACAAGAGTGAGATCCCTGTGGATCCTGACTGGCCTCGGTCGAGAAGCTGGAGTGCCTCTAGCTGGTGTAGCACAAGCAGTGGAGGTGGACTGACCCTGCGTACTAGTCCGAGGAGTGGCCTGGGTACGAGCACGAGTCGACCTCCAGAGGGGATGCTCCTGCTCCTGCTCCTGTGCTGGACCCTCTGCCTGGGTCTCTGTCTCAGTGTCTGGATCCTCCTGAGCCGGATCCCTGACCACAGTCCTAATCCTCTGTCCTCCAACCATCACGGTGCCTGGAGGGGATCCATGGAATGCCTCTGCCTCAAGAACTGCACGCCGCTTATGCGGCGTAAGATCATCCCCTATCCTCAAGGCACCTGCTCGACCACCTCTCTCTGCGGCCTCTGCTGCTGCTGCCACTGTCTCTGCGACCTCTGCCTCTCTGTCGCTGGCCTTGCGCTTCTTGGTAGCCAACTTCTTTCCCTTGCCTTTCTCTGCCGCTGACAGGCGACGGGGAGGATCACCTCCACCATCCCCCCCTGGGGAACCTCCTGAGCCAGCTGCCGGACCACTGACGTTCTTGGTACGAGCCATTGCAAATCAAGCGTCCGACAAACAACCGACTGACAACGGAGAACAACGCGGATCCACGGACGAGACGCGTTCCGGATGAAAACTCGCGATCGAAAACTGCCGGAGATCACGAATCCTCTCCACAAGGTGCTATGAAAGATGAACGAGAGCAAACATTGTCAAAAACAACGTTTAACCTCGTTTAGGCATAAAGCCAAACAACTTAGGGGCGTAGCTCAGAGAACTCACCCACACCCTTGAATCTCTGCGTGATTTGGAGAATCACGCGAAGAGAAGAGAGAGGAGAAGATCGGGGGCAGATCTGGCGCGCGGAGAACTTCAAAGGGCGCCGGGAATCGACGAACGGACGGGGGGCGGCGGCGCTAGGGCACGGAGGAGAAGGGCGTGGCTCGGGCGAGATCGAAGGAAGAAAGAGAAACGGCCGCGCGAATCCCCTGGGCACGGGCTTTAAGCGCCCGCCGCGGGGTCACCGGACGCTCTTTATGTGGCACCGGACGCATTCGGTGACCACCGGACTCATGCGCAGAGAGGTCTGCAAATCTGCATCGCACCGGATGATGGGCATCGGACGCTGGCTTTAGCGTCCGGTGCTTCAGGTCACACCAGGTGAGCACCGGACGCACCTCACCGGACGCTGCAGGGACACTGTTCCTGCGTTCGGTGAGTGCAGTCTGGCACACTCACCGCACCGGACGCACCGAGGCAGCGTCCGGTGCCTCGTCCGGTGCTCCTCTGAGCACTTTTTCAACTAAGCACCACGTCCGACTTTGACCCAACCAAGTTCCATCTTCAATAACACACAAATAAACACCAAATGGAACTGGTATGAATGACTTCTCTCAAACCCTCAAATTTTCATAAATATTTAGCCATAGGCTTAGTAGTTTTTATGAAAATAGTTCGAGAAAAACACCAAGGAGCATCGTATGGCCATAAAGCTAGGGGTTTGAATCATAATGAGCCTTGAATGCTCCCCCTATCTATGGACGAACACAGCAGATGCTCAAACGAATAACCGAAAAGAAACGGTCAACTAACAAGCATGCATATGATATGGGTTGTAATGCAATACTTGAAAGTAAACTAATGCTTGTCAAGTTTGATCCAAGGTT
Organism: Sorghum bicolor; assembly: GCF_000003195.3. Taxonomy (NCBI): domain Eukaryota; kingdom Viridiplantae; phylum Streptophyta; class Magnoliopsida; order Poales; family Poaceae; genus Sorghum; species Sorghum bicolor. The sequence goes on from NC_012874.2 coordinate 10,116,324, forward strand.
AAGCTTTTTCACACACACAAGGGGGTTATCTTAACCATGTTAGACAAGCCCTACATGCAAGTTGTATTTTAGATTTAGTACGCATGATATGCAAAGCAAAAGTTATTTACAAGTTTCAACACACAACTTTTACCTTTTAGTGAAGTTAGAGAGATCAAGCACATTTAGTTCATTTCTTAACATACAAAACCTAACTTCATCTAGGGGTTTTGTGAAGATATCCGCCAATTGATTTTCCGTTCCCACATTCTCTAGAGATATGTCACCCTTAGCAACATGATCCCTAAGGAAGTGGTGGCGGATGTCAATATGTTTTGTGCGGGTGTGTTGAACCGGGTTGTTTGCAAGTTTTACGGCACTTTCGTTGTCACACAACAAAGGTACTTTGTCTAGTACTACTTCATAGTCTAGCAAAGTTTGTTTCATGTAGAGTATTTGTGCACAACAAGCACCGGCGGCTATGTATTCCGCCTCGGCCGTTGACAAGGCAACACTATTTTGTTTCTTTGACATCCAAGAGACAAGTGATCTACCTAGGAAGTGGCACCCTCCGGATGTGCTTTTTCTATCAATCCGGCACCCGGCATAATCCGAATCGGAATAGCCTACAAGTTGGAATCTTGCACCTTTGGGATACCACAAGCCTAGGCAAGGTGTGTATTTTAGATACCTAAGAATTCTCTTGACCGCAATCAAGTGAGATTCCATAGGCATTGCTTGATATCTTGCACACATACACACACTAAACATTATATCGGGCCTAGATGCGGTGAGGTAGAGTAGACTTCCTATCATGGAGCGATAGAGAGTCTTGTCAATAGGGTTACCTCCCTCATCCAAGTCGAGATGCCCATTTGATGCCATGGGAGTCTTCATTGGCTTGCAATCCATCATCTTGAACCTCTTGAGAAGATCTTGAGTGTACTTCTCTTGAGAGATAAAGACCCCTTCCTTCATTTGCTTGACTTGAAATCCTAGGAAGAAGGATAGCTCGCCAATCATGGACATCTCAAACTCCTTGGACATCAAATCACCAAATTCCTTGCAAAAATCTTCATTAGTAGAGCCAAAAATAATATCATCAACATAAACTTGGCAAATGAAGATTTCCCCATTTATTTTCTTGGTGAAGAGTGTTGTGTCAACTTTCCCAATCTTGAAGCCCTTCTCAATGAGGAAGTCCCTAAGCCTCTCATACCAAGCTCTAGGAGCTTGCTTGAGACCATAGAGTGCCTTGGACAACCGGTAGACATGCTTGGGGTACCTAGGGTCTTCAAAACCGGGGGGTTGCTCAACATAGACAAGCTCATTAATGTAACCATTTAAAAAGGCACTTTTCACATCCATTTGAAATAACTTGATATCATGACTAGATGCATATGCAAGTAGGATACGGATTGCTTCAAGTCTTGCCACCGGTGCAAAGGTTTCACCGAAGTCAAGACCTTCCACTTGTGAAAAGCCTTTTGCCACAAGTCTTGCCTTGTTGCGCACCACTTTGCCTTGATCATCCTTCTTGTTCCGGAAGACCCACTTTGTTCCAATCACTCTTGCATCTTTGGGTCGCTCTTCAAGTGTCCATACTTGATTGCGAGAGAAGTTGTTCAACTCCTCTTGCATGGCCATTATCCAATCCGCATCACGAAGAGCTTCCTCTATAGTCTTTGGTTCATCTTCAAGAGACACAAAAGCGTGATGTTCAATAAATAAAGCATGTCTAGAACGAGTAGTTACACCACGTGATGGACTCCCGATGATGAGATCTTGAGAGTGATCTTGGAGGAGATATGATGTTCTTCTTGGTGCCACTTGAGGGGTTGGTTGGGGAGCATCAACATCTTGTGCTTGTGCCACCGCTTGCTCATGAGTGACTTGAGTGTCTTCATGAGCATCTCTCACATCCTTGTCTTCATCTTGTGGACCTTGTGAGGTGGATGGTGGCGCAATGACTTGTACATCATCATCATCTTCTTTAGGCTTGATGTATCCCACGGGCATGTTCTTCATCGCATCCCTCAATGGTTCACCACCTACATCATCAAGATTATCACTTGCTCCTTGGGAGCCATTAGTTTCATCAAATTCAACATCAAATATTTCTTCAACCATGTTTGTGGCATGGTTAAAGACTCTATATGCCTTGGACTTTGATGAATAGCCAACCAAATAGCCAATGTCACATCTTCTTTGGAATTTTCCCAAGTGTTGGCGCTTCTTGTAGATGTAGCATTTGCATCCAAACACTCTAAAGAATGAGACATCGGGCTTCTTCCCATTGAGCAATTCATATGGTGTCTTCTCTAGGAACTTGTGAGGAAAGAGCTGGTTTGAAGCATAGCACGCGGTGTTGATTGCCTCGGCCCACATCTTTTCCGAAGTGTTGTACTCATCTAGCATTGTTCTTGCCAAGGTGATCAATGTCCGGTTCTTTCTTTCTACAACCCCATTTTGTTGTGGTGTGTATGTTGAGGAGAACTCATGCTTGATTCCCACTTCATCACAATACTCTTCAATGTTCGTGTTGTCAAACTCTTTGCCATTGTCACTTCTAATTTTCTTGATCTTCACATAAAATTGATTTTGAGCATTCTTTGCAAACTTCTTGAATATTGATGCAACTTCGGCCTTGTCTTGCAAGAAGAATGTCCAAGTGTACCGGGAGAAATCATCAACTATGACCAAGCAATATTTGTTGCCTCCAAGACTAGCATATGTGGTTGGTCCAAACAAATCCATGTGAAGTAGTTCAAGCACTCTTGAAGTAGAGAGATAAGCTTTGGTTGGATGAGTGTTTGCAACTTGTTTGCCCGCTTGACATGCACTACAAAGTTTGTCCTTTTCAAATGTCACATCCTTCAAGCCTCTAATCAATTCTTTCTTCATCAACTTCTTGAGTGTGCCCATTCCAACATGTGCTAACCTTCTATGCCACAACCACCCAAGTGAAGTCTTGGTGAATAAGCAAGTCTTGACATCAACTTCATCGGATGAGAAATCAACTACATATAAGTTGTTGTGCCGGAAGCCTTTGAATATCACTTCATTGTCATCTTCCTTGGTCACAATTACTTCCTTCTTCTTGAATAGGCATTCAAATCCAAGATCACAAAGTTGTCCAACCGAGAGCAAGTTGAAACTCAATGATTGCACAAAGAGCACATTGGTGATGAAATTGTCATTTGATATAGCAACCTTTCCTAATCCCTTGACCTTGCCTTTTGAATTGTCACCAGATGTGATCTTCTCTTGGTTGTCAACATCTTCATCAAGAGAGGTGAACATCCGAGGATCTCCGGTCATATGTTGAGTGCAACCACTATCAATTACGCAGTGTGATCCACCGGTCTTGTAGTTCACCTACACACAAGAGATCAAGCTTGAGATTTAGGGACCCACATTTGCTTAGGGCCCTTGACCTTCTCTACTAGTTGCTTTGGCACCCAAATCTTCTTTGGCCTTTGCTTGTTGGGCGGCCCCATGAAGCTAACCTTGACCTTGCCACTCTTGTCTTTCCTTACAATGTAGTGAGCATTGAAGGCAAATGGTCTTGCATGCTTGGGCAAGGGTGGTGGTAGTGATGCCTTACACTCATGAGCAAAGTGTCCTTCTAGACCACACTCAAAGCATCTCTTAGGCTTTGGCTTGCTTGGTTGATCATGAGTGGCTAGTGACTTGATGAGCTTTGTTTGATGAGCCTTGTAGCCAATCCCGCTCTTGTCCATCTTCATGACGGTGTTCATAAAAAGCTCACTTTGAAGGTCCTTCCCCTTTGTGAACTTGGCTAACCCCATGGTTAGGTGTTCCTTCTCTTTCTTGAGCTTGTTGTTCTCTTGAGTTAGCTTCTTGATGATTGGATCATTGTTGCTAGCTAACTCATCCAAGATGAATGTCTCATCTTCTTCTTGCTTGTCATACATCAAACCAAGCTTGAGATATTGATTTTCTTCCTTGAGTAACTTGTTCTCATATGCAAGTTTCTTGTCTTGATCAAGTGTCTCAATCACAATGGTCTTGTGCTTGGCTTGGTCTTGCAACTCTTTCTTGAGCATGACTATTTCATCCTTGAGCTTGATAGTGTCCTCATAACTCTCGGCCACTACCACTTTCTTGCCCTTGCAATCAACACATTTGCTTGTGCTCTCCACAAGTAAGTCATCACAAGATGTGGCTACATCAAGCTTAGCAACATTGTTAGTAGCAACATGTGTTTCAATTGCAAGTTCATAAGCAATCTCAAGGTTGTCATAGTTTGCTTTTAGAGTTGTTAGCTCCTCTTTCATTGCTCTATATCTAGTGATAAGCTCATCATGAACACTCTCAAGTTTATCATGTTTTTCTTTGAGCTCTTTTAGAGAGAGTTTGAGCTCCTTGAGCTTAGTGGTCATGATCTCATTTTGGTCTCTAAGCTCATCACTAGACTTAAGCTTTGCTAGAAGTGTGTCATTTTCAAGTTCAAGCTTTTCATTTTCACTTCTAGTCTTTCTTATGACTTTTGTGTACTTGTTTAGCAATTTTACAAGTTCATCATAAGAAGGTGATTCATATTCACTATCACTTTCACTACTCTCATCCTCACTTTGTACCTTCCGGTCACCCTTAGCCATAAGGCATAGGTGTGTAGAGGATGTAGATGGTGGTGAAGATGATGGTGATGGAGCATCGATGGCAATGGCGGCAACCTTCTCATCATCACTTTCATTTCCGGAGGAGTCACCACTTGAGCTCTCAATGTCGGTGAGCCAATCACCAACAATGTAAGCCTTGCCATTTTTCTTCTTGTAGTGCTCCTTCTTCTTGCCACCTTTCTTCTTGTCATTCTTCTCATCATCACTTGAGTCATCTTGCTCTTTGTTTTTCTTCTTGTACTTGTCCTTCTTGGGCTTTGGACATTGGTGAGCAAGATGGCCAAGTTCACCACAATTGTAGCAATCCATCTCGGAGATGGGCTTTCTTTTGCTACTTGTGAAGAACTTCTTCTTCTTGGAGTCAAAGTTGACTCCATTCTTGTTGAGCTTCTTCAACATCTTGGTAGTTCTTCTCACCAAGAGGGCAATAGATGCATCATCATCACTTGAAGTTGATGACTCAACTTCAACCTTTTTGGCTTTGCCCTTGTGAGAAGCTTTGAGAGCCAAGTCCTTCTTCTCTTTCTTGGCCGATGAGGAGCCATCTTGGGGATTCATGTGCATGTAAATCTCATGAGCATTGATCTTCCCCAATATGGCGGTTGGTGTAGCGGTGGAAAGATCTCCTTGATGAAGCACCGTTACTATGTGCCCATATTTCTCAATGGGAAGAACGCATAGTATCTTCCTTGCTACATCCGCCGCACTCATTTGAGTGAGCCTAAGTCCATTAAGCTCCTCTACAATGACATTCAAGCGAGAATACATTTCATTAGCATTTTCTTTGGGAAGCATTTCAAATGTATTAAGCTTGTTCATCACTAAGTGATAGCGTTCCTCGCGTTCACTCTTTGATCCCTCATGGAGCGCACAAAGCTCCTTCCAAAGTTCATTGGCGGTTTTGTGGCTCCAAACGCGGTTGAACACCTCTTGCAAAGGCCTCTAAAGATGTGGTTTTTGGCCTTCGCATTCCACTTCTCGTTTTCTTGCTCTTGTGGAGTAAGAGCGGTGGCTCTTTCCGGAGGGGCAAACCCTTCGGTCGCAGCTTTTAGGCACTTTGTGTCGCATGCCTCAAGGTATGACTCCATCCGTATTTTCCAATACGGGAAGTCATCCCCATCGAACATGGGTGGCGGTCCATCCCCGTTAGACATCTTTTCTCTAGGCGGTGAAGCCGAAATAATGAGCACTAGGCTTTGATACCAATTGAAAGGATCAAGATGCCCAAGAGGGGGGTGAATTGGGCTTCTCTAAAAATTTAAGCAACCTATAAGCTCCAATTTCACCCCTTGTGCCTAGTGTGACCTAGAGAGCTACCGGATAAAAAGTTTTGCAACCTAGTTCCAATCCTATTCTAGCATGGCAATTCTAAAAATGTAAAAACACAAAGTAAATGCTAGAAAGTAAAGGAGTAGTGGAAGAAAGTGCTCGGCGATGTTTTGCCGAGGTATCGGAGAGTCGCCACTCTCCACTAGTCCTAGTTGGAGCACCCGCGCAAGGGTCTTGCTCCCCCTTGGTCCGCGCAACGACCAAGTGCTCTCTACGGGCTGATTCTTCGACGCTCCGTCGCGGTGAATCGCCCAAAACCGCTCACAAGCTTGACACGAGCCACCCACAAGAACTCCGGGCGGTCTTCGTGCCTCCAATCACCACCGAACCGTCTAGGTGATGGCGATCACCAAGAGTAACAAGCAAAGAACTCTCACTTGACCCAAACAGGGCTCTAGAGAGTGGTGGATGCACACTTGACTCTTGGAACTCACTAGAGGAGGATTCTCTCAAGAAATCACTCAAATCTCAATCCTCTCTAGGCTCTTGCTACTCTCTTGCTCCACAACAAGTTTCTCTAGTGTTCAAATGGCCAAGAGACCTCTCATGGACGAGGTGGAGGAGTATAAATACTATCCACGAAGTCCAAAGGTCGGCCAACCGTTTTCCACTGAAAACGGGGTCACCGGACGCACATTATGTTGCACCGGACGCACTGCACCGAGCGTCCGGTGCTACATAACGGCTAACTGACTTCTTTCTGACAGGTCACCGGACGCTAACTTCAAGCGTCCGGTGCACCGTCCGGTGCTCGGGGAAACATTACATGCTCCCAGCGCATGGGACCGGACGCTACCCGGTGCGTCTGGTGCTCAGGGAAGGCTTGCAACCTCCCTGGGTATGGGACCGGACGCTACCCGGTGCTTCCGGTGCTAGCGTCCGGTGCCTAACCCTAAGCACCACACTGTTCCAACGGCTAAGGACCTCACCGGACGCACTCACAGAGCGTCTGGTGCAGCGTCCGGTGCCCCTATGGGCACCCAAACTTCGTCGAAACGCGATCGCTCCAAAACGAAGTTGGTTCCACTCGATCTAAGGACTATCTCTGAGCTGCCTAGTGCTAGGTTTACCAAGTGTGCACCACACCTAAACCTAAAGCCTTGCCTAAGTCAAGCTACTAGATCAAAGCCCCTCTTAATAGTACGGTCAAAGGAAAAACAAAGTCCTAAACTACTCTAAGTGCCCTTCTCCACCATATGGCACTTAGACCTAGTCTAGTCTTGACGATGTCCATCCATCCTTTAAAAACCGAAAACGATTTCCACTATTAAGTAGGCATGTACATCCCTGTCCATCGAGTACCTATTTACCATGACCTTACCTATGACTTTGCCTCTGCAAAACACACGTTAGTCATAGTAATCAATAATGTCATTAATCACCGAAATCACTAGGGGCCTAGATGCTCTTTCACACACAACCTAACTTTCCCTTGAACTGCCCTGATAATGTAAATAATGTAAAGAGAGCTGGGTAGTCATTGATCGTAACAAAGATAATTGCTCTCAGTGTGAATGATTCTTTGCGGTACTCGTCAAATATTTGAACACCTGTTTCCCATAGTATCTTCATGTCTTGCATTAAGGGCTCCAAGAAAACATCCATATCAACTCCAGGTTATGTAGGTCCAGAGATAAGGATGGTTAGTAAAAGGTACTTTCGCTTCTGCATCAACCATGGAGGGAGGTTGTAGATGGTGAGGATCACTGGCCATGTGCTGTGCTTGCTGCTCCTCTCAGCAAATGGATTCATTCCGTCAGTACTCAGTGCGAACCTAACATTCCTTGGTTCATTAGCAAAGTCCTTGTGGTTTCCACTAAAATCTTTCCACTTCTGGCCATCGGCTGGGTGCCGAAGCTTCCCATCGTCATTGTGCTCATCAGAAGCATGCCAGCTCATAAGTTGGGCATCCTTTGGGTTAGCAAACAAGCACCTCAATCGACCGATCACAGGAAGGTACCACATCACCAAAGCAGGAATCTTTTTCTGCGCATAATAGTCTACTTCTTCCTTTTCTTTGCCGGTGGGTTTTGAACTATTCTTCTGGGTCTTTTGTTGGGCCTTCTTTCGTTTTTTGCCCTTAGGTACAGAGGCAACACACTCTTCCTCTAGGTAGTCTTTATTTGTCTTGTACCTACTTGCACCACACTTGGGACAGTTGTCCAAGTCTCTATAATCATCGCCTCGATATAGGATACAATGATTTCTACAAGCGTGGATCTTCTCAACACCCATTGTGAGTGGGCTGATTAGCTTCTTTGCATAATATGTGTTAGCAGGCACTTTGTTATCCTTAGGAAACATGTCTGCGATAATGCTTAAGAACGCATCAAAGCCAGCATCAGAAAGACCATATCTAGCTTTGTACACCAACAATTTTAGCACAGACCGCAGCGTCGTGAACTCTTTGGTGCAACCCTTGGACTCATCATACAAAGGCTCTTCTGTTGCCTTCATTAGGGCCTCCATACCTTTCATGATGAACACTGATGGATCTTCCGCATGACGATGCAACATTGCCTCTAGAAATTCTGCATCTTCCGCAGCCATGTTAGTTTCGGTGCCATCTTCATTTCCTCCAATAAAACCATGATCAGGAACATTTGGCACAACATGTTCAGTTGCTAGACCATGGGTATTAGGTTGTTGTGTCTCGTGTACGAACTCAAACCCGTCAACTGTAACACCCCAGTGTTATGGTTGCATAAATCATATGCATAACATAAGCATCATCATCTACTCAAGCATATCATGATCATCATCTACCTTGAGTCATACCTTTCTATGCCAAAAATGTGATTTAAATGGTTTAAATAGCCTTCCTATGCTTATGTTTGTGTGAACCATGCTTGTGTTTGTGTGCTATGCCTTGTTAAATAGTTTATCTATGCTTAACTCAACCTTGGGAACAATGTTCATGTTGGTCACTTCCCCAAAATAATCACTTAAGTCATACTTATACAAATAGGCTCTAGAAACCTCTTTTGTTTAGGCTTTTAAAAAGTGTTTCATAAAATGTTTGCATGTCAAAACTTTTTACAGAAAAGTTGTAGCAAATTTTATAAGGAACAAAAGTTGTTTTATGGCCATCTCATGAAAATGATCACAACTAGCTCAAAATTGACCCACAAGGCAGATTTGGGGCTGTTTCCAACACTTAGAAAATTTTCTAAGTCTGGAATCGCTGCAGTTTGCTCGAGGGGGTATTGTTCATCTTCCAGTTTGAATTCTAGGCCGAATCAAACTATGATCTTGTAAGCAATGTTGGAGTACTCATGTAGCTCTCCAGCATAGAGCACTTAGCCAGCAAAATCATCGAGTCGATTAGGAGATAATCACCGTGCAAAATCGAGTTTCAGTCGGGTTTGGGGAAACTGAATGAGGTCGCCGTCAGACAGGGGAGCTCGCCGGTGACGCCGCGTGTCTGGACCCGTGGCGTCCGTACATCGCCGTTGGTCCCGCTCGTCAGTCCCCAGCGCGTCCTACAGCTCGCCACGGCACTCCCGGTCGCGTGGACAGCGCCATTCCACTCCCAGCTCTCTCTCTCTCTCTCTCTCTCTCGCGTGCGCCTTCTTCTCCGCGACGCCGCCATTGCTTCGGTGAGCTCGCGCGCGCGTGTCTCCGTGTCTCCGGCCGAGCGACTCCGCCCAGCGCTCCGCCAGCCTCTCCACTTCACCGTCGTCAAATTGGCTGCGGCTGTCGAGCCTCGGTAAGCCCGCATTGCCTTCTCCGTCGCGAGCTTACCTCGCCGGAGCTCCGCCATGGTCACCGGCGTCGTGGCCAGGGCTCTGTAGTCCACCATTCCTCCTCATTCTTGTCCCAAAAGCTCCGCTAGGTCTTGCTGTTGCTTGTCTGCTTTCTCTTCTGCTCTGTCTCCGGCCAGAGACGCCCGCGGTCGGCCACGCACCCCCGCTGTGCCGCCATTCGCGAGGGCGAGGTACCTAGGGTCCACTAGAGTTAGGGTTTCGGGTACCGCTCGATGCGGAATGAAGTGGGGAGCACGATGGTGCCCTTGGCCATCGCCGAGACCTCGCTGTCGACGAGATCTCCGGCGGTCGAGTCGCGCCTCTGCTCTCGGGTCACTGGCATGTGGGGTCCGTTGACTCGCGGGTCCCCCTGTCAGCCTCTCTTCCTCCTTTGTTTGATTTAGGGTTTGAGCTGTTTTTGCAAAAATCATATCTCTGGTTTTGGTGACCCAAAAATTGTGAAATCAATTTTGTGGTATTCCTTGAGATGGCTAGTTTTTAATAAAAATATAAAATGAACCATGTTTTCCGGGAAAAATATTTATTAGGATTTAATCTTGTTATTCATGAGTAAATTCATATCTCTTGTTATACTGCTTATTTTGCTATGAAATTTTTATGGTAGTCTCTGTGTGGTACTGGAGTGCTATGACAAATATTTCATGATTTGTGGAGTCATGCATCTGTGATATGAATTTTATGATTGAGATATGGCTTCTTTTCTTGTTAAAATCATAGTAAATAATTGGTGTTTATGCTGGTGCTCTACTTTGGTGTCACACTTCCTTATGATAATAGTAGTATGTAAATAATCTGAAATCTGTTGTTTGACACCATATGAGCCATGTTTCTGAATTTATGAAATAAACACCTTGTCACATGTTAAATGCATATCTTTAATTTGGCATGTGCAATTGCTCTGAAATTTTTATGGGAATGTCACAATGCTATGCATGTGCTTCTGTAATTTTTGTAGATTTTGCTTAGCACTTTTACTAGTGTCTTGTAATTATACTTCTTTCTAGAATTAAATTAATAAATGCTTTGTTAAGTAAATGTTAGAGGTTAACATGTGATGTTCTGGTAACCTTGTGATATGCTTGTGCTTATAAGTTATGTGGATGACACAGTTTATGCTTTGGCTATGTCATTAAATAATTAATTGGTGGGTTAAAAGCTGTTCTGGACAGCAAGGAAGTAATTTAGCTTTTGCTTAATACTAACTGAGTTTTCTGGGAAACTTGTCTAAATCAAAGTTGTTGTAAACTTTATGAACTAGCTGTGGTTTAAATTTGGGGTCATTTGGCCCAGTAGTTTGAAAGTTCTAGTTCTTCCAAGTTAGGTTCCAGAAATAGGTGTTCTCTGTTTTTCTGGGACAGAACCTGGAACTTTGTTTAAATGACCTGGTTAACCTATGAATCTTGCCGTGAGGTTCAAAGATGATTTGTAGATAATTTCATGAGCTTTCCAAAATGTCCTCACTTAAGTGTGTTGGATCTTTGTAGCAATAGTTATGGTCTGTTTACTGAGCTATTCTGTTTTGTGTTGCTTGCTGTTTATAAGTTGACTTGTCTAGTTCGATTAATTCATGTGGTTTTCTTGTAAGTTAACTTAGAAGTTTACTCCGTAAATGAGTGTCCAGTGAGTTTATTTATGTGTCAAGCATTCATCTTTTATTATGCGCATCTTCTTATTCGTTGAGCATGCAATAGGTGCATCGGACGCGACCGCCTCCTACGAGATCCAAACGAACCCCGAAGGCCAGGAGGGCAGCCAGGAGGTGGAGGTCCAGCCAGTCGGACTCGAGGAGCCCGAAGAAGAAGTTGAGTGCCAGAACCACGAGCCAGCCTCGTTCGTGAAAGGCAAGCCCCGGAGCATTCTAAGTCTCCATTTACTTTCGAAAGTTTACTTAATATGTTATATCTATTGATGCATTAAGTATAGGAGTTGTGATGAAACCTTTGCTGTATTTTACTCCATCCTTATCCAGATAACTTACCACACCCTGGTTATAGAGTTAGGACCGAGTAGCAGCTTAGCCATGCTTAATCGGTATAAGTCGGGTGATTTCCTGTCACCTGCGCGATATAGGGTTGTGTCGGATCACGATGGTCTATATGTGCTATCGTGGATGGAACCTGATTGAATTGACTTAAGCCGAGCGGAGTTTTGCAAGGTTGTAGTAACTCCGTCTGTGGACCGACCGTTGTACGTCCTCTTGTCATGTTGAACGCATGCCTAACACTTAGTTGGCCGGATAACTCGTTCCGAACGCGAAGCCGAGTAATATGACTCAGGCCGGAAGGTCGATAAGTATAAAGTGCGCACTACCGGAGGAAGTGCGGTGTGCGGGGGACCATTGGCGTAAGTCCAAAGGCAGGTGAGTTAAAATTCCTAACCTCCCTGGCAGAGTGGTAGCCCTAGAAGTGCGGCGCTTATCGGAACCGCGATTCCGGAGTCGTATCAAAGGTGACCCGTTGGCTCTCCGGCAGGGGAAGCTTGGGTGAGTGATGGGAATACCCCTCCAGCTGGATAGGAATTCGATTCGAATCGCCGTCTCTCCCGGTAAGTGAGAACTTGACAGAGCAGCGGCAAACGTAGCATTCACTAAGGAACTTTGGTTCATGATAATGATGATAGCAAGAAAAAATACTTGATGAACTTGATATGGTTATTATTTGTTTATAATAATCAAGTGAAGTGCTTTAGTATAGGTGCTAATCTAGCGGTAGGCTGATGATGAATAAATATGATGCTCTCACAATAATTTAGTTATAATGCAAGCTTTTGGCAAATGTTGAGTCAACCAGCTCTACTTGATATTAGCCTTGCATGATCCTTGATGTCTTTTATGTTTTACTAGACGGGTAAGTCTAGCTGAGTACAATCTCGTACTCAGGGTTTATTCCCACCTGTTGCAGATGATATCTTTTATGATGGATTCTGCAAGACCTGTCTCCATCCCGCTGGGGATGATGACTAACCGTTGGGCACGGTTCTCTAACAAACTCGTACCTGTTGCTTTTGGAAGGATGGTGTAAGACTCTGGCAATAACAAGAACATGTAAACTGAACTTTGGACAAGTGTGTGTAATTATTTTGCTTCCGCTACTTCGAACATGTGTTGTAATAACTTAATAACTCCGATGTGGTGCCGCTTCGACGGCAATGAATGACTGTGTAACATTCGTTGTGTTGTGCTGAATTATTACGATCTTGGTTTGTTGCAAGTTGGTTTGAAGTCCTTCGAGATTTCAGTTGACTACCGGGATTATATAGGCTCAAGTTTGGAAACTTGATTGCTTGTCGATCGTTTCTACCCTTGAACTCTTATAATTTGGTCGGTTCTGTGACATCAACAATTCCAGTTGTATAAGGCGCAGAGCTACCCTCTCCATGCTTTGTCCAAATCAAGTAATCTTTCATAAATCCTCGACGGACCAGATGAGTAAGGATTTGTTGAATGTCATCAGATACAACAAGATTTCTACAATCCATGCATGGACAATGTATGTGCGTCTTTCTTGTTCTTGAAGCATGGTTTTGAGCAGCATCAATAAACCTCTGGACCTCAGTTATGTATGATGGATCTAGTCTTGATAAATTATACATCCAAAATGACCTCTCCATCACTACCTGTAAAATACCATTCATATGATCTAAGGGTTTACAAAGGATTTATCTAGGGTTTATTAGCTAGGGTTTATGGTTAAGCTTGAGATTAAAGGAAAAAACCTAAGTTACATAATTAAAAAATAATCTAAGTATAGCATAACTATATAAATACATCATTCATTATAAATAGATAGATGATGTGGAAGGTGATAATAAAAAACCTAACTACCATATAATTAAAAAAATTCACAATTATCTCTCTACATAAATATACAAAGAACACACCATTGGTTTAATCTTGTAAAAACTAGCTAAATTGAGAAGCAAACATGTTGAGAGGCATTATCCAACCATATTAAGCAACCCCATCTAACCATATCAACAAATAAAGACAAGAAGCTAGCTATTCTTCTCTCTCACTCATAAATCATACATACATGTTGATAAATAAATTGAAAAATTTATAAAGAGAGAGAGACATAAATTAGAAAACCTAAGTATAGCATAACTATATAAATACAACATTCATTATAAATAGATAGATGATGTGGAAGGTGACAATAAAAAACCTAACTATCATATAATTAAAAAAAATCAACAATTATCTCTCTACATAAATATACAAGAACACACCATTAGTTTAATCTTGTAAAAACTAGCTAAATTGAGAAGCAAACATGTTGAGAGACATTATCCACCCATATTAAACAACCCCATCTAACCATATCAACAAATCAAGATAAAAAGCTAGCAATTCTTCTCATCCACTCATGGTGAAACCCTGGATCCAAAAGGTGGCTCAAATTGAGCTAGAATGAGCAAATTGAGACAATAGGGACATAAACTAACCTCTTTTAGCAACCTCCTTCCTACAAATGAAGATCAAAACCTCCCCCTTGTATTTTGAGAAATCTGAAACTCTAAAATCGCCCCCAATGGAAGGTGGGTGCGAGATACTGTGTTTATACAGAGATAACACAGGCGGTTGCTTAAGTCAACCGCCTGTGATAAACGTTTCCACAGGCGGCCGAAAATCTCTGACACCGTCCGATTTATACCACAGGCGCGTCGTAACTGGAACCGCCTGTGGTATATAAAGGGGGCGCCAGCTATGAGCCTCTTTCTACTAGTGTTCTTGGGTGATAACTTGGTGTTTTGAGACTGCTGGGGTTGGTCATTGTGATCTCAAAGCTTGTAGCAACAATAGCACTTGAGGAGCTTTGTCACTTGTTAGTCGTTGTGTACTTCGTGAGTAGTGGTTGTATGGTTTTTAGGCCTGGTTTTTCTCGTAAGGTTGGTCAAATTTCTTCTTATTAATATATGTTGGAATAATATGTTCTTGGATCTTTCAAAAAAATATATTCGGATCTGGAATATCTTGTCACTGTAATTTCCTTTGCACAAGACTTCATGTGCATTTGTCTCATTGTCTGACAATCTGAACCAATCAATGTGCCTTCAACATAAATATATATTGATACAGGGTTGAGCTGGTAATGTGGTCTGTTCTCTAGTAGCATAATCCGTGGACTTTTCTCTGTGTTATGGCGTGCAAGTGTCAGAAGAACACCAGGTGCATGTTTGGAAAAGAAAATGAGGGCTTCTCTCACTGACCACCTTGCAGGGAGTAATTCTCACTACTCCTACAGGTGAACTGGAAAACAGAGCAGTAGACATTAGTGGTCTATCGTAGGTTGGTAGCATCTGAACTAACAATGGAAGGAAGAAAGGACTATTCTGAAACAGCAAAAGTATTTGCCAAGAAGCAGACCGGAGTAATCAAACACCCATACCTGCGAGACACATTCTGCCACAGGAAATTCCTAACGTAAATAATTTGAAACCCTACACTACTGGAATTCTGTTCTTTAGTCGGCAAAGGCCCTAAAACAGGTGGCAAAGGCTTTGCCGACTGCTTTACACGTGGCAGTCGGCAAAGAACACGTGGCAAAGAATCCGTCGGCAAAGAAATTTTTGCCACCTGCCAAGAGAAAAGCAGTCGGCAAAGCCTTTGCCACCTGCCAACATGGCAGTCGGCAAAGGGAACGTACGCCTTCGTGAGATGACGGAGCGCATTCCCTTTGCCGACTGCCAAAAGCAGTCGGCAAAGGCTTTTCTTATTTTTTTATAATAGAATTTCTTTGCCGACTGCTTTTTTTGGCAGGTGGCAAAGTGCTCTTTGCCGACTGCTTTTTTTGGCAGGTGGCAAAGGCCTCTTTGCCGACTGCTTTTTTTGGCAGGTGGCAAAGGGCTCTTTGCCGACTGCTTTTTTGGCAGGTGGCAAAGGGCTCTTTGCCGACTGCCTTTTTTGGCATGTGGCAAAGGGCTCTTTGCCGACTGCTTTTTTTGGCAGGTGGCATAGAGCTCTTTGCCGACTGCCTTTTTTTGGCAGGTGGCAAAGCTGGAATAAGTAAAATTTCAGCCTGTTTTTTTTATTTTGTATCACAAATATGATTATATAATCAGAATTCACATATATCACACAGATCCACATATATATCACACAAATCCACATATATAGCACACATAAACCATAATAAATGAGTTCAACAAGTCCATCATCCAACAAATCATACTAAGTGTGCAAAACCAACATCAAACATCCAACATGGTGTCCTAAACCAACATCCAACATCCTGCAAAGTAGAAGAACCACATAGCTAGTCACGCGTCCTGCGACCCGTCGCCACCGTGGTGTGAAGAGCTCCCAGCTGGCCACAGAGGCCACGAAGACGGTCCAATCTGCGGCGCGCTGCTGTACACCCACCCAAATCCGACCTGCTGGGCAGGCAGAGGGTCGCTACCCCACCCGGAGGCCCCCGCCTGCGTAAGCCTAGGAGGAACGCCACCTGGTTCCACCTGGCCTGGAGAAAGGCCATGTGGAGTCGGGTTTGAACCTGCCGACGGTGGCTGCACAGAGAAGTGATGTCATTAGTACATGTGGGATAGCCGTACAAACGAAAACAATAGATAGACTGCTAGAAACTCACCGGAGTCCCTAAAGTGCTAGGAACAGGGGGTGGAGCAAGAACAGGGGGTGGAGCGAAGAAAGAAGCTGGCAACGGAGGACATCTGAAACCAGGGATCTCCAGGCCCTGAAAGAAGCTGGCAAACTCTTTCATCTGACGCGCCGAGTGCTCCTGCATAGCCTCGAACTGCCGCCGATGGGCCTCCAGCTGCTGCCGATGAGCCTCCTCCAACTGCCGCCGATGGGCCTCCAGCTGCTGCCGATGAGCCTCCTCTTGGGCCGCCAGCTGCTGCCGATGAGCCTCCTCTTGGGCCGCCTGATGGGCCCGTAGCTCGGCCAGCTAGGACTGCAATATTACACTCGTGATGTTTAAACAATGCATAAGAAAAGCTACATATGTGTGTAGAATAAACGACAAATAGTTACCTGAACCACCGCCATCATCTGCGTAGAGCTTGGCCGCCGAGGCTGTATGGGGACGTCCGATGAGGTCGTGCTGTCTGATCGACGAACCTCACGAAGGGTGGGAACCGTGGCCGGGTCGATTACGCTGTGGGCAAGAAAGTACCGTCCATGCTGCTTCCCTCCTCCCGTCCTCATCAGGACGTCCGTGTCAAGGGGCTCGGTGGCCGGATCATAGGCCTCACCATGGCGCTTGCGAACTGCCTCGGTGTACTGGACGACCTTCTCGTAGGCGTTCGGGTTGGTGAACGCGTCGGCCCCCTTCGCCGGGTCGTAGACGTTCTCCGGATCTGTCGCTTTGCCCTGGTGAGATAGGACATAGCCCGTGAACTCGTTGATCACCTGGCCACCATGCGACTGGGTCTACGAGGAAAACACAAGAACGATTACACGTAATGAGAATGAATAATTGTGGCAGAACCTCCTAAGTGTTTGGGCCCACCGACATCTGTCATTTTCCTAAGGACCTCTGACAGTGATGCCGAGGATCCTCCCACTTTAGAAGTCCGATGAGCATCGCTGGACGCTCATTCCACTGCTTCCTGTGGAGTACTAAGCAGGCTCGTCCTGACCACTGGTGATGGTCAATTAACGAGAACTTCTTCTTCTCGCCCTTACAGGATAGCAAGTGGCCACCTTAACACCAGGAACATTCGTTGTGAAGACATTGCAGTATCACAGACGACACAAGACCAAAATATTATTTCAGAGTAAAATAGCGGAAGTATTATACAACTTAATTTACAAAAGGAGTTCTTCCAAATAGCAGAGTGTTATTACAAACCAGGTCCAGCGGAGCAACTTAAACTTTAGTACGGAGATTACAAATTTACAGACCCTGCCCATGGGTCGTGCTCACTCTTCTTCGTCGTCAACCTCGACGACGGTCACACAACAGGGTCCGAAACAAGTCGGCTCCTGAGCTTCACCTGCAACAGGGGTTATGAAACCCTGAGTACGGGAGTACTCAACAAGACTTACCCGGTGGAAAAAGAGGAGAAAGTAGGAATGCAGGCTTAGGGTAGACAAGGAGTGGCTGAGCAAGGAGCCAATGTATTTTGCGGAAAAGCTTACTAATAGTGCATCCTTACTTTCAAGTTTTACCTGCGAATTCCTCTCCTTAAGAGGCCGAAGAGTTCGAGGACAGCCTAACTAGTTGTCTCCCACAGACAAGTCTGTGAGTTCCTAGTCCTAAAATAAAGTATTATTTATCCAACGGCCATAGCTTCATGTCGCTCTGAGTCCGGGAATTGGGATCCGAACCTCGTGAGACATTTCCCCTTTCTCATTTTATCACTTAGTTGCATAGTTATCTACGATGAGGGTCGAAGGAATTGAGTCTCCCAATCGGGGAGCAACGACGATTCGAATCGCTTAGCAATCCAGCTGGAGTTCCTAACCACCCGACATATGTAGAACCAAATCTTGCATATGTCAACCCAAATCAAGCTCTCCCCAAATTTGACCAGGTTCGCGGCACCCGAGAGCACAGTACCCCACCATCCTACAGCCGATCTAGATGTTTTCCGGTCATCTCAGATCCGTAAGGTGGGCACACGTTACTCTCGCCATCTTTCCACTCCCAGTGCGCAAGTAGCTGTTCGCGTCGAGGGATCACAAGACCGGGCTTACCGAGGGCAAGTGGCTAGTACTATAAATTCTCAATCCAGCAGGCCATCAACGGACCGGTCCTTAACCGACACAGTTGGAGACACTACTTTAAGACTCCATTCTTAAAGCAAGTCCACCGACCGGTCCCAAATTGAAACATCATTGATCATAAGTGTATTCCACAACAACCCTTCAAACTTTCTTGTTTGAAAACCTATCTAGTAGCAGGGCTAAGCATCACTACGCAGTTCTAAAATAAAATAGGTGTCAAGGACAGGATAACAAATATCAAGGTAGTAAATGCAGCAAGTAGGTTAACCCAATTCTCAACTACCTAATGCAGCATTTTCAATTCATAAGTGATAAGAGATTTAAAACATTCAAGGAGGGGTTAATGCATCCGGGCTTGCCTTGGTTGCAGGGCAGAGAGGGACCCTCGGAGACTTCCCAAGTCTCGGATCCTACTTCCTCGAACGGAGCACCGGCCTCGGGGTTCGGTTCAACGGTCGCTCCTTCGGTCACGTGCACTATACGCAAAATGATGAATGCTCATGATATGCGCATGACAAATATGCAAAAAGGACCAAGTTGGGTATAACTGGCCTCCTCGGTGCAACACAGAATAATTAATAATTAAACTTGTTTAACATCTTAATGTCTTTACCCAAGAGGTTGCATCTGTAAATTAAGACTTCTCTTAATTCATAATTATCTTAAATTAACTAATTATTAATCCTATTTACCTTAATTAATTCTTAATTAATTACTAATGACAGTAATTAAGCATTAAGGCCAAACAATAATTAAATGCCAAAGGTCATTAGGGTTAATGACCTCAGGTCATCACATAATCCCAAAATCACTCCAATCCTAATTTTGAGTATTTAACTAATTATTACCTAATTATCCTAGAATTATTATTTAATTATTAATTAAGGGTTTAATTATGTTTTATTCAAACATTATCCAAATGACACCAAATTTTGTGTGGAGCCAGGGAAAAATATTCAGAGACTCCCCATAATTTTTGGTGATTTTTGGACATACCAGTAAATTGTTAAAATTCCTAGAAGTTTTATTCATTAAATAAAAGAGGTAATTTTTATACACAAGCAAACTACTAGAAAATAGATACTAATATTTTTCCTATGTTCTATTTCTTTTATGGAAGCTATACAAAAATTTCCATGATTTTTGGATCAACACAAGATTTATTACACAAATTCAAACATTCAGCATTTTTAAACAAAAAAGAAAAAGAAAAAGTGCACTGTGCCGCGCTGGTGGCCTGCTTGGACTCGGCCCAAGATGGCCCGCGAGCTCTCCCGCGTCGCGCGCGGGCGCTGCCTATCTCACGCAGCCACTGACGGGCGGGCCCCGCTCGTCAGGCTCCCCCTCTCTCCTCTCTGCGAGACGCCGACAGGACGACCCCACCTGTCAGCTTCGTCCCCTTCACGCGCGACGACACTGCCGCCGCTCCAGCGGCCGATAGCGAGGTCCTCGGCCCCCGCGTGCGCGCGCATCAGCTCCGCCTCACCTTCGCGAGCCGATTGCTACCACTTACTCGCGCTCTACCGCCTTCTCTCTACCTCAACCGCATCACCGGCGGACGGCCGCCATGACCGACCGCGAGCCGGCCGCTAGGGCTCGGTAGAGCGTAAACCAGTGGAACGGGGAGGTTCGGGGAGGGCTAAGAAGTACGGTGCTCACATTGCAAGGCCCGAAGAGGCAGCCGAGGTGGTTGGCGACGGAGACGGTGTCGTTGGGCGGGCGCTCTGGCTCGGTGGAGTTATTCCGGTGAACCTACTCGCGTCCAGGGCAAAGCAGCAAGCGCATGAGCAACAGAGTGACAAGAAGAGGTAGGAACACCAGCTAGAATGGCGTGATACCTTCGAGAACGGTGTGGCCACGGAGAGGGCTCACGGCGGCGGTCGCGGCCGGAGTTGGAGAAGAACAGGGAAGCCCCGGCGATTGAGTGGGGTAGGAAGTGAGCTCAGGGGTGCGCTGGGTTCGCAAGGAGGTGGCGGATGCTATGGACTGGTCAATTTGGTTCGAGGGAGACCGAGTACGGTGAATTTCGAGGGAGAGGCTCGTCGGGATTTTTCGGCTTGGAACTGGAAAACGCGCGGCGCCGCCCACACTGGTGCTCAAAGGGGAGAAGGAAGCGAGCCTGGGACGTCCACGTCGCCTGGCGGCACTGGCAGCAAGCAGCTGCATGGTCGCACGCATGCGCGCGGCGCTGGTCGCGCGGCGGCTGCGCTGGACAGGGCCGGTGATCCTCATCGGATCACTGTAGCTGGCCCTTATCCTCCCCCTTTCTGTCCCTTTGCAAAATTCGGCCAAATTTTGAACTGAAGACGAAATTTCACCAAAACACAAGTTGCTCAGAATTTTATAAGCTACAAATAATATTTTGGTGCTCAAGGCTAAATCTGAGTGGAAATTGGTTAATTTGGCCAAACAGTTTGAAATTCAAAACTCAATTCAAAGAAATTCAAATTTTTGAATTGGGGACAAAACAGGGTTTCCAAAATTACTTTTGATTTTGCATAACAACTTGAAAAACTCCCAACATGAAAGTTGTTCAACTTTTTGAGCTCTACAACTTTCATGTTGGTCACTTTTCAAAATTCCAAATAGATTTTGAATTGGAGGCTCAATTTGAAAAAGGGGACACTTTCTGGAAATCTGTATTTTCAAAATTACTTTGAATTTTATATTGAAACTTCCAAAACTCAAAACACCAAAGTTGTACATCTTGACAAGATCTACAACTTTGCTTTTGAACTCAACCTCAAATTTTTCTTGGTTTTTAAATTGTGCAAAAGGGGGCAAATCTGGGGTTCAAAATCAGGGTTTCCCCCCCTAAGCCTTCGGAAAACCTTTACCCTAGGGTTTTAGCAACCAACTCCAGCATCACTAAACAAGATAAACACACTTTAATTCCCTAAGCACGTTCGACCAAATTAAGCTCATTTTAAGTTGATGCATCAAGGTGTGCTTAACAACTATGTTGTGCAATGCTGATGATGCCATGATCCAAATTTTAGTAACCGTAACATCGGGGATGTTACAGTCCTTCCCCCTTAAAGAAATCTTGTCCCCGAGATTTAAAGCCTTAGGGTAAGTAATGGAAAAGGAAATTTGTCAAAACTCTTCCATCTTCAATTTTCTCATAAAACAAGAAGCTGGGGAAGATTACTCAATTATAAACATATATGTACACTAAGTACATGGCTTTGGCTACTCTTTTCCTTCACTAGAGTACACTCCCTATTTATCACATGTTGTCCGGAAGAGAAGCGTGGAATTCAGGAAAATTCTCCAGCAGATAGTCTTCAGATTCCCAGGTGGCTTCCTCTTCAGAGTGCTAGCTCCACTGTATCTTGTACCACTTGGTAGTCGTTCTTCGAGTAACTCTCTTCCTTTGATCCAATACTCCGAATAAGTTAGATCTGGTTCAAGTTCTACATCTTCAATATCTTGAACTTGGCCTGGTACCCGAAGACACTTCTTCAGTTGAGACACATGGAACACATTATGTATCCCGGATAATCGTTCGGGCAGTTTAAGGCGGTAAGCTACCTGTCCACATCGGTCAATAATTGGAAATGGACCAATGTAACGGGGCGCTAACTTGCCTTTAACACCAAAACGATTCACTCCTTTCATTGGGGACACTTTCAAATATACATGATCACCCTTGGCGAATCTTAACGGTCGACGTCTTTTATCGGCGTAGCTTTTCTGTCGGGACTGAGCAACTTTCAAGTTATTTTGAATTTGTCTAACTTTGTTCTCAGTCTCTTTCACTAAGTCAACCCCGAAGAACCATCTTTCTCCGGGTTCCGACTAGTGTAACGGAGTTCGACATTGACGGCCATATAGTGCCTCAAAGGGAGCCATCTTGATACTCTCTTGGTAGCTATTGTTGTAAGAAAATTCTGCTAGAGGCAAGCAGTCATCCCACTTATCCAGAAAATTCAGGGCATAGGGTCTTAATAGATCTTCTAGGGTTTGATTCACCCTCTCAGTTTGCCCACCTGTTTGAGGGTGGTAGGCTGTGCTGTATAAAAGTTTAGTGCCCAAGGACTCGTGTAAACATTTCCAGAATTGGGAGACAAATTGTGTGCCTCTATCCAACACTATTGTCATTGGCACCCCATGCAGACTTAGGATACGATCAAAATAAATCTTAGCATAGGTGGAGGCAGGATACAATAGTTTTACAGGCAAGAAATGTGCTGTTTTGGTGAGACGATCCACTATGACCCAAATTGAATCAAATCCTTTGGCTGTCTTGGGCAATCCTACTATGAAATCCATACTTATGTCATCCCATTTCCATGCTGGGATAGGCAAAGGTTGCAACTCCCCAGCGGACTTGAGATGAATAGCTTTGACTTTTCGGCAAGTGTGACATTGGGCCACATAGCGGGCTATCCCTATCTTCATTTTTGTCCACCAAAACCTTTGCTTTAGGTCCTGATACATCTTATTGCTTCCTGGATGAATAGAATACCTCGTGGTATGGGCTTCGTCCAGGATTCATTGACGTAGCTCAGGTACCTTTGGAACCACTAACCGGTTCTTGAACCAGATTACTCCTGCATCATCCACCTTAAAGTCTGTGGGTGCTCTATTAGAAATTTTCTCTTTAAGATATTTCATGCCTTTGTCTTCCTTTTGTGCCTCTATGATTTGGGCTTCGAGATTGAAATCAATCTTTAGATTGGCAAGGCTTCCTTGGGAAATCATTTCTATCCCCAAGTTCTCTAGCTCTTGGCACAAAGTTATATCTCTAGGCGTTACTGTTAAGCAATTACAGTGAGCCTTACGACTGAGGGCATCAGCTACTACATTTGCCTTGCTAGGATGATAATGCACCTCAAGGTTGTAATCTTTGATTAATTCTAGCCACCTTCGCTGGCGCATATTAAGTTCAGCTTGAGTAAAGATGTACTTCAAGCTTTTGTGATCGGTGTATAGATGACATGTGTTCCCCAACAGATAATGGCGCCAGATCTTTAGTGCGTGTACCACGGCGGCTAGTTCAAGATCATGGGTCGGGTAATTCTCTTCATGTGGTTTAAGCTGTCTGGAAGCATATGCAATCACTCGACCCTCCTGCATTAGCACGCAGCCTATCCCTATCCCTGATGCGTCACAATACACATCAAAGGGCTTTTCAATATCTGGCTGAGCTAAGATAGGTGCAGTTGTCAATAACCTTTTCAGAGTCTGAAAGGCTTGCTCACATTGGGGTGACCAAACAAATTTGGTTTGATTTTTGAGCAAGGTCGTGATTGGTTTGGCGACTCTTGAAAAGTCCGGGATAAAACGACGGTAATATTCCGCCATACCCAGGAAACTACGGACCTCATGTACGGTAGTCGGGGGTTTCCAATTCAACACGTCTTCTACCTTGCCTGGGTCTACAGCGACTCCCTCCGCTGATAATACCAGGAAATGAACTTTGTCCAGCGAGAACTCACATTTGCTGAACTTGGCATATAGTTGATGCTCCCTAAGACGGGTTAGCACGATTCTCAAATGTTCAGCATGTTCTTTCTTAGTCTTGGAATAGATTAAGATGTCATCAATAAAGACGACCATAAATTTGTCTAGTTCTGGCATGAAGACAGAGTTCATCAGGTACATGAAATGGGCCGGTGCATTGGTCAACCCAAAAGACATCACCAAGTATTCATACAGCCCATAACGGGTTGTAAAAGCTGTCTTGGGCACATCTTCCGGCCTAATTTTAATTTGGTGGTACCCTGATCTCAAATCAATTTTTGAGAATACTTTGGCCCCGGCTAGCTGGTCAAATAATAAGTCAATACGGGGCAATGGGTACTTGTTCTTAATCGTCACCTCATTTAGGGGACGATAGTCGACACACAGCCTTAATGTTTGATCTTTCTTTTTCACAAACAAGGCTGGGCAACCCCATGGAGAAGAACTGGGCTGAATAAAACCTTTCTGCAATAGCTCTTGTAGTTGGGTTTTTAATTCGGCCAGCTCTTTCGGTGCCATTCTGTAGGCCCTTCGAGATATTGGGGCTGTCCCTGGTTTCAATTCTATACTGAATTGTACATCCCGGTCCGGTGGCAGGCCTGGTAGGTCTTCAGGAAATACATCCGGAAAATTTTGAACTACCGGGATATCTTTAACTGCAGACACATTAGTGGCATGAACTTGCCCAATTGCCCGCTTGGGAGTAACTAATTGAATTAGCAAATAGGAATTCTCATTGGGCAATGGGATTTTAATGGTTCGATGCAAAGTGTCTAGCACAACCCCTCGTTGTGCCATCCAGTTCATGCCTAGTATGACATCAATCTCCTGGTCCTTAAGAACAATCATGCTAGTGGGAAAACTATGCCCACCAAATTCGATGGGTACCTGGTGAACCATTTCTTTAGAACTCAGCCGCCCTCCTGGCGACTGTATATAAAAATGATCTGGTGTTTCCCCAATGGGTATGCCATGCTTTGACACAAAGGTGCGATTGATGAATGTATGAGATGCACCAGAATCGAAAAGCATTAAAGCAGGATGTTTCGCGACAGGAAACGTACCCATCATTACTGGTTCACCCTCTGGGATCGTCTCCACCTCCGTATGGAAGACTTGTCCCACTTTCTTCGTTGGTTTTCCCCTTTGCACATTTTGTCCTTTCTGAACCCCAGTCCTGAATTGGCTCGGCTGGGGTTGGCCCATAGATGGCCTTTGGAAGGTAGGGTTGGTTTGGCGGGGAAAAGGGCACTCTTTAGAAAAATGCCCAGGCTTACCACAATTGAAACAAGGGTAATTGTGGCTGGGCGGAGCAGTGAGGCGAACACCTGGGGCGTTCGGCTGGCGTGGTGCAAGGGCGATGGCAGTAGGTCGAGGGTATACCTGCTGCCCTGGCCTATATTGTGGTGGGGAAAAGGAACCACGATAAGGTGACGGCGTTGGAAAACGTCCGTGGCCCTGCGGATGATAAATGATTCTCTGGCGCTTTTGACCGCGACCAGAGAAGGAGGAAGAAGCAGCCTTTTTCTTGGCTTCTTTGTGCTTTCTGTTCTTTTCTTCTGAGGCGATGGCAATATTTACCGCCTCATAGAAGGTAGCATTTTGGCAGGTGGTCATCATGGTCTGAAGTTTAGTATTTAGACCACGCATGAAGAAGGCTTTCTTCTTTCTGTCCGTGTTCACATGGTCTGTGGCATATTGAAAGAGATGATTAAACTTTGCCACGTACTCCATGACACTTTTATCGCCTTGCTGCAAGGCGAGAAACTCTTCGGCCTTCATGGCCATGAGCCCTTCAGGGATGTAATGGGCGCGGAACGCGTCCTTAAACTCGGTCCAGGTGACCTGGTGTCCCGGAGCTTGGATAGCTAGGAAGTTCTCCCACCAGGCACCTGCAGCTCCCCGAAGCTGCTGAGCTGCGAATAGGGGCTTCTGAGTTTCTAAACACTGAATCAAACTGAACTTGTGCTCCATGGTCCAGAGCCAGTCGTCTGCTTCTAACGGCTCATCAGCCTTAGTGAATACCGGGGGCCTTGTCTCGGTAAAGTCCACGTACCGAGCTTCTCCGTCCCCATTGTGCAGTGCCCTGAAGTTTGGGGCGGGGTGTGGTTGACGTTGTGCTAACTCGCGCAGTAAGCGAGCGTTGTCGGTAGTGGCACTCAAAAGGACAGCGATGGCATCAGCCAAAGAAGGTGGAGCAGGTGGAGGGTTGGGGATATCATCCCCTCCCTGAGACGTCCCAGCTCCATCAGATCCGCGTGTACACATCGGCATCTGCTACAAGAATCATATATACTTGTTACCACATGAAATTCATAACGTAGAACATATCTTACATTCTTCCATTTATTTATTAAACATCAGTTCGACACACCAGGAACAAACAAGTACAACTTCTCAAACTGAAAGAAAACTTTATATTACAAACCCGACCCTACTACGGTAAGCTAGGATTCCTACAACGACGTTGCCCGCGGCTTCACCGAACTAGTCGGTGTGGCCAGAGCTGTAGCCCGGGTCGTCATTGCCATCATCCTGATTACCCCCCGGGTTGTTGTCATCGGGGTCGGACTCCTCTTCATCACTGAGGACTTGATCGGGTTCCCCATCGTCCGCCAACTCTCCATCCGTATCCATCTCTCCTTCGCCTGGAGGTGGGTGGAGCTGATGATATAGATCAAATGCAATATCACGATATTGCATTGCCAAGTCATTGACGGTATCTAAATGATGTGCCAGCTCCAGCTTCTCCAACTGGAGCTGGTCCTCCCGCTGCCACGCAACATCCCGCTGCGCGGTGACCGTGGCCGCCATCTTCACGTACAGATCTTTAAGGTACCTGGCCTTACCCAACTTCGCATTCATCCTAGTCAGCTCGTGCCTATGTGCACTCCTGGCCTCTTCTTCTCGGGCAATAGCGGCATTCCTCTCCTCCACCATACGGGACAACATGGCCTCACAGTTCTCAGTAGCTTGTTTTTCTTTGGCTAGTTGAGCTTTAAGTTCGCTGATCTCCATAACATTGTACATTCTTTCTCTCATCACCTCGGTCAACTCGGCGGACAACCTGTCCACCTCCTGCTGAGGCGGGGAACGGCTACTGCTCGCTTGATCGCTGCGCGGGGCCAACTGATGTCTGGGGACTCCTTTTGGACCTGTCCTCTTGCGCGGGGTCTGTTTCCAACAGGCCATCCTGTAGAGGGTAAGTTTGGATTAGTAGGAGAGACCTTAAAGGTTAGCAAGAATAGGATTGATTCTATTCACCCAACCCGACAAGGAGGAAGGAACTTAACCAAGTGATAAATCATGATGCATGCACGAACTTACGATTCCTATCAACAATTTGTAACGATAATACTCAAAATTTTACAACATAGGGCAATACTTTATGTTGCTCCTCCAAACCACTTCAAAAATTCTAAGAAAGCCTACAGACAGAGGTAAGTTAGGACTAAAGCACTTGGACTCAAAATAGGCCAGTGTATAGCATTGGATCCAAATGATTTTGATGTTTTTCAAAGGATACAACAATCATCTAAGCAACGAATGCTCTGATACCAGCTGTGGTAGAACCTCCTAAGTGTTTGGGCCCACCGACATCTGTCATTTTCCTAAGGACCTCTGACAGTGATGCCGAGGATCCTCCCACTTTAGAAGTCCGATGAGCATCGCTGGACGCTCATTCCACTGCTTCCTGTGGAGTACTAAGCAGGCTCGTCCTGACCACTGGTGATGGTCAATTAACGAGAACTTCTTCTTCTCGCCCTTACAGGATAGCAAGTGGCCACCTTAACACCAGGATCATTCATTGTGAAGACATTGCAGTATCACGGACGACACAAGACCAAAATATTATTTCAGAGTAAAACAGCGGAAGTATTATACAACTTAATTTACAAAAGGAGTTCTTCCAAATAGCAGAGTGTTATTACAAACCAGGTCCAGCGGAGCAACTTAAACTTTAGTACGGAGATTACAAATTTACAGACCCTGCCCATGGGTCGTGCTCACTCTTCTTCGTCGTCAACCTCGACGACGGTCACACAACAGGGTCCGAAACAAGTCGGCTCCTGAGCTTCACCTGCAACAGGGGTTATGAAACCCTGAGTACGGGAGTACTCAACAAGACTTACCCGGTGGAAAAAGAGGAGAAAGTAGGAATGCAGGCTTAGGGTAGACAAGGAGTGGCTGAGCAAGGAGCCAATGTATTTTGCGGAAAAGCTTACTAATAGTGCATCCTTACTTTCAAGTTTTACCTGCGAATTCCTCTCCTTAAGAGGCCGAGGAGTTCGAGGACAGTCTAACTAGTTGTCTCCCACAGACAAGTCTGTGAGTTCCTAGTCCTAAAATAAAGTATTATTTATCCAACGGCCATAGCTTCATGTCGCTCTGAGTCCGGGAATTGGGATCCGAACCTCATGAGACATTTCCCCTTTCTCATTTTATCACTTAGTTGCATAGTTATCTACGATGAGGGTCGAAGGAATTGAGTCTCCCAATCGGGGAGCAACGACGATTCGAATCGCTTAGCAATCCAGCTGGAGTTCCTAACCACCCGACATATGTAGAACCAAATCTTGCATATGTCAACCCAAATCAAGCTCTCCCCAAATTTGACCAGGTTCGCGGCACCCGAGAGCACAGTACCCCACCATCCTACAGCCGATCTAGATGTTTTCCGGTCATCTCAGATCCGTAAGGTGGGCACACGTTACTCTCGCCATCTTTCCACTCCCAGTGCGCAAGTAGCTGTTCGCGTCGAGGGATCACAAGACCGGGCTTACCGAGGGCAAGTGGCTAGTACTATAAATTCTCAATCCAGCAGGCCATCAACGGACCGGTCCTTAACCGACACAGTTGGAGACACTACTTTAAGACTCCATTCTTAAAGCAAGTCCACCGACCGGTCCCAAATTGAAACATCATTGATCATAAGTGTATTCCACAACAACCCTTCAAACTTTCTTGTTTGAAAACCTATCTAGTAGCAGGGCTAAGCATCACTACACAGTTCTAAAATAAAATAGGTGTCAAGGACAGGATAACAAATATCAAGGTAGTAAATGCAGCAAGTAGGTTAACCCAATTCTCAACTACCTAATGCAGCATTTTCAATTCATAAGTGATAAGAGATTTAAAACATTCAAGGAGGGGTTAATGCATCTGGGGCTTGCCTTGGTTGCAGGGCAGAGAGGGACCCTCGGAGACTTCCCAAGTCTCGGATCCTACTTCCTCGAACGGAGCACCGGCCTCGGGGTTCGGTTCAACGGTCGCTCCTTCGGTCACGTGTACTATACGCAAAATGATGAATGCTCATGATATGCGCATGACAAATATGCAAAAAGGACCAAGTTGGGTATAACTGGCCTCCTCGGTGCAACACAGAATAATTAATAATTAAACTTGTTTAACATCTTAATGTCTTTACCCAAGAGGTTGCATCTGTAAATTAAGACTTCTCTTAATTCATAATTATCTTAAATTAACTAATTATTTATTCTATTTACCTTAATTAATTCTTAATTAATTACTAATGACAGTAATTAAGCATTAAGGCCAAACAATAATTAAATGCCAAAGGTCATTAGGGTTAATGACCTCAGGTCATCACATAATCCCAAAATCACTCCAATCCTAATTTTGAGTATTTAACTAATTATTACCTAATTATCCTAGAATTATTATTTAATTATTAATTAAGGGTTTAATTATGTTTTATACAAACATTATCCAAATGACACCAAATTTTGTGTGGGGCCAGGGAATAATATTCAGAGACTCCCCATAATTTTTGGTGATTTTTGGACATACCAGTAAATTGTTAAAATTCCTAGAAGTTTTATTCATTAAATAAAAGAGGTAATTTTTATACACCTGCAAACTACTAGAAAACAGATACTAATATTTTTCCTATGTTATATTTCTTTTATGGAAGCTATACAAAAATTTCCATGATTTTTGGATCAACACAAGATTTATTACACAAATTCAAACATTCAGCATTTTTAAAAAAAAAAGAAAAAGAAAAAGTGCACTGTGCCGTGCTGGTGGCCTGCTTGGACTCGGCCCAAGACGGCCCGCGAGCTCTCCCGCGTCGCGCGCGGGCGCTGCCTGTCTCACGCAGCCACTGACGGGCGGGCCCCGCTCGTCAGGCTCCCCCCCTCTCCTCTCTGCGAGACGCCGACAGGACGACCCCACCTGTCACCTTTGTCCCCTTCACGCGCGACGACAGTGCCGCCGCTCCAGCGGCCGATAGCGAGGTCCTCGGCCCCCGCGTGCGCGCGCATCAGCTCCGCCTCACCTTCGCGAGCCGATTGCTACCACTTACTCGCGCTCTACCGCCTTCTCTCTACCTCAACCGCATCACCGGCGGACGGCCGCCATGACCGACCGCGGGCCGGCCGCTAGGGCTCGGTAGAGCGTAAACCAGTGGAATGGGGAGGTTCGGGGAGGGCTAAGAAGTACGGTGCTCACATTGCAAGGCCCGAAGAGGCAGCCGAGGTGGTTGGCGACGGAGACGGTGTCGTTGGGCGGACGCTCTGGCTCGGTGGAGTTATTCCGGTGAACCTACTCGCGTCCAGGGCAAAGCAGCAAGCGCATGAGCAACAGAGTGACAAGAAGAGGTAGGAACACCAGCTAGAATGGCGTGCTACCTTCGAGAATGGCGTGGCCACGGAGAGGGCTCACGGCGGCGGTCGCGGCCGGAGTTGGAGAAGAACAGGGAAGCCCCGGCGATTGAGTGGAGTAGGAAGTGAGCTCAGGGGTGCGCTGGGTTCGCAAGGAGGTGGCGGATGCTATGGACTGGTCAATTTGGTTCGAGGGAGACCGAGTACGGTGAATTTCGAGGGAGAGGCTCGTCGGGATTTTTCGGCTTGGAACTGGAAAACGCGCGGCGCCGCCCACACTGGTGCTCAAAGGGGAGAAGGAAGCGAGCCTGGGACGTCCACGTCGCCTGGCGGCACTGGCAGCAAGCAGCTGCGTGGTCGCACGCATGCGCGCGGCGCTGGTCGCGCGGCGGCTGCGCTGGACAGGGCCGGTGATCCTCATCGGATCACTGTAGCTGGCCCTTATCCTCCCCCTTTCTGTCCCTTTGCAAAATTCGGCCAAATTTTGAACTGAAGACGAAATTTCACCAAAACAAAAGTTACTCAGAATTTTATAAGCTACAAATAATATTTTGGTGCTCAAGGCTAAATCTGAGTGGAAATTGGTTAATTTGGCCAAACAGTTTGAAATTCAAAACTCAATTCAAAGAAATTCAAATTTTTGAATTGGGGACAAAACAGGGTTTCCAAAATTACTTTTGATTTTGCATAACAACCTGAAAAACTCCCAACATGAAAGTTGTTCAACTTTTTGAGCTCTACAACTTTCATGTTGGTCACTTTTCAAAATTCCAAATAGATTTTGAATTGGAGGCTCAATTTGAAAAAGGGGACACTTTTTGGAAATTTGTATTTTCAAAATTACTTTGAATTTTATATTGAAACTTCCAAAACTCAAAACACCAAAGTTGTACATCTTGACAAGATCTACAACTTTGCTTTTGAACTCAACCTCAAATTTTTCTTGGTTTTTAAATTGTGCAAAAGGGGGCAAATCTGGGGTTCAAAATCAGGGTTTCCCCCCCTAAGCCTTCGGAAAACCTTTACCCTAGGGTTTTAGCAACCAACTCCAGCATCACTAAACAAGATAAACACACTTTAATTCCCTAAGCACATTCGACCAAATTAAGCTCATTTTATGTTGATGCATCAAGGTGTGCTTAACAACTATGCTGTGCAATGCTGATGATGCCATGATCCAAATTTTAGTAACCGTAACATCGGGGATGTTACAATAAATAAATAAATAAATAAAGTAGTGTCAAGAGTACCCATGTGTCCATGTAAGCTCCAAGGGGGCGGCTCCCTTGGTGGTGTGCTGCACCTGTCCTCCCCTTGGCATGTCCGGACTTCTCCCTGCGCTTCACGTATGCCTCAGGCGTTGTCCACGAGTCCACAATCGCCTCCCAGCAGTCCATGTGCGTTTTGCACCAATCAGCAGGATGCTGTAGAACAACAAGCACTTGGGTGAGTAAGAAGATGAATTAGAATGGAATCAAAATTAATGTTTCCTACTTACCTGGAGGTAGATCTCCCTAGGGAGGTCAGTTTCGGGCGAGAGGATCATCGCCCTGGCTTGCGACTTCGGCAGCGACTGGCCAAGCACCTCGACGTGGTAGTTGATAAGGACCTGGAGGTGCGCCTCGTAGTACATGTCCTTCAGTCTCTCCATGCAAACCCTGTCCTGCACTCGTGACGCCTCGATCTCGTGCCCCGGCTCACACGTGTACCACTCCTGCATACAGATATCATGTATCATTTCATTATTTCAACTATGTCCAACAAATGCATTCACATTAACAAAGCCATGCGACGAAGACTCACCCAGAACTCCCTCTTGATCACGTCAGCAAGGGGAACCTCATCTGCATCCTTGACCTTGTAGAAATCCGGCCACTTATTGGGTGGCTTTTGGATCCCATCTATGGTGACAAGGCCAGGATAGTGCTTCTTAAGCAGGAGGCCCAGCATGCCATTAATATGGCGTGAACTGCCCCCGTTCACAAGCTTCCAGTTGCTGCACGAGTCATTAAGAACAACTGTTAGTCCGAAGTTCAATTTTCAACATGTCATATGAATAAATTGTGAAAACATGAATGGTTACTTACTTTGGACCCTCGGGTCGAATCAACGGACGGTAGGCTACCGCGAGCGGGGTGGAAGGGAGGCGCGTGATCCCGCGCTGGTAGGGCTTCCTCGAACCTGAGGAAGACGTCTCCACTGGTGTCGCCCCGCTCCCGCCCTGGCTGCCCCCGTCCTCGCAACCCCCGCCCTCACCGCCCCCGTCCTCGCCGCCGTCCTCGCCACCCCCGTCCTCGTCGCCCCCGTCCTGGTCATCGTCTGGGGGAAAGAGCTCCCTCGTCGACGAGCGACGTGTGCGAGACCTCGTCGACAACTCGACCAACAGCAGCTCGTCCTCCGCCTCGTCGTCGACGCCGGTCGACATGTAGATCGAGGTGACCTTTCGTAGCGGTCGTCGCCGTCTACCTCCGCCTGGCATTTTGTCCTATACCTGCAATGACAAAGATTAAACCAATTAGCACAAATAATAATAAGAACAAAATGAATTAGAAACATAATTGCAAAGTAATAATAAGAACAAAATGAATTAGAAACATAATTGCAAAGTACTAAGAAGAACAAAATGAATTAGAAACATAATTGCAAAGTAATAATAAGAACAATATAGTATTACATGAATTAGAAACCGAAGTCCTCATCATCATTATCACCATTGTCATCATCGCCTCCACCGTCATCACAATCACTGCTATCATCATCACTATCAATATTATCGAAACCTAAGTCCTCATCATTTTCATTCTCGTCACCACCTCCATCGTCCTCAACACCTAGTTCGCGCGGAGCCCTCCATCGCTCAAGCATCATTAGGTCCTTAGCATCTTGCACCACTTCACCCTCATCCTCATCGATGTTGTTGTCTACTTCCATGCCCATTAGTGAAAGAATGTCTATCTCCAAACGCCCTTCTAGCCCCTCAGGTTGATAGAACTCTCCGCTATCTGCCTTCGGGTCGAAGTTGTAATCATCATCGTTTGGGACAGGCGCTTTACCACGTGGCGATACCAATTGCACAAGGTACCATCCCTTAAGCCTCTCGTCTTTTTGGCACGCCCACGGAAGATAATAAACTTGTGTGGCCTGTTGAGCCACAATATAGACATCATCTCCACTATAGATAGAATCTTGTCGAATTTCAACTTGTCCAATGTCTTCGGCTCTTCTCGTGACATTAGGATCGAACCAATGGCATTTGAAGACGACTGGTTTTAGAGCTTTAGGGCCAGGAACTCGAGCTCGTATATTTCTTCCACTATGCCATAATAGTTGACACCATCGTTGCCGGGCGTACAAACTCCTCTGCACGTGGTCTTTCGACCAGGCCGACTCAAACGAAATCAGAAAATTACGAAACTTGTTGAGGTGTCATGTTATCACATGAGGATCCTATGATAAAAATTTGAAAAAATTTGGAGCAAGTTATGATATCAGATGTACAAAACCCAAACACTTGCGCATGTGATCACATGTGATCATATTGGAAATGTCTGGTTTTTGTTCATCTGATACTGCAACTTGATCTAAACTTTCTCAAATTTTTTGTATAGAGTCCACATGTGATAACATTAAACCTCAAAAAGTTTTGTGATTTTTTGACTTTTTTTGCTATATTTCGTTAATTAATTTCTTTAAATTGATTTTTCCGCTACATAATCCTACTATGAACTATAGGTGCATGAAATAGTAAAACTTAGCCATTCAAAAAATAATATTCATGTTAAGTAATGTATTTTTAGACCATATCCAAAAACTAATCCAAAATTTTGAAGTTCTTGTCCACGGAACATGATGATCCAAGTGTGGTAGAAGTGACTTTTAATTATATAAAACTCAAACGAAATCGGAAAATTACGAAACTTGTTGAGGTGTCATGTTATCACATGAGGAGCCTATGATAAATATTTGAAAAAATCTGGAGCAAGTTGTGATGTCAGATGTATAAATCTCAAACACTTGCGCATGTGATCACATGTGATCATATTGGAAATGTTTAGTTTTTGTTCATCTGATACTGCAACTTGCTCCAAACTTTCTCAAATTTTTTCTATAGGGTCCACATGTGATAACCTTAAACCTCAAAAAGTTTTGTGATTTTTTGACTTTTTTTGCTATATTTCATTAATTAATTTCTTTAAATTGATTTTTCCGCTACATAATCCTACTATGAACTATAGGTTCATGAAATAGTAAAACTTAGCCATGCGAAAAATGATATTCATGTCGAATAATGTATTTTTAGACCATATCCAAAAACTAATCCAAAATTTTGAAGTCCTTGTCCACGGAACATGATCATCCAAGTGTGGTAGAAGTGATTTTTAATTATATAAAATTCAAACAAAATAAGAAAAAGTACAAACTTGTTGAGGTGTCATGTTATCACATGAGGAGCCTATGATAAAATTTTGAAAAAAATTGAAGCAAGTTATGATGTTAGATATACAAAACCCAAACACTTCCGCATGTGATCACATGCGATCATATTGGAAATGTGTGGGTTTTGTTCATCTGATACTGCAACTTCCTCCAAACTTTCTCAAATTTTTTTTATAGCTTCCACATGTGATAACATGACACCTCGTTAAGTTTCGTAATTTTCCGACTTTGTTTGAATTTTATAAAATTAAAAACCACCTATACCACACCTGGATGGTCATGTTCTATGGATAAAGACGTCAAAATTTTGGGTGAGTTTCTGAAAATGACCTTAAAATAGACTCTCCAACATGAATATCATTTTTTGAATGACTATGTTTCATTATTTGATGCACCTGCAGTTCAAAGTAGGATTCTGCGGTGGAAAATACAATTAAAGAAACTAATTAACAAAATATAGCAAAAAGGGTCACAAAATCACGAAATTTTTTAAGGTTCACTCTTATTGCATGCGGAGGCTATGAAAAAAGTTTGAGGAAGTTTGGAGCAAGTGATGACATCGAATGTCTAAAACCTAAATTCAAATTTTAAAAATAAAAAATTTTGTCTTTGCCGACTGCCTAACGGCTTGGCAGGTGGCAAAGGGGACGGAGTCAGTTGGCCGCCACCTTTGCCACCAGCTTTTCTTTGCCACCTGCCAGGCAGGCCCCTTTGCCGACTGCCTTTCTTTGCCACCAGTCAGGATGGCTGGGCAGTCGGCAAAGAATCCTTTGCCGACTGCTTTTGAAAGCAGTCGGCAAAAAAAGTCTTTGCCGACTGCCCTGTCTTTGGCAGGTGGCAAAGGATTTTAGCGGTCGGCAAAGCCCAGTTTTCTGTAGTGCTATAACCAAACTCCACTCCATCTGATGAAGGACGAGGCATTCAACCTCACTTGAGAAAGAAAATTCGTAATGCTTAGTTTCACTTGAAAACTGCACTGGCGTCTGACCTTTTTCCACTTCTATATAGATTACGAGAAAAAATAACATGAAACGACTCACTTAAAGAAGAAAGTGTCACATAAAAAGCACAGGTCTCTGACAGTAAAATAATTATATGCTACTATAGATTCTTGACACATCGACAGAAACAGCAACAGGGTTTGCAAAAACGATTCTTGAGATCTTGTTCCTTAGGAGTGGGACTGAACATGCAAACAACATGATCCTTGATAGTAGTATGATACTTCCTTTAATTCGGCGAAGCTTGGAGTTCATTGATTGATTGATATATATATATCCTAGTGAAGTGATATCTGTTCCTTCAGTTGGAGCCTTGTCTGATGCTGAACTGAAATGCTGCACAAACATGCGGAGCACGATGAGTTTGGAGAGCATTGGCAATGACATGGGAAACATGGCAGGATTGTTAAAAGAATGGAATTCAGTGCAAAAGAATTTATATAATGAAAATTCATCACAACTTAATCAGATGTTGTATTAAATGAAGTTACAATTAAGATAATTACAGAAAAAAATCGCTATCCTCTTTTTAATGAATATATTTCTTAGAACAAACTGAAAAGGTATTATTTTTTAAAATAAAAAATCAAGCCAATACGTACATATATGGAAGTCAAGACTGGCAAGTTTGAAATCAAAAGTTCTAAGCTGTTGAACTTCTATTAAAGGAAGATTGGAACTAATTACTCATTGATAAAAAGTTTAATAGAACCAGTTCTAAACACACTGAACAAAACATGAATATCCATGCATATATGTGTGTTTATGCATAAAAATATGGTATGACGCTATTGGTATTTACATCCTAATATCAAAAGCAACGACCATCTTTTAAAGTGTTCCTGTATTCTAATTTTGAGAACAAGAAAAGTAAAATAAACACAATTTATCTTGGTACACTAGCACAGCAGAACTTTCTAAGATGGCGATAACAAGAAATTGGTACGAAAATATCACAAAAATTATTGCAACCCAGCAAGAGAAAACAGAACACTTAAATAAGATTCAAATAGAAATGATGATGAAGGGACTCTAACAGTGTCTAATCTGTAACTACTTTCATTCATAACATCAGTTTTCTAGTCCAGAATTAACCATTAAGTTTTAGACATGCAATGCAACCAGCTAACATATATATACGTAGTACATGCATGTAATGCAGCGCAGATTATAGGTTTTTTTTTTTTTGAGGAAACATGAGGGGTTTGATCCCCTACTGAAATTTATTGATAACCCTGGAAACAAAGTGAATTAGATTGTCCTTTCTATTTTGAAAAACTGTATTGTATCTTGATACTTCTATAACTGGTTTACTAATGATCATACCTTATTTTGTAATGGAGGGCAAAAATTAATATGGGGAAAACTTGAAAAGCATATATTTTAAGCATTGTACTGAAAAATCATTTGCTATTGTTTTCCTTATTTGCATTTTATCTACCCTATTTTGCTCCATATATATATATAGAAGGCAAGAATAGTGTTGCTACCATATAGAAATATAGAAGCGAAAAGCAGCGTTGGTTGTTATCTTACAAATGTTAAGTGTACCCATAAAATTGAGAACATTGAGAACTGTTTCATTGACCCTTTCACATTTGATCTTGACTATCTTAAGGTGTTGTGATATCTTAGTCGAGTCCTCTGTTGCATGAAGGTGTCCTTTCATTTCCATTTTGTAATTGCATCTAACCTGGGGTCAACAAAATGCGGTCACAGATTAGATTAACCAAAAATAGTGTACTATATAACTGTGCAATGAAATATTGGTTTTCCACTCAGAAAATCTCGTACCTGCTGAGAAAATTCAATAGTGAGCTTCTCTAGTACTGGTGCATGTTCAAGAATGCATGCTAGTGGAGTGCAGTCAACAGGTTTGCACCAGTGATCATTCAGTATCAGGGTTTTCAATTTGTGAAATGTGGGGCACCGTCTCAAATCATACTGCACAGATTGCGAAAGTCAAAATAAAAACCACTGTAGACACGAGAATTCATCTTCATATGAAGACAGCAAATCAGACATGAAGATGGTGACTCCCCAAACCTCATCTAGTTGAGAATCATGCATGATTGCCAACTATGAATTAGAACAAGAAAAATAAAGGTAACAGGATATACAGGCAACTATATATATAACTAGGCACAACAACAATGTAACAAGTATAACAACAAAACAAAGAGAGACCTAACCACTGCACCACGACCGGTTGGAAGTGGCATCAATACGCACCAGATGATACTGCATATGACTCTTACACAGTATTAATCTAGCAGTCCACAAACTAAAACTCATACCACTAGTTGGCACCACGCCACTTGAAATCGAAGGACAAAACCATCAAGACGAAACACCATAGTCAACGCTTGCAACATCGTCACCGACAATGTCCTGCTCCAATCTAGCCTTGCTAAGCACAAACTAGTCGCTACAATCTGATGCAAGCCGTGTAGCCATCATAGATCATACCATCGAATTTGCTTGCAATAGTCCCCTGCAAGCCACCAAGCCAAAAATGTGAGCAACTATGCCTCAAGTCTTCGCCACGCTGACAATGTCCACCAAGATCCCACGCTAGCTGCATGCATTGTAGCACTTGACAACCAAGCCACCTCATTGAAGATACCAAAGGTATTAGTCATGTCCTCCAACAGCCATCAGAAAGCCTCTTTGCACCTTAATGGCCACTGCTAAGCAGGACCACTGGCCACAACATCACATAGGTCACTTTGGCAACGTGCTTCGGCTAACCACCTCCTTCTGCGCTGGCCTCCTCGCCAACTTCACAGACATCTCTAGCGCATGGCCCCCAAAACCGTCACCCTTCGACCACCACCCGAGACCCGTGCTCTCCCAACACTACACCAACACATCTGTTAGGCCTCCTACTCATTCTCCACAAAGGACACATGCATCTTCAGTTCTCAACATGGTTTCTGCCCACCACGCCACAATCTATAGACAGCAGCCACACTAGCCGGCCGAGCATTGCTGCCATAAACCTCCACACTGTGGCACCAACCTGCAAGAGGATGGACAGACTATGACGCCAGGTTTTCACTTTGCCACTATATGCGGCCCTTCCACACCACCAAGCAGACCCAAGGTGTTGGCCAGGTAACACGAGTAGAATTCTGGATTAGGAATAGGTGGCAACAATAACCCATGTCTGACTTAGCTTCATTATATAGCAAAGAGCAAACTTGGTTCAAGATAGCACCTCTACCACTACAACATGTTCTAACTGCATAAAGCAGATGCTAAGTTGCCACGCTGATCCTGCTGCATGCATTGTAGCACTTGACAACAAGTTGCCTCATTGAAGATACCAAAGGTATTCGTCACATGTCCTCCAACAGCCATCAGAAAGCCTCTTTGCACCGGAATGGCCACTGCTAAGCAGGACCACTTGCCACAACATTACATAGGTCACTTTGGTAATGTGCTTCTGCTAACCACCCCTTCTGTGGTTCTGCCCTGGTCTCCTCCTCGCCAACTTCACGGACATCACTAGCGCACGGCCCCCTAAATCATCACCCTTCAACCACCACCCGGGAGCCGTGCTCTCCCAACACTAGGCCAACACCTCTGTTAGGCCTCCTTTCTCATTCTCCATCAAGGACACACGCATCTTTAGTCCCCAACATGGTTTCTATCCACCACACCATAATCTACTGGTAGCAGCTACACAAGCCGGCTGAGCGTTGCTGCCATAAATCCTCCACATTGTGGCACCAACCTGCAAGAGGATGGCCGAGCCTGCTGATCGTTGCTGCCATAAATCCTCCACACTGTGGCACCAACCTGCAAGAGAATGGCCGGACTATGACGCCAGGTTTCCACTCTGCCACTGTATGCGGCCCTTGCACACCACCAAGTAGACCCAAGGTGTCGGCCAGGTAACACAAGTAGAATTCTGGATATAGGAATAAGTGGCAACAATAACCATGGCTGCCTTAGCTTCGTTCTATAGCAAAGAGCAAACTTGGTTCACAAGATAGCACCTCAACCACTACAACATATTCTAAGTGTATAAAGCAGATGCTAGGCATATTATAACAGCTCAGATAGAAGATAAGTTCAGCTTCAACAGAAAAGTAATTAGCTAGAGAAATAGATAACTTAGGGCATCTCCAGTGATTCTCAAATAGCTAATCTAAGAGGAATTCTATTGGCTATCAATGACAATTTACAAATAGCCAACTAGATGACACATATAAATAAGAATAAATAAACACTATAGTGGAGAGTTATGTGAGAGAGGTATTTCTAGGAGCTCATGCTAGATTAGATATTTATAAGTCGCTAGCTATTTAAGAATCGCTAGTTATTTGATCTCTCTCCTTGATAGCCAATGGAAGTGCTACTTTTTTATTATTTTTATACCTCATTTAGCTAGCTATTTGCAAATTGTCTTTAAAGTATATTATCATAGCCAATAGAAATCTTTCTAGACTAGCTATTTGAATACCATGCGGATGATCTTAGAGAGAAGCACTAGGCCTAATTCTCACAAGGATGCACACAAAGGTACATCCCCAACATGTCGCCCAGCCCCATGGAGGCTGGCAACATGTCTCTCTCCGCAGCCGCGCCTGCGAGTGTCATTGCCGCAGCTCACCCTCCGTGAGCCGCTCCATCGTCAGCATGCCCGCCCGTGCTCATCCGCCCACAAGCGTCGCTCATGCCTTGCGCCGCTAGCTCCACGGTCAGACCCACTCGCCGCCGCCAGATCTAGCCCAGTGCAACCACAAGCTGGTGGTGCACCCTCTCCTTCACTTGTGTCGGCATCAAGCCTCTGCATTTTGGACTCAAGCACAAATTAGGCGACTAGAGCACAGATCTAGCCGCAGGCCACTCGGATCTATCTCCCTAGCTCGCACATATCGCCACCTCCTTGTGGCAGCAAAACTAGGTGCAATTGTGCAACTGGCTCCGAACCACCAACTTCCGCTGGGCGCAGCTTTGGTCGCAAGAAGCTGACTTCCATGCACAGATCCGGTCTTGGCTGATGACCAAACTCCAAGCTTGAGCCCGACGCCACCTTTCTAGTAAGCCACGCAGCTTTCTAGATGCTTGTTCCGGCAACAGCTGAACAGCAAGGCACGGAATGGAGAGGGAGGCTGTGGTGGTGAACTGGTGATGCGGCTTTGGGCGCCACCTAAGGCGCCCCACTACTAGGCATGTTTGGTTTGGGTACCAACACGGCTGGCTCGCATGCATATAAGGGTGCAGGCTCCTTTCAGTCCGGCTATATGGTAATACATGTGCAGTTTATTTGGACGCCTGGTTGAGCAGACCATTTTTGTTTGGTTGGCGGCTTGCACACACATAGATACGCTTGCTCTATGCCGATCGAACCACAAGCCACACGCTCAGACGCCCGCGCCCCTGGAAACAAAAATAAGATCATCGGCGGCGCTTCTTGCATGCAGCCAGCCAGTCATTGCTCCTCGGGCCAACCAAACGCAATGAGTCTGCAGTCTGCACCCGACGAGCTAGGTTCCTTCGGAACCAGGAAACCAAATTAACACACATATGTTTCTCTGAATACAGTGAACAATATGAATATGGGAAAGAAGCAGAGAAGTTGTACCGTATTGTCCTCAACTGATACCTTGCTTCCGATAAACCTCCACTACAGGAAAACTGGGCTTTGCCGACTGCTAAAATCATTTGCCATCTGCCAAAGGCAGGGCAGTCGGCAAAGACTTTCTTTGCCGACTGCTTTCAAAAGCAGTCGGCAAAGGATTCTTTGCCGACTGCCCAGCCATCCTGGCTGGTGGCAAAGAAAGGCAGTCGGCAAAGACGTCCTTTGCCGACTGCCTGGCAGGGGGCAAAGAAAGGCAGTCGGCAAAGGGGCCTGCCTGGCAGGTGGCAAAGAAAAGCTGGTGGCAAAGGTGGCGGCCAACTGACTCCGTCCCCTTTGCCACCTACCAAGCCGTTAGGCAGTCGGCAAAGACAAAATTTTTTATTTTTGAAATTTGAATTTAGGTTTTAGACATTCGATGTCATCACTTGCTCCAAACTTCCTCAAACTTTTTTCATAGCCTCCACATGCAATAAGAGTGAACCTTAAAAACTTTCGTGATTTTGTGTCCCTTTTTGCTATATTTTGTTAATTAATTTCTTTAATTGTATTTTCCACCGCAGAATCCTACTTTGAACTGCAGGTGCATCAAATAATGAAACATAGTCATTCAAAAAATGATATTCATGTTGGAGAGTCTATTTTAAGGTCATTTTCAGAAACTCACCCAAAATTTTGACGTATTTATGCATAGAACATGACCATCCAGGTGTGGTATAGGTGGTTTTTAATTTTATAAAATTCAAACAAAGTCGGAAAATTACGAAACTTGACGAGGTGTCATGTTATCACATGTGGAAGCTATAAAAAAAATTTGAGAAAGTTTGAAGGAAGTTGTAGTATCAGATGAACAAAACCCACATATTTCCAATATGATCGCATGTGATCACATGCGGAAGTGTTTGGGTTTTGTACATCTAATATCATAACTTGCTTCAATTTTTTTCAAATTTTTATCATAGGCTCCTCATGTGATAACATGACACCTCAACAAGTTTCGTAATTTTCTGATTTCGTTTGAGTTTTATATAATTAAAAGTCACATCTACCACACTTGGATGATCATGTTTCGTGGACAAGGACTTCAAAATTTTGGGTTAGTTTTTGGATATGGTCTAAAAATAAATTATTCAACATGAATATCATTTTTCAAATGGCTAAGTTTTACTATTTCATGCACCTATAGTTCATAGTAGGATAATTGAGTGGAAAAATCAATTTAAAGTAATTAATTAATGAAATATAGCAAAAAAAAGTCAAAAATCACTAAACTTTTTGAGGTGTCATGTTATCACATGTGGACCCTATAGAAAAAATTTGAGAAAGTTTGGAGGTGTTACAGTATCAGATGGACAAAAACCAAACATTTCCAATATGATGATCATGCGCAAGTGTTTGGGTTTTGTACATCTGATATCATAACTTGCTCCAATTTTTTTCAAATTTTTATCATAGGCTCCTCATGTGATAACATGACACCTCAACAAGTTTCGTAATTTTCTGATTTCGTTTGAGTTTTATATAATTAAAAGTCACTTCTACCACACTTGGATGATCATGTTTC
The DNA here is from genome assembly GCF_000003195.3 of Sorghum bicolor. Taxonomy (NCBI): domain Eukaryota; kingdom Viridiplantae; phylum Streptophyta; class Magnoliopsida; order Poales; family Poaceae; genus Sorghum; species Sorghum bicolor. Next base: position 10,159,418 of record NC_012874.2, read on the forward strand.
GTGGACAAGGACTTCAAAAGTTTGGGTTAGTTTTTGGATATAGTCTAAAAATATATTATTCAACATGAATATCATTTTTCAAATGGCTAAGTTTTACTATTTCATGCACCTATAGTTCATAGTAGGATTATTGAGTGGAAAAATCAATTTAAAGAAAATAATTAATGAAATACAGCAAAAAAAGTCAAAAAATCACTAAACTTTTTGAGGTGTCATGTTATCACATGTGGACCCTATAGAAAAAATTTGAGAAAGTTTGGAGCAGTTACAGTATCAGATGGACAAAAACCAGACATTTCCAATATGATCACACATGCGCAAGTGTTTGGGTTGCTCCAATTTTTTCATAATTTTATCATAGGCTCCTCATGTGATAACGTGACACCTCAACAAGTTTCGTAATTTTCCGATTTCGTTTGAGTTTTATATAATTAAAAGTCACTTCTACCAAACTTGGATGATCATGTTCCGTGGACAAGGACTTCAAAATTTTGGGTTAGTTTTTGGATATGACCTAAAAATACATTATTCGACATGAATATCATTTTTTGAATGGCTAAGTTTTACTATTTCATGCACCTATAGTTCAAAGTAGGATTATGTAGCGGAAAAATCAATTTAAAGAAATTAATTAATAAAATATAGCAAAAAAGTCGTAATTTTTTGATTTTTTTAGTTTTTTTTTATTTTAAAAAAAATTAAAGCAAGTTTAGTGCTATAAAAAAAGAAAAAAATATAAATCTTTGCCGACTGCCTCAGTCTACGGCAGTCGGCAAAGAGTAATATAAAAAAATTGGACAGGGCTTTGCCGACTCCCTGGAGTCTACGGCAGTCGGCAAAGATTTATATTAAAATATTGGTTAGTGCTTTGCCGACTGCATGGGCTTAGAGCAGTCGGCAAAGGACTCAGCCCTAAAGTCCAAACCCGTGTAACCTTATCCCCTCTCTTGTCAAAAAAAAAACCTTATCCCCTCCCTCTCCTCCCTCACTCATCTCGCAAAGGACACCCGCGCCGCCGCTCCCTCCCCTGCCCCACCTGCGCCGACGCCACCTCCCCTGCCCCACCCGCGCCGCCGCCCCTCCCCTGCCCCACCCGCGGCGCCGCCCCCTCCTCGGCCTACCCGCGCCCCCTGCGCCGACGCCCCCTCCCCTTCCCCATCCGCGCCGCCTCTCCCTCCCCTGCCCCGCGCTTCTGCTTCTGCTTCTGCTTCTCGGGCGTCGTCGGCTTGCTTGGACGCGCACGGGAGAGCAGTGTCCCGCCGGCTGCAGCAGGAGGCGGAGGCACGGGCCACGCCACGCGCGCGTACGTACATGCGTGAGTGTCACGGGATCCAATCCATCCATGCTGAGTCGCCGCCCGAATCCTGCCCGAATCCGCCCGAATCCCGGCCCCAGGCTCTTCCCGCCGCTGCCAACGTCGATCTGCGACCGAGCGACTTCGACTGCGCGCGAGGTGGGGTGAGCGAGTTCCCTCGCCGTGATCCAGTTCTTTCCCCCCGTCGTTTCTTGAGATGAATTTTAATCGTGCGTGGGTCGCGTGGTATGCAGATTCAGAAGGTAGGAGGAGGGGAGACGAGTTCCTGTCGGAGATGCCTACAAAAAACTTATGGCATTTGATTGGAGGAATTGATAATGATCTTTTTCCACTAAGTTATGTTATGTCAAGTTGATGAAAATGCTGATAAGTTTAGCTCAGACGCTCGAAGTCTTCTCTCACTTGTTGCAACTTTTTCTTTCATGCTCAGTGATGATCACCAGATCCCCGTCTAGGAGCAAAGTGAATTCGTTAGAAACATTTATGTAAATGGCCATTCCATCAATGTCTCCTGAAATCATCACGAAGGTTTCACGTATATTATACTTAAATTTAAATGCTTTCTTTCCTTTTCCAACTGCATTGCTTGCTACCTATGATTATGATGATACTGAGGCATTCCACCTGCCGGCCTTAACTCTCTGATGTCATTGACAGAAGGACCATGGTAAGCTACTAAGTGCCTGAAGCCATGGTTGACTAAATGGACCATAAAGTTGTCCCTATCAGTTTCAGGCAATTAATTAGAGCCCTCCATGATAAAACCTGGGACATATATATATGATACTTGAATGCACTAAAGCATATAACTCTGGCACCAGGTCAGTTACTTATTTTTTTCTGTCAAAACCTGTGCTCTGTTACATTTTTATATATTTGGTTTTTATATATTTGGTAGTCGTGTGACTGTGTTCTGTAACTATCCCAATCTGTCAATTCGATTTTAGAAGTAATCAATTTTCGTTTTTATTTCCTAGTATTGTTAAATTGTGCTCTGAAATCCTTGCTAGCTATGTTGAACATGAGAAGGAGAGCGCTAATTAAATTGCTAAATGGATTCATAGTGCAGACTTAATCTCTTATGATGTGCCGGTTCCACCATCTTAGCTTGTCCTTGTGCACCAAAAACATTTCTGACTAATGCTTTTGTTGGTTTTCTTGGGGTGGGGGTGGGTGGGTGGGGGGGGGGGGGATTGTATGGAATCAACACATCATCAGCATTTGCAAGTTTGCAACTGAAGTTCTGCTGCGCGTCATTATACTCCATCGCCAAGCTGCTGCCACTGCCGTTTCTCTGGAATCAATCATATTCCTTGGCAGGGTGAAGGCCAGGACAAAAGGTTCAGATTAATAGGAACATGCAGCTTGGAGCCAAGAAGTCTGTGTGGCTATATTATTTTCTGTAAGTTCCTCTTTCCAACAACTCTCCACTCTTTAAAACAAGCAGCATTGTTGGATTGCCCTCATTCAATTCCACTGTATTAGCAACATCTAGTAATTATTAATATGATGCGAAAATGACTGCAATGACTATACTAAGAATCTGTCAAAAGATAACGACTTAATTATCATCCTACAATAACGGCGCTGTATGATTGCCTGATTGTCAAGAAATAAAGAATTCAGTCTGGAAACAAGTTGGTGTCATGAGCTCATTGGTCACTGACTCAGTGGTAGTTATTGAACACACAATGCATGATATATGTAAACTGTCTTTCAGCTGGTCATATCAAATATAAAGTTTAAATCTGTATATATATATATATATATATATATATATATATATATATATATATATATATATATATATTTAAGACACATCATAGATGAAGTTTAAGCGTCGCATTTTTTATGGATCACATTATATTGTCGTACTGTGCAATGTTGAAGTTCGAAGCATATGCTCTGGTTGCATTTTATTGCTTTTTAATTATGATTGCTACTTGACTACATTCTAAGATCATACAGCAAATAGCTACACAGCATATATAGAATTTCTTGTTTGTATATGGACTATATGACAAAATGCTGACACGTAGCAAGAAATGCTACAGGAATATGCCCCCAGCGCCTTCTGAGTTTCTTCTCCTCCTTTCTGACAGGCCACCAAAAATGACCGAACACAGTTTATTTTCGAGAGTATGTATACCCTGAAGTTGGTAGAGGCACACAAAGAGCCAAACACCTTTGGTCAGATCCATGTTGCACTACGGCTACCAGATGAATAAGACAGTTTAGCTTGCATTAGCACGAGGGTCCGCATGCTTTTCTCTTCCAAACCTTACAGGAATATGCCCCCAGTGCTTGCAATGTTGCTCAGGCTAGGATGCTGGTTGCGCTGTTCAACAGGAGCTTTGGGACCGCACATCAGAAGGGCAGGCTTCAGCTGTGCTGGAAGTCCAGACCTTTGATCTCTGTGTCTGTTTGGACTCCTGTCTGAAAGGAAATGAGTTTGTGATTGTTCCATTAGGGGCAATTTTTCTTGTAGGAGTTTGCACTGGAGATCTTTTTTTGTTGGAAGATTATTTGTAGAATGCAACTATGCACCCGATTCTTCTAGTAATTTTTATCAGGTCGGTGCCTTGTTCAGTTGGCAAAATTTTGAGATTTCGGCTGCCGTAGCACTTTCGTTTGTATTTACACACTTAGTATGATTTATTGGATGATGGACTTGTTGGACTCATTTATTATGGTTTATGTGTGCTATATATGTGGATTTGCGTGATATATATGTGGATCTGTGTGATATATGTGAATTTCAGTATATAATCATATTTGTGATGCAAAATAAAAAAAACAGGCCGAAATTTTATTTATTCCAGCTTTGCCACCTGCCAAGAAAGGCAGTCGGCAAAGAGCCCTTTGCCACCTATCAAGAAAGGCAGTCGGCAAAGAGCCCTTTGCCACCTGCCAAGAAAGGAAGTCGGCAAAGGGCTCTTTGCCACCTGCCAAGAAATGCAGTCGGCAAAGAGCTCCGTCATCTCACAACGGCGTTCGTTCCCTTTGCCGACTGCCATACTGGCAGGTGGCAAAGGCTTTGCCGACTGCTTTTCTCTTGGCAGGTGGCAAAGGTTTCTTTGCCGACGAATTATTTGCCAGGTGTTTTTTGCCGACTGCCACGTGTAAAGCAGTCGGCAAAGCCTTTGCCACCTGTTTTAGGGCCTTTGCCGACAGCTTTTAGCAGTCGGCAAAGAACGGAATTCCAGTAGTGCTCCAAGAACCACACCCTTTTCTGTATCTGCTTTGACGTCAACGTCATCACCAGAATCCAATTCAGAATCATCATCAGTAACACCAGGATCTGAGGAGCTGTCATCATCAGAATCATCGTCGACGTCGTGATGACCAATGTAGACATATGCCCCTACCAACAAGGGCATGCTGTCAAGCTGGGGGCCTCTGTCAGTCAGGGTCTCTAGCCGCAGGGACACGAGGCGTGGAACACGAATACGACAGCAGTTCCAGAACTTGCAGCGTCTGACGGTCAGGCGTTTAAGCGAGTGGGAGGTCATGGGAGCACTGAGTAGGCAATCGACCAACTCCATGTCTTCGAGAACAGGGCAGCTTGAGAAGTCAGGCTCGCCGCCGCCATCCACTTCTCTGAACGCTATGTTGGCGAGCTCAAGCCTTGTCAAGTTCTGGGATGCCAACGGCTTGCAGCTTGTCAGAGAATTTGGCACTCAAGAGCGCGGCGGATCCAGCGGCTCAAGCTGGGAATCTTCTCGTCAACGAACCAACCGAACCTGATCTCGCAGCTCTCCAGGGGCGCGTCCTTGATCTCGCGGAGGCGGAGGTCGAGCAGGCGGTCCACGAAGCCTGGGACGTCCTCCTGCACGGCCGGATCTTCGAAGGCGGCCGTGATGAGCAGGCGCGTAGGGAAGATGCGCTTCTCCTTCCAGAGGTTGCGCCAGGTCCGGGCGAGCACGCACGTCCGCAGGGCCTCGTGCGCAGGCAGGAAAGAGAGGATCTGTGGGAGGACGTCGCTGGGAAGCGCGCTGAGCCGGTCCGCGAGGGCGATCACCGGAGCCGCCGCCGCGAGGGCTTCTTCTTGTTGCTTGCGGCGTCTCGTGAGAGGCGCCATCGAATAGATCGATCCCCGTCGTGGGAGGCGTTGCGTACTTCAATCAACGACGACAAGACCTAACTCCACTACTAGTAGTAGTATAGAAGGATTAAGGGGTTTTTGATTCACGCCATTGTAATTTTTTAAGTTTAAAGATAGGTCATTATAATTCGTCTAGTATTTAGAAAAATATCATTATAATTTCATCTCTCCACTGCTATAGAAAAGGGTTTTAGTCCCGGCCGTGACTATGCTTCCAGAACTAAAAGCTCTCCCGTCTCGGCTCCGTGCAGCGGGGCTAAAGCCCGGGCTGGTAATGACTAAAGGTGCTGCCAACGGTGCCACGCAGCAACATTTTTTAGTCCCGGCAGATAATACCGTCCTACGCTAAAAAGGCCTCTAGTTTTTTTCTTTTTTTCTTTTCTTTTCAGTTCTATTTTTTAATTTTGTTTATTTATACAATAGGTTTTCTAATATATATTCTTTGTTGCTAATATATATAATATATATTATATATACTAGCAGCATATGACAATAAGCTTATTGCATGCATATATAATTGAATTATAGAACCTATATATATATATATAGAACTATTACTTTGTAGCTATCTACAGAATAACTTATTTTGTAGCCACTTTGAGTTACGATAATTATTATATTAATTTACAAGATTATAGTAACTCCTTACTAAGTTGTTTACTATAAAATTACGGTAAATATCCAATGTGTTATAGTAACCTAACTATCGTAAATATATATACATATTATCGTAAATTGGTATATAAAATTATCGTAAATGAAGGTGGCTACAGAATAACATATTTTGTAGCTAGCTACAGAGTATACTCTCCCTATATATATATATATATATATATATACACGCGGTAGCGCTATTCTAAACCCTAGGTGTAGAATATTATTCTACACCGCTAGTCAAAATTGAGGAGAAAAAATACTGAGCAATACTGAACAGTGTTCAGTATCATCGTGTACTACACCGAGGACCACGAAATACTGAACATTACTGAAACACGGATACTGAATTCTGTTCATTATAATAGTTTGGTGTAGAATAGCACTTATATATATATATATATATATATATATATATTTGAGCAGAAAAAATATCATCCAACACTACACTCAAGACCATAAAATATTGAATAATACTGAAACACGGATACTGAACGATACTGAAATCTGTTCAGTATAGTAGTTCGGTGTAGAACCTAGGGTGTAGAATAGCACTTATATATATATATATATATATATATATATATATATATATATATATATGGGAGAATTGGTTGTAGGACATGCCGAATGATGGCCATTTGCCAGCGGACACTAGGAAAAGTTAGATTGCTCAAAGATACTATGTTTCTTGTCAAATTTGCTAGCGGACACTACGTCTAATCAAACATTATTACTAAATAGATATAAAATCATATAAATGATAGAAAATTATACTATAAATTTTTTTACACTCTACATGACGAGAACAATAGTGTAAAAATATTGTTTTACACTAAAATGACCATTTTGCCCCTATTCATAAATAGACAAAGATAACCATGGTTAATTAGTTAATATATTAGTAAGATACTAAAAATACTAAACACTATTTTTACACTATGATTCTCATCATGTAGAGTGTAAAAAAATTTATAGTATAATTTCCTAGCATTTATATGATTTTATATATATTTTGTAATAATGTTTGATTAGACGTAGTGTCCGCTAGTAAATTTGACAAGAAACGGAGTGTCTTTAAGCAATCTAATTTTTCCTAGTGTCCGCTGGCAAATGGCTGCATGTTTATATATATATATATATATATATATGATGCGTTTTTTTACACGCGCGTGTAGTTACTCTTATCTATATATCTCTAGATTTAAGGTGTATATGACCGAACGAAATGTATATAGACAAAATATATGATCATACTAGACCATCTAGAGTGATATGTGTGTTAAGTATGTATGCATACTGAAGCGACCCTGGTAAACCAGGAACTCAAATGTGATACAATACTAGTCGCAGGAGGCTAGTAACACATTTATTACATCAGATAAGTTTCAGCGCAGTAGTCTCGATAAGCGTGGACAATGAAGGCACGCTATAATAATAAGACACCAAAATACAACATAGGTCCAAAGGACCCAGAAACAAACGATATCATAACCGAACATCTGACAAGTCCCAATGCCACAGGCTTAGTTGGGTGCAGACACGACCTTACTCGAACGCCACTTCGGGATCGAAGTCCGGATCTTCCTCTGTTTAATAAAGCAAGGGTGAGTGCAAAGTACTCAGCAAATCCAACCTTACCCTGCGGAAGGGGATAACAATATATATGCATATGGATAAATCAAGGATGAGGCTTAGTTTTATTTGCATAAAGCTATCTTTTTACACATGCAAGGTTTTATTTCACAAATAATGTTGTAAGAGACCTCTTTTTCCACATATGATAGTATTTCTGAAAATGGGGGTTTGATCACAATTTTAAGTGTTGTTGAACCCTTGTTCCCACAACACAATGGCCGTCAACCATTTATTTCCAAAATCACACTCACTCACATGTTTTCACTCATCCCAACCCATCTAGTTGTTGAAACCAAACCATAACCCGTCCGAGACCGCGGACACCACAAGTAGGATACCATAACTTACACCGTCGTGAAAGCACAGATCCATCAAAGTCATTACCCTCCATAGCTAAGTAATGGCGCTCACCACGGGAACACTAAGGCCACATCTCATGATACCACAATAATTCACAAAGCTCTTTTCATATATTTCCACAATTTAACATACATCACTTAGTGTCCCGTTGCACACCTACCTCCAGGTGATTGCCATACTAACTAGAGGGATTTAGACTAAGCCTTTCCCATGCAAGGCGAGTGGTTGTACGATAAATGAGTTAGGCAAGATGAATCATCAACTCAGTCCTTAATCGATACAAGGCGGATATCTTCACGCTTAGCCCCGCAAGGTATAAGCCACAACACCAGGGCATCCCCAAAAGAGATCCCATCCGCCCCATCTCCATAGTAATCACATCTATAACTTGTTCATTAACCCTTTCACAATACCCACAATTTATTTTCACCACTCACACCTTTTATTTTTAAAATCATTATATTTGGGAAAATATAGCGATGAGTATCCAGGATGAGTAACAAGTCCTAAGCATACTAAATAATAATATTTCTGTCATAGCATATTATTTGTTCCTAGGTTCGAACAAAACAGTTACTGGGTAATATCAATTTAAAGATGGCTATTCAACAGGTTTTAACTAAGCAGCAAAGATACTTCGTACATATATCGTACATGCAATATTTAAAACGGCTTCTACGGGTTGTATTTAAAAATAGGATCAATATGCATCAAAGGGGATCGGTTGGACTTGCCTCCGCCGGCGTCCTCGGCAAACTCCTGCTGACAGTCCGGGTCCTCGGCGTCAAACTCGCGGTAATCGTTTCCAACGTTCTCGTTTTCCGGCTCGTTCACTCCGTCAGCTAAAATACGCGACGAACGACACAGACAACAGGCACAGATAAATAATCATATAAATTCAAATGAGCTCCAAAAATCATAAAATTAATATGGGAGGTAGATCATGATTTTAGATAAATTTAGGAAAAAGAATTATTAAAATCAGAGTTAGCATATGGTATTTGTGAAATGACCGGAATTTAATCATGCGAGAAAGGCTAACGGTGATTAAGGAATGAATGCTTCACGAGATGATTTTTGGCTGGTAGTGCATGGTGCATGCATGTACTATTTGGAGTTAATGCTTATGGCCCACGCATGCATGGTTAGAGAGAAATTAGCAGGGGTCATTAGAGCTCTTCTGTATGTCATGGTTCTATTCGTGGAGTTCTTGGCAGTGAACCGGTACAGACAAATACAAGGAAAAAATACAGAAAAATACTACAGAAAGACAGAGAAGAGCAAGGAGATGCTCATGAGCTGCTCACCTCGTCTTGTGACGACAGTCGAGCTCGGCTTGTGCGTATGGCCGTATACGGTATACGCGAAGTGAGAGCGAGTGAGCGAGTGAGTGAACGTGTTTCTCGGGTGGTGAGAGTGAGCACCCGAGGCTGGCTTTTTATAGGCCAGAGGAGTGAGGTTATGCTTCTGGTGCTTAGCTTCGTGCCATTAGAATTACTACTGTAGTGCATGGCTACACAGGACGACAGGACGGTGGATGGTTCCTAATTTTCATGCAAATGGCAATGTCTAATTTACATGCACGGTGCGTGCAAATGGACGGTGCCTAATCACCATGTCCTTGCATACAGGTGCATGCAAATGGATGGTGCATGCTCGTCCTGCATGCATGCATGCATGAGATATATATTCATGTAGGTGCACTGCTATGTTTTCTTACATGTAAGCTTGCTGGTACTCGCGGTTATTTGTGCGTGAAAAAAAATATGGATGGTGCCCAGTTGTGCGTTGCGACTTGCTATCTTTTTGTACAGCAAAAGAGGAGCGGGAAAAGGCAAGAGGTGGGGCCCACATGTCGCGGTGCGCGTGCGAGCAAGCGCGCTCGGTGAGGGGGCCGGGTGTGAGTGCGCTGCGCGGCGCCGATGGTGGTGGGGTCGGCGCACGCGTCGTTGCCGGGTATCGAGCAGAGCGAGCGAGCAAGAGGGATAAGTAGCGGACATATGATGCTCATGCCATGTGGTGCAGGTTATATTTAAAGATGGATAATTAGGATGGATTAGATGAAGATACTATAGAGCTCAAATTATTTTATAGTTTTTGAAATATATTTTGAAAATAATTTTTAATGCGAGTGATTTTTGAATGTGAATTTTTGGGATGTTACAAACCTACCCCACTTAAAAGGAATCTCGTCCTCGAGATTCGGCTGGGTCCTAAATAGATGGGGAAACTCTTTTCTCAGGGCATCTTCTCTTTCCCATGTTGCTTCTGCTTCAGTGTGTCTACTCCACTGAACACGACAAATTCGGACTGTTGTCGTTCGAGTTTGCTTGGTGACTGTATCTAGGATTTTTATTGGCACTTTTTGATATCTTAGGTCATCTTGTAAATCAACTGTGTCTGGCGATATTTGTTCCTCTGGTACTCTGAGACATTTCTTCAATTGGGAGACATGAAACACATTGTGTATATCTGACATTTCTTCAGGTAGCCGAACACGATAGGCTACAGCTCCAATCCTCTGTAATACTTGATATGGTCCAATATACCGAGGTGCTAGCTTGCCTCTAACTTGGAACCTTTGAGTTCCTCGAATAGGAGAGACTTTGATATACACAAAATCTCCAACTGCAAAACATAACTCTCGCCTTCTTTTATCAGAATAGCTCTTTTAACGTGATTGTGCCTCTTTCAATTTTTCTCTGATTTCAGCTACACGATCTTCTGCTTCCTTTATAAGGGCTGGTCCAAGCAAGGTTCGTTCTCTAACTTCTGACCACATCAATGGGGTTCTACATTTTCTTCCATACAGGGCCTCAAAAGGTGACATGCCCAAACTAGCTTGGTAACTGTTATTATAGGAGAACTCTGCATAAGTTAGGCTTTTCTCCTAATCTTTACCATATGTGAGCACACATGCTCTTAGCATATCTTCTATAATCTGATTTGTTCTTTCAGTCTGACCATCTGTTTGAGGATGATAAGCTGAGCTAAAATCTAGCTTGGTTCCCATAGCTTCATGCAAACTTTTCCAGAACTTAGAGGTAAATTGGGTACCTCGGTCAGATACAATTCTACTTGGCACACCATGCAATTTGACTATGTTATCCACATATAGCTGGGCTAACTTGTCTACACTATATTTGGTGCACACATGTATGAAGTGAGCAACCTTGGTAAGGCGGTCCACTATTAACCATATTGAATCATTTCCTTTCAGAGTTTTGGGTAATCCATTCACAAAATCCATGCCTATCTCATCCCATTTCCAAACAGGAATAGGCAATGGCTGGAGCAAGCCTGCTGGTTTCTGATGCTCTGCTTTAACCCTTTGGCATACATCACATTGTGCAACAAATCGTGCCACATCAGCTTTCATGCCATTCCACCAATATCTTTCTTTTAGGTCCATGTACATCTTGGTGGCACCAGGGTGGATAGAATAAGCTGAGTTATGGGCTTCATCAAGGATTAATTCTTGAAACTTTCCCTCCTTGGGCACACAAATCCTATTTTTGTACCACAATACTCCTTTGTTATCCACTCTAAAGTATGGAGCTTTATTTTCTCCAGTTTGCTCACGAATCTTCATCAGATCCTTATCCTTATGTTGTGTCTGTTTGATTTCTTCCACAAGAGTTGGCTGCACCATCAGACTGCCACTTTGAGGTTGGCGTACTATATGCATATTCAACTGTGCTATCTCTTCTTGTAGGTGAGTGTTCTTAGGCACCAACTGCTGACCGTATGACCTTCTGCTTAGGGCATCTGCTACCACGTTGGCCTTTCCTGGGTGGTAATGAATCTCAAGGTTGTAGTCCTTGATTAATTCCAACCATCTTCTTTGCCTTAGGTTCAAGTCTGACTGTGTGAAAATGTACTTCAAACTCTTGTGATCAGTGTAGATTTCACACTTGTTTCCAATGAGGTAGTGTCTCGAAATCTTGAGAGCATGTACTATAGCTGCTAACTCCAAATCATGGGTAGGGTAATTTTGCTCATGAGGTCTAAGCTGACGGGATGCATAAGCAACCACTTTTCCTCCTTGCATGAGAACACATCCTAAACCTTGTCTTGAGGCATCACAGTATATGATGAAATCTTGGTGAATGTCTGGCAAGGTTAACACTGGTGCTGTTGTCAGTCTCTTCTTCAACTCTTGGAAACTCTTCTCACATGATTCTGTCCAAGTGAATTTCTTATCCTTCCTAAGAAGCTCTGTCATGGGTCTGGCTATCTTGGAAAATCCTTCTATAAACCTTCGATAATATCCAGCTAATCCAAGAAAACTTCTAACCTCACTCACATTGGTGGGTTGCTCCCAATGGGAGACAGCTTCGACTTTCTCAGGGTCAACTGCAACTCCTTCAGCTGTCAAGATGTGGCCTAGAAATGCAACCTTCTCAAGCCAAAATTCACACTTACTAAATTTAGCATACAACTTGTGTCTTCTTAGTTTTTCCAATACTACTCTCAAGTGTTGCCCATGTTCTTTAGCACTCTTAGAGTAGATAAGTATGTCATCAATGAAGACTACAACAAACTTATCTAACTCTTCCATGAATACCTTATTCATGAGGTTCATGAAATAGGCAGGGGCATTGGTTAACCCAAAAGACATCACTGTAAACACATATTGTCCATATCTTGTTACAAAGGCTGTTTTGGGGACATCACTATTCTTGATCTTGAGTTGGTGATAACCTGATCTCAAATCAATCTTAGAGAAATACTTGGCTCCTTTAAGCTGATCAAAAAGGTCATCTATCCTTGGCAGGGGATACTTATTCTTGATGGTGACTTCATTTAGGGACCTATAATCCACACACATCCTCATACTTCCATCTTTCTTCTTCACAAACAAGACTGGGGCTCCCCATGGTGAAGAACTAGGTCTAATATAACCTTTCTGCTACAATTCTCTTAGCTGCTCTTTCAGTTCAGCTAACTCTACTGGAGCCATTCTGTAAGGTCTCTTGGCTATGGGGGTAGTCCCGGGGATAAGATCAATGATGAACTCTATATCCCTGTCTGGTGGCATTCCAGGTAGTTCCTCAGGGAATACATCAGGGTATTCTTGCACTATTGGTACTTCCTCTATGGTCCTTGCATCCAAGTTGAAGACCATTGGATTAAGTTTAGACCCTCGGGTTTGGCATTTCACTTTAATCCCTTCTTGGTTAACTAATGATACTTCCTTGGTTGCACAACTAATAATTCCATTATGTCTGGTTAACCAATCCATTCCAAGGATAACATCTATTCCTTTGGACTTGAGCACTACTAAGTCTGCTAAGAAAACTACCCCACTTAGAATGATCCTTACATTCAAACAACCTAGATGACATTTGATGTCAGACCCAGGTGTTCGGGTTATTAGGGGTAACTTTAGTAGTACTGTGGGTATTTGATGCTTCTCAACAAAACTTGATGATATGAATGAATGTGATGCTCCAGAATCAAATAATACTGTTGCAAGTACTGAATCGACTAAGAACTCACCAAGTACCACTCCTGAAGCAGTCTGAGCATCCTGAGCATGAATATGGTTGACACGGGCTCTACCATAGGATTGTTGAGGTTGCTTCATCATCTGGCTATTATTGTTGGTGTTGCTATTGTTGTGAGGGAAACCACGGTTGACTCCAGACACTGCAGGTCTTGGTCCATTAACGGTGTGGGACTGAGTGGACACTGCTGGTGGGTTGTTCTTGTAGGGACAGTTGGCGATGTAGTGTCCAGTCTCATGGCAATTAAAGCAAGTCCTAACATTGTTTGTGACTTGACCAGTGCTGTTCTGTTGAGTCTTGCCATAAGTTTGATTCTGATAGGTTGTCTTGGGCTGATATGATGACTGTATTTGGTTATTGGAGACACTAGCAGGAGAGCGAAACTGCATTGGGGCTTGAGTCCGCTGGCTTGGTTGGCTAAAGGTTTTCAGCCTCTGGGATCTAGCACCATCTTGAACCTTGCGCTCTAGAAACTTGCGCTTGTTTTCTTTCCTTTCTTCGGTCTTGGCCACATCAGTCAGAATGGTCCTGTTCATCAAGGTGTTGAAGTCTGGATAGATCTGTGGGGTCATGAGGGTTCTGAGCTCACAGGTCAATCCTTCTATGAACTTTGTCTGCTTCTTGGCATCAGTGTTGACCAATTCTGGGGCATAGCGAGACAACTCAGTGAATTGGAAGATGTATTCACTCAGAGTTTTATTTCCTTGCTTCAAGTTGCGAAATTCATCAGCCTTTAGCTTCATGATCCCATCTGGAATGTGGTACCGGCGAAATTCATCCACAAATTCTTCCCATGTGATCGTGTTGGCATTGTCCACAGCTCCACTATAGGCTTCCCACCAAGAAAGGGCAATTCCTATCAGCTGATGAGATGCTAGCAGAACTCTATCCCTTCCATCGCAGTGGATTGTGTCCAACTTCCTTTCAATCACCTTAAGCCAATCATCTGCTTCCATGGGGTTGTCAGATCCAGTAAAGGTGGGTGGCTTAAGCCTCATGAACTCAGTCATCTTGTCTTGGACTCCGACTCCACGGTTGTTCCTGGGGCGGTTCATGCCTTGAGCCAAGGTCTCCAAAAGGCGAGTCTGAGTTGCCATGACTTGTGCTAAGTCAATTGCTGGTGGAGGGGGCAAGTCATCTCCTTCATTATGGTTCCTAGTCTGACTCACTTCATCTTCATGAATACCATCCACATTTGCATTGGCTTGACTTCCATTTGGATTTTGGCTTTGTCTAATAGCTGCACGACCACTTGGTTGAGAGCGGGTAGCTGGTTTGGGAGGCATCTGTTGGTTAAGATGAGAAAGCATTAGATAAGGGTTAGATCTATTGAGTGATGTTGTTTTTTTGTTACGACGTTATATTTTAAAAAGGTGCAAGTTTTAACACTTGCTATCCCGTAAGGGAACAACATAGAGCACTCAATTATTTAGCACAACCAACAAGCACAAATATATATTTTGAATAAGAGGACGGTTTACAACATAGTAATGGAGGAAATAAGCGTACTACAACACGGTTCATCTACTTTGGGGTTGAACAAAAGTGAAGTAAACTTCACTTCCCCAAAACAAAAAGGAGGAACCAGGTGATACTAATCTTCAACTTCTTCGGACGGAACGGCTTCATTCCCTTAGTGTTGAGGTAGATCATGCTTCTCGCATCTATGGTTCTTCTTTTGGACTAAGAGGTGGGTCACCGTCTTCTTTTGATGGTGGCTGGGTGAGGAGGGGAAATCCTTCTTCCTTACTGGGCTCCAACTCTAAAGCTTCATGAGAGGCTTCTGTGGGTGGGGGAGCTGATGGCCCTTCTATATCCATCTTTCTTTTGGTTTTTAGGGACATGATTGGGATTCCTTTTAGGATTATGGGCTCTTGGTCTTCCACTGCTAACATCCTTCTTTTGATCCTGGTGATAAGGTAGGCATCCTTCAACTCCTGAGCATGGCGGTCTTCAGATACCTTCAAGACTTCAGCAATGGCAGTTTCACGACTCTCGGCTGCAGCTGCTTGGGCCTAAGCTTCCGCGAGCTGCACATGGAGCTTTCTAACTATGATCTCAGCTTTCTCCGCAAGATGGATGCACTTCCTTAACTCTGAGGTCTGCTCATCATATTGCTTATCTAGAGCAAGAAGGTATGTGGTCATGAATAGCACAGTTGGGTCATCTTCAAGTGAGTAGCGTCCTTGCAAGAGCTCCATGCAGGTCCTCCAAACTGGTCGATCTTTTTCGTCGGGTGGAAAGAACCTCATAGGTGTACGGGTGATGGGCTTCTCGTAGATCTGGCATAGGTACCTCAAGGCTTTGCGGGCGACGGCTTGATATGTATCTGCAAACCGAAATCTGGTCGCAGTCATACTCCAAGCTTCAGCTATGTTAGGGAAGTCCTCACTTTTCCCAATATAGACAGTAACTTCACACCGCTCAGTCTCATGCTCTTCATATTCTCTGCCTTCATATTCTGGGCGATCCTTGATTCCAAGTTTCTGCATGGTAGCATACAAGAGATTGGGAAAGCCTTCTACACTTAGACAGTAACTGCTGGTCCAAACTCCTTCTGCCATCTGAGAGACATAGATGAGAGTAAATATTTTTTTCCAATAGAGGGAAGAGGGTAAGAACTTTTGTAAAATACGTTTATTTAGTAAAATACTGGTCCCGAAAAGCCTAAGGTCGCGTCCTACAGCCAACTACGGCTTTGATACCACCTGAAGCGCCTCTGGTAAACCAGGAACTCAAATGTGAAACAATACTAGTCCCAGGAGGCTAGTAACACATTTATTACATCAGATAAGTTTCTGCGCAGTAGTCTCGATAAGCGTGGACAATGAAGGCACGCTATAATAATAAGACACCAAAATACAACATAGGTCCAAAGGACCCAGAAACAAACGATATCACAACCGAACATCTGACAAGTCCCAATGCCACAGGCTTAGTTGGGTGCAGACACGACCTTACTCGAACGCCACTTCGGGATCGAAGTCCGGATCTTCCTCTGTTTAATAAAGCAAGGGTGAGTACAAAGTACTCAGCAAATCCAACCTTACCCTGCGGAAGGGGATAACAATATATATGCATATGGATAAATCAAGGATGAGGCTTAGTTTTATTTGCATAAAGCTATCTTTTTACACATGTAAGGTTTTATTTCACAAATAATGTTGTAAAAGACCTCTTCTTCCACATATGATAGTATTTCTGAAAATGGGGGTTTGATCACAATTTTAAGTGTTGTTGAACCCTTGTTCCCACAACACAATGGCCGTCAACCATTTATTTCCAAAATCACACTCACTCACTCACATGTTTTCACTCATCCCAACCCATCTAGTTGTTGAAACCAAACCATAACCCGTCCGAGACCGCGGACACGGCTATCCAGATAGATTTACACTCTACAGAGGTTGTACACTTTTCCCACAAGTAGGATACCATAACTTACACCGTCGTGCAAGCACAGATTCATCAAAGTCATTACCCTCCATAGCTAAGTAATGACACTCACCACGGGAACACTAAGGCCACATCTCATGATACCACAATAATTCACAAAGCTCTTTTCATATATTTCCACAATTTTACATACATCACTTAGTGTCCCGTTGCACACCTGCCTCCAGGTGATTGCCATACTAACTAGAGGGATTTAGACTAAGCCTTTCCCATGCAAGGCGAGTGGTTGTACGATAAATGAGTTAGGCAAGATGAATCATCAACTCAGTCCTTAATCGAGACAAGGCGGATATCTTCACGCTTAGCCCCGCAAGGTATAAGCCACAACACCAGGGCATCCCCAAAAGAGATCTCATCCGCCCCATCTCCATAGTAATCACATCTATAACTTGTTCATTAACCCTTTCACAATACCTACAATTTATTTTCACCACTCACACCTTTTACTTTTAAAATCATTATATTTGGGAAAATATAGCGATGAGTATCCAGGATAACAAGTCCTAAGCATACTAAATAATAATATTTCTGTCATAGCATATTATTTGTTCCTAGGTTCGAACAAAACAGTTACTGGGTAATATCAATTTAAAGATGGCTATTCAACAGGTTTTAACTAAGCAGCAAAGATACTTCGTACATATATCGTACATGCAATATTTAAAACGGCTTCTACGGGTTGTATTTAAAAATAGGATCAATATGCATCAAAGGGGATCGGTTGGACTTGCCTCCGCCGGCGTCCTCGGCAAACTCCTGCTGACAGTCCGGGTCCTCAGCGTCAAACTCGCGGTACTCGTTTCCAACGTTCTCGTTTTCCGGCTCGTTCACTCTGTCAGCTAAAATACGCGACGAACAACACAGACAACAGGCACAGATAAATAATCATATAAATTCAAATGAGCTCCAAAAATCATGAAATTAATATGGGAGGTAGATCATGATTTTAGATGAATTTAGGAAAAGGAATTATTAAAATCAGAGTTAGCATATGGTATTTGTGAAATTGCCGGAATTTAATCATGCAAAAAAGGCTAACGGTGATTAAGGAATGGATGCTTCACGAGATGATTTTTGGCTGGTAGTGCATGGTGCATGCATGTACTATTTGGAGTTAATGCTTATGGCCCACGCATGCATGGTTAGAGAGAAATTAGCAGGGGTCATTAGAGCTCTTCTGTATGTCACGGTTCTATTCGTGGAGTTCTTGGCAGTGAACCGGTACAGACAAATACAAGAAAAAAATACAGGAAAATACTACAGAAAGACAGAGAAGAGCAAGGAGATGCTCATGAGCTGCTCACCTCGTCTTGCGACGACAGTCGAGCTCGGCTTGTACGTATGGCCGTATACGGTATACGCGAAGTGAGAGCGAGTGAGCGAGTGAGTGAACGTGTTTCTCGGATGGTGAGAGTGAGCACCCGAGGCTGGCTTTTTATAGGCCAGAGGAGTGAGGTTATGCTTCTGGTGCTCAGCTTCGTGCCATTAGAATTACTACTGTAGTGCATGGCTACACAGGACGACAGGACGACAGTGGACGGTGCCTAATTTTCATGCAAATGGCAATGTCTCATTTGCATGCACGGTGCGTGCAAATGGACGGTGCCTAATCACCATGTCCTGGCATGCAGGTGCATGCAAATGGACGGTGCATGCTCGTCCTGCATGCATGCATGCATGCATGAGATATATATTCGTGTAGGTGCACTGCTATGTTTTCTTACATGTAAGCTTGCTGATACTCGCGGTTATTTGTGCGCGAAAAAAAAATATGGATGGTGCCCAGTTGTGCGTTGCGACTTGCTATCTTTTTGTACAGCAAAAGAGGAGCGGGAAAAGGCAAGAGGTGGGGCCCACATGTCGCGGTGCGCGTGCGAGCGAGCGCGCTCGGTGAGGGGGCCGGGCGTGAGTGCGCTGCGCGGCGCCGATGGTGGTGGGGTCGGCGCACGCGTCGTTGCCGGGTATCGAGCAGAGCGAGCGAGCAAGAGGGATAAGTAGCGGACATATGATGCTCATGCCATGTGGTGCAGGTTATATTTAAAGATGGATAATTAGGATGGATTAGATGAAGATACTATAGAGCTCAAATTATTTTATAGTTTTTGAAATATATTTTGAAAATAATTTTTAATGCGAGTGATTTTTGAATGTGAATTTTTGGATGTTACACATACATAGAGTATAGAGTATATGGTTATACTTATTGTATATAATATAGTAGTGGCATTTTAGTAATATATTTAAATTATAATTTTTTTGAAAAAATTTCGCGTGATCTAGAGTATATTAATATGAGTATATAAACATACTCAAACCGATAAACAAGTATGAATACATACACAATGTAGTTTATTGAAGATAGAGTAACTACACGTACGTGTACAAACGAATTATATATATATATATATATATATATATATATATATATGCTATTCTACACCAAACTGTTATACTGAGCAAAATTCAATATCGCTCAGTATTCGTGTTTTAGTATTGTTTAGTATTTTGTGGTCCTTAGTGTTGGACAATTTGATACTGAACACTCTCCAGTATTGTTTAGTATTTTTCTACTCAATTTTGACTTGCGGTGTAGAATAATATTCTACACCTAGGGTGTAGAATACTATACCAATATGTTATACTGAACAAAATTCAGTATTGTAGTCATAAAAAAACAAAATTCAGTATTGTTCAGTACCTGTGTTTTAGTATTATTCAGTATTTCGCGGTCCTGGGTGTACGAGCTCAGTTTTGATTTGCGGTGTAGAATAGCGCTGCTGTACTCTATTATTCGATATATATGCTTGCAATCAATATATATATATATGCATTATATATATAGACACATCTTTTATATATGCCTGTAAATTACGAGACAATCTTTTAAGCCTAGTTACTCTATGATTGGATAATATTTGTATAGTTTTTTATATAGCTTTTATATATATAGACAATGGCCGATCCGAGGGATCAACAGATCGATGATGAGACCATCATGATGAATCTCATCACCGGTGGTGACGAACAAATCGAGGGTGATGATGATGGGAGTCAGTACTTGCGGGTAGATTACGAGAAGATCATGTAGGGATCCTCCCCGCCGCCTAATGACCAACAAATTATCGAGCAAGCCAATACCGGCGAGGTATATTAATTATACATGTTTATTAGAGATTAGGGTTAGGGTTTAGGGTTTAGACTTTAGGGTATATTGCATCTATTAATTTCATCTTTGTGTCTTTATATGTGTAGCCCTCTGGATCGACATCTACGACTGGGAAGAGCAGACGGGTTCGAGGGCCAAGGAGGCCGTTGGAGGGCCATCTCATAATCTCTGAATTCAACGAGGCTACAGGCCAACCACTAGGACCGCATGCAAAGACATATGTCGGTCATTGTGGTTACCTGGTGAGGAACAGGATATCGATCCGTGCTCGAAAATGGAAGAAGAAGCCAAGTGCTCCTCATATCAGTTTTGTCTCCGATCGTGATAAGACCGACATGTGGACTGACATCAGACACCATTTCACGTTCGACACAAATGATTACGAGCTGAAGGAGAGAATCCAAGAGTGGACACTGAAGAAGATGGCAACACTTTTTCAGGCTTGGAAGAAGAACTTGTACACCAAGTTTGTGAAGAAGAACGAGACACCAAATTTTAGCACCAAGGCGTATGTCAATCTAAGGCCCTTTTGGGACGAATTCGTGCAGTACAAAACGTCGGAAGAGAGCGAAGCTATTATCAGAAGGAACAAAGAGAATGCTGCAAAGAAGAAATACCATCATCTGGGATCAGATGGCTATATGAGTGCCATTCCAAAGTGGGAGATAATGGAACGGGAGATGATGGCCAGGGGGTAGTACCTCAGACAATACGGGAGAATTGGGCTGAATGCTCAAAGCAATGGTTATACGGTCATGGGGGAACCATAGATCCCGTAACTGGGTTGCTAGATTGGGGCCCAGAAATCTTAAGAGGCTAGTTCATGCACGAGCAAAGGTTGCATGTGGTCTATTCAAGCCCAATAGAGAGAAGGATGAGCTCATGTACGCCCTTGAAAATCCAGAACACGGCGGGCGTACGAGAGGGTATGGGGCAGTTCTATGGGACCATTCCTTCCCACCTGATCGAGGAACTTGTAGAAGCCACCATAGAAAGGAGGAAGCAGAGGGGATTCGCAAGTTGGAGGAGTTTGTGCATAGCTCGCAAGATCGTGAAAGAAGTTGAGAAGAATGGATGCAGGAGGAGATCAAGAGGCAAGTGCAAGCAACAATTAGAACTAATTAGCTCGCAATTAGTTCTATGGCTACATCATCACAGCCGGTAGACATCAACATTAGCCCCCAGGTCAATTGAAGAGCAGCTGTGCCTCCACGGAAGTACCAACCATCCAAGCTGACGTGAAGCTACACTTCCCCGTGGATGACCTCACAGAACCAGTTAATTCGTGTGAGCTACACATTCTAGAAGGAACCGGGATGAAGAAGGTGGCAGCCGGTGTTGTAAATGCTATCGACCAGACGAGAACACTAATAATCCATGGTCAACTGGTACCAGAAGGATATGCTCGTGTCTCGGTGGATAGGGTGGAGAGAGGTTGTGCCAGCGTGCCTCTCGACATTGAAGGGGGAGATGGGGAGAAGACTCTAGGTGAGACGGAGAAGACATTCATTTGTTGGCATAAGCGCACATCATAGTGTTGTGGGCGATGAAGATGCATTGGAGGACATGACTGTAACCCCATCTCCTGCACTACGGTCTCCAATGCCGCCACGGGCCGCACCTACCCCGCCATCGCCACCTCCTCGAGCGCGGTCTCCAACACCACCACAAGCCGCACCGATCCCGCCACCGCCATCGCCTCTGCGGGCTCCAACGTCACCACAGGCCGCACCGACCTCGACACCGGCACCAGCACCACCACCGCCTCAAGCAGCAAGTAAGAAGAGGCCAGCCCTAGTGCAAAAGGCGCCACCGTCACCACCTAAGAAGAAGCAGCCTCAGGCTCCCAAAGGGAAAAAAGCGGCCTCTAAAAAGTTATCTTATGAGAAAACTCAAGAGGAGCTAGATGCATTAGTTGCTTCAGATGTCAAAGCACACATTGAAAAAAGTGAAAAGGGATAGTCTGGCAAAGCGGAACCCTGAGCCGTCATACTGGTATTTACCAAAAGAGGAGCTGAGGAAGAAGGTTGACGAGGCCAACCGGAAAATGCATGAACTTCGTAAGCGGGGGCCTTTGTCAGACTATGAACGCCAACTTCTCGAAGCTGCGAAAGCTCCACCCGCGAAGAAGAAAGCAGGAAAGGGTGTTCTGGGGCTCGGGGAAACATCAAGACCTTTGTCCCTGTTGATTTCGCCAAATCAGTATGGCTCCAATGTGGGCAGAGTACACAGGAAATCCGGGGATACCACTTTGTCTGGTTATGAAGTTGAGAATTATTTCTTGAAAAGTGGTCTCCCGTTTGAAACAATTGTCGGTATTGCTGCTGGGCTGGAATTTCCACGAGTGGAGGTAGTTGATGAATGAAGGAGAAATTTTGAACCAGGCAGGAGTCTAATGAACCCCAAGCACTTACATGTACTCGGTACACAAAGGTATGCAATCAACAACTGGTGCATGGAGGCTTCTAGAGACGGACAACTTTGGATTTTTTGTTCGGATTCGAAACCATCACTACTTCTATGGCGATGACCTCATCTTAGTCTAGATGAACGAATTACACCAGCTATGCCACTTGGACGCTCTGGACAAATCGCTCATTAGCTGCTATTGTTTGTAAGTATTTCTTTATTTTTATTTTTATTAAACTACAACATATCTCTATATAGTAGTTATCCTTACACACATGTACTTATCGATGGACTCACTATATGCAGGCTCCATATGAGAGAGCTCAGGTCCAGAAACAACAATACTGTTGGGTTTGTTGATCCTTACATCATTTTCAAGGATCCAAACCCTACAACGACTTGGATGAATGACATATGCATGAATCTTATGAGGTTCTTCGTGAACTAAAAAGAGAAAAGAACAATACTCTTCCCCTACAACTTCAAGTGAGTCATGATGTATATATAGTTACAATATACAAGTGTGTGTGCACCTCTAATTTAACTTAACCCTAATCTACGACTCATGTCTATGAATAACTTTCACTGGATACTCATGGCCATCAATCTTGATGAAAGTAAGGTTGTAATCTATGACTCAATGTGGAAACCGTAAGAAGATTACCAAGATATGATAGACATCATCCAAAGGTATATTTGATCCATTGCATACTAGACTAAGAAGCTTGTATACTTAACGATATCCGACTCTTGTTTCTTAACATTGGTTTAGGGTCTGGGAGGTCTTCATTGCCCGGAAACATATGACTAAATGTAGGGTGCCATTAAAAATAATACATCTACCCGTAAGTTTATTAACCTTCGTCAATATACCTATATATTTATTATATCAATCATATGCCATATATTCTGGCCGTCTTTTTAATGAGATTAATCTCTTCATTTGGATTTTGAGGCAAGAATCGGGCAACAACTTATGTGGATACTACGTTTGCGAGTATATAATGGTTCAATCAAATAGAATTCCTAAAGAATACCTCAGAGTACGTAACAACACATGTCTCTTTTTATTTTCTCTTGAATTACTATATTATTGATAATTTATATATAACTAATATCTTATTTTTTTTCAAATTGAAGATTGAATGGTTGAAGCAAAAACTCATGCAACATGAACACTTCAAATCAATACAAGAGGCACTAGCAGGATTTCTTCGGGAACAAGTCATAAGTCCAAGCGGCGAGTTCCACTACAATCCGACCGAGTCGTTAATTCCTAACAATGATGATTATTTGTATGTCCTGTAGATCTTTGGATGACGGAGTTCAAAATGTAATAGGTTTAGAGTACTAACTTTAGAGTACAACTTGTGATAGATTTAGAGAACAACTTCTTTATATATATATATATATAATATATATAGCTTTATGTGCATAAATTTTATATATATATATATATATATATATATATATATATATATATATATATATATATATATATATAAAAAAGTGCTATTCTACACTCTAGGTGTAGAATACTATTCTACACCAAACTGTTATACTGAGCAAAATTCAGTATCACTCAGTATTCGTGTTTCAGTATTGTTCAGTATTTCGTGGTCCTGAGTATTGGACAAGTTGATACTGAACACTCTCCAGTACTACTCAGTATTTTTTCTACTCAGTTTTGACTTGCGGTGTAGAATAACATTCTACACCTAGGGTGTAGAATATTAGTCTACACCGCAAGTCAAAATTGAGTAGAAAAAAATACTGAGCAATACTGGAGAGTGTTCAGTATCAACTTGTGTAGAATATTATTCTACACCGCAACGTTGTTCAGTACTGCTCAGTATTTTTCCTGCGCAGTTTTGACTTGCGGTGTGTATATATATATAAGAGTATACTCTGTAGCTAGCTACAAAATATGTTATTCTATAGCCACCTTCATTTATGATAATTTTATATACTAATTTACGATAATATGTATATATATTTACGATAGTTGGGTTACTATAACACATGGGGATATTTACCGTAATGTTATAGTAAATCACTTAGTAAAGAGTTACTATAATCTTGTAAATTAATATAGTAATTATCGTAACTCAAAGTGGCTATAAAATAAATTATTTTGTAGGCAGCTACAAAGTAATAGTTCTAAATGAGTGTGCTGGCGACATCAGTGTGCTGGAGACAGACTGGAGAGCACAAAGACGACGGTACGTTGGTGTCGCTACAGCTCGCAGGCTGTCCCCTACGTGTCCAATAAAGATGGTCGTGTCGCTCCTATAAAAAGAGGAGGCTGAAGCATCAAAGGAAGGGATCAGAGATCAAGCATCCGAGTCCAGCAGCCATCCACGAGCAGTAAGCGAATGAGAGCTCTAGTCCATACGAGACACACGGCGATATGATATATTCTACATTCGTAAATTATCAACCCAGCACAATATTATAATATATCGAGATGGATGCGGTGTATGTATGATTAAGTATTGAGATATTTCCGTATATGTATGTTTAGTTAATATGCTTTGCTAGTATGCGTGAGTAGGATCAACACACCGTGTGAGCAACAAGTGGCAGACTTGTGGGCTTCGCCAGCCTCTGAGGTCCAGCGTATACGCATATACAGAAAGTATATTATAGGCAATATATATATCATCAGTCTGAAAATTTTTACATCCCTCCTTCCCTCTGTCTGCTGCTTGGTTTGCAGGATCCTCAACCCAGCATTACGGCTACCACTTCTCTACAGCGACAGGGTAACTCAACTAAATCATCAGTCTGCCCTCTTGTCATTTACAGACTTGCCTTGTCTCTGTTTGCTTGCTTACAGTCAACAGCCCAGAATCATTTGCTGGCGTGAAAACTTACACCCTAGCACAACCTGTGCACCCAGCAACTGCTGGCCCTGTCGTCCTTCGAACACAACCCAGGTTCAGTTGGTACCAAGCATTCCTCGCTGCAGGGCTCTTGCTTGGTTTTTGGTGCTAGCGATGCTGTCTTTATCAAGGTATTTTTCATCTCTGAATTTTTGCAAACCTTCCACTGAATTTTTGCTAACCTTCCCATGCACTAACTGTGGTATTTCTATTTGCATGTTAGAACTGTTCCTTTCTATGCTCAAGTCTTGGATACGCAATGTTGTAGCGGAAGGTGATGGCACTGAAGGCAACCAACTTAAGGCCAGGATAGATGAGGAAACAGCCGAGGCTGTAAAGGCCTCTGCTTCGGCTGTTTCTGCTATTGCCAAAACAAACCAACAGCTGCTTTCAAAGGATGAAGTTTTCACTCTACCTGTTCATGATTTGCTGCTTCTTCTTTGCCAATAGTTTTACTCACTCCAATAATATTGATTTGTTCTTGTTAGCAGAAAAGAATGTTTTTTAAGCCTGTACGAGTTAAAGTAGTAGTGTGGCTGAAATATAATCTTAAGATCAATTAAGAATCATGACATAATATAATTAATTTCTCAGCCTCTCATATTCATTCCGTTAAGCATGTACGAGTTAAAGTAGCGTCAGAAACATGACATGATAATTAATCTCTGAGCCTCTCATATTCATTGTGTTAGAACAGTGCCTACACATGATATAAAGTTTGGTTTCAAGATGGTGGAACTCATAACATGACCGTTGAATTTTCGAACTACAAATCATTCACATTCTAAATCCCGTTGCAACGCACGGGCATTTTTGCTAGTAATAACACATAACTAAAAGCCTCTTTACCCTTTGCCCTCGTTGGCGGCGGCAGAGCGCTGTACTCCGCAATTGCCCTTCCTCGGTTTGGCACCGTCTCAGCGTCTTTTCTTCCCTCGACGCCGGAACTCTGGTGCTTGCGCCGCCAGCGACCATCCATCAGCCTTGTTCCGCGCCGCCAACTTCGGGTGATGACAAGGTGACCTCTAAAGCTCCTTTCCTTTCCCAATTGTAATCTTATCTTCCTTGTAATCTGTGTAAGATCAGCCGTTGGCTTGACCTATAGGTATGTTTGTTACTTGGGAAATATTGTTGATGGGCTACATTATATATACACAAAACTAAAAATGCAGTTAGAGAAACTGGCCCACATAAATATATATCATTCGATGTGGTTTACCGCTTGGGAACTACACTGGGCCTAGCTTGCCTATGGGTTTTGCAAAAAAAAAAAACAAAAACAAAAAAAAAAACGTTTCTCTGCCCCCGACTCGTTCTGTGCAAACCTCTTGCGGCCTCCGGTCTCCCAGACTCCTCGGCTCCTCGCCGCTGGTGAACCTGCAGGCGGCGGCTTCCAAACTCCAAAGGTGAGGTGGCACCCTCCGGGAGATCTCCCTTGTTATCTACGCATTGCCGCCGCCTGTTCACCCCTCATCTTGCACAGTTTTTGTCTTTGTGCCACAGAGCGCCGCCACCCGCTGCCTATTCGACGAAATGGCTGAGGGGCCAGCGCCCAAGAAACCGACCAGTACGGCCGGCGCCGCCGCGAGTGACGCCTTCGCCGCCCTCCCTGACGAGATATTGCAGCACGTCCTGTCCTTCCTCCCGGCGCAGCCGGCCGTGCGGACGTGTGTCCTGGCTCGGCGCTGGCGCCGACTCTGGGAAGGCGCCGCGGGCCTGCGCATCACCGCCGCCAACGCACCTGAGCCAGTGTGCAAACCGGATGACCTGGTGTCCTCGGCGGAGCTTCGGGAGTTCGTGGACCACCTGCTCCTCCTCCGTGGTGGCGCGCCGCTTGATAGTTGCGAGTTCATGTTCGATGTGCGCGACGACGCGGACGTGCCCCATGTCAACCTCTGGATCCGGCATGTCATCCGGTGTCAAGTCCGGCGGCTCGAGCTTAGTATCACCCGGGAGGAGGATCCCACGGGCCTTCATTTTTACGTCGACAACCTGCCTCTTGTCTCCAGGCACCTTCGAAGGCTAGAGCTGAACGACACAGGATTGAATGACAGCTTCCTTGATTTATCAGGCTGTCCGGGATTTGAAGACCTATATATCAGCAATGGTGGCTTTGTCCATGCCAAGAGGATCTCATCTAAATCTGTGAAGCACCTGACTGTCATCGATTCCAGCTTCAACAAGCCGGTCCGCACTGTAATTGATGTCCCAAGTGTCGTTTCACTGCAGCTAGAGGACCCATGGGACAGAACTCCTGTGCTTGGGAGCATGCCATTGTTAGCAGTGGCATTTGTCAGACTTGGCACTGATTCTATCATGTCTTTGGATTGGTGCTATAAGTCTGAATCTGGGGATTGCAATGATGAGCACTGCCAAGGGTGTTATGGCCTGGAAGGTGATAGTTTGAATGGTAGCAATGCCAATGGCGCCAAAAAGAACAAATCTGTGCTTCTTAATGGTTTATCAGAAGCTAAGAGTTTGGTCCTGATAGATGAATCCCACAAGGTATACTTACATTTTAGCCTTTAACTCCTTTTATATTACATGTCAATGATTCATTTTTTTGGCAATATTTATATCAATCATAGGACATTGATGAATCTCATCTGTATAGACATTTGTTTTTTTGATATATTGCCACTAGTTGGGTTCTTAAATTATTATGTTCACTGTAAAGATTGCCTGATATTTTTTGTTTCTACTTTCTCCAGTTCATTTTCAAACGAGATTTGAAATGCTGCCCCATGTTCAGAATGTTGAAGACTTTGTTACTAAATGAATATTGGTGTGTGCCTCCTGACTTCCGTGAACTAGCTTGTCTTCTTGAATATTCACCAGTTCTAGAGAAGCTCACTCTTCAAATTTTTTTCAAGGTACATGTATTTGCTACATGACAACTGCTGCTTACAGTATTTTGTTTCATCTATTTATCTTGATGAAGTGTTTTTACATTAGGGACCTGAACATAAGTTTGAAATTATTGCAAGCTACAGTCAGATGGAGGGATCTGCTGCAATATCAAAAAACCTTAAGATTGTTGAAGTCAAATTTGAAGTGGCTGACGAGGGAGTTCTGAAAGTTTATAACTTCCTGCAAACACTTAACATAGGTTTTGCTTTCTACATTGCTGCAGTTTGTTATCATATTTGAAACTAGAACAAGGTAAAGAAGAATCTCCTGAGTTTGCAAATAACAAATAAAAAATGTCTAAAAATGCATTTAATATTTCTACAAATATTATCTACAAATCTGTGTATGCTGGTGTACTAATAGTGTAGCTTAAAAACAGTGAGCACAAAATGACAACTTGATGTGTATTTCTGAATTATTGATGTGTTGCTTAGTTGTCAATCAGCGACATGTTCGTCCCAACATGTTGAGATCTTGGTCAATATAAATTTTGCCCAAATCAGTTTTTTCCCCTTACATCATGCTGCACATTCCGTAAGTTAAATTGTTATGCATCAAGCTCTACATATTCATTTCAAGTTTTCTTGCCAAGTGACTCAAATCTCTTGTTTCTCATGTCACCCTTTTTACTTGTGTGTGAACTTATTATTGTGCTTTTCATATTTGCATAGATTTCAATTTTGATGAAGAAGAGGAGAGTTTGGTAGAAGATGTATCTACTACCTCTTAACTGCATCAAGAAATGGAAGGTTGAATTTGATCTGGCAAGGGTTCTGTGTTTTGTATGTGAACTTTTCATGTTGCTTCTGCTTGTAATAAACTAGGACTACAACTTAATTGCAATCAGTATGAGCTATTTAGGTCATTGTGATGGGCCTTGTATACTGTGCTATATTCGGTTTTGTATCCTGTTTATGTGCCAAGGACAGTGTTCTACCTTTCTGTAGTACATTAAACTTGTTGATTGTTCTCCTAATGATCTAATGTACTCTCCCTAGATCTTCTCCTTAAAAGTAATTTGTTTATTATTAGAAAATGTAGTTTGACATTTCATTCCCATAAGTTTGAAGCTGTAATTTGTAACTTGTCAATAAGGATTTGCCTCCGCCTAGTAGTAATATGAAAGTACATTCAGATTGGTCGGTAGTTTAATTTTACAATTCTGTACAAACAATTTTATATAAAAGGCAACACTCAGTGCTGCTTTTAGGTGAAATCTCCATATTTGCATGTCAGAACAGGCAATGTACTGAAGATGCCATGTTCTTGGACAGAAGAAGTAATTGAGTAAATCTCCATACTAAGCTGCATCAGCAGAAGCGATGACGATGGATATCACTGTTCACTATTTATAATTGCACTTGTTGGGCCAAGTTAAAGAGTTACTCGTGGTTGCTTTTTGCTGTTTCATTTTTTTAGCAGGACTGGTAAGTTTGATCAGACTTTTTTTCTTTTCCTTTCACAGAGATATGATGTAGAATGAAGCTAAAAAAATAGCTTATAGCAGCTCTTTTCTTTATTTCTCTCTCTCTTTTATCTATGTATGAAGTAGTTGGTGTAGCTATTTCACCCGTAAAATTACTTATGAAGGTATTTTTTTGAAAAAAAAATAGCTTTACTTCGTGTTTTTTTATTTATTAATATGTTTGTTATAAATAAACCACTCAATGTAAAAAAATAAGTCGGCTGGACCTGGCCAAGTCCACCATGGGTCCACACCCACTTTTTTCGCTCGATAGTGGCACGCTGAGCGAATTATGGCTAAGGCTCCTTCTTGGAGAAGAGTGGCGTTGGGTACCATAAAAAGGGATACCCAAATCAGAACAATAAAAAACGCAAAGGACAAAGCAAATTAACCACGATCACCAGGGCGCGGGCCCCAACCACGACTCGTCCGACCCCTCAGGGCCTTGGACACAAGATCCGTCTCGCCCGACCCCTCAGGGCCTCGCACGCAGACACCGTCTCGCCCGATCCCCTCGGCCTCGGGCGCAGACAACGTCTCGCCCGATCCCCTCGACCTCGGGCGCAAGCACCGTCTCGCCCGATCCCCTCGGCCTTGGGCGCAAGTTCCCTCTCGCCCGATCCCCTCGGCCTCGGGCGCAAGTTCCGTCTCGCCCGACCCCTTCAGGGCTCGGGCGCCGGGCGCCGCTCCACCAGATCAGTAAGACTTCCACCGCAGGGCGTCCGTACCCGCGACGTGACAGGAACGGTGACCCCCATACCACAGCAGGACAGGGTGGTGACTGTTTCAACCACCCTGGGCACTGCGGTCTTACCTCTTTCACTGTGCGGTCTTACCTCTTTCACTGTGCGGCCTTACCTCTTTCACTGTGGTGTACCACCTCACAGTGAAAAGGGAATGGCGGAGGTTAATCAGCATCACTATTTGCTGTCTTCTCCCACTATTGACAGGATGATCAGCAGTACCGCCGAACCGACCCCCATGACTCCTACAGGGCTCGGTAACCCTCCACAGAAGCAACCATACCGGCAGCCATCCTTCAAGGACAAGATGGACAGGTTTCAACAGGGTCGGGACTGTAACTCTTCCACTCGGCAGGAGGAAATCTACTCATGTAAATCTCTATCTCCCCTTGAGGCTATAAAAGGGGAGCCAGGGCTCGTAACTAGGTGGAAGTGGAGACACACACACGACCACCGTGCTCATTTACAGAGCAGCGACCAGCACTCTGTCCACCACAAAGCCGAGACCTGGGACTTAGCCCTCTCTCGCAACCAGCTTGTACCCCCCTACTACAAGCTCTCTCGGGTGCAAGGCTATACAGACCTCCGATCTCACTGGACGTAGGGCATTCCAGGCCCGAACCAGTATAAACCCTCTGTGTTTCACTTACATCACCATCCAGGCTTGGGTAGTCACGCAAACTTATACTCGTTTGTGTCTAGGCCACGAGTCCAGACGCCGACAAGTGGCTTCTTGCCGTCCCTTCCCACTCCCTCCCTTCCTCAATCCTCTGAGTCCCCTCCCCTATGCTTTGATCTGTGTGCAAATCACTCCTTTTGATCCCGTCCGCCTTCATCCTTTCTGATCGCTGGTTTTTTTCCCTGATTTGCGCCATCTCCTGTGGTTCCCTGTCGGTGCTCGGCCTTGTGGGTTCCATGCTTTTGTCCTCTTCAGCTCCGATCCTAGCTCATTTGTCTTCTTCAGACCTGATCTGGTTGCTTGCCAGCTGCTCCGTCGACATCTTCCTCGCTTGCCACCTGCCTCTCGCTGCCACGCGCCGCTCGCTCTTCTCTTCGGCTGCCTCCATGTACGACCTCCTCGATGGCAACCCCAGTTTTGGAGTTTTGACTGTTGTTCTCTGCTTCTTCCTTTCCATTCCTAACCACCATCCTTGTGAAAGTAATACCTCATCCCCTTCGCCAATGGAGGAACCCCCACCTAACCCCGACCCTCCTCCTCCGCATACCTCGGTTAATGCTTCTGCAACCGTGCCGCCTCGTATTTCTACCTCCCCCGCCCAGCTGGTCATGGCCTCTAGCGGTATGGCCGCTACAAGCCATACTCCTACGGATGTCTCCATGCGCCCCACTGCTCATGTTGCTCGTGCCGCCTCAGCTACTTTGCCTGCCAACTCTTCGGCAACCTCCAACGACTAATCCGCTCCACCAAAGCTGAGGTATGTTTCATATCTAAAACTCGCAATATGTCAATTAATCGTACAACTATTATCAATCGTTTAATGTTGCAGATGCTTTTGTAGTTCACTCGTAGGGCCAGTCCGGGGGACTTTGGTTGATTTGGACCCATGCAGTTGACATTGCTATAGTAGAGCACAATCCCCACTATATATTGGTTGTTTGTAATAGTACTTCTAGTTCTGATCAGTTTGGCTTAGTTTGTATCTATGGTGATCCCATCACCGTACAACCTCTACTATTTGGGCTAGAGTGCTCCATTTTGTTGTTAATCATAGCACTCTTCCCATTTTAGCTATGGGAGACATGAATGAACTTATGCACCCTAACGAAAAGGCTGGACCAGGTAGGCCTAATATTTCTCGTATTAATATGTTCTGTGACTATGTGAAGCAGTGTGGTTTACTTGACTTAGGGTACAATGGCCCGGCGTACACTTGGACCAACAAGCGCAGGATGTGCTTAGATGGATTCCAGCAAAACAAGGTAATTGCACCACTAAAAATATCTATACTCATCTTGCAGCTCAAAACATAGTCCAACTGCCTAACCAAGGGACAAGAAGTATTCTACCACAAACTAAGCAGATACTCCAAAAGGTATGGAAATCTCATACTATCCCTCCTATCATTTAGACCTTCACCTGGAGACTAATTCATAGGGCTCTAGCTTCCGGGAAACAGAGCTTCTACTTATTCCAATCATATTCTTCCTTCTTGTGCAGCTTGTGGTATGACTGAAACTGATGTCCATTTATTCTTTCATTGTGATCTTCCTACAACTGTTTGGTTTACCTCCAGTCTTAATCTAAGAACTGACTCTCTGCCCCATGAACAAGATGGCATTCAAAACATTTTACAGATTATCATCAATACAAATACTGATGACACTCAATTACAGGCTATTCTAATCCTCTTATGGTTCATCTGGAAAGCCAGAAATGATAAAAGATTTAATAACAAAACTTGGTCTCCTATTCAGGTTCATGGTGCAGCTGCTGCTATGATGGCTAATCTTAATGCTTCTAATTCTCCTTCCACTAACAGCCATAACCACCATGATTCCAACAATGATACCCTACATCAGACAGTTCACAACATTCAAAATGTTGTTCAAGGTATGCATAATATCTCTGTCATGCAGGGACACACAAATCAAGGGCATCACTCAAGCACAGCATCAAAACTCCTCTTCAACACCAAACAATAGAGATCCCTATCTTGTGAGAATGCCTGCTTCCCTACCAGGAATACATTGTTACACTGATGCATCTACATCCCCTGACCTCCCTTCTAATTTATCTAGGAATGCAGGCATTGGTATTTTTATTGTCAATAATCAGGTACACCCGGTGCAAACCATCTACATCAAAGCTGCCATGAAAGAAACGTCTTCAGTACTGATGGCTGAAGCAGCAGCGCTAGCCCTTGCGGCAACAGTGGCTAAACATCTTTATCTCAGACAACCAATAGTTGGTGAACTTCCTCAATACTGCAAATCCAGATGACCCGCCCGACTGGAGAATTAAATTTTACACCCAAACCTACATCAACCTCTCCAATGAAGCTGCTCATAGAGTTCATAGGATCAAAAGAGACCAAAACTGTACTACTGATACACTAGCCATGCAAAGTTTTACCCAGCTCCATTCCTCTTCTAATTTTACATGTACATGCTCTTATGCGCCTCATATGCAGTGCTCTCTTAAATAAGCACTTCTCCCTGTATCTCTGCACTTTGTAACCCTTCTCACAGCCTCTTGCTGTTGATAATAAAGTTGCTTTCTATCAAAAAAAAAATTATCGCCAAGAATAGCTGCCTTTATCGATGGATATCTTTTCCAGTTGAACCTCCAGTGGCAGTTTTTTTTATGAAAAGGACCTGCCGTGGCAGCTTAATAAGAGTTTAACTATGAACTAATTAGGATTAAAAGATTCATCTTGAAAAATATATACAAACTACACAATAAGGTATTTTTTAATCTATATTTAATATGTGCGCTCTCTCTATATATATAATTCGATATAATTTGGATATCTGTAGACCAAATTATAACCTTTTGCCGTACGTGCCCGTGCTCGACGGTTGTTGAGCCTGTACGAGAAAAAAATATAAAATGTTAGGCCTTGTGGTAAATTTTTTTGTTTTTGATACTGTAGCATTTTGTTTTTATTTGACAAACATTATTCAATCACGGAGTAACTAGGCTCAAAAAATTCATCTCACAAATTACAGGTAAACTGTGCAGTTAGTTTTTATTTTCGTCTATATTTAGTACTCCATGCATGCGACCAAAGATTCGATGTGACGGGAAATTTTGAAAATTTTTGCGAACTAAACAAGGCCTTAGCACGACAAAAAAATCTATCAAGGTCTTGTTTAGTTCCTAAAATATTTTGCAAAATTTTTCACATTTCTCGTTATATTGAATCTTATGGCACATGTATAAAGCACTAAATATAGATAAAAGAAATAACTAATTACATAGTTTATCTGTAATTTGTGAGAAAATTTTTTTAAACTTAGTTAGTCTATGATTGGATAATAGTTGTCAAATATAAATGAAAGTGCTACTGCTCATATTTTGCAAAAAATTTTGGAAGTAAACAAAGCCCAAATGGCAGGAGGCATCAAAAAAGGCCCCATGGCCCCAGGTCCCACTCCCCACTTGTAGGTACGGACGATTCTTCTTCTGCTGAAAAGAAACCGAAAAGGCACACGGAATGGTCATCTCAAGTCAATCCAGCTCTATCCTGCCGACCGTCATGAACAGTGCACGGTCTCAGGTCAAGTCTCCTTTTTTTTTCATTTCTGTATTGTCCAGTGCTCCAGTAGTACCCCGCGACCCCCTTTCAGGCTTCTTCTTCTCTCTTTTCTCTTCCTCGCTCACACACCTCCGGCGGCTAGCTTTAAGCTCGGTAGCTGAAATTGCCAAGAAGAAGAAGCAGCAGCAGGTAGATAGTGATCGTCGTCCTCCATGGGGAACACGTGCTTCAGGGGA
Source organism: Sorghum bicolor (assembly GCF_000003195.3). Classification (NCBI taxonomy): domain Eukaryota; kingdom Viridiplantae; phylum Streptophyta; class Magnoliopsida; order Poales; family Poaceae; genus Sorghum; species Sorghum bicolor. The sequence goes on from NC_012874.2 coordinate 10,194,490, forward strand.
GAAGACGAAGAAGAAGGCGGCCAGCGCAGAGAGCGCTACCCCTACTACCAGCCGCAGTACCACAGCTACAGTGGTGGTGGTGGTGATCCACCACCTGCTCCTCGGCGCCATCAGCAGGGTCTAGCAGCTGCAGCAGGCCCCCATGGCTTGGTAACCTTCATCCCCCTCACACAGGGTTCCAATCCAACCACATCCAGCAACATACATACATACACATAGTGCTGTTCCTCTATTTCCTTTGCTCGTTTTTGTGTGTCCTGAATTCTGATACTGCCGGCTGCAGGTCAGTGTCGTCATCTTATTACTAGTAGTAGAATGTCAAATCCTGTTTAGAGCTCCACAATCAACACTGACATATATTTAGGCTTTATTTAGTTGGTGAAAAGTTTTGGGTTTCACTAGTACTTTCGTTTGTATTTGATAATTATTGTTCAATCACTAACTAGACTCAAAAAATTTGTGTCGCAAATTACAGGTAAGCTATGTAATTAGTTAATTTTTTTAATTTATATTTAATACTCCGTGCATGCATCTAAAGATTTAATATGACAGGGATTCTTGAAAAATTTTATAAAACTTTTAGAAACTAAACAGGCCTTAGTTTACAGTAGGTATGAATGTATGATTAGTAGGATCCTCCTATCTATCTGTCGTGAGTTGTGACTGAGAGCAGTTGGTACAATCTTTTCACTTGAATGTTTGCATGATTGGGTACTTTTCGGCAGGCTTCTGATCCAAACATTGGACACCAGCAGAGGAGCAATGGGGTTCCCAACAGCAGAGTGGTGGCGACTTCTCAGTATCAATCCAAGTGAGACGCTGCTCTGTTTTTCCTTCCTTCATTCCTCTGATAACTGCAACATATATACATACCAGCTGATCATTTCTCAATCTATCAATCTATCTTCACATCCCAGCACCGAGGACATCGACGAGTCATCAGCCGAAGGCCTCTGCAGCGCCAAGAGCTACGCCAAGGCGAACCAGCTGCTGATCCAGGTGTCGGTGCTGGGAACCACCAAGAAGTTCTGGCGGCTATCCGACAACGCGACGAGGATCTCCCGAAAGCTCGTGCTCATCTTGAGGAGCCACCACGCCGTCGGCAAGCACCTGGCCGCGCCGCTGCAGGTGTCCAACGTCTGGATCGGCGCCGCCGCCGGCGGGGGCAGCGTCAAGCTACGCGGGGTCAGCTTCACCGCCAAGGGCTTCGGCGTCGACCGCGTCAGGGACGACTACAGGCACCTCTCCAGGGTCCTGCTGGCGATCCTCAGAGCCTCCGCCGGCGGTGGCCACGCAGCCGTCGCCAGCAGGCTCCCGCCGGACTACAGGGACTTCCTCGCGCTCCTGGGGAGCGACACCCTCTCCATGGACGACGAGTTCCTCATCGTCAACAACGCCGCCCTGCTGCCCATGAAAAACCGGTAGTGAAAAAAACTCGATCTTCTTTCCGAATTCCGACGACTGTCATTCTGAAAAAAAAAGAAAGAGAAAATCTTCGGGCTCATCTCTGTTAGTAACTAAAAATTAACAGAGATCGTGTGATCGTGTGCCTGCATGCAGCACGGAGGCGTTCCTGATGCTGCACGACAGGATCGTGAAGCACCTGGGGCGGACGGACAGGGCGAAGAAGAAGAGGATCCTCGCCGGGCTGCCCTACGAGGACGACTGGCTGGAGACGGCGAGGGCGAACGCGACGATCAACCAGTGGGTGGTGAACGTGCAGCACCACGAGTACAGGAGGACGCAGTCGGACCAGCTGCGGCTCAACAGGAACGTGAGGAGCCACCTGCACGAGTACGGCGACGATGGCGGCCGCGTCGAGGAGGCCCTGTACTGCGAGTGGCCCGAGCTGCTCATGGCCATGGTGAAGCTGCTGCACCTGGAAGGCGAGCTCGAGGACACTGACATTGAGAACAAGTTCGGCTAGCTAGTCGAGCCGAGCGTACTGCTGCAGATGTGCTCTGCGTTTGCTGTGGTGGTTGTCAAGCTACTGTTGGTTCATCTTTGGTACGAGTGTTTATGGCGATGGGGTGGTATCCTACCTGGTTTTTATGTAATGTAATAGGCCAGTTATTTCTTAAATTGAGTTCTCTCGACTTGAAGGTTGGGTCAGCTTTATAAATATGCTCTCTACGTCGTTTGGCAATAAAAGAACAATGCTAGAAAATGTAAGCTAGGATCCGTGTTCATTAAGTCGAAAACTTAAACTCAGGTGGATAGATTTCTTCATAAAGATTCTTCTAATGAGTTGGGCTACACAGAGACAAAAATAGAAAATATAAAACCTCAACACACAAAAATATAATGGTATCAGGTCTAGCTACACTATTTATATGTGAATCATCTTACACTACTACTAAAATCATTTTTAGATGGTCTTTCCTTATTAACGGAGGTAGGCACAGCGTCCGCCTCCAACAAAGCACATCCATTAATCAGGTTCCACAGATGGACAACCATGCCCACACCTCTAGTAGTCCTCCCAACGTGCAGTTCTTTCTCTATACAACTATACCACACACTGATTTATATTTATATATAATATCCTATTACATTATATCGATATTTCATAATTTTATATTAAATATTTTGGCTACTAAATAAACTCAAATAAAAACTTTTAACTACACCATTGTCCCATCTCTTTCAGTTGCTTTGTCCCTACATTTTGCGAACAATAATTTCAATTTGCAAACACCACAAAGCTATTTGCGAATAAACCAAGCCAAATACTTCTACCCTGCATCACCTCTGTCAGTTGCTTTATCCCACATCTGTGTAGCCAAGGCAAATACTACGACACCTAAAAGAATAGAGTAACAAGCATCACAACCATGCAGTTATTAATTATTTTTTGAGGCAAAAGCTACATATAAACGACATAGTAACAAGCGTCACAACAATTTCATTGATAACTTCAGTTACATTGTTCATTTTAAAATGCATGACAGAGAGATACATCATATTCAGCTTTTATTTAGTGCTCTGGTAATGAATCCGAGAAGGCGAGAATAAGGGAACATAAGGAAGATAGTATGGTCTGCACTTGAACTCTTTTTTAACAATACGTCTACCATTCCGACACGCACGGGCAGGGATGTCACGAACTCTTCTTCTGTCTATGTCATATTCGATGATTGTTCCATCACTCCGGTAAAGAAAATCAAATTACATTCTAGAGAAATCACTATGCGCTTGTCACAAAAATCTTGGAAACTAGGTCTCGTGCGCTCGTGGGCGTATCGAGTTAGGGCTTCCTGTCTCTCGGCGAGTTTAGGTCTTCAACACCTTCCCTCTCTCCCTCTGTTCCAACCTCATCCACCGATCTGTTCCACGTTGAGTCCACCCCAAAACTCTCCTTGATGGAGCCAAAACCCCTCTGCTAACCTAGGTAACTCTGCCGTGGAAGCGGGCGTTAGGGCTTGGCCTTCGTCTTGTCGGGGGTGGTGTTTCGGCGGCGACAGAGATGGATGCGGTGGCGGGCATGATGGAGAAGATGAAGTTGTCTGATGCAGAGAAGAAGGGGATCAGGGTCAAGGCCGGAGGAGAGGGGGTGGCGAAGACGGTGGGTGTGCAGGCAATTGGTAAGGTTTTGGCGGATAGGCCGGTTCATACGGAGGCCCTGGAACAAACCCTGGGGAAGGTTTGGTGTCCACTTCGTGGGATCGGCTGCAAGGACCTTGGTTCAAACCATTTCCTCTTCACGTTCAATCAGCCATCGGGGAAGAAAAGGGCGATCGACGATGGGCCGTGGCTGTTCGGAAAAGATCTGATTGTGGTGGTAGATTTCGATGGACGGAAGAGGCTCGAAGATATCATGTTTGACAACATCCCAATTTGGATTAGGGTTTCGGGCATACCTCTTGGGATGATGAACAAGGAGACGGGGGAGATGATAGGGAATGAGGTGGGGGTTTTTTGTGGACATGGACTTGGAGGAGGATGGATCCGCAGTGGGACAGTATCTTCGGATCAAGGTTAGACTGAACATTACAAAACCTCTGATGAGAGGAGTATCGCTAGTGGTGGAGGAGGGAGAAAACCCGTTGTGGTGTCCTATGGTGTATGAGTACCTACCGGACTTCTGTTTCATCTGTGGTATCATTGGGCATATAGATAAAACGTGTGCTCAAAGGGGTGAAGGAGATAATGCACCGCAGTTCTCCAGGAAGCTGAGGTTCATGCCGGAGAAGAAAAGATGGGAGGAAGGGTTTAATGGTGGAGGCAGCTTTAGTAGAAGGAGTGGATCCTGGCGGTCAAGCGGGAGTGGCGAGGTAAAGAGGATAGGCGGAGAGATAAAAACGAAAGAGTCTGGGAGAAGTGCGTCTCTTTCCTGGCGCAAAGATGAGGAGGCTGGAAGGGAGGAGCCAGAGGTTCAGAGCCCCCTAAAGAAGTTCATTCCCCCCAAAGGAGGGAGCGAGGGGGAAAGTCAGCGTCTCAAAACCTGGAAAAGAAAATTCAGAATGCTAGGGAGAAGCCGGATGAAAGGGCGATGGGGACTGCGAGTGCGACGGAGAAGACCGGGTTGCTAGGTCGCGATGTGGCAATGGGCGGAGAGGTTGTGGAAAAGGTGAATGGGGATGAGAAGGTGCAGGAGACTCGGAAGAAGGGGAAGTATAAAAAGCTAGCGAGGGAGCAGGAAGGGAAAAGTGATGGGAAGGAGTTGAAAATCACTGGGGGATGAGGTGCAACAGTGACATGGAGGCAGATGAACAGGGTAAAGAGAAGAGAACGAAGGGGGGCCTAGTGGAGGAAAGCGAAGACCACTTGGAGAAAGCGGAGCTGGCGAACCAGCTCTGCGAGCAGAAATGAAAATAGCAGCTTGGAACTGCCGGGGTCTGGGAAACCGCCCGGCAGTTCGGGGGCTCCTCGGCTTCCAAAAAGCTGAGGAGGTGGACGTGCTTTTCTTGTCAGAAACAAAACAAGACGAGAAAGGCATGAGGAGAGTCAGATGCTTTCTGAACATGGGAGACATGGTGGTGGTGGACTCGGTAGGAAAAGGGGGGGGGAATTGCAGTGTTGTGGATGAGGGGGATCAATGTGACGCTGAGAAGCAAATCAAAGCTTCACATTGATGTAGATATTGAGGATGTTAATGGACGAGTGTGGCGGTTTACTGGAGTATATGGGGAATCCCAGGGGGACAAAAAATTTCGCACATGGGAGATGTTGAAGGGTTTATCTACTCCAAGTGATGGCCCCTGGATGTGTGCTAGTGATTTCAACGAGATCTTATATAATCATGAGAAGGAGGGTGGAAGAAGCCGCTCACAGTCTCATATGGACCAGTTCAGAGAAGCTCTGGAGGCATGTGAGCTGCAGGACCTGGGTTTTTTTGGAGATGTTTTCACTTGGAGGAACAATAATCACCGGGTGGAGGGCTACATTAGAGAATGTTTGGACCGGGCTGTTGCAAACTCTCAATGGCGTGGTCTGTTCCCAGCAGCAAGGGTATTCAATGGTGATCCAAGGCACTCCGACCACAGACCAGTTATTATAACTGTGGAGAAACGAGATGGCCCACTGTGCGGGAGGAATGGAGGGGGCTTCAATTTTGAAGCCTGCTGGCTAGAGGAAGAGGATTTTCGGAAGGTAGTAGAGGAGGCTTGGAAGCAGAGTTCTGCAATACAGGACTCTAAAGTGATGGGTGCTCTAACAGGAGTTGCGTCTAGCCTGAAACATTGGAGTCAAAATGTTCTGGGGGACTTGGAGAGAAGAATTAAAAAGGTGAAAGTTGAGTTGGAAAGGTGTAGGGCGGGGTTTTTAATCCAGGAGGCAGTGACAAGGGAGGAGATCCTACGCTTCAAGCTGGATAGGCTAGAGGAGCAGGTGGATATCTACTGGCGACAAAAAGCTCATGTTAAGTGGCTGGAGAAAGGAGATAGAAACACATGATTCTTCCATGCGACGTGCTCGGAGAGGAGGAGGAGGAATAGAGTGGGAAGACTTAGGAATGGAGCGGGGTTGTGGGAGGAGACGGAGGAGGGAAAGAAGGCGGTGATTTCTAACTATTTTAAAAACCTTTTCAGGTCGTCGGGTTCTGCTGACAGAACCCAGCACCTCCTAGATGCTGTTGGGCCGCTGGTGACAAGTGAAATGAACGAGCAATTGTGCAAGCCTTTCTCATTTGACGAAGTAGAAAAGGCCTTGAACAGTATTGGTGATTTGAAAGCACCTGGCCCTGATGGCTTGCCGGCGATCTTCTACAAGAAGTGCTGGGATTTAATCAGGAACAAAGTAACAGAGGAAGTGATGGCAGTCCTAGCGGGCGGAGATTTTCCGGATGGTTGGAACGACACAACAATTGCTCTTATACCGAAAGTTTCAAACCCTGAAGAAGTAAAGGATCTACGCCCAATCAGTCTCTGCAATGTCTTGTACAAAATGGTGTCAAAAGTGCTCGCAAATAGACCGAAGGTCATTCTCCCAGAGATTATTTCTCCAGCACAAAGTGCCTTTGTTCCGGGTCGACTTATTTCTGATAACACCCTGGTAGCGTATGAGATCCTCCACTACATGCGCAATAAGAGAAGGGGAGAGGCTGGCTATGCTGCGATTAAATTGGATATGAGTAAGGCATATGACAAGTGGAATGGAACTTTCTAAAAGATATAATGACAAGGATGGGTTTCTCCCATGTGTGGATAGAGCTCATAATGAAGTGTGTTGGCTCCGTGAAGTACAAGGTCAAGATTAATGGGTCTCTGACGGAGGAAATAATGCCTGAACGCGGGCTAAGGCAAGGTGACCCTCTATCACCGTACTTATTCCTGCTGTGTGCTGAGGGTTTCTCCGCCCTGTTGAGAAAAGCTGAAGCTATGGGGGAAATTGGAGGTGTGAAAATCTGTCAAGGGGCTCCAAGCATCTCTCACCTGCTGTTTGCCGACGACTCTCTGATCCTAGTTCGCGCAAACGGGGAAGATGCAACAAAACTCCAGAGTATTCTGGATTTGTATGCGGAGTGTTCAGGACAGGTGATCAACAAAGAAAAATCTGCTATTTTGTTTAGCAAGAATGCAAGGGCAAGTTGTAAGGTAGAGGTGATGCAGAAGCTTGGGATTGCCAGGGAATCCTTTAATGATAAATATTTGGGACTGCCAATACATGTCGGGAACAACAAAGTGGAAATTTTTAGTTATTTGAAGGAGAGGGTATGGCAAAGAATCCAAGGTTGGAAAGAGAAGCTGTTATCAAATGCAGGTAAAGAAATAATGATAAAGGCAGTGGCTCAAGCAATTCCCACGTATGTGAAAGGTCCTTGTTTGGTTTTGGTAATTGAGTGACAACTTAGGTGGACTAATAGTGTTTATGTGAGATACACAGGAGTTTAGTCCACAGGTGATTATGTGATGATGGAGGAGCTCATTGCATATGAGACATGACATGGAGTCATGTGACCAAGGTGGAGAAGATCAAGATGAGGCTTGGCTTGATGGACCGGTTGCAAGAGTGAAGGGCAAGTCAGAGGCTTTGAAGCGAGGGACCGCGTGTGACGGTGAAGCTTGAGCAAGACTTGGCGCCGATGGACCGAGGCAATGGTGAAGAGCAAGTGAGGTCAAGATCGATGAACCAATACGGTCACGTGATGATATGAAGTGGATCATATCATTTGTTGATTGGTTGGTGCATGTGTTGCATCAACCTTAGAGGAGATGGAATGGAAAGCGCAAGGCAAAGGTATAACCTAGGGCATTTCCATTTCACCGGTCATAGGTGTGTAGAGAAGTTTATGACCGGATTTAGGATAGATGGCCGTACTATCAAGAGGGGCAAACTTGTTTGCATATCGGTCATCTAATGCCACTTGAGCGATCTAACTTTGCATACGTGTTAGGATCGAGTGGCGTGGCAAGTTTGAGAGGCTAACTCCTTTGGGAAAATGTTTATGAAAAGCTAACACACTTGCACATGGTGGTGTACACTTGGTGGTGTTGGCACATTTGCAAAGGAGGTGGAGTTCCTAGGGTTGAGAGAGGTGGGCGGGATTCGGCGCTTTTGAGAAAATTAAGTGCATATTTTCTATTGCGCAGGTGGGAAATTTGGAGAAGTCGCGGGAGTGTTTCTCAGTTGGAAACACTCACCGGACGCTCTGTGCGGAGGCACCGGACGCTGGCCTTTAGCGTCCGGTGTGCTGTCGGGTGCAACAGAGTGCACCGGACGCACCGGAGAGAGTCCGGTGCTCAGCGTCCGGTGTGCAGGCGGTTTGGCGACCCTCTCTGCGCATGAGTCCGGTGAGCACCGGACGCTCAGGGTGCGTCCAGTGGCTTGCGTCCGGTGACCTTGCGAGTTTGCAGAGCTCTCTGCGCACGAGTCCGGTGTGCACCGGACGCGTCCGGTGTGGACTAGTTGAGTGTCCGGTGGTGCTGTGTCAGGCGCGAGCGCGTGGTAGCCGTTGCCGGCAACGGTCGAGTTCAAACGACTAGTGACACGTGGCTGACGCCTGAGCACCGGACGCTGGGGGTTGAGCGTCCGGTGGCTCCCTGTGAGCGTCCGGTGCCCACGTCACTACAAGAAATCAGTCATCTTATGACTTTTTTCCCATGACATTGGACAAAATAGTCACAACTTTGACCAATTTATGACTTTTTTTGTGGAGACAGCTAGACTTAGTGACTTTGGTTAATTTTTGTCATAAAAAATGCCTTAGTGCTAGTAGAATAACATTTTGTGACTTTATTTCTCATGTCATAACAATCAATTTGCTATTGTCATATAGAAAATGGTATATTGTGACAAATATGATAAGTCATAAAATATTCTATTGAATTTTTTTGTGTATTACAATCCGAGGTGGCAATATGGGTCCACTTGGCAAACTACCACCTAATCTTTTTTTGAGAAAAACTGCCACCTAATCAAGTGGGTGCCATGGTTCATCTAGTTGTTTTTCTGTTTGTTTTTCCTATATGTATTAAGCCCAGTTTTTTTAGAAGAACTTCAGCCTAGCTGTACGCTGGCCCAATTTAGAACCAGCCCGCCCAATTCGAAATAAGTCAGAAAAAGAAAAAAAGGCCCAATTTAGAACCAGCCCGCCCAATTCGAAATAAGTCAGAAAAAGAAAAAAATAGTGTGAGGGTTTGAACCTAGGACGCCAGCAGTTTGAGTTGTGTCCTTGCCAACTGAGCTACAATGTTGTTTTGGTTTAATGTGGTAGTTTTTACTAATTTATTCTTATATTTGTATAATTTCCAAGGAACAAAATCGCCAATGGTGGAATAGAACATGTCTGAGTGGTGCCCAAGGTTAGCAGTTGCGCCACTCTTTATTTTGAAATCATTCTGGTTCTTAAATTTCAGTTCAAACTTGTCCTTTTTCAAAATTTCAAATTTCAAATATTTGAATTTTATCAAATGAAGAAATGGTCAAAATAAAATTTGTAGATCTTGATGAGTTGAACAACTTTGGTATTCATCACTTTTTATGTTGAAATCATTTTGTGTCTCAAATTTTGGTTCAAACTTATCATTTTTGAAATATTTCAAACTTCAAACATTCAAATTTTGTCAAATTAAGAAATGGTCAACAACAAATTTGTAGATCTTGATGATTTGAGCAACTTTGGTTTTCATCACTTTTTATGTTGAAGTCATTTTGGGTCTCTAATTTTGGTTTAAACTCATCATTTTTCAAAAATTTCATATTTCAAAGCCTCAAATTTTGTCAAATGACAATATGGCCTAAATAAAAGTTGTAGATTTTGATGAGTTGAACAACTTTGGTATTCATCACGTTCTGTGTTGAAATCATTTTGAGCCTCAAATTTTGGTTTGACCTCATCGTTTTTGAAAGATTTCAAATTTCAAAGGTTCATATTTTGTCAAATTAAGAAATGGTCAACATCAAAGTTGTAGATCTTGATGAGTTGAACAACTTTGGTATTCATCACTTATTTAGTTGAAATCATTTTGGGTTTCAAATTTTGGTTTGAAATCGTCGTTTTTGAAAAATTTCAAATTTTAAATGTTCCAATTTTGTCAAATGAAGAAATGATCAACATTAAAATTGTAGATCCTGATTTTAGAAAATTTTAGAGAAAAATATCATCACATTTGGAGTTAGTATGAGGGAGAAAAACTAGTTACAAAATTTACCTGCAGATTAAAAAGAAAAATCACACTATTCTAGATGATCAGTGCATGATCATAGTGAATAGTGTGATTTCTCTTTTTAATCTGCGGATAAAATTTGTAACTAGTTTTTCTCCCTCATACTAACTCCAAATGAGATGATTGTTTTTTGTAAAATTTTCTAAAATCATTCTCTATCAATTTATTGAGTTGTTTTTGTCAATCTTTACATATTCCAATATTGAGCAATTCAAAATTTGAATTTAAAAAAAAAAGAGACAACTTCGAACACGATTTTGATACCCCAAATTATCGAATGAGGAAAAGTGATGAATACCAAAGTTGAATAACTCATCAAGATCTACAACTTTTTTATTGGTCATTTCTTGATATGATAAAGTGGTAATAACATTGTTCACAAATGTGACACATCACTTATGTGGTTTAATAAACTATGAGACATGTGTAAGATTAGTGAACAATGTATACTAAGATTTTGTCAAATGAAGAAATGATCAAAATAAAAGTTGTAGATCTTGATGAGTTGAGCAACTTTGGTATTCATCACTTTTCATGTTGAAGTCATTTTGCATCTCAAATTTTGGTTCGAACTCGTTGTTTTTGAGAAATTTCAAATTTCAAAGGTTTAAATTTTGTCAAATGACAATATGGCCTAAATAAAAGTTGTAGATATTGATGATTTGAAAAACTTTGGTATTCATGACTTTTTATATTAAAATCATTTTGGGTCTCAAATTTTTGTTCGAACTCGTTGTTTTTGAAAAAATTTAAATTTGAAAGGTTCAAATTTTCTCAAATGAAGAAATGGTCAACATCAAAGTTGTAGATCATGATGAGTTGAACAACTTTGGTATTTATCACTTTTTATGTTAAAACCATAAAATTAGCCTAAAAACCAAATTTGTTCATGAATTAAAATTAAAAAGCATCACTATTTTGCGCAAATAAGAAATATGCGCTGCCCATCTTAAATGGGCCGCTTGGGCCAAAATCATCCTCCATGGGCTGAACTGATCGGCCCAATCAACCGTAGCCATCCATCACAATGGACGGCTCAGATTCGCCCAAAGAACATATAAATGGAAAGGGTAAACCCTAACCCCATCCATTTTCCTTTCCCTTTTTCTCCCTCTTCCTTATCCTCTTCTTCTTCAGGAAACCAGAAGGGAGGTGGCCATGGGGAGAGCACGAGGCCTGCCTGCAGCCGGCCCAGGGCACAGGGGCGGCGGCGCCCGCGGCCTAGCGCGCGGCCCGCCCGCGGCCGGCCTGGCTCGCGGCGGTGCCTGCGGCTTGGCGCGTGGTCTGCCCCCCCGGCGGCCTGGCTGTGCCAGGGTGCGCGCGGCAGCCGAGGCCGGCCTGGGGCGCGGGGCTCCTCCGGTGGCGCGGCGGGCCGGCCTGGGCGAGGCCTCGGCGAGCGGCGACGGCCTGGCCGGCCAAGGGCGTGGGCGGCGCGGCCCGGCCAGGGAGGAGCGCGCAGCCCCCTGGCGGGCGCGTCCAGGCGGCGCGGCTCCCGGCGGTGGCCCGGCCTGCCGGACGCGCGGGCGGTGCGGCCCCCGGCGGTGGCCCGGCCTGCCGGACGCGCGGGCGGTGCGGCCCCCGGCGGTGGCCCGGCCATGGCGCAGCAGCTGTCGCCGACGTTCTACGACGCGAGCTGCCCCAACCTGCAGAGCATCGTGCGCTCCGGCATGGCCGCCGCCGTGCAGCAGGAGCCCCGGATGGGGGCCTCCATCCTCCGCCTCTTCTTCCACGACTGCTTCGTCCAGGTAAAAAGCTTAGCTTTTTGCTTGCTAGTTGCTATAGTATTCAATAATTCGCACGGTTAATTAGAGGACTGAAACTTCAATATATTAAATTGGACAGGCATGGTTCAGGGAAGTTATAGAAGAAGAGTCCTCGATGGCCTCTTCCCTTGAGCAAGTGCTTCAATGCAATTCTGAAGGGGAGTTCCTTGAGCTTGTGACTATGGCCTTGGATTTTTGCCACTGAACTGTATGACATGTTGCATAGCTGGTACTTTCATGGTTGTTTCCATGCATGGTTCACAAACTGAAAATCAAGGGTTGCAGCTAGGATTTTTGCCACTGAACTGTTGACATGTTGCAGCTAGGAATATTGAAATATGAATTGGCAAGAAGGAAATCAAGGGTAGCAAAAGAAGGTCGCCAAGAGCTTTGTTCTATGTTTAGAGTTCAATATCACTAACTGAAAATATTTGAAAATGTTATTAATTCATAGCTACCTTGTGAGGTTATGATGAGTGAATGCTTATCTCCCTTTTTGCAAACTGAAAGCTATTACTTAGTGGTGCATGCTGTTGTAGTTCTGCACATTCTGAATTGTAAACATGTTTTGTAACTTGTTGATTTAGTTATCATGATGCCGTAAAACTTCCTTAAAAATGTCTCATTTTGCGAATCAGTTCTTGGCCTCGTAATTAATTGATCATGCCTCAAAGTCGATATGTTAAATTTATTATGTGACAAAATATTTGGTTATACAATATATGAGACGTGAATCTTAATAACTTCATTTGTTCCTTTGTTATTTACAAATTGTATCTTAGTGGTGATATGAATATTTTGGTTGCTTAATTTGCATTTCCCCAAATTTTATGAATATTTTATGTTAGATGGTTAATATGAGAAATAACTTTACTATGTATTTTTATGTAAAAGTGTTTCGCGGATTGTATACATGCTCAAATATAATTGTATAAAAGTTAAACTATGGAATAAAATTATTGGTTCTTTTCATATGCATCTCTAGATAAAACCGTAGCGTTAGCACGGGCATTATACTAGTCCTTATAAATACATAACCTGGTATTCTTGTGTTTCCATGAGTTGATGTAGTGTGTGTGTGCTAATGGAATTCCATTCAACGTGTATATTTCCCAGTTGTCTGAAATGGTAGCAGCCATAAGCAGAGCACCTGTGGGATACAAATGGCCATCAAGTGAGAAGGCAAGAACCACTCTTCTAGATGCAGGCAAGAGAAACGTGGAGCAGGACTTAACGCCAATTACAAATACATGGTATGCAGTGATTTTGTACTTTGTCTTCTTTTCATTTTAAGGAAATAATTGTTGAAGCTAAAAACTATTTTGCTTTCAATCTTTAAAATTTTGGATTATGTTTTCCTAGGTCCAAAAACATATCTTTATACTCTGATAGTGTTTGGGATGCCTAAATGGTCCACAAGCTTGGGATGTCTGGACATCACCTGAAGCAAGAAGACAACATTGGTCAATCGATAGTGGTAGCAAGAATTGAGAATTTATGTTTTATACCTAGCTAAATGTTTTTGATGTATTTTTTTTGTTAATTTTAGCTGTATAATACACATTTTTTGAAATCTAAAATCTGCATGGCAAATGTTATTAAATTTAGCTGTATAATACACATTCTTTGAATGGTGAATGTACATGACAAGTTTCTATAATATACTGAAAATGATAGAATGAATTGGATTTTCTCTTAATTATCTTATTGTACTTTATTTTTGTGATAAAATACCACCACAGTTTAGTAGTTTTCATGTGCTGAAATGAAGCCGTAGCGTTAGCACGGGCACTATACTAGTTTTGCTAGGTAGCAAGTCATTGTCCTGTATAGACGATCTGCTCATATGAGTTTTTGCTTTTATGCCTAAGTGCAATAAGTCTTTACAATATCATCCATTGGCCTGTCATATGAGGTGATTTCTTTAACTTCTCTTGGATTTTTCTTTAAACATATTATTATTAAAGTAGTAATTTGTTTTTACATAATTCTATTAAAAATACCTGCATGTTTTGAAGCACTGATGTGTGTGACTTTATTTGTAGAAACACTCAGATAGCCTGTTCAAGTACTTTATTTGTAGAAACACTCATATTTTACACCAGATTTTAGTCCTCAAGTTGTCTTTAAGACATCAGCAAGGTAGTGAAAACTATGTGATGAACAATGCATTTTTTTATTGACATTGACACTCCAGTATTTGCTTTTGTTTTCCAGGTTGCAATGGCTGTCAGAGAGTAGCACACAAAGGCAAAAGAAAGAGTTGTGACAGGAACTGATTATGCAGCAATCTGCAAGAAAGAGTTGTGACAGAACTGATTATGCAGCAACCTACACTTGATGCGTTTGATTAAATGCATGTTTTTTTACAATTTAGTTCTGAAGTGCTTGTAGCCGAGTGATGTAACTAGGACGACCTGCACATCATGCTCTATAGTGATATTCTATGAACTTATTATATTTATATTTGTGGCAATGTTGTGGGTATGTAACTTCAATAATTGTATTAATTAATTATCTCGATGGTAATGAGATACAACATGTAGGCTGACTATATTGATTGTATGTGCATGGGCTTAAAAAAGTGATGTGGGCTGGACTGAAAAAAAATCCTTCCTAAAAAAATTGCATGGGCCAAAATTTATACAATTGTAAATAGGCCAATAAAGCGCTAAAACATGTAACGTGCCTGGCCCAAATAATAGGAATGACCCATTATAAGCCTGTGTGTTATGTGGGCTTAAACTTGCCAAATTGTGCTTTAGGTCCAAGAAATCTATGACTTTAAATCAGTTGTCATAAGTGTTTGTGACTTTCTAAATCAAAGTCATAATGCTATGACTTTACCCCCTAAAAGTCATAAGTTGTCATTAAAGGCAGCCATCTTTTGACATTTCATTTTTTGTCAACTTGGAGTCACAAATGATAACTTATGACTTATTTTCAAGGTATTAGGACTAATGTCAAATGTCAAAAGATGACTGATTTCTTGTAGTGCGTGTTTTGCCCAGTGAAAGGGCAACGGCTAGTTTAGCCCTTGGGGCTATAAATAGGAGTGGTGGCCGGCCTTGGCCGGTGCTGAGCACCCTTTGGGACTTAGTGTCCATGCTTGGGGAGTGCTAGGAAAGCCTCTAACTCACTTGTGCTTGCAAGAGTGCGAATCAATAGCGAGTGAGTGATTCTAGTGCGTTTAGAGAGATTGCATCGAGTGGCACTAGGTGTTCGTGTTGCAAGCCGGTGGTGCTTGTTACTCTTGGAGGTTGCCACCTCCTAGACGGCTTGGTGGCTTGTGACTCCGTCGAAGCACGCAAGGAGATTGTGCGGTGCTCCGGAGAAGAGATTGTGAGGGGTACGGTGCTCACCCCGCGGGGATCGCAAAGAGCAACTCTATTGGATCGTGTGTGTCATTGAGCTACCTCACTTGTGGGTAGGTTCTTGCGGTGTCCTAGTGGGGACGAGGTTCGTGTAACACCTCTTAGCCGCCGAACCACCAAGTGTTGGTCGACACGACGGGGACGTAGCTTGGTGGCAACCAAGTGAACCTCGGGAGAAAATCATCGTGTCAACTTTGTTCTTCCCGTTGGTTTCAAAGTCCCTAACACAAGCTTGTTTTTACATTCATATATTTGTGCTTGTGTAGTTGCTCTTGTAACTAGTTAGCTTGTGTAGCTTTGAAAGGATCTAATTGGCCTAGAGGGGGGGTGAATAGGCGTATCTTAAAAACCTAAAACTCAAAAACTCAAGTTGCGGAAGTCAAATGCCTGTCGGTACCACCGACAGTTTGGGCCGGTACTACTGGTGTCACACAGCCAGTACTACCGACGCAAACTGCTGGTACTACCGACTCCCTAGGACAGCTACGAAATCTGAGTATAAAGTGCTTAGATTTCAGATCTGAGTTTTACCCCACTTTCCTAAGTATAGAAGAGGATGTTGTTGGAGTCCCCTTAGCTTAATCCTTCACCACAACGTAGATCGACCTTTGTTTACCTGTTGAAAGAAGGAAGAGAAAGAGGAACACAAAGAACACAAGCAAGGGTAGTCAAAGCTACCTCCACAGCAAGACACGGTATTTTTCCCGAGGTTCGGCAATCTCCACTTAGGAGTACCTATGTCCCTGTTGTTGAGGTGACCACGAAGGTCTGACCACTTAGGTCTCCTCCTCAAGCAACCACAAAGGTTAGCTTGATGTTTCCACTAAGAATCAAAGGGTAATACAAACACTTCGGGGTGCCCTCACAAATGAGTCAACACGGGCAACCACGAAGAACGCCTAGCCGGCTAGGGTTCCAAGAACCCAAGAGTAACAAACACAAACCCAACCGGCAAGACAAGGAACGGAGTGCTCAAGTCGCAGATCGATGCTCCCAACTCTCTAATCTCACTTCTCTAGCTCGAATCTCTCAAGAAATGAAGTCTAGGAGCAAGAGGGAGAGAGAGTGGGTGAGACAAAGCTTGGAGACTGTTTTCTCAGATGTGGAGTAGCTAGAATGAGCAAGCCAACGGTTAGAAAAGAGGAGAGAGCTATTTATACTAGAGTACAGAACACTGGCCGGTACTACCGGTGCAAACACCGGTACCACCGGCGCCCCCAGATCTAAACGTGAGAAAGCTGAGAAAGATGCGAGAAAAAGGCCTACCGGTACTACCGGCCTTGGGCCGGTACCACCGGCCAGCGCCGGTACTACCGGTGGAAGGCCGGTACCACCGGCAGTGCAAAATCTCGCAAAACATGAGTTCTGCGGGATTTTTGCCTGCCAGTACTACCGGCGTTTCACCGGTACCACCGGCGGTAGCCGGTACCACTGGTCAAAGCCCGGTACTACCGGTAGTTCAATTTCTCGCAAAACTCAGGAGAGGAGCTGGCACCGCCGGTACCACCGGCCCTAAGGGCCGGTACTACCGGCTCACCCTGGCAGAGAAGGAACTTTCCAGAAGTTCTTGTGTGCAAGTGTGTCTCTCAAGCGCAAGACCTAAGTTGACCTGAGCACCTTTATCCTCATCTTACCGACTCAATTTGCATCCCTCTTGATAGTGCGGCGTTTCCTATAACTCAACCAAGAAATAAAACTAGGTAGCTTCTTGAGTTGAAACGTCGCTTATATGAAGAAATTTTAGGGGTGCTGTGATTCACCAAATGTGTTTGTTTGATTCCATCAATGAACTAACACTTGTAGATTACACTTGATAGACATGTTAGTTCCTAATTTGATTGTCATTAATTATCAAAACCCACACCGGGGGCGAATGCACTTACAAACTCCTCCTTTTTGGTAATTGATGACAACCAACTTAGGCTTATAAAAGATTGAAAGAAGTAGAGCTTTTGAATTCCAAAAATTAGGTTGGGCTCCCCCTTAATGTATGCATTGAATTTGGAATTTCAAATCTTGATTACTATCAAGATGGCATACATTAAGATCAAGCTCCCCCTAAATTTTGCAATCCGTGGGGTGCCTAAAAGAGTGTGTGTGTGACAAGAAATAAACCGTGATGCGTATGACAGGATATATCACAAAGAGTAAAAGAAGAATTTGAATGATTGTGCAAGAACCAAGGAACTCACAATAACCATTCAAAAACAACATTGTACCAACAAAAGTCTAAAGAAGCTAACACAAGCAGGAAATAACGAGAAATAAAAGTGTTTAGCTTACAATCATCCATCACACAACGTAGTTCTTGTTCACCACACATAGTTCATCACCAGGAAAGTTTAAGACGGGCACCAACAACTAACTTATTACAGCAAATATAAGCCTAACACTCCCCCTTTGGCAGCAAGTGCCAAAAAGGGTAGGCTGCGAGGGAGAGCTAGAACGACTACTCGTCACCACCACCAAGGTCGTCGTCGTCGTCGCTGTAGTCGATGAAGGTACGCAACGGACCCTTACCATGAGGATCAGCTGAGGTGGACTGCTCATGAGGGGGTGCAACAGAAACAGAGGCCCTGGTAACATCGTCCGCAGCCCCAAAGATATCCTGATAAGCAAAACCAGCCTCGGTGTCCTCCATGGAGAAACCAGCAGGAATCCCACCACCATAGAATGGATCAAAAGCAGAGGGAGGATCCTGCTGCTCCTCATCTTCACCAACAGAAGGCCGATGCAAGTTATCATATTCAGCATAGGGGTCCTGGAACTCACGAAGAGGAGAGGACGGAGGAAGAGCTGCCTTCTCCTCAAGACGACGGAGACGCTGATCGGTCTTCTTTTGGCAATAGCAAAAATAGGAGAAGAACCGCTGCAGCGCATGACGGGTAGGACTACGGCGCCCACGACCGCTGTCCTGAGGAGGGATGGCTTCCCCTTGAGCACCAGCAGCACCAGCAGGAGTGGCAAAACCAGGAGTAGCAGCACCAGGAGTAGCAGCACCAGCAGGACTGAGAGGAGGAGCATGAGGAGCACCCAAGTGCTTGGCACGGACCGGAGCATGAATGCAAGGGTGCGAGAACTGCATGCCAGTCACTTGCTCAATAATATGCATCAGATATGGAGCATAGGGCAGGTACTTGTTGGGATCCTCGGACACATCAGCAATCTTGTTCCACATGAAATCCGAGACACCAAAGCGGCCACCATTAGCACCAAAGCGAGCCAAAATCTTAGGAGCATCTTGACGAAGGTGAATGGAATCTCCAAACTTGGGGTCAATGGTGTAGCGGATCAGGTTGTTCAGCACATAGAAGTAAGGCTTCAGGTGAGTGGTCTTGAGATCCGGATGAGCTCCTGGCTTGTACATTTTAGCAGCATCAAGGTCAGCCTCAGAAATCCCCTCAGCAAAAATGGTAGACAGCCGGGGTGCATCTCGATCCAAGTGATCAAAACCAAGCAAACGAGAGAAAGTGATAAAATCAAGGCGATAGTGAACACCTTGAGTCATCCAATGCAGCACCCTAGAAGCTTGATCGACCCACAAAGTTGCCCAAAACTGAAAGATGATCTCCTCATTCCAATTCTTCTCAAGGGTCATAAGAGGAAGAATGCGCCATTCTTCAAGCCTGTTAATCAAAGCAGTGACCTCCGGATGATTGAAATCTTGTAAGGACTTGAGGACCACATACTTGTGCTGAAAAAGGGGTCCATTCTTGGTGGCTTTGCTGCCCTTGTAGAGGACGGACTCATAAAAGTCATTGTGAAACTGAGACCAAAACCTCTCCTCAACTCCCTCAAACTTGATGAACTTGTACGGGTTCTCGCTGCGCTGAGTTCTTAAGTCCACAAGACGCTTCTTGTAATCAATACCAAATCGGGGCAGCGTACCAGAGGGAATAGAGGGCCTCCGGACATGAGCATTGAACTGAGGATGCCATTGGAGAGTCCGGCGAGCACCAACCTCACTGAGATGCAGAGGGGAGCGACGAAGGACATTGGGGTCCATGGATCTGCCCTCCTCTTGCACAGGATCAGGCACAGCTTGGCTTCGAACTCTAGCTTTATGAGAAGGAGGCGGACACGGGACGGTGTGGGTGTGAAGAGGGGCAGGAATGCCCTCATCACCAGTGGAAGCACCAGCCGCACCCGAACTGCGAGAAGGGGTTCCACGACCACGCACCGCTCGGTCCGCAGACCGACCACCGGCATCACTGGAGCGAGGACGAGCACCACGAGGAGGGTTCTTGCGCTTGCCGGAATCCATGCTACAACACCACAAAGAGGGGCAGCAAGAGAACGTTACAAGGCCATACTAGAGTGTAACAAGAAATCGATCAAGGCGATGGGAGGAACTGCCTTGCTCACAGGGGCCGGTACGACCGGCCCTAGGGCCGGTACTACCGGCGGGACCGTGGAGCAAGGGAATCACCTCCAATCGACCAAATCGACCATGGGAAAGGCGCATAAAACATTCTAGAGGCAAGAACACACTAAGATAAGGAAAGGAGTGCGAGGAATCGGCTTAAAAATAGGTACATTGGGAGATCGGGCAACACTAAGATGTACCTTGCGTCACGAAGAAAGGGGGCCGAGTCCAAGCAAACCCACGGGTCTTGGGGTCAACCAAGGACCTCCACGCGTCCCTCATGGCCAGGGCAAGGTCCTCCTCAAAGATCGGGCGACGAAGATGGAGGAGCAAAGAGATCGGGCAAAGAGAAGAGCCGCCGCCGCCGTGAGAAGGAGAGAGAGAAAGGGACGGGCGGGTGGGGAAGAGATAAGGGAAAGAGAAATAACTGCGGGGGGCTTATATACCGCAGTAAAAAGCACTGCCGGTACTACCGGCTTCAGGGGCCGGTACCACCGGCGGGCCAGAGACCTGCGAGAGAAATTCTGCGGGATTTTGGCCTACCGGTGCTACCGGGCTTTGGCCGGTACCACCGGCTGGAGCCGGTACCACCGGTGCTAGGCGCCGGTACCACCGGCAGGGCATGAAAACAGTGCTTAATGGTGAACTAGTGTGGCAAACTTAAAAAACAAATCAGTCATGGCCAGATTTCATCAAATCATTACAAAACAATGGCCATGCTTGAGATGTGAAAAATAGATTTTGAAAGACACTAGAGTTTTCACAAAAGTTTGTCCTTTCTAATCAAACAAGTGTGTGCAAGACATCAACCCATGTTACGAGAATCAACGATATTTAGTTCACGCCTCAAAGCACAAAATCTTGACTCATCTAGAGGTTTAGTGAAGATATCGGCTAACTGGTATTCGGTTCTCACATGTTGCACAGCGATATCTCCTTTGGATTGATGGTCTCTTAGGAAGTGATGTCGAATGTCTGTGCTTTGTTCTAGAGTGGTTCACAGGGTTGTCAGCTAGCTTGATTGCCCCCTCATTGTCACATAAGAGGGGAATCTTGCTTTGCTCACAACCAAAGTCTCTCAAGGTTTGCTTCATCCAAAGTAGTTGGGCACAGCAAGCGTCGGCCGCCACATACTCGGCTTCAGCGGTGGAGAGGGCAATGGAGTTTTGTTTCTTAGAACTCCAGGACACCAAAGACCTACCAAGGAACTGGCAGGACCCTGATGTAC
Organism: Sorghum bicolor; assembly: GCF_000003195.3. NCBI lineage: Eukaryota > Viridiplantae > Streptophyta > Magnoliopsida > Poales > Poaceae > Sorghum > Sorghum bicolor. The sequence goes on from NC_012874.2 coordinate 10,215,327, forward strand.
TCTTTCGCTCTACCCTACAACCGGCATAGTCCGAGTCGGAGTAGCCAAGTAGAGTGAAAGTGGAGCCCTTTGGGTACCATAAGCCAAGATTAGGAGTGAACACAAGATATCGAAAGATTCTCTTAACAGCCATAAGATGACATTCTTTCGGATTAGCTTGAAACCTTGCACACATGCACACACTAAGAATAATATCAAGCCTAGATGCACAAAGATAAAGCAAAGATCCAATCATGGAGCGATATACCTTTTGATCAATGGCCTTGCCGTCTCCATCAAGGTCAAGATGTCCGGTTGTTGGCATTGGTGTCTTTATGGGTTTGGCCTTGTCCATGTCAAACTTCTTTAGCATGTCAGTGGTGTACTTGGTTTGACTTATGAATGTGCCGTCCTTGAGTTGCTTGATTTGAAATCCAAGGAAGTACGTCAACTCCCCCATCATGGACATCTCGAACCTCTTGGTCATGATCCTACTAAATTCCTCACTGAAGTCCGCATTAGTACTACCAAATATAATGTCATCGACATATATTTGGCATATAAAAATATCATTATTGACTTTGCGAGTAAATAAAGTGGGATCGGCTTTCCCAATCTCAAACCCTTGTTTGAGTAGGAAATCCTTGAGACAATCATACCAAGATCTAGGGGCTTGCTTAAGCCCATAGAGTGCCTTGTCCAGCTTGTATACATGATCAGGATGATGTGGATCTTCAAAACCCGGTGGTTGCTCCACGTACACGGTTTCGGAGAGGGGGCCATTTAGGAATGCACTTTTCACGTCCATTTGAAACAACTTGAAATCATGGTGAGCAGCAAAGGCAAGCAATATACGAATAGATTCAAGCCTAGCTACAGGTGCATAGGTCTCCCCAAAATCCAAACCTTCGATTTGAGTGAAACCTTTGGCTACCAACCGAGCCTTGTTTCTAGTGACCACACCATACTCATCTTCTTTGTTGCGGAAAACCCACTTGGTACCTATCACGTTTTGCTTGGGTCTTTCCACCAAGGACCAGACTTCATTCCTAGTGAAGTTGTTCAACTCTTCTTGCATAGCCATCACCCAATCCGGATCCGCCAAGGCATCTTCCACCCTATTTGGCAACAAGGAGGAGACAAAAGAGTAATGTTCACAAAAACCAACTAAACGAGAGCGTGTTACCCCTCGTTGTATGTTTCCCAAAATGCTATCAACGGGATGATCCCGTTGGATAGAGTGATGAACTCTTGGGTGAGGCACTGCTGTTCTTGTTTGAATGGGACCATCATCTTCATCTTCATGGTCTTGGTTGATTGGAGAGTCTAGATTTTGAATGTTTTGATCTCCATCTTGGTTTGGTTCTTGTGCTTGAGGTGGATCTTGTTTAGCTTGTTCTCTTGAGTCATGACCTCTTCTTGATGTGGAAGCATCATCATGGGTATTGGTTGACTCATGATGCAGGTTTGGGTCACGAGAAATTTGCATGTGTGCTTCATCTTCTTCTTCTTCAACGGGTTTCACATCACCGGTAGCAAGCTTTTTGATTACTTGGTGAGATGGCTCTTCTTTACCTAAAATTTCAGCATTGACTTGCTCCTTTTGAGAGCCGTCGCTTTCATCAAAAGTCACGTCTACCGCTATTTCAATTTGACCGGTGGTCTCATTGAAAACACGATAGCCATGTTGATTAGTAGCATAACCAAGTAAGAACCCTTCATCAACCTTTGGTGCGAACTTAGAGCTTTTGGATCTTTTATTAAGTATGAAACACTTGCATCCAAAAACTCTAAAGTAATCCACCTTAGGCTTTTTACCGGTTAGAAGTTCGTAGGCAGTTTTCTTCCTCAGCTTGTGAAGGTATAGGCGGTTGATTGCGTGACATGCCGTGTTAACGGCTTCCGCCCAATAATCCTTTTCGGAGGTCTTGTATTCATCCAATATTGCTCTTGTGGCTTCAATGAGTGTTCGGTTCTTTCTTTCCACCACACCATTTTGTTGTGGAGTATATGCAACCGAGAACTCATGCTTGATGCCTTCTTCATCAAGGTATGCTTCAATGTTGGTGTTTCTAAATTCAGTCCCGTTGTCGCTTCTCACTTTCTTGATCTTTACTTCAAACTCATTTTGAGCCCTTCTTGCAAACTTCTTGAAGATCCCTTGAGTCTCACTCTTGTCCTTCAAAAAGAATACCCACGTGAAGCGAGAAAAGTCATCGACAATTACAAAACCATATTTGTTACCTCCAATGCTTATGTAAGCATTGGGTCCAAATAAATCCATGTGAAGAAGCTCAAGCGGTCTTGATGTAGTCACGATGTTCTTCGCAGGATGCTTGGCTCCAACTTGTTTTCCCGCTTGACATGCACTGCAAATTCTATCTTTCTCAAAAGAAACATTCGTTAGTCCTAGGATGTGTTCACCTCTTTGAAGATCGGCCAAGTTCCTCATCCCAACATGGGCTAGACGGCGATGCCACAACCAGCCCATGCTAGATTTTGCCACTAAACAAGTCTCGGACCCCACTCTACTAGCTAAAAAATCAATTAGATAGAGCTTGCCCTTTAGTTGACCCGTAAAAGCAATAGAGGAATCCGACCTTCTAGAGACTTCCACACCCTTATCCGTAAAGAGACAATTGTAACCCTTCTCACAAAGTTGTGAGACGGACAACAAATTGTACCCCAGCGAATCCACAAGCAAAACATTCGAAATGGAATTATCATTTGAAATTGCAATTTTACCTAAACCAAGGATATCTCCTTTACTATTGTCACCAAATACAATCCTTTCACTTGTGGTTTGATTTGGTTGAAAGGAGGTGAACATGCTCTTCTCTCCGGTCATGTGATTTGTGCATCCACTATCGAGCACCCAACTTGGCCCACCGGAGGAATAAACCTACAAGATAAGATTAAGCCTTTGTTTTAGGTCCCGAGTTGGAACCTAGGGGGTTAGACACATAAGATTTGGGCACCCAAACACTCCTCAAGATTTGTCTCTTCTTGAGGGCGCCCACATACTTCACAACAATCTTGCCATCCTTATCCCAACAACACATGTAATCACAGATATGATTGCGTGAGATAGGCTCTTGTTGCTTGGGCATTTCCCTTTGCTTCTTTTTGATGTTCTTGTTGCTTGCAAGTGGGATTGTAGGAGTGACAACATTGTTCACTTTGTCAATAAGGTCAACAAGAGGCACACTCTTGTTGAACTTCACACAAGCCACCCCATTTATCATGTTTCTTCCATTGGCCTTACCATTGTACCTATTGTAACCGAGGCCATCCTTGATTATGGGGTGCCTTGATGCCTTGAACACATCCACCGGCTGCTTGTCCTTGCACTTGCAGCCAATCTTGACAATGGTGTTCAGTCTCTGAATTTCTTTGTCCTTCTTGGCTAACTCATCAAGATTAGTGAGACATGCATTTATATCAACATTTATGCATCTTTCACAGCTTTTACTTGTAGAGGCTTTTGAATCCTTGGAAATGGTAGAGGTGCTAGTCCAAAGCTTTTCATAGTTTAGTTCAAGCTCATGATATTTTGTTGTCAAGCTTGTGAGGCTTTCTTGAGCCAAACTATGATTAGTCTTTAGGCTAGCCAAAGATCCATTGAGTGAGGAATGTTCCTTAGTCAATCGCTCATAGGAGTCCTTGACTAAAGACAATTCCACACCCAATTTCTCAACCCTCTCCTTTTCCTTGGAGAGACATACTTCGAGCCCTTGGTTCTTCTCCCTTTCCTCTAGGAGCAATTCCCCTTGCGACTCGATGCATGACTCAAGCTTGTCATTAGCGTATATTAGTTTTAGAATTTTAGTTGCAGCAGCTTTACCATATTTCTTAATGAGATTGTTGGCATAGTTTTCATCATCTTCATTATCACTATTATAGTTACTAGTGGATCGAGGAGAAGAGTCAGCTTGTACCTTATCTCCTTTTGCCATAAGGCATGTAGGAGTGTCATCATCGTCATCGGAGAGATTGGCGAACAGCCTAGGCGATGAGTGGGTGTCGGAGATAAGTGCTGTGGATGAGACAACGTTGGTGAAGATCTTATTTGGGGAGGATCTCTCTTGTACGGCGATGGCAGCTACGCTCTTCTTCTCATTGTCATCATCATCACTGTCACTGTCCGATTGCCATTCTTGCCCGAGGTGAGCTTCCCCTTTCTTCTTGTCCTTGTACTTCTTGTCATTTTGTTTGGTGTATCTTGACTTCTTTCCTTTATTGGGACAATCTGCTGCAAGATGGCCGGTGTCACCACACTCATAGCAAAACCTCTTTCTATATGGCTTGTTTCCTCCATATCTCCTCATCTTATCTTTCTTCATTCTTAAATAGTTCTTGTAGTTTCCCACTAGCATAGCTTGTTCTTCATCAAGATCATCATCCTCTTTGTGCTTATGCTCACAACATCCTTTGTTGCAATGACTTGATTCACTTGCATGTGAAGCTGTGAGTGCTATGTTCTTTCTTTGATTTAAGGCTTCTTTTGCTTCATCATCCAAGACTTCATGATGCATCAACTTTGCTAGCATTTCTTGAGGTGTCATAGTATGATAGTTGTCTTTCTCCATGATGACGGATGCAAGCATGTTGTTTCTTTGTCTATACACTCTACAAATCTTTCTTGCTGCAGAGTTGTCATCCCATGTTGTTGCTCCAAGTGCTCTAATTTGATTGATCAATGACATAAACCTATCAAACATGGCTTTTGTTGTTTCTCCCTCAAGTATGCAAAAGTTCTCAATCTTGCTTTGCAAGAGCTCAATGTTTCCTACTCTTACACTTTTGTCTCCCTCAAATGACACTTTCAAGGTGTCCCAAATCTGCTTAGCATTTACCATACCATTTACTTTGTTGTTGTCTTCCGGAGTGAGGCATTGCAGAATCAGGGTGGCAGCTGTTGCATTGAGGTGAAAGTCTCTCTCATCTTCGGAAGTCCACTCACTTGGATTTTGACGTGGATTCACTCCAATGTCCACTACTTCCCAGCATCTTGCGGCAATGAGATGCAACTTCATTCTATGAGCCTAATCGGTATACCTTATACCATCAAATGGAGGTGGCTTTCCAGGATTGATCATCGGCAATGTCGGATTCTTGCTTGAGCTGCTGTAATCAAACCCAATGTTGTTGTAGGTCTTTGACCCTTTGCTAGCATCTTCATTTCCACCTTCGCCATCCGACTCAAGACTCCTTTTACCTAGGAGTTCTTTCATCTTGTCTAGCTCTTCTTGCATTTTCTTCATCTGCTCTTTCTGCTGCAGCTGCAAGGATGTTGTGATCTGTGCTGTGATTTGCTCAACGATTTGTTGTTGAGTTGTTGGATCCATCTTGGCCAATGTTATTCCTCACGCGGTGAAGCGTTTGTACGAGGAACCTTGCTCTGATACCAATTGAAAGGATCTAATTGGCCTAGAGGGGTGGTGAATAGGCGTATCTTAAAAACCTAAAACTCAAAAACTCAAGTTGCGGAAGTCAAATGCCTGTCGGTACCACCGACAGTTTGGGCCGGTACTACTGGTGTCACACAGCCAGTACTACCGACGCAAACTGCTGGTACTACCGACTCCCTAGGACAGCTATGAAATCTGAGTATAAAGTGCTTAGATTTCAGATCTGAGTTTTACCCCACTTTCCTAAGTATAGAAGAGGATGTTGTTGGAGTCCCCTTAGCTTAATCCTTCACCACAACGTAGATCGACCTTTGTTTACCTGTTGAAAGAAGGAAGAGAAAGAGGAACACAAAGAACACAAGCAAGGGTAGTCAAAGCTACCTCCACAGCAAGACACGGTATTTTTCCCGAGGTTCGGCAATCTCCACTTAGGAGTACCTACGTCCCCATTGTTGAGGTGACCACGAAGGTCTGACCACTTAGGTCTCCTCCTCAAGCAACCACAAAGGTTAGCTTGATGTTTCCACTAAGAATCAAAGGGTAATACAAACACTTCGGGGTGCCCTCACAAATGAGTCAACACGGGCAACCACGAAGAACGCCTAGCCGGCTAGGGTTCCAAGAACCCAAGAGTAACAAACACAAACCAAACCGGCAAGACGAGGAACGGAGTGCTCAAGTCGCAGATCGATGCTCCCAACTCTCTAATCTCACTTCTCTAGCTCGAATCTCTCAAGAAATGAAGTCTAGGAGCAAGAGGGAGAGAGAGTGGGTGAGACAAAGCTTGGAGACTGTTTTCTCAGATGTGGAGTAGCTAGAATGATCAAGCCAACGGTTAGAAAAGAGGAGAGAGCTATTTATACTAGAGTACAGAACACTAGCCGGTACTACCGGTGCAAACACCGGTACCACCGGCGCCCCCAGATCTAAACGTGAGAAAGCTGAGAAAGATGCGAGAAAAAGGCCTACCGGCACTACCGGCCAGCGCCGGTACTACTGGTGGATGGCCAGTACCACCGGCAGTGCAAAATCTCGCAAAACATGAGTTCTGCGGGATTTTTGCCAGCCGGTACTACCGGCGTTTCACCGGTACCACCGGTCAAAGCCCGGTACTACCGGTAGTTCAATTTCTCGCAAAACTCAGGAGAGGAGCTGGCACCGCCGGTACCACCGGCCCTAAGGGCCGGTACTACCGGCTCACCCTGGCAGAGAAGGAACTTTCCAGAAGTTCTTGTGTGCAAGTGTGTCTCTCAAGCGCAAGACCTAAGTTGACCTGAGCACCTTTATCCTCATCTTACCGACTCAATTTGTATCCCTCTTGATAGTGCGGCGTTTCCTATAACTCAACCAAGAAATAAAACTAGGTAGCTTCTTGAGTTGAAACGTCGCTTATATGAAGAAATTTTGGGGGTGCTGTGATTCACCAAATGTGTTTGTTTGATTCCATCAATGAACTAACACCTGTAGATTACACTTGATAGACATGTTAGTTCCTAATTTTATTGTCATTAATTATCAAAACCCACACCGGGGGCGAATGCACTTACAAGCTTGCTAGTTACCTTCTTGCTTGTGTAGCTAGAAGTAGTTCCCTTGCGTGACTAATTTGGTTTGTGTAACCTTGTTAGTCACATTGCTTAGTTTGTGTAGCTAAGTAAGTTACGCTCTCTAATTTGGCATTAGTTGCCTTATTATTGAGCTTGCTAGTGAGCTTAGGCTTTGCGCGCTTTGCCTCACTAGTTTGTGTAGGAGCTCCCCCTGTTTGCAAAGTACTAGTGGCATAGGTTTGTGTGACCTTGCTCCTAGAATTGGTTAGGTGAGCTCTTGCTAAGGTAGCACCTTGCTTGCTTGTTTAGGATCTTTTCAAGGTGCTAGAGAACTTAGATAGAGGGGTGTAGTCTTGGCTAGACCGATAGTTTTAATTCCGCATTTGTTTCGGTTAGCCGGCGTAATAAGTTTTAGAAAGGACTATTCACCCCCCCTCTAGTCCGCCATCTCGACCCTTCAGTATGCAATGGGATGCTTCGATATCACCAAAGAGGTGTGTGACCAGATCAGTCGGCAAATCTGCAGATACTGGTGGAGTCAGAATGATAAGGAGAATAAGATGCATTGGCTGAGTTGGGAGAAATTGAAGAGACCGAAGAAGCAAGGGGGGCTCGGGTTCAGGGATGCCCATGCCTTCAATATGGCGATGCTAGCAAAACAGGGATGGCGGCTGATTCAAAATCCAGATTCCCTTTGTGCAAAAATCCTAAAAGCAAAGTATTATAGAGAAGAGCTTGTTCTGGATGCAAAACCAAGAACAAGCATGTCCTATACATGGCGTAGTATCTTGAGGGGGTTGGATTTACTGAAGAAGGGAGTGGTCTGGCGAGTGGGCAACGAAGATAATATCAGAATCTGGGAAGATCCATGGGTGCCACAGGGAGTAACCAGGAAGCCGATCACGCCCAGACGTGGAAGCATTCTAACGAGGGTGTCTGAGTTGATCAACCCATTGATAGAAGACTGGGACGAAGATATGATTCGTGTCATTTTCTGGGAGGAAGATGTCCAAAAAATACTCACAATATCGGTGCATCTGGAGATGGATGATATTCTGGCATGGCACTATGACCCAAAGGGCCTGTTTTCAGTAAAGTCAGCCTATAGAGTCTTTTGTGATGACCAGAATCGTCGCAGCAAGAACGATTGGGCAGCATCTAGCTCCAGCAATGGAGATGGCACTGAGAAGGTCTGGAGGTTGATCTGGGATATGCAAGCGCCGAGCAGACTGAAGCATTTCTTATGGCGACTAGCACATAATTCTCTGGCGCTGCGCCTAAATCTAAAACACCGAGGAGTTCAGGTGGAGGATGATCGGTGTATCATGTGCAACATACAAGGCGAAGATGGTGCTCACCTATTCTTGAAATGTAAGCAGGTCCCAGAGCTGTGGAGTAGAATGGGCTTGGAAGAAACTCGACTGAATATGGTGAATTGTGCTACAGCTAGAGAAGCAATTCAGAAAATGCTGACAATGGGTGACGAGCTACAGTTAAAAGCTAGCTTTCTACTGAATAATTGGTGGCAGGAACGAAACCAAGTTAGAGAAGGGAAGAGGAGAAGGTCTCTGGATGACATTGCTAATTTGAGTGGAAGACAAGCAATAGAAATCTCCAAGCTGCAGAAGATAATCCAATCTGTCCCAAGAGCTCAGGCTACAAGGAGGAGATGGGAGAAACCACCTTCAGGTCTGCTGAAGGTGAATGCTGATGGGGCGTTCAGAGACGTGGATAAAACTGGAGGCTGGGGGTATGTTATCCGAGATGAAGAAGGTGCAGTGATCCAAACTGGTCTGGGAAGAATTATGTATGCGGGCAACTCATTACATACTGAGCTTATGGCGTGTCTGGAAGGAGCAAAAGCCGCTCTGTCATTGGGAGCGAGCCACTTCATCCTGGAAACTGACGCCCAACATGTGGTCTGGGCGATGCAAGGGGACGATTTCAGGTTGGCGATGGTGGGCGGCATCGTCCATGAACTCAAACTTCTGTTAGCAGAAAGCTCAATTTCTGTTAGAATTTCACATGTTCCACGCGATTGTAATAAAGTAGCGCATGAGCTTGCTTCGCTAGGGAAAAGTAGAAGTGACTCTGCACCATTGGTGCTGGCCGGAGTGCCTCTTTGTATCAGAGATTTGGTGTCAGGCGATTTAGCCGACGTGGTTGAGTAATGGAATACGAATTCCAATCAAAAAAAAATCTTGGAAACTAAATATAGTATCCATGTTCCGGAACACTAGCTGTGAGGTGACCGTATGCTTTAATTAATGTCTAATTATTAGTACCATAGTCTTCAAGGATCTAGATTGAATGGCTAGATTCGTTGGGGCCATCAACGGTACATACACACAAGTGACCCTGAGCTTGATGTAGGGAGTGGCACATACCGGTAGGCCTATCAATTTGTCCTCCATGTGTTTCCCTCCATATCCATAGCAAGTACCATAGAGTACCTCCCAATCCCAAAAATGTACAGACTACCGTTAAGAAACACACTTTGTTGTTTGTATAATGTCACATCTGTACCATCGAACCATTGAGATTCCTTGTAAATCCATGCTCAGTTTGAGATGAGAAGATACCCACACCTGCGCACAAAGCCTCGACATCCACATATTCAATAACATGGAAGTGCGAGGAGGCCGTCAAATCGAGTGCCAAGCGAGCCTCACCAACAACATGGGCAACATCATGGGTGCTAGGCGGCAGAGTTTGATACTTTTGGTTAATTGGATTGCAGACAACATAGTGGTGTTCATGAGCCTCATCAAAGCACTAGCATAGGATGAGGCCGTTGTAGCAATCTGAGATAGCTACATTCCCAATGTGGAAAGGCAAAAATTGCAAGGATGGGAGGCGTACACCAGGGATGACGATGCTGAAGTTTTGATTACAGTTCTCACTATCGTAGAAGAAGCCAGGCACAATCTAGGGTAGCACCTGATGGTTGTCGGATATGAGGCAGTTCTAGGAGCGACAGACACATTTGCATGATTTCAAGGAGCGAGGCGGGAGGTAGTGGAGAATGTCGAGAAGGAGATTGGCTATGAGGCTCTCAACTCCGTTCCTGTTTGGGAGCCGCCTCCATTTGAAAGAGCCTGCGACAAAGATCCATTTCTTATTAGCGAGATCCAAAGGAAAAAATAATCCAACAAAGATCCATCAGTGAAGTGCGAAATCATAACCTTGCCTTTGGATCTGGTGTCTGTGCGGCGCAAGACGTGCAATGGAGAGAGAAACAATGCATCAGCTGGTGGTGGCACGATGTGAGGTGTGCAAGAGAGGAACAATGTGCCAACCCTTGAAGGTGGAGAAGTGGAAGATAATTGTGTTGTGAGTAGTTGGGAAATAACTCACCTTCTGTATTTACCGCCGGTTCACTGGACGGTCATGTACGGCCACACGACAATAACTTTATATTTATAGCTATTTCACTAAACAGTCATTTAGGGCTGGTGGTAATAACATCTATCTCATTCGGCTCGGTGTTCAAAATGACGATGGAATTCAATCGCACTACCACCGCCGCGTGGATGGTTTTCCACAAACGGTTTCATGTTTTAGGAGGACACACACTCGGTCCAACCGACGGTGAAAGTATCACACCAACGCTTTAATACTTCAGCAGTGAAGAGTCAATCGTAGTAGTGAATACTAAAACTAATATCATTAGTCATAGTAAAATTAACTTGGCAACGTATCATATACAACTCAGTTTCGTGTGCAACCTATACAACCACCAATTAAGACCGCATGATCTAGATCCAACGTCTGAGGTTTTTTCACTTAAACCCCACTACCTGTGGGTTTAAATCTAACCCTGTGTATTCAGATGGTAGGGTTGAAGTGAAAAAAACCTCACACGTTAGATCTAGATCCTGTGGCCTTAATTGGTGGTTGCATAAGCCCAATTTTTTATAATTTAGCTCTTTTTTTGAAGAAAGTTCTCTTTTGGACCCTTGGTTGACAAAAACTCACTTTTGGACCCAGAGGGTCGACGCCATGCTTCACGGCGTCAAGGTTACACATCTCGATGTCATGGATCACGGCGTCGAGCTTCCTGGCCGAGCCCAGCGTGGCGTCTGCGTGGCGGTTTACGTGGTAAAAAAAACTCGACGCCGTGGATCATAGCGTCGAGCTCGGCGCCACAGATCACGGCATCGAGCTCGACGCCGCAGATCACGGCGTCGACCTATGAGCGAGCAGGCGGCGCGCTCCGCTATGTTGTGCGCGATGTTCCCGATGTCGACCTATGATGCGACGGTGATGCAGACCACGGGCGCGACGGAGATGCAGACTACGAGCGCAGGCGGCGACGGCGCAGCCTCCTCCGTGCGCCACGAGCAAGGCCTCCTCCATGCCTGCTCCATGCGCGTGGGAGAGAAAGAGGAAAGCTTTTAGAAGAGAAACATGAGGCGCCTCGGACTCGCACCACATTCTAGATGGCTTCTCAAAGGAAGAACAGTTCACACTGGGGAAGGAAAGACTTGCTACAGGAACAGTAAAACCAATAAATACACATACTGTAGCTGAGCTGAGCACCTCCCAACCGCTCCATGCTGCAGCTTTCTGTAATAAAGCTGACATAGGTGTCACAGAGCTTGTGCGGGCTAATTCAAGCACATATGAGTTAATACAAAAACGTGGCACGAATCTTAGGATACATCCAACGTTGTTGCAGAGGGAGGATACATATGCCCCGAGGCTCAAAACATTCGGCATCGATAGGATGGCCGGAGTTCGCCGAGGCCTGGGACGGCTCGCTCATAGGTCGACGCCGTGATCTGCGGCGTCGAGCTCGACGCCGTGATCCACGGCGTCGAGTATTTTTTTTTGCCACGTAAACTGCCACGCAGACGCCACGCTGAGCTCGGGCCAGGGAGCTCGATGCCGTGATTCATGGCGTCGAGACGTGTAACCTCGACGCCGTGAAGCACGGCGTCGACCCCTAGTCCAAAACTGAGTTTTTGTCAATTTAGAGTCTAAAAGAAATTTTTCTTAAAAAAAGACCAAATTGTAAAAAAATGGATCGCATAAGTTGCACACGAAGTTCCCAATTAGCTTTTAAATATTTTATCATGTGCATATTCATCGTGAATACAATCGTGAATACAAATAACAGTTAAATACATATTTGGAATTGGATAGATGAGAAGTAGATATCTTATATGAATATCTATATTTAATATCAATTGTGTATACATATCAGAAATGGAAGTGAATACGAATATCTATACTTATCTATACTTAAATTTTAAATTGTATTGGAAGCCGGCAGATGTGGTAGCTTGGATGTAATGTGGGGCCATTTTGTCGGTGCCCAGCAGTTGCCAGTAAAATCCCCCAATTTCTGTTCTGCTCGTCTCCTCCATTTCCCATCCCCGTCCTGCCGCTGTTCTATGCAGCTCCTCGCAACGTGAAGCCGCCGCGCGTTGCCGCGATACCACCGTTGCAGCCGGCGCCGGCAAGGTGAGGCTGCCATGCGCCACCCTGCAAGGCTTTCCGTCCTCCTCTTGTCTTCTCGGTTTGCCCCGGCTCCACGGACTCACACGTCTTCTAATCGTTTCTTGTCCCACAGAGTATTGACGCCCGCCGCCTGCTCGACGGAATGCCTCCGGTGCAACCGGCCAAGAGGGCAGTGCCTCCGGTGGCTGGGGGCGGAGGCACCATAAACGCCCTGCCGGACGGCGTCCTCCAGCACATACTCGGCTTTCTGCCGTCTGCTAAGGCTGTGCAGACGTCTGTGCTCGCCCGGCGCTGGCGCCACCTCTGGAAATCCGCCACAGGCCTGCGCATCGGGCGCCCCCTTGACAAAGATCCAATGTCCGTGGAGGAGCTCCGGAGCCTAGTGAATCATCTGCTGGTCCTCCGCCAAGGCTCGCCTCTTGACACATGCGAGTTCACAATTGGAGGCTTCAGCGGCGGGGACGATGTGCGCCACGTGAACCTCTAGTTCCGGCAGGCTGTGATGTGCAGAGCTCGGATGCTAAGGATCTGTATACTTGGTGACATTCCAAGCGATCCGTGGCTTGAACTAGACAACCTACCTCTTGTGTCTGAGCAGGCTGGAGCTTGATGGTGTGAGGGTGCACAGCAGATTGGTTAATTTCTCAAGATGTCCAACATTGGAATATCTAGAGATTGACTGTTGTGATTTGTCTTTGGTCACTAAGATCTCGTCTGACTCCATCAAATATCTGCGAATCAATGATTCTGTGCTCAGCAGTGATTCCCGCATTCACATTTATGCCCCAAATCTGGCTTCACTGCATCTTGATTACCTCCGTGAGAGGACTCCCCTGCTTTATAGCATGCCATTGCTAGTGGAGGCAGTTGTCAGAATAGATGAGGAGTGTACAGATCGCTGCAATGGTGCAAACCATGAGACTTGCGACTGTGAGTCCTGTGATAATTCTGATAACATGGCTGATGGTAGTAGCAACAGTGTTCTCCTGAATGGTTTGTCAGAGGCTAAGAATTTGGCGTTGATTTCTAAATCTAAAACGGTATACCCACAATTTCATACCATACCTCTCTGCTGAACTCTGAATTATCTCTTATCATTCATGCGATTTGATAGATATCACAAGGTAGCCTTTGTTGTTTTGCATGCATTGCCATCACCAATGGCTAATCTTGAATCGTCATGTTCATAATGACAACTGCTGCATCCTTTTTTCTTGCTATTTATGCAGTTTATTTTCAAAAGGGATTTGAGATGGTGCCCCATGTTTTGAAAGCTAAAGACCTTGTTGCTCAATGACTATTGGTGTGTGCCTGATGACTTCCGTTTATTAGCTTGTATCCTTAAACACTCACCCATTCTAGAGAAGCTCACTCTTCAACTTCGCCCAGAGGTTCACACTTTATAAAGGCCTAATGCCTGCATAGTAGAATTATTAGATATCAGTTGATCCTACTGAAATGTTTTTGTTCTGTGAGATGACACAACCTAAAGCGGAGATGAAACTATGTGTCAGTTCGACAAAGAGATCAGCTGCTATTTCAGAATACCTTATGAAAGTGGAGCTCAAGTGTGAAGTAGTTGATGATAGCGTTCTCAAAGTTTTGAAGTTCCTGTCTACATATAACATATGTAAGCTAACTGGCAATGCTCCTTGTGCTTCTATATTTTTTTGAACATTTACCATCACATTCATTTGTGTGAAAGAAAGTATGCTCTAAATTGTGAATGGCAGGATCTATTATGCTAAGTTAGAGATAAATTTAAACTTTGTGTTGTATGGACATTTTGTTGACAGATAGCATCAACGTATCTGAACATTGAATTGCATGATACATGCAGTAAGACAATATGCTAATATCTACAGTAGTTCTGACTTCTGAATGTTTGATTTGTTGATTAGTTTGGTATGGACACAGACGACTGAAATGGGCTGCTCTGGCTACATTTTCAATTGCTGATAAGTTTTTGAATTATATCACAAATGTCTACATGTTTATTATTCTAAGCAGACTTATGAGCTTCAATTATCTTTCTTTTTCTAGGGAAGTTGTGCATAACTTCTTTATCACTTATGTATCAGAATTTTTTCTTTTCTTTTCGTTTCGTTTCCTTTTTCCTTTCAGTTTTTCTTTGCTCTGTTCCTCTGCAGTTGCTTAAGACACCAATCTGACCTTGATCTCATATGTGAAGAAGTATTTATTCCCCCCAAGTTCGGTGTTTTGATTTAACTTTTCTTTTTCAAGGGATGCACATTTCTGAAAATAGCACATTTGCTATTATTTTTGCTCCATTGCGTTGCATCTGAACAAAATATTTAAAAAAATTAATGATCCCTTCTTTCGAAAGTTTGAACTCTGTTATGTTGAAAAAACCTTTTCATTTCGAAGAAGAGCATATCACTCGTGTCTCCTTTATTATGGACAACATAGAATAGTCACCATAATAAACAAATGTAATCCCAGAGTTTGGTCTCATGCTGGTGAGACCTAAATTCTATTTAGATTCTATTGTAAGTGGCATGCAGGCTCGCAGATAGATACAAGTTCATAAAGGTTTGGAACTTCTTCAGTAAGTTTAAAATTTTCAATTAATCAATACTAATGCTACATACAGATTAGGGAGAACATATACCATAGGAAAAGATTAAATCCTCTACATCCAATCAGTTTGTTATTCTTTTCGGAAGAAAGGCCTGGCTTGCCATATAGTCTTGTAGCAACCAAACATCTTGATGGATGGTACTTTTACTTCATTCCAAGTAGCAGTCCTATCTGATAACTATTAGATATTGAAAAATAAATGGTCAACTGATTCTAGCTTGTCACTCATAGACCAAGTTTTGCTTCCTTCCCATCAGTGTTTTCAAGGCGTCGCTTAGGCGTCGCTTAAGCGCCAAGGCGCTGCACACACGATGCCATAGCAGACGACTCGCCTTAGATTCCACACTAGTGAGCAGGAGAGCGGGAGGGAGAGAGCAGGCGCACAGAAGATTCCGCAGCAGTGAGCAAGAGAGCGGGAGGGGAACCAGAAGCTGCAGCTCGCCTGAGCTGACGAGAGAAGTTGCTGACCGGCCACCGTCGAGCCGTGTGGCCGCCTGTGCGGGCCGTGGCAAGGAGCGGCCGCCTGCGGGCCATGGCCATCTTCCCCCAATCGGTACTGGCCTGCAGCATCCCGCTTCCTCTGTTCCTCTTCCTCCATCGAGAGAGAGAGAGAGAGAGAGAGAGAGAGAGAGGTGGGTGGAGGCGGAGGCGGAATGGGAGGGAAGAGACCGAGATGGGTGGAGACCGAAGTCAAAACAGAGTTGCGACAGTGGCAGCGCGGGAGAGAGATGAAGACATGCGCTAGGGCTACTAGGGTGAGGGACACATGGGCTGCTTGGTGCACGTGGGCTGGGCCAGACCACTTATTACTGCTTCCTTTTTCTTTTTTCCTTCCTTTCTTCTTTAGCATCTATATACTGCTCTCAGCTGCTGTTTTAAAATTTTCTTTAGTTGGTAAGGCGTCGCCTCGCCTTATGCCTTACTCGCTTAAGCGTAAGGTGGTAGTCACTCGCCACGCCTCGCCTTACCGCCTTGAAAACATTGCTTCCCATACACAGCTACTTAAATTATCTCTACAAGGAATACAGTTTTTACTTACTAACAGAAGAATTGAATTTTCAAAGAGAGGTTTGGTGTTCTCAACCTTTTCATGTTCTTTGTAGGCTTATTAATAATGGTCTAATTTTAGAACTGCTAGAAGGTGGCCACTGCCAATGGAAATGGTAATTTTTCAGTCAATTTCAAATAATTGCATTTATTTTGAATGTGACTGAAGTAAGCAATTTGTTGTCTGGTTAGTAAATCTAGTAATATCCTGAACAAGAAACAAATTTGGTCACACAAAATTTGACAATTCAGCTCAATTCTTCTCAAGGGGCTATTAGTTAGATGTATTGAATATACAGAAGTCTTTAACAACATTTCAAGTTTTTTGTCTAGCAACACATTTTATCATATATGTATATAAACTGATTGTGTATTCTCATTATGTACAGATTTCAGCTTTGAGTAAAGACAAAGACATAAAAGTTTGGCTGATGAGTGTTGATGGATGTACTGTCTCACTGTTACGAAACACATGTCCAAGGCTTCATTGCAACTTCGGATAATCGGGTATTTTTTTTGAGTAATCTGGAGGGGCTTTGGCCCCTATAGATGAAGCTGGCATATTACGTCATGTTTCTGATTATTATGCTTCTAGCATACTTCAATTCTAGCATTAGAATGGTAAGATGACCTCATCATGTGAATTTATCCGTCTCTCTGGATTGAAATTGCATTGGACGTTCGGCAAACAAATCACCAAAGCTCAGTCTGACGGTCTCCGTTGTCCAAAAAAAAAGATTAAGATGAGCCATCCTATTGTTTGATCTTCTTTTTGTGTCATGAGTACACCAGTAGGGAGCCCTAGGGCCGGCTTGGGGAGAGGGTGCCACTGGCAGCAGAGGTGGCGCAGGAAGGGGAGAGGGCGGCGGCACAGAAGAGAGGAAGAGACATAAGGGAATAGCCCTAAACTTTTCTTTCCACCGCCCGTTGCGACCCCTCATGGAGAAGCGGCAGTGTCCTCGCCTGGCGCACGACGCAGATGGCTAGCAGCACCAGTGCACTACTGGATTCCAGTCCTTTGCCGAGAGCTTAGAACGCTCGGCAAATGGGCAAACACACTCGGCAAACTTTTTTGCCGAGAGCAGCTCTCGGCAAAGAAACGCCGGCAAACAAGCTACCGGCAAAGGATCGTTTGCCGAGAGCCACTCTCGGGAAAATTGTTCCCGAGCACATGGAGTCCACCTCTCGGCAAACTATAGCTCTCGGCGAACGTTAGCGCTAGTAACGGCCAAAACGACCGTTAACGGTCAGTTCTGACAACTTTTCGAACTTCTTTGCCGAGAGCCCCGCTCGGCAAATAGTATTTTTTTTAAAAAAAGAAAAAGAATGGCAGCCGAGCTGTTTTGCAAAATTTATTTTATACTGAGGTTTGCTGAGAGCCCAGCTCGGCAAAGACTTTTAAAAAAAATAAAAGAAGGATTCTGCCATTTTTTTACTGGGCTTTGCCGAGAGCCCGCCTCTCGGCAAACAGTTACTTTGCCGAGAGCCTAGAGCTTGGCTCTCGGCAAAGTGACTCTTTGCCGAGAGCCTTGTTCTCGACAAAGGTCCAGGATTTGCCGAGAGTCGTGCAGTTCCGGCTCTCGGCAAACGTTTAGCTCTCGGCAAAGGCTCCAGAGAGCTTTTTTTTTATTCTGTTTTGATTCCAGCTATTATTCACAGATAAAACACATATTAACAATTAACAGATATAACACATCCAACTCAAATTGCAAAACCAACATGTCCATCACATATATTAACAAAGTGTATCACAATATCCACACCATGTCCATCACATTATCTCAAAATATCACAAAGTATCTCAAAGTTTCACAACATCCACAAGTTCACTGCTGCCATGCATCCCAATTTGCCCCTCCTGGAGGCGGCTGCTGCGACGGAGGCGCACGTGGTGGATACCCATACCCCGACCCACTCGACGGTGGCTGAAGCTGTAGAAGTGGTGGATTCGCTAACCCTCCGGACGGAGGCACCTCATTCGAACCCGCCGATTGAACCTGCACAAAGGAGAAGAAAAATTAGTACTTATACTAAGGCATAAAATTGTAATCTAGGCTTAGTAAAGTCAAAAATTTACAGAACTAGTTATAAATTTGTAATCTAAGCCTAGACACATAAAAAATTCGGCAGCACCTCCCCTATACCTGGGGTTTCCAAAACCTGCAAGAAAACTAACGGCACGATGGCCGTCCACCACATCTCAACGGCACGATGGCCGAGACACATATATATCAATGGCACGAAGGCATCCCATCACATATGAACAGCACGATGTTCGACATGCACAATAAAGACGTTTTGTTAGAGAAGTTGAACTCACGTAAGGTGGCTGTGGGTAAGGTGGAGGAGCGAACAACTCTGGTGGCGCTGGACGACCCATCGTGAGGCCAAGGCTTGCCACGTACTGAGCCAAGGCGTCGAACCTCTGTGTCTGGAACTCTCGCTCCCTCCGCTGCGCTTCCTCCATCATAGCCTTATGCTCCTCTAGCGCTTGCACCTGGGCCTATAATTTTTCACCGCATTGTTACAAGCAATTTCGAGGAATGTAAAAACCAATGAACGATGAATAAAACAGAAATAACCTGTAGTGCAGCAACACGATGCGTCGAAGTGTCCACCCTTGGGCGTATGGGCACGCTATCGCTCCTGCTGCTTGCCCGAACCTGTGAGAGAGTGGGAGTGGTTTGCGGGTCAAGCGTGCTGTTGCCGATGAGGTACCGCCCACGCTTCTTGCCTCCTCCCACCCTCATGACGATGTCACTGTCAAGGTCCGCGGTGTGCGGATCGAACCCCTCCCCATGGACCGTCCTTGCTGCCTCGGTGTACTGACTGACAATCTCAGGGATGCTGGTGTTGGTGTACGACTCAGCTGGGTCATTGTCCGGATTCCAATCAATGTTTGCGGTCGCCTTGTCCTTGTGGGACAAAACCCATGCCTTGAGCCGTCCACATGGCTGGTTTTGATGTGCAGCCGACTGCGAGAAAAACAGCAAGACAATTAATAATAGGAATGCAAGAATAAGCGTTTGAAATAATAAATGAAGCTACACCAAGTCACCTACCCATCTAGCCCCGTATTCATCGATGTTAAGGTTGCCCTGGTGGTGGGATACACCTTGCATCATCATACGCCGGTCTCGGAGGACAGTGTGGCTATTAGCCCACTGTTCACTCAGCCACTCGTCGACCATCTTCTCCCAAGCCAACGTTTTATTGGCGCACCAGCTAGGAGGCACCTGCACGACATCAAGTACATTGACAGATATAAGAAGAATTGAAGCCTACCAAATCTTAGAAGAAATCAATATTGATGTATATTTACCTTTAGGTACTGCTCTCGGGTCAGATGCATTAGTCTAGCATCTTGTTTCTTTACCTTCCGAAGCTCATAGATGGCACAGTAATCGATGATCGCCTGGAGCCGCGCCTCGTAATGCATGTCTGTGATGCGCTTTCTACATGATTTGGCCAACACCTGGGGCGCCCTCGTCTCATAGCCCTCCTCTACTTTGAAGTAGTCCTGCATATAGAAAAGATGTATTAGTACACTACTTCAAGAAAGCCTAGCGAATGCAATGTATTGAGCAAAGTAGTGCGAGGAAGACTTACATAAAACTCATGCATATAATCCGCTCCGGCACGCTATCATACGTGTGGCCCGTCGCGTCCGGAGCATCATCTGCAGCGAGGTAGTGCTCATACGTGGTGGCCGGCTCGTACTTCTCGTTGTAGTGAACCATGCCTGGGAAGTGTTCCCTACAGAGAAGGCCCACGATGCCATTGGGCAACCTTTTGTGAGCACCTGGGACCACGACCTTCCAAGACCTGCATAAGTATATAACAATGACCAAGGTATATATAACAATGACCAAGGTATATATACACAATTAACACTGCTTTCTAGAAATATGCCTATTCCTTTCCCTGAGCAAGGTATATAACAATGACCAAGGTATATATACACAATTAACACTGCTTTCTAGAAATACTACTACAAGTAAGCACAATTAGCCGAGATCCAAGAGCAGGGACTCACAAGCAGCGGTGGCTGAGATCCAGCAAGGCCGCAGTGGAGGCAGAGCCGAGCCAGGGCGCAAGCCTGTCGAGCGAGTGCAGGAACCACGGCGGCGAGCAGCGCACGGGCAGCACCGGCGCAAGCGAGCCCGAGCGCACGGCGGCGCGAGCGCGTGGGGGCAGCGGCGCGAGCACGTGGGGGCGGGGGCGCACCGGTAGCGAGCGGCGCACCGGCGGCGAGCGGGCAACGACGGCGCGCACGGCGGCGCAAGCGAGCCCGAGCGCACGGAGGCTAGAGCGCGCGGGGGCAGGGGCGCGAGCACGTGGGGGCGGGGGCGCACCGGCGATGAGCGGCGTGTCGACGGCGAGCGGGCGGCGGTGGCGCGCGGTTAGCACGGGCGCGGCACTGGGCAGTGTTTAGGGTCCGTTAGCTAGTCGGGCCGGGCCGTGTATCGCTTAAGTCCCCTGATCTATTTGCCGAGAGCCACCAGGAACAAGCGCTCGACAAAGGATTACTTTTTAAAAAAAATAAAAAAAGTGTTTGCCGAGAGCGACGCTCGGCAAACGGCCGTTTCGCTGAGCGCCACGTGGACCCGATGCTCGGCAAAGCATGATGTTTTCAAAAATTTAATTTTCTTTTGTTTACCTAACTGTGATAAAAAACTCTTTGCCGAGAGCTTGCTCAGGAAGCTCTCGGCAAAGGCCGTTTCTGAAAAAAAAAGAAATCTGCGCCGAGAGCTGACAAAATAGCGCTCGGTAAAAGTTCTTTGCCGAGAGCTTTTCCAAAAAGCACTCGGCAAAGAATACCCTAAAAATAATTCATAAATAGCAAACGGTGTCGGAAAAATATAAATTTTTTCCGTGTTACAGCTTATGCTCTCAAATGACTATAGAAAAAGTTTGGAACTCCAAAACTAATTAGTATGTAACAGTGTTTGTAATTTCTAATGGATACTCACTAGCTCTTTGAAATTTTATTGTACTCTTCTGCCTCTTTGCTAGAACAAAGAGAACTGAAATCTCTATTCTTGTATGTGCCAAAAGAAGAAAAGAAAAAGAGACAAAATGGTTTATCTCATTTTCACTTCAAACTATATTTTATGTACTGCTGGTGCCCTATAAATTGGAGGGCTGTAGTGTGCATGTCCGTGCCGGCGTGCCCTAGTGAATCATGATAATTGCTGGGGCGGGTTACCTGAGCTTTTTGGGGATTTCCTGGAGCATGACGTTGGTGCACTCACCGAGCTCTGACGGCTTCCGCTTCATGTAAATACGCAATCATGCTTCGCTCAGTGTAGAGGGACGACAACGGTGCCTCACGCTGCTCGGGGCATACGCTCGCGCGGATCCTCCGCCTTCGGTCGGGGTGTTGCTGCCGAGCTTGGACGAAGCTTTTTGTCTCACTATTCATCCAAGAGTCCATCCAAGAGATATATAAAAAGAGGCGAGGAGGGGAGGAGAGAAAAAAGTGATTACAATATTTTTAATTGGAGAGAGTATACTATACAACACTAACTGTTCAAATTTGCAATTAATTAATTATATAGCAAATAAATATAAAACTAGACAAAAATTTAATATTGAACAACATGTAGTATTTGTAGAGAAAAAAAGTTTAGAGCAAATGAAAGAAAAAATAAATAAATTTAATTGGAGAGAGTAATTAGGGAAAAGAGAAACATATGCATATGCACATGAAATATGGATAGCCTCTTTGCCGAGAGGGGCGCTCGACAAAGAGTTTTGCCGAGAGCCTTAACGGCGGGGCTCTCGGCAAAGATCTCACGTCGTGAAACTGGGTAACGGCAGCACGATAAATGCCTTTTGCCGAGAGCTCAGCTCACGGCAAAGACCCAGTTTGCCGTGAGCCTTTCTTTGCCGAGAGGCCCTCTCGTCGAAATGACCCTGTTCGCCGAGCGTTTTTGTTTGCCGAGATTCTGGCTCACGGCAAGTCGTTCCTTTGCCGTGAGCCATCCTTTGCCGAGCGTTGCTCTCGGCAAACGTCTTGGTTGCCGAGCTCCCGTGTTTTCGCTCTCGGCAAACTCAGTGGCTCTCGGCAAAGGTTGGTTTTCCGGTAGTGGTGCTCCATAACCATCCACACCCTGCACAACCCAGGGTGGCCTCTAGGTTATCTTCGTTGTCACCATCATCCTCGGTGACCACTTCAAGATACAATTGGTCACCTTTGTCTGACTGTCCCGTTCAGCGTGAAGCGCTTCAGCGATGACAAACAGTTTCCACAGATGAGCTCAGAGGAGAGGATTCAGTCCAAGCCACTGACTCTGCAGCCAAGCTCGGAGCTAGGGCAGTCTCCTTCCGCCGCGCCTGCACCCATTCACAAAGGGCCAACAGAGGTCTGAATGTCAAGGGAGAGATCATCTGCAACATCCAACCCCACCTGCTCTTGTGTGCTTGCCATCGCTGGTGGGCGGTGGCCATCAAGCTCAATGCTGGCGTCAATGCTTCCATGGATGTTGCAGTCAGTGTGTTCGATTAAATGGACACAATGTTTTTTGTTAGCTAAATAGATGCAAGTTATCATGAGTCTGTAATAGTTAAGGTAGGGGTAGAGATTGATCGTAGGCGTGCTCGGTCAAGACTCAACCCGAAGAGTTGGTCTGGTTCACGCCACGGCTCCGCAGAGCGCACGTAACGCATCATCGCAGAGAAACGGTGTTGCGGACTTTGGGAGGCGTGGCGTGGGGGGTTTGTATAAATACAAGGAACAAAGGACCGATCTGGCTGCGGTTGCTTGCAGCATTATTTTTCTCGTGTTCTTCGTGCTTTAGGGTTTATCTCGCCGTGGTCACCATCGTCTGGGCGGCGTGTTCGTGTGCTGGAGCGTGGAAGTGCTCTAACAATTGGTATCAGAGCCTTCGGTGGTGTGTTCCAGGGAGGAGGAGATCTGTAGAAGCTGACCGGTGACGGTACTCACGAGGTCGAAGAACAAGGAGTCAAGAACGAAGCTTTTGCCATGGCCACCAGCGGCAAAGACGCAGAGTTGATGGAACGGGCTTGGAACCAAGCGGCGGGCAATCTGCTCTGGTCGATGTTGTCCAAATCCAATTATCAAGAGTGGTCTGCGCATGTGCAATGCAATCTGGAAGCTATGTATCTGTGGGACGCGATCGAGCCTGAGGATCCGAAGAAAGTCGAGCGTCGTCGAGATCGGCTCGCTCTCGGAGCCATGATGCGGGGTGTGCCGCCTGAGATGCATTCGCTTTTGCTGAATAAGAAGACAGCAAAGGATGCATGGGAGGCAATCAAGTCGATGCGTCTAGGGGCAGAGAGGGTGAAGGAGGTCAATGCACAGAAACTGCTGGCAGAGTTTGAATCAATCTCATTCAAGACCGGTGAAACAATAGATGAGTTTGCCGTGAGAATCGGGAAACTCGCGACCGATCTGAAAGGACTCGGCGAAAGTAGCGTGACTGACACACGCGTGGTCAAGAAATTTCTTCGGGTAGTGCCACCACGATACAATCAAGTGGCGGTGACTATAGAGATGTTCTGTGACCTAAAAACCTTGACGATTGAAGATCTAGTTGGGCGGCTTCGGGCTGCTGAAGACAGACTTGAACCATCGACCGAGCAAGTTGCTGAAAAGATGAAATCTTCACTTCTTCTTACGGAGGAGTGGGCAACGAGGAACAAAAGCCGGATGGTGGGTTCAGAGTCATCCTCCCAAGGTAGCAAGGGAGGTAGCTATTACGTCAAGAAGAACAAGCTAGGTGTTCGACCCGGTGGAGGAAAGAATGATCGTGATAAGCGAGATAGTGGCTGTCATCCATCTACTGGAACACCTCGCCGCAATGGCAGATGCAGAAAGTGCGGGGTGTTTGGACATTGGGCAAAGGAGTGCTTGAATAAGAAGGCAAATAAGGATGAGCAAGATGTTGCAGCTCATCACGTTGCCGGTGATGTGGATAAAGCACCAGCCCTGTTGGTTGCACAGGTGAGCAATGTGACGTCCGTGAAGACAGGGCGACAAGATTTGTTCCTGAATCAGGAACGGGTGTTTCCAGCAAAGTACAATGCAGGTGCGTGGGTACTTGACACAGGCGCCACAAATCATATGACGGGCTGTCGAGACTCTCTGGCAGATCTGGATGAAACTATACAGGGCGCTGTACGGTTTGGTGATGGATCGACGGTGAAGATTCAAGGCGTTGGTGCAGTCACTATTGCAGGCAAGAACCAGGAGCACCGAGTTCTGATAGAAGTCTATTTTATCCCTTCTCTCAGATGCAATATTGTCAGTCTGGGTCAGCTTGAGGAGGCAAGATGCCGAGTTGAGATTGACAAAGGGGTACTGGAGGTGTTCGAGAGAGAGCAACCAGGAGAACCTCGCGGTGTGAGAATCGTCTCTATGTCATGAAGGTGAACCTGACTACACCTGTATGTTTGTTATCTAAGATTGAGGAGGAGGCTTGGCGCTGGCATGCTCGCTTCGGGCACCTGAATTTCAGGGCATTGCGTGATCTTGGTGTCAAAGATATGGTTGATGGTTTACCTCTGATCAGAAAGGTTGAACAAGTTTGTGATGGCTGTGCGCTTGGCAAGCATCATAGAAGACCTTTCCCTCAGGTTTCATCCTGGCGTGCATCAACGGGGCTTGAGTTGGTGCACACAGATTTGTGTGGGCAAATTACACCGCCCACACCAGGAGGTAAATCTTATTTTATGCTCATCGTAGATGACTATAGTCGTTTTATGTGGATTGAGCTGCTGACGTCGAAGGCAGAAGCATTGTCTTATTTCAAGAAGTTCAGAACTGCATCTGAGTTAGAATCTGGCCGGAGACTGAAAGCTTTGAGGAGCGATCGTGGGGGCGAGTTCAACAGTAGAGCTTTTGTCGTGTTTTGTGAAGATCATGGGATCAGGCACAATACAACCGCCCCGTATACTCCACAGCAAAACGGGGTTGTGGAGCGGAGAAACCAAACGGTGGTCGAGATGGCGCGGTGTTTGCTGAAGAGTATGAATGTGCCACCTCGGTTTTGGGGAGAAGCTGTCACAACAGCCGTCTACATATTGAATAGATCCCCAACTAAAAGCCTACAGGGACAGACACCGTATCAGGCTTGGTATGGAAAGAAGCCAGGGGTCAAGCACTTGAGGACTTTTGGATGTACTGCTTTTGCCAAGATAGTTGGTCCAGGGTCTGGCAAGCTAACTGACAGGTCCGTTCGGGGTATTTTTCTGGGGTATGAGCCCGGCTCGAAAGCCTATCGAGTCTATGATCCAGTGAAGGACAAGTTGCTGGTGACACGTGATGTGGTTTTCGATGAACAACGACCATGGGATTGGGGAGGCAGTCAGAGCGAGGCGACAGGTCCAGGCGCTGAAGCTGATACGCCGGACATGTTTCAGGTAGATTGGGGCGGTACTGTCGGAAATCCGACAGCAGACGCTGAAGACGATACTGGTGATTCTTCGGATGCTGATCTTGACGATACTGGTGATTCTTCGGATGCTGATCTTCCTGTTCCCGATGAAGCTGTACCGGGGTCACCTGCTCTGTCAATCCCACAGTCTGGGGGTGTCTTAAACACCCCGCCTCACACTCCAGCAATACAGTGGGCCACACCGCCTACTGGGCAATCTGCTGATTCTGAAGGCGTCCCACTCCGATATAGGACGATTCCTGATTTACTGGAAGCTACTGATCCGGTTGAGAATTATAACTATAGTGGAGTATGTTTTCTTGCAGCTGAGGAACCAAGGTCACTTGAGGAGGCAATGACCGAGCAATGCTGGAGAAAAGCCATGGAGTCAGAGATGCAGGCAATTGAATCAAACCGTACCTGGGATATCAGTGATCTACCTCCAAAACACAAGGCTATCGGTTTGAAGTGGGTCTTCAAAGTAAAGAAGGACCCTGATGGCAGGATAGTGAAGCACAAAGCTCGTCTAGTGGCAAAAGGATATGCTCAGCATTTTGGAGTCGATTATGATGAGGTTTATGCTCCCGTGGCCAGAATGGAGACTGTACGAGTGTTGTTGGCTCTAGCAGCTAAGGGTGGTTGGGAAGTTCACCATATGGACGTAAAATCTGCATTTTTGAATGCTGATCTTACTGAAACCGTATATGTGCAGCAACTTCCAGGTTTCATAGTTGGTGATGGAAGCAAAGTTTTAAAGCTCAGGAAGGCTCTTTACGGACTGAAGCAGGCACCAAGGGCATGGAATGCCAAGTTAGACAGGGAGCTACTGGCTCTGGGTTTTGTCAGAAGTAAACTGGATCATGCAGTTTACAGAAGAAGCAATGCAAACTCTTTCTTGATTGTGGGAGTTTATGTTGACGATTTGATAATCTCTGGACCCAGTGCAGGTGATATCAAATTATTTTAAGTCAGAGATGATGAAGAAATTTAATATGAGTGATTTGGGGTTGTTATGTTACTACTTGGGAATCGAAGTTAAGCAAGATTCTAGTGGCATTACACTGTGTCAGAGCTCATATGCTGCAAAGATCATTGATATGGCAGGGATGAGCAACTGTAATTCGTGTGACACCCCGATGGAATGTCGACTGAAACTCAGTAAGAAGATAGAAGGGAATCCTTTGAATCCTACGGAGTACAGAAGCATTATAGGGAGCTTGAGGTACATCATCAACACCAGGCCAGACTTTGCCGTAGGTGTTGTGAGTAGGTACATGGAAGCACCTGGAAGAGAACACTGGATTGCTGTAAAACGTATCCTGAGGTACTTAAAAGGCACTATGGGTTACGGCTGCAAGTATGAGAAGGGAGCTGAGCTAAAACCTATGCTACTGGGTTATAGCGACAGCGATTTCGCAGGAGACTCAGAGGACAGGAAGAGCACTACTGGAGTTGGGTATTTTCTGAATGGCAGCTTGGTAACTTGGGCATCTCAGAAACAGAAAATTGTTGCTCTATCATCCTGTGAAGCGGAGTACGTGGCAGCGGCAGCAGCAGCGTGTCAAGGAATTTGGTTAAGCCGACTGATTGCAGACTTTCAGGGAACAAAAGAGACGACTGTTAAGTTACTCATGGATAATATGTCCGCAATTGCTCTCAGCAAAAATCCAGTACATCATGATCGAAGTAAACACATTGATACAAAGTTTCACTTCCTTCGTGAGTGTGTGGAAGAAGGCAAGGTGGAGGTGGAGCATGTCGGAACTGGAGAACAGGTTGCTGACATTTTCACTAAGGCGCTGGGACGAGTGAAGTTCATAGAACTGAGGAGTGCGTTGGGTGTCGTCGATGTGCATCTAGTTTAGGGGGTGTTTTGTTAGCTAAATAGATGCAAGTTATCATGAGTCTGTAATAGTTAAGGTAGGGGTAGAGATTGATCGTAGGCGTGCTCGGTCAAGACTCAACCCGAAGAGTTGGTCTGGTTCACGCCACGGCTCCGCAGAGCGCACGTAACGCATCATCGCAGAGAAACGGTGTTGCGGACTTTGGGAGGCGTGGCGTGGGGGGTTTGTAAAGTATCAAACCTGTAAAACTTCTATAAATACAAGGAACAAAGGACCGATCTGGCTGCGGTTGCTTGCAGCATTATTTTTCTCGTGTTCTTCGTGCTTTAGGGTTTATCTCGCCGTGGTCACCATCGTCTGGGCGGCGTGTTCGTGTGCTGGAGCGTGGAAGTGCTCTAACATTTTTTTCTTTCAAATTTTGCTTTCTATTTTTTTTTTCATAACCTATCTTTGGTTTGTAATCTTTCTAAGGAAATACTTATATCTTGGAAGCTAAGAGGTTGAGAAGGAGCAAATCGGAAATTCTGTGGTAGCCATTGCCAGATAACAGGTAGCCATTGCCAGATAACAGGTACCCTTTTCGTTCTCTTATCAAAGGAGGTCCTTATCAATCCCTCTCCCTGAGCTCGGCTGCCTTCTTGAGCCTCACTGCTGCGAGTCTGCTTGCCCTGCCCCGCACAACTCCATCTGGCTGACCAACGAGGAACATGCGCAGCCCTGCCCTGACTAGCTGCGTGCAGGAACACATCTTTTGAATGGTATTGTTCATCTCAACAAATTAGATACTCTCTGTTGCAGTGTATCAGTCCCCTTTTCTTTTGCTAAGTATGCATGCAGCTTCATAGTGTTTCACAATCATAAAGTAGTTGAACTTCAGTCCATAAGTTCTAAAGTCAGATAATAGTATTATCCAGCAAATGCAGACATACCCATGAACATACTTATTTTTATTTTTTTTCTTATCGTACTTCCTTTGCTAATGTATGTCTATCTTATATAACTGCAGTTTTGATTATTGTTTGAAAAATGTTTTGTTAGTGGATGTGTTAAAATTAGTGCTGATTGTGGTGGACGAGGCAATTCTGTGTACTCCAGCTCTACTGCTAATACAACAATAGAATATATGTTCTATTTTTAGTTAAGCTTAATTTTTGGGCCGTTTTTCTTATGGCCTCTCTTCATTCCATTCTAAAAATTAGATTACATTATCCAAACGCTAGCAGTCTCAGTGTCTGGTACAACATTGTTATTCCAGTCAGAGGCAAACAATTGTTATTCCAGTCAGAGGCAAACAATTGCTAGGATATACTCCCTCCATCCTAAAAAGAGTGTCGTTTTAGAATTTCAGACATCTTATTTGACCATTCGTCTTATTCAGAATTTTTACATAAATATTATATATTTTGTTAAGACTTATTTTATCATTAGAGATATTTTGCTCATGATTAATTTATTTTGTAATTTACATAAAATTTTTGAATAAGACGAATGGTCAAACATGATGTCTCAAAGTAAAAAACGTCACTCTTTTTGGGACGGAGGGAGTATCTGTGTTTTTTCACCACACTTGTGCCTACTTTGACCGATCCTCTGTTTTGCAATCATTTTGTTGTGGCTTCTGATGTCATTTTTTTAGGTTATTGTTGGTGCTTCTGCCATGTTGAGAAAACATCCAAGAACAGCATGAGTCCTTTCTGCTATTAAATATAATGCATGGTTTGGTCTTATTTTAAATTATCTATTTGTTGGAGATCCATCAAAATTAGACCTGATTAACACAAAAAGGAGCCTTGCCAATAACACAATAAACCAACTTTGGATCAAGGCTATAGGCGATGAACTCATTTTTAAATCGAGGCTTACATTATCAATCAACCAATTTTGATCAAGGCTATAGGCGATGAACCCATTGGTATTTTTCTTAACAAATATCAGAATTCACAATTTCTGTTTTAATTGATTTACAAACTTTCAGGTTGCTTTTATTTCCAATGACATTATGATTGTGTTTTTTTCATTTGCACGTCATGAGGCTGCTCCGAAGAGATTGCTGCTGCAGGGCTAAGGCGGCTTTTGCAGCAACCCCACCCAGGAGCACTGTAGCTGATAGAAGCATATCAAAGAAGCAAGAACTCCGACCACTGTACCAGAATCACAGCGGAGCAACAGCTTGTCATTCCCGTTTTAGGTTTACATAGTGCCAACTGAACTGAAAATTATGGTAGTTAGATCATTTGATTCTTTTTAGCTTCATATATTATCTACTTATTGCAGATGTTAAATTAGCACTCACCTACGGTACTCATTTAGTTGCTTATACTAAAGACTTTTACCATGGGTGCTTTTTTTAAAAAAAACATATATGATCACTTCATCATGATTTATTTTTAGTACCCATGCAACTTGGATGTGGATACGTTCTTTCTTGAACTTTTGCTTTGCTTCATGGTGCATTCATCCTCCCATTACTTATGATGATGTGTGTGGGTATAAACCCCTATACCTTTACGGGTAGACTTGGGGCCAGGAGACTTAGTCCATCACGAGACAGTTCGAGGCTTGATTCAACTGCTCGGAGTTTCGCGCAAGGAAACAAGACGTGGAGATCAAGCAAGATTCTAGTCGGTTAGAATAGAAATTAATATCGCATTATCTATGGCAATTGTAACCGACTAGGATTAGTTTCCAGATCTGTAACCCTGCCCTCTAGACTATATAAAGAGAGGCAAGGGACCTCCCTTAGACAATTTAATTCAACACACAACAATACAATCAGACGCAAGACGTAGGTATTACGCCCACACGACGGTCGAATCTAGATAAAATCCTTGTCTGTGTCTTGCGTCACCATCAAGTTCGTAGCTTGCGCACCTGTCTGCCGATAAACTACTATCGTGGTATACCCCAAGGTAGACTACCGACTAGTTTTCGTCGATAATGGCGCGCCAGGTAGGGGTCGAACCTACGGTCTTCTACTTAGGAAAGTGTAGTATATGCATATTTTAGATAGATTTATATTTATTTTCTGGCAAATTTGTGATGAAATATTGAGTGATTTCTCATGTAGTGATGAAACGGAGAAATGATCCATGTTTACAAACTGTCTTATTTTGCTATGGGATTTTAGATGGAGATCCACTGGTCCAGGAGATGTTAAGACTGAGCCAGAGAAGAAAGGGAGCAGTGTTAACAAGAAGCAGCCACGGAGCTAGCAGTGGGGCTGCGGACGCTCTAGCCCCCCAACCTATGGGCGCTGGACCCCCATGGAGCCCTTTCTACAAATTTTTATCACTAATGCACTATGAGAAAGGGCTAAAGCTATCTCAAAGTAGAATAAGCCCCTCTAAATATTTTCCTAGATTTGTCCCTGGCGAGGAGGAATGAGGAACGCACGCCTGTCTACGGGTGGAGAACCATGTATTGATTGCTGAGAAAATGTGCATCACCATTTGTCCAAACTACTACGTCACATAAAAAATTAAACTATTTTGGCTACTAGATGTTTCTGTTTAATATTTTAAGGTTCTCGTAGCAACGCACGGACATGTGCTAGTCTATCAGGAAAATAAATCTTTTGGTCACGGGTCACCATGCCAGATGCAGCAAGCCAGACACTAGGCCTCCGGCCATATGCCTCACCGCACCGGCGGCAGCAACCGACCACCATGTTCTTGTCAAAGTCTTCAGCATGTTCTCTGAATGAACATCGACAAAACTAGCAATCTAGCATGCGTCTCATTTTTCTTGTTACTCTGTCTCCTCCCCATCTGGATCCTGATTTTTTTCCCATTTTTCTCGTTACTCTGTCTCCTCCCCATCCTCGGATACTTTTATTAGATTGAGTTACCATTAGATACTTTTTCAGATTACAGTAGCAGCAACTCATACATTGTTCTACATTTTTCTGAAGTATATGTTGTTTGACATTTTCTCTTTATTTCTGTTCACACTCTTTTAATGCAAATACTATTAGTACGTACTATACTACATATGTTGGACTAGTATTAGTTCATATACTTTGTTCGAACATAGTTTCTTACATGTGATTTTGTTTCCAATTAGAAATAATATGCTCTGCTCGAATGCAGGATGAGATACTTTTTTTTTCCTTAAACTTACCCATATTTTGTATCATAATATACTCTACAGAGTTCCATGAACACGTATGTATGCATACTCTAGCTAATCATTTATTAGTATATCTAGTATGTACTCATACGTCAAGCCAGTACAATATATATAATATGTATGTCTGTATACTCTTAAGCACGCATACTTCATGTACACATACTCCCAGGAAACAAATATGTCCCCATACCCAGTCCTCAAAAAAAAACCAATGGAAGTACATACTCTATACATAAACATTAAAATTATATATATATATATATATATCAATGTTGCGGGCTATAGAAAATAGCGTCTACGCTATAGCCCCGCTATAGAGGCTGCTGTACACAGCAGCGTGCTGTAGATAACCACGCTATAACGGCGCTATAGCGCGCTATTTATTTGGAAACAGGCAAAATATATAATAGACAGCAATAAGTTCAAACAACCATCATATTTCACAATTACAAATCATAGGTGTTTCACAGTTTAAATATTTAATACATAACTAACTCATAAGCATAATGCATGACTGTATAGTGCATAACCATAAATGCATAAGCACAACACAACAAATAAGTGCATGACAACATGATCACAGATAAACAGCAATAGCGCACAAATAGCGGCGCTATTTCAGTTTAGCGGCGCTATAGCGCGCTATAGCGCTGATAGCGTAAAAATGAGGTATAACTTCGCGTCGACTTATTCTAGCCACTATAGCGGCGCTATAGCGCGAAAAATAGCGCGCTATTTAAAAAACACACACACACATATATATATAGGGTAAATTATATATATATGGTAAATTTTCTATATATATATGGTAAATTTTCTATATATATGGTAAATTTTATATATATATATATATATATATATATATATAATGTTCCTACATTACCAACACCATACATATAGATTCTTTCTTCATGCCCACGGTAAGGTGCAAGGAATTCTCCTAAATCTAATAAGAAATAGAACCATCATAGGTTAGTAAAGCTTAGTTGTCACAGAAGCTGTATGTTGAGGCTCCTATGGTAACCGCATTTCATGACCAGAGTGTCATTAAAGGCATACCATGACAAAACCCTCATAAATATTGGTCAGATATCTTGAGTAAAGCGTAGAAAGGTTGGATCAAAAGATAAAAATATGACAAGATCAGGAGAGAATTCTCATCTACCACCCTGATTACATTCGGACAGAAGGGTCCCATATTCAATTATTCGGGTCGATATTTGAGTGTTCTTTCACACTGTGTACAAATTCGGATATATCTTTTTTGGATATCTGATACAAATATGATGGGCGTAGTTGGCCGGAAACCAAATGCTACTACATTCAGACCTATCACAAGCAGTTCGTAAAGCACATCACACACGCTTTTTAGTCTCGATAGTAAGCTATATATCGTTGGTGATGATATTTTCATCACAGTTGGTTTTGCAACCGCGGTGATAGTAGCTTATCACAGTCGGTTTGTTTTACTACTGATGGTGATTTGAATTTTTACAAATTAAAAAAATGGGCCAAAAACATTTGGTGCAATCCCTGGAAGCCACCCCCACTAGCTCCAGCTTCATCGTACCAAAAGGCTGCTCCAGCTCCAGCTTCACGGTGGTGCTAGGATTCAAATCTGAGTTCAAAGCGTCTCCTGATTAACCGTGCGCCCAAACAAGACGCATCGCCCGAAGGTCCAAGATAATGGCCTAGCAGTAGTCTGAGGAGGAACCTGCTGCTCGCCATGTAGATCGAAGCTTCCCGAAGCCATGGCGATTGGGTGACAATTCTCGACTTGCTGACCCCCTCTTCGTCGCCTGAACTAGTCGGGGAACTCTCCGCCGGTCATTCGCCAACCATCGTTCGGGTCCTTCCCCAGCGAGTAAGTCCTCCCCCCCTCGGTGCAACCATGATCTTCCCTGGGCTTTCGTTTGAGGAAGGAGCCAAGGTGCAAGCTGAAGTCGCCCATCTGTTCAGCCTCCCCATCACCTTTCCGGAGCTGGTCCCCTCCTCCTTTGCGCTTGTCGCCGCCTTCGGCCGGTGCAAGTTTCGCCTCGATGTTTCTTTTGTTGGCCACCTTCTGCAAGCTGCTATCGGGGGCACTGCTGCTCACTTCAGGGTGTCACACCTTGGTGGCCGCACTTTCAAATTCTTCGTTTGCTCGAGAAGGGTAGGGTTCTTCATCGTGAACCTACGCTCCTTTTCCTGTCCTTCGTTCTCGCTTACCTTTCACCTCTGGGGAAATGGTGGCCCTGATTGGCGTAGAGAGCTTAGGCTGTTTGAGCTTGAAGAGGCTAGCTCTTGGTCCCCTGCTGTTGCCTCACGTAGAGGGCAACACAATCTTCCACCCAACCAGCTTCCGCAGCCACGCAAAACCTTCGCTGATGCGGTTCGCCTTGGACCGGTCCAGAAGCTCACCGGCGCAAACGCAATCCCCCTTGGCAGGCGATCGGCGTTTCTAAGGCTCCAACGGCCGCGTTCCCCTCTGTTGCCCTCGGCTGGTCTGCTCGGAGCTCGTAGCAATGGCGGACGGAGCTCCAATGGCGGGTCAACTGGCAGCCGCAATTCGGGTCCAAGGGACAAGCCTGCATGTCTCTTCTGTCCGAGGTGCTTGTCCTCTGGGCACCGTAGGGTAGACTGCCGTAGGCCTCTCAAGTGCTACGCTTGCATGCAGTGGGGCCACGCCGAATTTTACTGCCGCTCCCGACCTGCAGTCAAAACCGGGAAACATGCTGGTAACAGTAACAGGCCTGCACCTCGCGCTGGTTGGGCGAAGCGCGCCGAGACCGGGCCGTATTGCACACCGGATCTCAATTTGACCGTTTTCCCGGAGCCGGTGTCGCCCGAGCAGCAACTCTAGGCCGCGGGTGAAGCTGCGCCGCGCCAGCCCATCACTGTGCTGCCTGAAGGAGGGGGTGCGTCGCCTTCATTAACTCTCGGCCTCGCTCTCGACCCTTCGCCTTTCACTCCCCACTCCTCCCCTTCCACAGTAAACCCCACCGCTCCCTCTCCCTCCGACCAACTCCGCCCGGCGGTGGTGCACCATTCCACTTTGGACATGGCGTACCAACGTGCGGACCCAAGACCCTTCATCCCAGAAGGCTTCATTTGGAATGATGTTCAGGACCGCGTCTTTATGAGCAGAGCTGTTGCTCCTTCTCGGCCTCCCGCCATGAATGAGGACCTCGCCATCGCAACATTCAGCCCTCTTCCTGGTAATGAGCTCAGCTTTGCTATAATTAGGAATACCATCAGAGCCTTTTTAGCTCAGAGAGGGGTGCAGTATCATGCCATTATGCCCTGCCACCTAGGACAGGCCTATGTTCGGTTTAGGCATGCTTATGATCGAGATAACATGGTGCAGCTCGGTCCAATGGTCTTTGGCAACATTGAAATCAAATTTGTGAAGCATGATCAGGGTAAACTGGAGGGCAATTGATTTTAATGATGATGTCTGGATGTTAATGATGGGTTTTCCTGATGACTATAAGACTGAAAGACACATTCACAATGCTATAAATGACTTTGGGAGAGTGGTTCTGTGGGAAGAGAGTGAGCATTTCCCTGGTAGAGTAATGGTCAGAGCTAGGGTAACTAGTGTGCATGAAGTTCCACAGTTTCTGCTCTATACTGATCCAACCAACCCAACTGGTCAGTCCTGGACCATCCAGTGTGAGGTGATGCAGAGGGCTCCTAATGCTGTAGAGCCACCACAGGAGGAATATGTTCCAGAAGATATTGATGAGCTGCAGTTTACCCCCTTTGATTTCTTTGGCTTAGGGCAGCCTATACCTATCCAGGACCGGCCACAGCAAGGACAGAACCAGGGGAATGTTCAGGGCTTTGGTCAGAACATGCAGCACCAAGGACAGCAACAGGGCCAGGAAGAAAATCAGCAGGGACAAGTCATTCAGAACCCCCCCAGAGTTAGTACAGCATGGACAGATCCTGTTGGCCCCTTTGCAGCATAACCCTATCATCAATCCTGCAAATTCCTGGATGGGCTGGCCCAATGCCCCAGCACAGCTTCAAGCCCAAGCTGCCCAGATTGTCAATGGCCTAGAGGGAGGTCCAGACTTGAACTTGCAAGAGCAGATAAACCTTAATGATCCTTCCTTGGATCCTTTTGAAGTAATAATCACACCCTCCCTCTCTGCATAGCCTAATGATTTCCTGAACCTTAATGAAGTTAGAGGGCTCATGGAGGAATATATTCCTCAGCCAATTGTAAACCCAGCCATCCTGGAGCAGCAACAGGATCATAACAATGTCATGGGCTTCCCACTTCCCCCTCTTGTTGATGTGCTAGGGGAGGAAGTACCTTTGGACCAACTGCTGAATGGCAATGAAGAAGAGGAGGAAGATCAGCAAACTCATGCTTCTCCTGTACAAGCTGTCCCTAACACCAATGAACATGACCAAGCAGTTGGCTTTGATGGAACTGAACAAGTAATATCTGATCCTTCAGCTCAAGGAGGTGCTCTACCAGAACTGGTCAGAGAGCTAATGAGCCAGCAGCCCCAGCAGCTCTCTAAAACTTGCATGCTAAACCAGGCCCAGGATTCAGTGCCTGATCAATTTCAGGCCCAACTGCAGAATTATGATGGAACAGTTTCAGACCAATTGTTTTTGGGCCAGCAGAACCTCAGCCCCCACTCGAGAGCCCATAACACTGTTACTCGTTTGGCCCAGAATGGAGTCAATTTGAGCCTAGGAAAGAATGCTGAACATGAAGGACTTGCTACTCTTGAGAGCTTGGCTCAGCTGAACTCTGCACCGGTAGAACCAGTTGGATCAAAACCCATTGACACTTCTCCTGAAAAGGACAGCCTTGATCTCCTCTGCAAGGAAGACATTTCCATTGCTCTGCCTGAAAACCTGGACTCTCTAGAACAAAGCCAGGAACCTAACACTCAGATCAGGCAAGAGATGGAGCAGTTCAAAGAAAGTGTGACAATGATGCAGCAGGAGATATCCAGGGCTACTGATTCCAACAAGCTCTGGTCCAGGTTCTTTTGCCATAACTCCCCAGGTAATC
This sequence comes from Sorghum bicolor, assembly GCF_000003195.3. NCBI lineage: Eukaryota > Viridiplantae > Streptophyta > Magnoliopsida > Poales > Poaceae > Sorghum > Sorghum bicolor. The sequence continues at coordinate 10,251,771 of NC_012874.2, forward strand.
TCACTGTTCAGATCCCAGCCAACTAGGCCAATTTCTTCACAGTACTATTACTTTCACCAACCCACTTTAGCTGGGCCAGAGATATAGTGACTTCTGAACTCATGAATTTACTGCACAATCCATCTGGGTCCACACCCTTCAGTATACCTGACACCTATCCTAATTATGTGCCCACACATTGTCTGACAGATACTGGAGTACATCAACCAATTCCAAGGCTAGTGGAGGAAGTGCAGGACAATGAAAAGGAACCCAAGTCAAGCTCCAAGAAAAGAACATCTAAAGAACCTCTACTCTCTGACAAAGAGGTAAGAAGGAGTGAAAGGGTTAAAAACAAGGCAAATGGATTTAAATCCCCCTCATGTTCAGATAAAAGATGCCTCTCCTGCTGACCTGCTCCCCCTACCCTCTCTGTCAAATTTATGCAGACACTAGGGAGCAAGTTTGGAGGCCTGTCTGAAGAGGAACTCCAGGAGGACAATTTCAACAAGAAGAAACTCAAAACCCTCACTGTGGAGAGAAAGAAGAAGACAGTCAAAGGAAAGGGAGTAGCAGAAGAGGGGCCCACCAAGGCCATGGAAATAGAGGACTGAGCTTTGTCTTAGCTGCTCAGGTCTTTTGCTCATTGTTAGAGCCACCTTATGCTTTTGGTTGTATCCAAAGTTTGTATCAGATTTGCTTTGCAAGAACCTTTTAAGTTTAGTTATGAATCAGACAAACTCTAGAAATTGGGTTGTTTTATCCTGGAATGTTAGGGGCATCAATGCCAGTGGAAATGGAATGCCATCAGGGACAAAGTGGTTGAATCAGCCTGTGATGTTGCTTGTTTTCAAGAAACAAAAAAGGAAGTGCTCGACTCCACCTTCCTAAGAAATGTTCTGCCAGCTTCCTTTAACTGCTTTGAGTTTCAGCCTTCCATTGGTGCTTCTGGGGGAATCCTAGTTGCCTGGAAGGACTCTCTGTTTGATGGAGAAGTTTTTGACCTTCACACTTTTGGGGTCACAATTCAATTCAAGTCAAAATTGAATAATAAGATTTGGTTCCTAACCTCCATCTATGCCCCTTGTGCTCCTGATAGGAAAGAGGAATTCCTTAACTGGTGGAAAAGCTTAACTCTGCCAAATGACTCAGACTGGATCTCTCTGGGAGATTACAACTTAATTAGAGATCAACAAAACAGAAACAAGCCTGGGGGTAATTACCAGGAAAAGTACATGTTCAATGAAGCTATCAGTTCTATTGGTCTGAATGAAATAAAGTTAAGTGGGAAGAAGTATACATGGTCAAATCTGCAAGATTCACCTCTGTTGGAACAGCTTGACTAGGTTTTTGTTAGTAGCACATGGCTCAATTCCTACCCTAACACAACAGCAAGGCTGCTGACCATGCAACCCTCTGATCACAACCCTTGTGTTGTCAATATCTCAACTGACATTCCTAAGTCAAAAGTCTTCAGGTTGGAGAATTATTGGATGCATCATAATCACTTTCTACCAATCATTCAAAATGCAAGGAGCCTACCTTGTACTGAACAGGACCCTGCCAAAAGAATCTCAGCAAAATTCAAAGTGACAAGGCAGGTTTTAAAGAAATGGCAAAATTCCCTGCCATCCCTCAAAACTACAATAGCCAATGTCAAGGTTCTTATCTAGTTCATGGAGGTCCTGGGGGAATTCAGAGACCTAAGCCTGCAAGAATGGAATTTCAAGCAGATTCTACAAAATAAACTGCTGAACTTGTTGCAACAACAGAGATCTTTCTGGAAGCAAAGAGGAAACATAAACTGGGCTACCTTGGGTGATGCCAGTACAACCTTTTTTCATGCAAATGCAAAAGTGAAGCATAAGAGGAAATATATCTCTCAACTGACAATACAAAATGACCTGATTGTCACAAGCCACAAGGACAAGCAATAGGCCATCTGGGATGATTTCAAATCAAGGTTGGGCACTTCTGAATGGACCAACAGTCAGTCAGACCTAAATTTCTTCATAAACAGTGTGGACAACCTGAACTGCTTGGAACTTGAATTCGCAACAACTGAAATTGATGCAGTAATAAGGAACTTGCCCAATAACAAATCCCTAGGACCAGATGGGTTTAACAATGAATTCTTCAAACATTTCTGGAGCATAATCAAACAAGACTTTTATGATTTGGGAAGAGCTTTCTTTCAGGGTTCTCTGTGCTTGAGAAGCATTAATTCCTCTCATATTACCCTCCTCCCAAAGGTTGACAATCCTAGTTCCATTTCTGATTACAGACCAATCTCTCTGCTGAACACTTCTTTCAAGCTTCTCACCAAAATTCTAGCAAATAGGCTCCAACCTACCATTACCAAGATGGTACATCAAAATCAGTATGGTTTCATCAAAACTACAACAATTCAAGACTGTCTAGCCTGGACTTATGAATACCTGCACCTCTACCACCATTCAAGGAAAGAAATAGTTGTAATCAAGACTGACTTTGAAAAAGCTTTTGATAAGATAGAGCATCAAGCAATGATTGACATAATGAAAACAAAAGGGTTTGGGAACAAATGGATTCAATGGATGCATTTGATTTTTAGCAGTGCCACCTCCTCAGTCCTGTTAAATGGGTCCCTAGGGAAAACCTTTCACTGTAAGAGAGGGGTAAGGCAAGGAGACCCTCTGTCCCCCCTCCTGTTTGTGCTTGCAGCAGATTTTCTCCAGTCTTTAATCAACAAAGCCAGAGCAATGGGGTTGTTAAACTTGCCAATACCAATGGAACACAACGTTGACTTTCCTGTGGTTCAATATGCAGATGACACTCTGATAATTGCTGAAGGATGCACAAGGCAACTATTCTTCCTCAAGTCCTTGCTCAACACCTTCTTTCTCACAACTGGACTAAAAGTTAACTTCAGCAAAACAATGATGATACCAATCAACACTCCTCCTGAAAAGTTGGAAACTCTGTCCAAAACCTTTGGTTGCCAAATTGGAGAATTACCCTTTAGCTATCTGGGGTTACCCCTCTCCCTTAACAAACCAAGAGCTCAGGATTTCATGCCACTCATCAACAAGTGTCAGATCAGGCTATCAGGACTTTCCTCACTTTTGAACCAAGCTGGTAGATTGGAACTAACAAATGCTGTGTTCACCTCCCTCCCAACTTTCTATATGTGCTCCTTGGAAGTGCCAAAAGCAGTACTCAAACAAATTGATAAATTCAGAAAAAATTGCCTCTGGCAGGGTGGGGAAGTAAATGCAAGAAAACCCCCAAAAGCAGCATGGAAGATGATCTGCCTTCCAAAGAAGGATGGGGGATTGGGAGTCCTAGACATCAGGAAGCAGAATGAAGCACTAATGATGAAAAATTTGTACAAATTCTTCAACAAGAAGGATACTCCTTGGGTAAATCTAATCTGGAATAAATATTATAGGAATGGCAAATTACCCAATCACACTAAGAAAGGATCTTTCTGGTGGAGGGACAACTTAAAACTCTTGCCAAGTTTCAAAAACCTCACCATCATAACCCCTAGTGTGGGTGATTCCTGCTTTTTCTGGACTGACAGTTGGAGGCCTCAACCCCTGGTTTCAGAAGTTCCTGAACTACACTCCTTTGCAAAAAACAGTACAATCACACTTCAAAAACTGCTTTCTACTAGTAACTTAGCTGGCCTGTTCCACCTGCCTCTATCCCAACAAGCCCCGTGTCAATTTCAGTGGTTGCAACAGGAATGCCAGAACATTCAGTCTTCAGAAAACAATGACAAGTGGTGTCTGAAAGCAGGGTCAGCAGCATCCTACTCTTCAGCAAAGGTCTACAAGGAACTAATCATACACCAAAATGTTCATCCAGTGTTCAAATGGTTATGGAAAAGCAAGTGTCAGCCAAAACACAAAGTCTTTGGATAGCTACTGCTAAAAGATAGGCTAAGCACAAGGAATCTTTTGAGAAGAAGAAACATGGCTCTGGATAACCACAATTGTGTGCTTTGCCAGTTGAACGTTGAGGAAACCACCTTACATCTTTTTTTAGACTGCACCTTTGCACAGGAATGTTGGCATTGGATCGGAATTTCAATCAGAAACAACCAAACATTTCAGGACCTGGCTACTGACTTAAGAGCCAATCATCAAACTTAACCGTCTTGGATCATGACAATGGCTGTGCTAATTTGTTGGTCGATTTGGGTAACAAGGAATAACTGTATTTTCAACAATACGCAACCGACCAGTTAGTTATGCAGACAAAACCTAGTAAAGGAGCTACGATTGGTGAAGTACAGAGTTAAAAAGGAAGACCAAGCCTTGTTTGAAGGTTGGGTAAAAGGCTTCTTGCATGAATTCTAGATCATACCCAGTCTCAGAAAGCGGTCAGCAAGTTGTTTTCCAATGAGCAAGGCACAACTTTTAGTGGAGAAGATCTCCTGTAATCTTGCCTTTTTAATTTTCTTTGTTTCTTTTTTGTTTCCTGATTCTTGCTCGCTCCTTGCCTCCCTCCCTCTGCTGGTTGTAACTTGTTCTTTGTTTGTATTTCCCAGTTTTCTTTAATAAATTTACTGTAGGGGCCAAGCCCCTCCAGTTTTCCTAAAAAAAAAAATTCAGCCAGACTTTTGGGGTCCTCAAATGATTTCAAATGAAGAACACATCAACTACAAAGTTGTTGTTCTCATCGAAACCTACAACTTTGGTTCTGGTCGATGTTTGTAATACACAATTTTAAAAACAAAACCAGATATACACCATATGTGAGTCTTAGAAGTCAAATCTCACATATAACTACAAATAAGGGGTAATATCAAAAGACAATGCATAAATTATATAATATACATAGTAAATCAGAGATAACCTTAGGCAGCAAACGACGGAAGATAACTCCAAACTTCGGGTATTAACTCCACTCTACAGGATCCAAACTGACTGGTTGATCACAAGCCCAAAACTTCTCCTGAGGTGTGGGGGAGATAGCAAGAGTGAGTCTATGTCGAACTCCACAAGTATAACCAGGGGTTCATGAGGCTCAATTAGCTGACACTAATTTGACCGCATTTAGCTTTTATATGTGTATAGTGTTGACACTAGCTAACACCACTTAGATACTAGGTTGTCATCCCCAGCATGGTGCCAGAGTGTACAAAGGTATTTATAAATATAAAGGCTCTCTAGAAAATAATCTATTCTATCCGCAAGTGCACAGATAAAACACCTCATTGTAGCATTTCACCAGGATAAGTATTCCAGGTATCGTTATTTATAATTTTGCTCAAGGGATGAAATTAAAGTAAGGGGCAAAATCTATCAAGGCATAGACTAGAGATAAACTTGCAAGAACATGATTACTAATGAGAAACTCGTCACACAGTCGCTTACTTTAGCAGGGGGTAAACCATAAAGATAATGATAATGAATTATAAGTTCATGGGTAAATAACACAGCGATTAGAAAATAGACTACTCCTCATATGTAGGTGATGTCAGATTAGCTAGAGAATGGATTCTAAGTTATCTACTAACTACTAAGTCATAATCTACTCTAGTTATCTACAAGATCAAATATAGCATAAAAGACTCTTCATTCATGTATAAGGAACATTGATAAAGTAAATCACAGCATCGCATGACTTACTCCACAATACCGGTTCTGCCTGTCCTATCAACGGAGGGTGGACTATATAAGAATCAACAAAGCTGTCACTATCGCGAACTACCACACGACCCGGCCAATAGGATACATTTGCAGATAAATAACATCTAAGCACCACGCTCACATGTGATCTATCACCTAACTCCCTCGCGTCAAGAGCTAAGCGCTTTGCAAACTTATACATAAACTCATTATCAATTAGAACTATATCAAATATAGAACTAGAGCAAACTAAGAACATAATAATTAGAGACATAATGCAATTAGAACAAAGAATTAGAGAAAGATATGAATAATACCAATCTTTATTACCGAAGATCCGAATCCAGAGCGTAGTGCTCTACTTCTCTAATTGCTATCTAATCAAACCTCTAAACTTGAAGGATTAGGGAGTAGCTAATTCTAATTCTCTGTGGGAGAGAAGCTCTAAACCCTAACTTTGATGGCTACCTCTGAATAATGATTTCTTCTCTTCTCCTCTCTCCAGGGGGGTGGCCTTGGTTATATAGTCTTTTCAAGTGAATGTGGGCCGTCAGATCAAACCGACATTGATTGTATGGTTTAGATTGATCCTTTAGGTCGGTGGAGTGTAGTCCCGAAGCAGAGTCCCGATTGGGTTCCAACCCTGGGCGGGCGTCCAAGGGGAGTGGGCGGCCGCCCTGCCCCCGAGCCCGATCGTGCTCTCGTTCGTTCCCGTGGCTTCTGGACTCTTCTAGATTGAGGAAATTGCGCGGCACGTAATTATCTCGTTGTAAACATGACATGTGGGCCTTCTCTCCATATTCTCTGATAACCCCCTGCAGAAATAGATAAACACCAAAGCTCGTGGAATTCTGTCAGATAAATCCCTAATTCTAGATGTTTGTTTCATATTGATCCTTTTCCATGTTTATTTGATTATTAGTTTTAGTACTTAAGGACCGTCAACATATAGCATGTTTATTCATTAGATAGCAAATATCAAGGTAGCATATTCAAATCCATAACGACATGATCAATGTATACAAGAATAAAAAATAACACATAAACAACATAATAAACCATCATCCATCATCATTATCATTATCTTATTAATAAGTGACCATCTATTCCGTTAGTTTCATAGGCACGACTAGTATACCAGATTTTAACACTACAGACGTTGTACATCTTTACCCATGAGTCATGATTTACCCTTTCGCCTGAGATGATCAGTCTCTTTACCCTCTACCAAGGAAGGTCAACAAGGATCACTATGAAGCCTTTCAAAGGTTCATCTAAGAAGTTAGGGCCATTAGATTCACTCGGCAGGCAGATATAGAGCCTCCTTCTAAGGCACATAACATGCAGCCTATACACAAGGACAGAGGCCGTAATATACCCAATGTGTCTAGCCATTCTTACGCCATTGAAGGTAACCGCTAACAAGCTAGAAAAGGTCATCATACTAAGCTAAAGCCAGAGCCATTATAGCCCTCATGGTTATACGAATTGTCCCAGCTTTTGCCAAGGGATAAGTCCTTATGGAGGATCAAGATTAATCTAGCAAAAACCAAAGTTCTTTCCACCCTTTATGTTCAAGTTGCTAAAAAGCTTATTTTATTGTTTATTGCATTCTCAATTATTTATGTTACAAGATCATGGTCATAAGTTTAGCACTAGTAAATACTACCCCAATGCACATCCAAAAAGGTATCAAGGTATTTAGGATAACAATCATCAATGATTTTTCTAAGGTTGTCAAGGTGGACACATGCGTATGATATATGTATGATTATAAGTGTATAGGTAACAAGGATGGTCCCAAGTTATACTTGCCTTAATCCAATTGCTCCTGCTGGTCCTTTTGGTCATGAAGGTACAAGTCTTGATCGTAGTAGCACTCTTGATCACCCACGAATTGCTCATCGTCTATACCCGATCATCAATTATCAACACACAAACAATCAGGACCAAACATAAACGAAGCAAATAAGGCTATCATTAGAACAGTACACCAACAATTTCAAAACAGTATGAAAAGTTTATAAAATAATTCTACGCATCACTACGATCACAAGGACATAAAGATCACAAAAATCAGAGCTAAAACAGAGAAGATATGAATTTTCTAAGATTTTCTTTATAAAAGTAATTAATTAAATAGGGTCACAAAATCAAAAGGTTTCAAACTGGTGAAATAAAGTTACTATCATGTAGATCTCGAAAAGAGAAATCTAACATAATTTGAATGGGTCAAATCGGAGTTAAAATGAAGTTTTTATGAGCTAAATAAAATCAGTGGCACTTTTGTAAATATAGAAAATGTATTTTGAATTAAACCGTCTGACTTTACGCTTTCTAAAATTTGAAAACATATTTCTTCAAATACACCGAGGACCGCGGGTTAAACATAAAAACTTCTAGGGACTCTTTAGCAAGATTGCCGGCCCAAGAGGTAACTTCTAATTTCGGCCTTTGATTCTCGATCCAACGGTGGAGAATCAATCTAGGTGGAGGGAGTGGCCGGCGGTGAGCTCCCCATGGCGGAGCACCATGGCCGGCGACAAGGTCTCGTCGGAGTTCACCGTTTAAGCGATTCTGGCCGTCTTAAAATGAAAGGAAGGCACCGGGGAGTCGGGGGAAAAGGCGAACTCACCTAGGGCCTATTTAGGGTCGAAGATCGATCGAGGACGGCGTGCAGCGTGGATTGGCGGATGGCAACCCCCTGCACACATTCGACATCGTTGAGACCGCAGTAGAATGTGAGAGAGAGAAGGAAAGAAATGACTCACATCTTTACTCAAACACGAAGCTCGGCAATGACTCACGGTGAAGAAAACGCGACGAAATTGGCGAATAACAGTCGGCGACGATGGAGCTTAGCACTGCTAGGGTTTTGACGGCAACATGGCTCGATTAGAGGGCAAAACGACGTGCTAGGACTCAAAAAAGGGCAGCAACACATGTGGTTCCATCTTATATAGGGGGTCTTGCTTGCGGCAGACGCCAATCATGAAGAAATCGGGCGGATTTGTTGGATTTCTTCCCAAACAGAGTGGCTCAAAAACAGGATGTTGAAGACGACTGTCCAAAGGGTCCCACCTATCGGCGACTCCACACGTGGGGCGAGTTCGTTAGTGAGAGGGGAAGCAGGAGGTCTTCCACGCCGCATCCTGGGCCGGCTTTCGCACGCGGTGCCAACGGCCCAAGAGGAAAGGGAAGAGGAAGAGGGCGCATCCGAATGGGCCTCGCCTAGCTACTGGGCTAAGACGCAATGGGCCTTGGCGAGAGAGACAGGCCTTCGGGTCAAAACATCGGGTCAAAACAGTGGGTGAGGATTTCTCTTTATTTTTTTCTTTTCTTTTATTCAAAAGCCGTTTTTAAATCCATTTTAAAATAAGTTTGAAATATATCTTTGAACTTTGTCAAATCCACACATCTCAATAAATCAAATGCAAAGGCATGCATGCTCAAACATGTTGCTAACTCCTTTGGTGAATTTTAATTTTAATAATAAATATTATTTTTCATATGTTTTATGAGCACCAAAAATACAAAAATAAATTATTTTTCATCTATTTCCGGCGAGAGAAACAGGCCTCGTCAAAACATCGGGTCAAAACACTGGGTGAGGATTTCTCTTTATTTTTTTCTTTTCTTTTATTCAAAAGCCGTTTTTAAATCCATTTTAAAATAAGTTTGAAATATATCTTTGAACTTTGTCAAATCCACACATCTCAATAAATCAAATGCAAAGGCATGCATGCTCAAACATGTTGCTAACTCCTTTGGTGAATTTTAATTTTAATGATAAATATTATTTTTCATATGTTTTATGAGCACCAAAAATACAAAAATAAATTATTTTTCATCTATTTCCAAAAGAGCAAAAAATTCAGGGTGTTACAGTTTTCCATCTAAGGTTGTTTGAATTTTTTTAAAAATTTTAAAACTTCATATACAAATTTGAGAGTATAAATGATTTCTAATAAAATAGTTGTTAACTACAAAGTTGTAGATCTTTTGGTTGTTTTTCACCTAAGGTCATTTGTACAATTCAAAAAAATTAAATTTCAAAATTTGAGCACTTCAAACAGAATTTTGGGACCGTAAATGGCTTCAAACGAAAAAGTCATCAACTAAAAAGTTATAGATCTCGTCGAGATCTATAACTTTGGTATAAAGTTTATTTTTGTCTGACTTTATCTAAACAAATTATGAATTTTATTATCCTGAGCCATGGTTATCACCGCCGCATCATATAACAAGCTTGCGGTAAATAACATATTGACCGCAGGTTGATATGGCAAGGCTGCAGTGATGAGGAGCACCATTGGTTGGTAAGACGAATTAACAGTGATAATTATTGACCCGGACGTTCTTACGAACCAGTGGTGATATTCTCATCACCAACAATTCATATTAATTACGAACAGTTGGTGATGACTATCACCAATGGTTTTAAAGATACCGCCGGTGATAGAGCCATTAGTGATAGGTCAATGTTTAGTAGTAAAATTTTGCCAAGGTGAATTTAGACAAGAGAGTAGATAGGAGGTTGATATGTGGCCATGATAACACACAAATACAAACCTTGTTTTACTATTTTCTGGCTTGACATACCGCTTTATTAATGATAAGATGACGTAAGAAAACAAGTGGAAATGTATATTCAAATTACAGATAGTACAAATTGCAAGGTACAACACTGGACCCGTACAATAGAGTCAATGACCCAGATTCTTTATTGAGGAAACAAACAACAAGCGGATTGTGGATCAACCTTGGTGGTCATCTCGTCAAGCATGCATGAAGTTGCCTAATTGACTGTAATAGGCTCACTTATCTTAGAGTTACAGCCACTCTTACCAGAAACCTGCATAAACTATGGAGAACATTCAGCAAGCTAAATAGTGTTACCTCTTAGAGCTTTATTTTCCCAGATATAACACTAGTATACAAAGTATATATATCCCCCACACAATAAATGCATAGATCGCAAAAGAAACATGATAAGTGCATTCGCTAATAATTCCATAGCACCAAAATTTATGCAAATAAATAATTGATATATAATAATTTTGATTGCAACTGATGAATCTTAGTGTTTGTAAAATTTCATGAAACTACAATACATTTAGAAACCATAGAATCCAGCTTCATCTAAAGTACTAAAGTATTCTTGATTACCAAGAGCAGCGCAAGTCATAATGGTATAAGCACAAGTTAATACCAAAATGGAAGTTATGTGTGACCTTTTAATAACCCAACAATCCGTTGTTTTCATTTTACAGGAGAATAAATACTGAAATAGAATATATGAAAAAATTGGGTCTTGCCCCATGCACACACATACTCTCTCTCTCTCTCTCTCTGTGTGTGTGTGTGTCTATCTCTCACAAATGGTTCTGGTGGAGAGTATAATTTTAAAAAAATAATTAAATCAAGATGCGAGGAGTAGATAGAGTTGTAGTTGGTTTTGATTTCGTTTAAGGAAATATCATTAATTGTTTTGGTTAGCACATCGGACAGAAAAAACGCCTGAGGGATAAAATTAAATAAAATATGTGTAGGGTCAGCTGTTGCACGGGAGGTGAGAGCTGAGGAATGTGCACGCAGTGCTTGTTCTCGCTATATGCACATAGAGTTTATATATATAAAATGACAAATGGTGAAAATGGGTAACGGTGGCTGTAGACACTAAGCATATAAGAATATAGCAAGATCAAACAAATATCAGAAGATATAAAATTATCCAAATGGACCATTGTATTGTGTATGAACAAATAATGAAAAGAATGTATATATGATGATGAGAAGATGGTACGCTACTTACCGCCCTGGAGTCCATTGAAGAGTAATATGCATGAACATTTACTCTATAAATCCTCGATGAATTGGGCTCGACAGTGTACTTAGCAACACCACGTGCCATACTAAATTCTCCGGTCCCACCGACAATACTCCAATCACGAGGACCTTCAGCAATAAGCCCCATCACCTGAAGTGTAGACCCACCGAACCTATATGCATATATGATTACAAAATAAGTATGATGTATAACTAGTAGAACCTGTTTGTTGGCAGTACCCAAACATGAAACGTTGTACCTCAATGAAATGAAAATAAGAATTTTTTTTTTCAATGTTCTGTAGATATACTAGCAAACATTTCCGTGCATTGCAACGGGATACTTTGCCTAATTTCTACTTGTATCTTACCTAGCGTCCGAGAACACCAAATTCATGGACGTGTGCCAGATGCTCTCATTTTGACTTGTCCTCATATGAATGCCCTGAGCTTGCCCAATGACTTTTGAACTTGGATCTGCCCCGTCGCGTATAGTCCAATCTATAACAGCGGTCCGACCAAAGCCATTTGATGGATCTATCACTACTGCTTGGTTTATGTTTGGTCCACTAGGCACCTGATGGATGTATAGGGTCATCTGAATCTCATTTTGGGCTAGCGCGCAAAGGAGAGGAGCTATTGCGAAGAAGGCCATGGCTACCTAGCTAGCTATAGTAGCTTATTTGCACAGTGAAAAAGTGTTGTGTGTGTTCCAGAATGGAGGGAGACCCTGTACTTATATACAGCCGGGAGAACTGAGGTAACATGGTTTCACGTGTGGGCGCACGAGCTGTGCATGTGTATGCCTGACGCTAGCTGACGGTAAAACTACGATCTACTCCGTTTAACATTGTAACTCGAAAAAGATTATTTGACACTAAGGTCCTGTTTGGTTTCTCTTGCTAAATTTTAGCTAGCTAAGCAGCTAAAGTTCCAAACATATTAACTAAAAGGAACTAAAATAGTTTAGTTCTATTAGTCACTCAAAAATAGCTAAAAGAATTTTAGTTAGCTAAAATTTAGCAAGAGGAGCCAAACAAGCCCTAAGTTTTGAGATCTGGCCGGTCGCACTAGTAGGTGCTCGTGGTGCGGACAAAAGCAGCAGGTGGTTTCTCGACCATGGCCACGTGTGTCCGGAACACGATGAGCACATCCTATGGCATGGTAAGGTGAAGGTGAAGGGTAGTGTGGCAGGCTAGAGGAAGAAACCTGATTAATGTAGATCAGGTTTCTTTCTTCTATCTAGTCCATCTAGTTAAACTTTGACACTAGAAAACACCATGACCTGAACTCCAAATACTACATATGAGTTGTCAAAGCAAGTGCACTCCATCGTCTTGGTGCATGCATGATCTCTGATCAGCAAAGGATCAGAAAGCTTATTTCCACTCATTAAAACACATTGTTAAATTTTTACCCCTTTTGACCTCCATGACGCGCACAATCCTTCGTATTTCACTATGTAAAAAAGTGTTATAACCGTCATTTCGCTACAGACGCCAATACAATAACTTACTTCAGACGTGTATACATAAGAAGCGTCTGTAATAATACTATGAAAAGACTGAGCTGGGCACCATGGTTACACGCGTCTGTAATAAAAAATGTCACAGACGCTTGTTCGTTAGACGCTTCTGTAATTCGCTCCTCTAAATCTTCCTACGCATGTTGAACTTGGCGTCTGTAATAATTTTGGTCTCACAGCGCGCGTTTTGTTTCAGGCGCGCAAATAGCTCATGTCTGTAGTTATTTTGGTATTACAGACGTACGCCTATGTAACCGTCTGTAACAGCCCCGAGTTTATTTTTGCGTTAAATGAGCCACCCGTTAAATGGGTTGTGCCGATTTCTCTCGTGCAAGTGTGGATCTTTAACGGTGGAGTTTTATTTTAGGCGACTTGGATCGAGGTTGTACGTGTGGGCGCGCTCGACCGGTCTTCTCGGACGCCGGCCGAGCTTCCACGGCCCAGCACGTACCCACGCCCCATGAGCCCCCATGTACAACCACCTCCCCGGCGCCATCTGCCTCCCCATGCCACGGCCGCCAACTCCCCCACACCCTGCTCCACACGCCTGCTTGCTCCGCGTGCATGCATATGAGCAGTTCACCACGGACAGATGCAGCTGCAGCCTCCAGGAATTAAGAGCAGTGGCAGCGTGGGAAGGGAACACACCATGGGGGAGCTGAACGGGGGGCCGGGGGGAGGGGGGCGCTCGCCTTGCGCAGCCACTCTCTGTATGGAGCCGCTCGCCCCTGACACACGATATATATCTCGCTCGATCCGTTCTGGGGTGGAAGTCTCTCGGAGTACGTTCCATCCCAGCGGCAGCTTGTGAAAGAATTTACAAGAAGGCAGGAAGGGGAAGAGCTCCGGCCTTACGGCTCAGCAACTCGTTGGCTGGCGTGCCTGGCGTGCTCAGCAACTCAGGATCTGGTTAGCACATGGACCAAATAAAATTCAATCAGCCCAAATAAATAATAATAGTATCGTAATTTTATTTTGTGGGAGCATGAAACTCAACTGCATGACAGATGGAACTCGTTGCTTAATCTGATCTCTGTAGCAGTGCACGATTATCGATTACTCTTAATGATCTTTGTAGTTTGTGCTTCGCCATCGTCATCTTCCACCTGTGTTTGTTGCCTCCCAGAAGTGGCCATCATGGTGAGCTCCTTTGCATTCTGAACCTGCAGCATTAATTCTGAACTTTGTTATGAGGAAAATAATTCTGAACTTTTGTTGACCATGTGTCAATGAATTGTGCCAAAATAATTGTGTTATGGATTGTTCTCCCATTTTTAATTGTCTTTTGTAGAGTATGGAGGATCAAAGGCAGTGGATATATCTTCGGAACCGTTATTGTGATGAATACTTAGATGGTCTTCAGTCTTTCCTAACTGTGGCAGAGGCAGATATGTTAAATACACAAAAGTCATCTATGTGGTGTCCATGTGTTGACTGTAGCAATGAAAAGCAATACTTGAGTTTGTGAACACTCCATGCCCATCTAATAATTCGAGGATTCATGGATGGCTACAGATGTTGAAACAAACATGGAGAGGACGGTGTCAACCATCAAGACCAGACACAGTGCGATGGTCAGTAGGTTGGTGAGGAAGGCCTCCAAGAACTCTGTGATGATGATGTAGCAGATAATGCTGGCAACTATGATGCAGTCCATCTTGCTGAAAATCTAGAGGAGATGGTGCGTGATGCCTTTGGCTTTGAGGAGTACACTGATTCAAAATTCAAGAAGTTGGAACAACTATTGAAAGATGTGAAGACGCCACTCTATCCGACTTGCAATGAGAGATATACAAAGTTGCCTGCTTCGCTAATGCTTCTTCAATTGAAGACAAAAAATCATTGGACTGACAAGAGCTACATAGAACTGCTAGAAGTGCTTAAGGATATGCTACCCGAGAGGAATGTGATACCTACGACTACATATGAAGCCAAGAAGATTGTTTGTCCGATGGGATTGAAGTTTGAGAAACTTCATGCTTGCAAGGATGACTGCATCTTGTTTTGTGGTGACTATGAAGCTTATATAGAATGCCCCAAGTGTAAAGCCTCTCATTACAAACAGATAATTGATGCGAGCGATGACGGTGAGGGGATGCGTCGTAAAGTTCCTAGAAAGGTTGCATGGTACTTCCCTATAATTCCTCAGCTGAAACGATTATTTGCAACTGCTAGGGATGCACAACAGATGACCTGGCACTCGAATGAGCGAACGATTGATGATTATATATGCCACCTAGTAGATGGTATTCAGTGGCAAGTTATTGATTTTCAGCATGAATTATATTTTGTGATGAGCTAAGAAATATTCGATTTGCACTGAGCACAAATGGCATGGACCCATTTGGTAACATGAGTAGCTCACATGAGAAACCACTGATAACTCCATAATTCAATCTCCATAACTCTAAATGACCTACATACAATTATGTAGCATCTCCTTAATGTCTTCCTTGATTAAAGGCCGAATGCTTTAAAAAATTCAACTGAAAAACTATCCGGTCAGGCCAGGTGCAGTAGTATTCTTCATTTCTTTGATTCTAACGTTCAACTCTTCTAAGGAGAAAGGTCTTGAAAGGAAATCATTGTCATGCAGCCTGCTGCGAATCTTATGATCTCTAGGCCAAAGAAAATCAGCATCTAGATGCATGTGTGCCAGTTGTGCACTACCAAACAACATTTGCATTTACTGATTGTGGCAGGCCAAACAACATAGCTTGAGTACGTAGTAGTATTCAGTTGCATGTTTCAGTAGATTTTCTTCTCCTTCAATAGGAATATAGCCTCTGTCCAAGATAATAATGGTATTTTTCCTACCATTTGCACATTTGTGAAAATATTCAGTATTTGCTACCCCCCTCTAATAGCCATGCTCATGACTTCTCTGGAACCAATACGTTTCTGATCTTGCTCTAACATTTTAAGATTTTCACATAAAATCCATTGTTTTTTATTAACCACCGGATCTTGAGATAAGCCAACACTTTCTTCTATACGCTTGTGGATGATGAACCATCAATGTTTAAGCACCCAAAGAAGCAGGCTATATTGACACAAGTTTGAAAAGGAGCACTAGTACATAGAGACACTATACTGGCGGTTCGCAACCCCTTTGTACAGGCGGATTGACGAACCGCCAGTGGCTATAGGCCTGTGGAAATAAAAGTTTCCACAGGCGGTTAACTGAGAACCGCCTGTAGAAACTGATTTCTACCGGTTCAGTTATGCAATCCGCCTGTGGAAATCAATTTCTACAGGCGGTTCCGTTATATAAACCGCGTGTAGAAATTGGATTGTACAGGCGGTTCTCATAACAGAACCGCCTGTGGTAAGATTTTTCAATTTAACCCTATTTTCCAGCAAACCCTATTTTTAATATTATATATATATATTATATACATTAATATTGAAACTATTTTAGTCTACAAGATTCAACCAATGCAACATGCAATATATTTATATATACCATTACTTTGTACATAAAATTATATTAATTACAAACATCACACATCAAAGTTTTTTGTTTACACACATATGAGGTTTCACATCTGAAACCTCTGCTCTAATAACCCGATCGAGATAGCTTTAGCCTACTAATATCTCTTAGCGCTCTAAACTCAGGCTTTGCTAGGACGCTGGTCGGGTCGTGATATTTCCCTTCGGTGGGAATGACTTCTCTTAAGAGAAAAGTGCAGAGGTCCTCAACTATGTTATATAGAACAGCTTGAGTCACGCTCTTCGCCTTTTCCAACTCATGTTGTTGCAGAGGAAGTTAGAAACATCATAAATTTATAGTTCATATAACACATGCTTAGCAACAAAAAATGACACAAAATAATATAAACGACTATTAGAGCAATACCTTAGAAGGGTTAGTTACATATCTTCCGGTCTCTCTCATGAACTCGCAGACGTAGAATCCACAGTGGACCGATCCGACTGGTTGCTTATGGCACTGATGTATGACAAAAAAGTGGATATTTATTAGTTGCAACATCATCATATGCATATTATATTTATTAAAAACAGCTTGTGATATTTTGGTACGTACCGGCCATTTATAAAATAATCTCAATGGCTGCTCCGGTTCTGATGAATCACACCTTCCACCTTTGATCTTATAATACCTATAGGCCCTATAGTATCGAATACACAATCCTCAAGTTATTCTGAAACTCTTATAAAAGTAGGTATGAATATTTAATGTACTCAGCTTACCGTTCCAAGTGTGTAATGAATTTTACATAACTTGAAGGATCATAGTCTGCAGAGTCTAGGACTAGCACACGTCCTAGACTAGGATTAATGAGGAGGCAGATCCAGTGGTCCCCGAGAGAATCGCAATTATGATGCAAGTGCCCATTGAAATTACTAATACGACGATGAATACAAATTGACACTTACCCAAAGTTGTATGGGGCAACAACACATTCTCGATCTTGATACTTGAGCAGTGCCAAGGCTATGTAGAGGTCGTATTTACATTCATAATCTAGTCGACTTTCATCTATTATCTTCTTACGCTCAGCGGGGTCCAAACCTTCTAAGGAGTCGTGTTTGTCTCCGATTCTGAAGTTGTGCTGCTCCTCGCATATCTTCATCGGGCTTAGATACGCAACCCTTTTACTGGCAGACTTATCCGGATCTGAACCGTACCGCATCTCTTGTTGTTCAAAATTCATTCTGCAATGAGCACTTGTACGTTAGATGTTGAAAATTGATGCAACTCATGAATAATAACACAAGATAGTACGAGTGACACTTACAATGCAAACACGGTTACCAGCTACACGTCTAGTCTCTGCAGGTTCATCATTAGCCACATGTCCTCGTAGGTAACGATTGCCTTTGTACGCTCACTGTTGAATTCTGTTGGTGGTATAATCACATTGATCGTGTCAATGCCTACAGAAGCTGCTCTCATATACCAGTCATGCATCCTTTTTACACCAGTTGGGATCTTTTTGGGTTTGTCCCAACTAAGTAGTGGTCTGCCTGGCTCATATTTAGTAGGGACAAATTTATAATCATCCTTCGTTGGTGGCCTGATATTGACAATACGTGTTTCACAGCTTTTGGACCCCTCCTTCTCATGCTCTGCTAAGTCAACAAGTTTTGAAGTGCGGCTCCTTGCAATTCCGGACAAAAATAGGGCCGTACCAGCGGCCTTCTTCTTTGGCTCGAATGGGGAAACCAATTTGGGGACCGAGAATTTTGTTTTCTTTGGTTGCGGTGGTGTCTTATCATCATTTTTGGGTGCCGGTGGTGTGGAAGATTGCGGTGTTGAAGCATGGGGTTTAGGTGATGGTGGTGAAGCCTGGGGTAGGTGATGGTGGGGGAGTGGGTTTTGATGGTGGCGGGGATGGTGGTTGAGGCATTATTGGTGATGGTGGTGGTGGGGATTGTGGATGCAAGATAGGAGAGGTTGGTGGAGTGGGAAGAGATGTGGGATGGGATGACTCCTGAGTCTGCGGCACTTCTCGGGGTGATGGTTCTGGTACCTGAGACAGCAGGACGTCCCGTCGAGGCCAAAGAATAAAATTCTTGATAGCTTGTCCCAGTTTCTCAATGCCCTCGGGACTGGGAATGTCTAGCATGTCGTCCTCATATCCTTGGACAACTGTTAACACTTCCACCCTGCAGTAGTCCTCAGGGATCTCACTACCATGGAATTGACGCCCCGGGATCGCAAGTCCTGTGGCTACTTCCCTTGTACGGTTATTGTTAAAATCATACCTTAGGACTAGGGAGCAAGGCACAGGACTATCGATCTCATCAACTGGGTAGCGGACCTTGTCTCCGGTAGAGGCAATACTACTCGGGACGACCGGAGCTTGCCATCATTTTTGTGATCATCAGAAGCATGCCAACTCATAAGTTTTGCATCCTCAGGGTTAGCAAACAAACTCCTCAGTCGATCTACCACTGGAAGGTACCACATCACTAAAGCAGGAATCTTTTTCTGCGCATAATAGTCAACCTCTTCTTTATCTTTGCTCATGGGTTTTGAACTCTGTTGGGTGTTCTTTTGGACCTTCTTTTGCTTCTTCCCTGCTTTACACATGGAGGCAGCACAATCCTCTCGATAGTCTTTGTTTGTCTTGTACCGACTTGCACCACACTTTAGACAACTATCTAAGTCCTTGTAATCATCACCTCGGTACAGGATACAATGATTTCTACACGCATGGATCTTCTCGACACCCATAGTCAGCGGAGTGATCAGCTTCTTTGCATAGTACGTGTTAGCAGGAACTTTGTTCTCCTTTGGAAGCATATCGCCGATAATACTTAAGAACGCATCGAATCCAGCATCGGACAAACCATACCTGGCTTTTGCCATCAACAGTTTTAGCACAGCTCGTAACGTTGTGTACTCTTTGGTACAACCTTTAGACTCATCATACAAAGGCTCTTCTACTGCCTTCTTCAAGGCCTCCATCCCTTTCATTAATAACATTGATGGTTCAGTATGACGACGCAACATTGCCTCCAAGAATTCAACATCTTCTGCAGCCGTATCATTTGGTAAGACATGAGTTCTTGCACCATCATTTCCCCCAGCAGATCCACCAGCGGTAACATTTGGCACAACATGTTCACTCTGGGGTGTGTCGTGGAAAAACTGATCAGCAGGCATGCCTGGACCATCGGTGTCGATGTGTGCTGGGTCCCCAACTGTATAAGGCGCTGAGCTACCCTCTCCATGCTTTGTCCAAATCAAGTAATCCTTCATAAATCCTCGGCAGACTAGATGAGAAATGATTACTTCAGTATCTTCAAATAGAAGAATATTTCTGCAGTCGTAGTATGGCCAATATATATGCTTCGTCTTTGTTCTCAAAGCATGGTTCTTAGCGGCATCAACAAACCTATGCACCTCAGGTATATATGATGGATCTAGTCTTGATAAGTTATACATCCATAAGGACCTCTCCATCATGACCTGTTGAAAAGTTAGTAAATTAATTGAAATATTGTCTACGAATATTTGTTATTAAAAATAAAAGAAGACCTAACAATTAAATCAAATTGAAAAAGGAATCATGGAAATGGTGAGAGGAGAGGCAACATCTTAAACAAGAGGGCACAAAAATGCTTATCGCGTAATTAAATCAAATTTACATAAAAAGTAACATCCTAAACAATATAATTTAAAAAACTAAAAAGAAAACTTACCTTTCTTAGCCACCTCCACCTCCTTCCAAGAAATGAAGATCAAAACCTCCACCCTTGTATTTTGACCTGTTGAAAAGTTAGTAAATTAATTGAAATATTGTCTACGAATATTTGTTATCAAAAATAAAAGAACACCTAACAATTAAATCAAATTGAAAAAGTAAAACAAGTATCAAAAATAAAGACAAAACCATAAATATATATCTTTATATCACTAAAATAAATTTGACAAGGTACAAAAACACTGTTGATTGAAACTAAATATATTATATCACTAAAACATTTGAGAAGGAAACATGGAAATGGTGAGAGGAGAGGCAACATCTGAAGCAACCTCATATATAAAAAATGCTTATCGCATAATTAAATCAAATTTACATAAAAAATAACATCCTAAACCATATAATTTAAAAAACTAAAAAGAAAACTTATCTTTCTCTCCGAAGCATGGAAACACCATTCATGGAAACTACTACATATATATTTCTTGGATTCACAAATTAGAGAAGTAAACATAAAAAAGAAGATAGGAGAGACATCATATATCCATCTTAAGCAACTTTATTTGAGCAAAATAGACCATACCTAGCTATTCTACTCTCTCTCTCATGGTGAAACCCTAGATCCAAAAAGTAGCTCAAATTGAGCAAGAGGGCACAAAAAGAGGCATTAGAGGCATCAACTAACCTTTCTTAGCCACCTCCTTCCAAGAAATGAAGATCAAAACCTCCCCCCTTGTATTTTGAAAAATCTGGACCTGCAAGATGGGCTGCAATGGAAGGTGGCTGCGAGCTGCAGTTCTGCCCGAGGAGGAAGAAGGGGCTGGTCGTATTTATAGGAAGATAAATCACAGGCGGTTTGTTATGTGAACCGCCTGTGTAAATCCATTAACACAGGCGGTTCGCATAACTGAACCGCCTGTGTAAATGGTCCATTTACACAGGCGGTCATGTTATGTGAACCGCCTGTGTTAATAGATTTGCACAGGCGGTTCACATAACCGAACCGCCTGTGTAAATGGATCATTTACACAGGCGGTTTTCTTACAATAACCGCCTGTAGTGAGCCTTTTATACAGGCGGTTTTGAATTCTAGCCGTACAAATTTTCAACACAGGCGCATTATAACTAAAACCGCCTGTAGAAATGGTTTACCCCGCCGGCTTAGAACCTCTGTGTACTAGTGGAGGTAGGATAATCAACACTAATTCACACCTGCTCTTTGTGGCATATAAAATGGAAGCATTATATTCATGCATGCCTAGCATCTCGATTGAGGACCCTAGCTCTTCCTTGTTGGCACACTGCATGGGGCAATTCAAACCATGATGAACT
The DNA here is from genome assembly GCF_000003195.3 of Sorghum bicolor. Classification (NCBI taxonomy): domain Eukaryota; kingdom Viridiplantae; phylum Streptophyta; class Magnoliopsida; order Poales; family Poaceae; genus Sorghum; species Sorghum bicolor. The sequence continues at coordinate 10,273,238 of NC_012874.2, forward strand.
GGTGGCTGTGGGCACGTTTGACTGGGCATATAATTTGTGGAACTCATTTTCACCACATCTATAACATCTTCATGATATAGCTAACTATGGCTAGAATAGTATTTCTGTAGTATTTCTGTATATGTTTCTATCAATGCAAGTAAATTAATATATAGCAGCTTCATATTATATATGGACACATGCATCTAACTATATATGGCTTGCATTATTACAGGAATTTGAAGTCCTTACCAATAAAATCGACTTAGAGGATATTAGAGAGAAGATCGCAATGTTCATTGTGTCAAAGATCATCGACCAAAAAGGCGAGTTTAATGGATCATCAGTTTAATTAGCTGCAATGTATTCCATCGATTTGCGTACTAATAGCTACATATGCATATGCATATACGATTGATATATGCATATGCATGCGCACAAATATAAAAGCACACATAGCTAACTTTATATATATAAATAACTTTTTAGTCTCCGGCTGTTCATTTTATTTGGTTGATCGATCTGTTTTGTGATCAGCAGTGTACAAAATTATCTATCTTTTTTGACCTTAATTATTTTTTTCGAGTGATTAAAAATTTATTCCATCGAGATGATCCCTCATGTGCGTGATGATATCTATATATATCATTAATTAATTGTCGTGTGAGAGATAATTTACATTGATGGAGACGCTTTGAGATTAGCTAGTGTATGTAAACTTCAGACCCGTCCACCACATGCTCGTCTCTAATAGTTGTCTGTAATAGTTTTGTACAGACACCTCGTAAACTTATTTAGAGACACGTGTAACACATTTGCCGACGCAAGCGTATGTCTCATAAGGTTATTTGAGACGCGTGTAAGGTTATTTACAAACGTGTGTCGTTTCTTGCGTCTGTATGTACTATTGATATAGACGCGCAAAAACCCGTCTGTAATAAGGGCTTATCACAGACGCGTTATGTCAGACACGCCTTTTTTATTCTGTAATGGGCCTTAATGCGCGTCTGTGATGTCATTTATTTACATAGGTGCTGCCGCTGTAGCTGTTTTAGGCACTGTACCCCTATTTGTACTCATGTTGAATTAGCTCTTTTATTAGTCCGGTACAGCTTGATTTTACTTTAGAAAAAATCTGCCGCTAAATGTCTATAGCCTGCTATTTTAAACAATGGGCCTGACTGGGTCTGCATTGGCATGCGTCGTTGGCAAGAGGAAAAATGATTTTCCCTTTTTCGTCTACTGTTTTGGGAAGTAATAAAATACCGGTCAGAACCAAACAAAATCCAAACACACATGCATCTAGACAATATATGTGATGCACCAATTAAGATAGAAATTTGTTTGAAGGAGGTGACAGAGAGTTAGGGTCTGGTTTTTAGGGAAAAAGGATAACATTTATTGATATCGTCTTCATGCTGAATTTGACTGTTCTCGAACAATTATTTTATTTTCTTATTTTTTTTGAAAAGAAGCTACGTCATGAAATTGACTTGAACAATATCCATAACAATAGCGTTGTTGCAAAAGTCTTCAAGTTGGGATTGTGAAGGTCAGGTATGTATGGAAGAGTTCGATTGACTTGAATTGGTCCTAATCAATAAATGGGACACACATACAAGAAAGAAATTAAAATTTGGTACTTTCATATTACATAAAAATACAAAAGTTTACCGGTAGCATGCAAAATTAATCTAGAGTAACTCAACAGATTCTTTTGCCCTCATATTGAAACTATATTTCTTGGGCATCGAGATAATTTAGTTTATATGATATAAACGAACACTTTGTTAACATTAGATTTTATTTTTCATTAATATAGTTTGAGCAACAATAATGGTTAAATTTTGGTTCTAAACAACACATATATACACAAAACTCCTGATAGTATATTCAAACTATATATGTTATTGCTTCATAACTTAGAGCATCTATCCAAGAGATCTGAAAACCCACCCAGAACATTGATTTTTTGGAAAGATTGGAAAAAGCGTCTCTCCAACAACTCCTAAATTATGTCAACTACTAACCTTTGAGCACTCGAGAAAATTGACCCCATTGCATGGAAATAGGTTGTTGAAGCTCGTTGCCTGCCAATGCTACTATCACGCGGGGCTGTAAATCGGCAAGCTAGGCACTTAGGCTAGACTCAGTGAGAGTTTTATTATAGCTTCATTTACATTAAATAGGTTTCCACATCAGTATTTTTAATGACATAGCAATGCATTCAAAAAGAGAGGGAACAAATAATGTTCATGGAGATAAAACTTCTTTGGCATAGTTACCAACTCTCTATAAATCATATCCAATGTCTATAAAACTATAGAAAGAAATTTCACATTGAGAATGTGTTTTATCCAACTTTTTCATCTAATTATGCATGACATGGCTGTCTTAGAAATAATATTATGAAACTATCCACTAAGACTGACCTTAAAGGATGTCTAGCAGGCGAAACGACTAGCTGAGCTGCAAGCAGCATCAAGCTCATTCTCTTTTTTTCATTTCTCTATCATCCACATTGAATTTTAACGAGATGTCTTGGCTATATGCCAAGTTGACAGTGCTTTGTACCTGCTCTAAACAGATGAGGTAAAAAGATTCTTGTTGCCCCCATTACAAAACAATGAAGCATTTAACAAGGCTGCAACAAATCGATCTGCATGCAGAGATTTGCTTTGGGTCTCTATATAATAAATATCTTATCTGCAGACATATGGATCTAGATTACTTGCCCCCAAAATTTGCCATTGTTCAGCGATAAGTGCAGGATATTGATCCAATCATAAGAAGAAATTCCAATAATGTCATAGTTAGAGAGGGAAGTTGAACAATAAATAAATACTCTTCATAACACAATAGCCATAAAATATTATGAAACACACTTGATGAGTTGTTCAGTTTTTTACTAGAACTAGAAGATACTCCGCGCATTATTGTGAGAATTACGAAGAAATTGAAATCAAATTAATTGGGGCCCATGTGTTAGGGTTTTTTAATCAACCAAAGCACTTGTTAGTGCTAGTTGGGCTTGTAAATTGACAAGCTAGGCGCTTAGACCAGTCTCAATGAGAGTTTTATGACAGTTTTATCTGCATTAAAAAGGTTTTTATATAGGCATTTTTAATGACATGGGGATGAAACTCTCTTGGCATAATTATCAGGTTTATATGAATCATGAATTCCAATAGGAAAAAACTCTACGTAACCCCCTCAACTATCCAGTGTAGTCTACTTTATCTTGCGAACTATAAAACTAGATATTCTACCCCCTGAACTGTTCAAAACTGGTCAAATAACTCTCTCGAGTGGTTTTGGAGGGTGGTTTTGTCTTTTTCTTTTTTATTTATTTCCGCCAAATCTTGAAAAATCATAACAAATCATAGAAAAATCATAAAATGAAAATTTTAATTTTGTTGGACTCCAGATGAGCAGATCTACACAACGAATATATAATATAGTATACTTTAGTACAAAGTTCTTGTTATAACTTTAAATCTATGTTTTTATATAATTAATTAGAATAATTAATATATGTGATTTCTATGGTCCAACTATGATGAAATTTTTATGGTGGGCTCACTATTTTATGCTTGAACTATGGTACAAATTTTGTATTATTGGATCATGTATAACTTAGATATAGATAAAGCATAGATTTAACAAGAATAAATCTAAATAAATCTATAACTAAGTTATACATGATCCAATGAGTATGAAATTTTTTACTATACATCAACCAGACAATAAGTAGCTCACCACAGAAATTTCACTATAATTGGACCATATAGACGGCATATATGAATTATTATAATTAATTACAGAAAAACATAGATGTGAAGCTATAGCAAAAACTTTGTACTGCAGCATACCGTATTATATGTTCACTGTATAGATCTACTCATGGAAAGTCCAATGAAATTAGATTTTCTATTTTACGATTTTCTATGATTTATTATGATTTTTTCAAAGATTTAAAAGAAACAAATAAAAAAGAAAATGACAAAACCACCCTCCAAAACCACTCAAGGTAGTTATTTGACCGGTTTTAAAAAGTTGAGGGGGTAATTTATCCGGTTTAGTTTGGGGAGTAAAGTACTCCACCCTAGATAGTTTGAGGGGTTATGTAAATGTTTTCCAATTCCAATACATATGAAACTAAAGAATGAAAATTTTCATTCAGAGTGGGTGTTTTATTCAAGTTTTATTTAATTCAGCATGACAACAGTCTTAGAAACATTGCTATGAAATTATCCACTAAGACTCGCATTAAAGGATGTCTAGCAGGCGAAACAACTGGCTGAGCTGCAAGCGTCATGCTCATTCTCTTTCTTCATTTCTCTCTTATCCACGTCGGATTTTAATGAGCTTTCTTGGCTATATGCCAAGCTGACGTTGCTTAATGTATCTGCAATACAGAGGAGGTCAGAAGATTCTTGTTCCCCATAGCAAAGCAATGAAGCAATTAATAGGGCTGCAACAAATCTATCGGCAGACAATTTTATTTTAAACATATATAGAGATTTGGATTACTTGCCCAAAAACTTGTCATTGTTCTGCTATAAGTGCAGGATATAGATCCAAACATAAGAAAAAAATGTCTTTCCAGTAAGATCACTGTTATAGAGGGCAGTTGAAGCATTTAATAAAAACTCTTCATAACACATTGGCCATTAAAACATTATATGGAACACATTTGGTGTGTTGTTTAGTACTCCCTCTATCCCAAATTGTAAATTATTCCAAGAATCTTGGAGAGTTAAAGTATTTTCACGTTTGACCAAAATTATAGAGAAAAATACTAAGATTTGTAACGTAATATGAGTATAATATGAAAATATAATTAAGAAAGAATATAATAATATTTAGTTAGTACCATAATAATTATTATTTTATAATATAAATTTAGTTAAACTTAGAAAAGTTTGACTCTCCAAAATTCTTAGAATGACTTACAATTTGGGATGGAGGAAGTATTTTACTAGAAAATGAGAGTTAACAAATAGAAAATGTTTGCTGCACAGACTAAAAGAAAGAGAGGGCCACAGAATCTTACACTGTGACTTAGTTGGACTCCGTGCGAGCAAAATTCTGGACTAAAATATAGTATCTGCTAGCGATTTGCACCCTTGTTCGGGATGCCCTGAGAAGAATATATGTTTCTGTCACACCTCAAAATTTTTGATTTTGGACTGTGCGTAGAAAACATTAACAAAAATATATATTTTGATATTTGGATAAAATTTACCAAGTTTAGTTTGGAGTCACTGCAAATTTAGTTATAGGAGAATGTTAATTTTCAAATTTGTTTTGAATTAACTTGATGAGCTTTTGTTGATGTGAGGTGATGCTTGCTTGTCGCTTGACTTTGTGTTGTGAGCGGGTGCAGTTTTAATAAGCGCGTTTAGTAAGTCGTTGATCTCTATCCGGCGCGTCTCCAGTTTTTTTTCTATATAATCAAGTCTTCTCTTTCTTGATCATTAATCTTTTTATTTAGAGTTTCCATATCCCTTTATTCTATTTTAAATTATTCCTTTGGGTACACCTTCCATGAACCGACCTATTAAAACGTATGAAGAATTATTTTCAGCATTTTTCCTGGAATTTATTTCCACTTGACTCTGAGCATAATCTAATTTCTAGATGCTCCTAGATATCTTTTCATGAGCTCTAAATACTTTATTTGGATTCATCTTCCAATTCACCCATGAGTTTGTCATGCTTTTGTTAAAGCTCCCTTTTACTTTGTGTAAAATTCTTGCTAATTTGGGCTCAAACCCACCATCCGACCGCAGCTCAATTTGTCCGACGTCTTATCGTAGGGAGACCAGGAAGCCAACTCCTTTTTATCTTAAAACGGCCCATATCTTCTAGCATATATATATATATATATATATATATATATATATATATATATATATATATATATATATATATATATATATATATATATATATCTGCCGCCGCCGGTGCCGACTAATCTCCCCTAGAGCCATGCCGTCCTGCTCCATCCTGGCCACCGCAGTCGTCATCGGGTACAGTATTTTTCGGCTGTTGGACGAATTCATCTGCTCGTCGATTTCCTCCGTTTCATCAATCGGCGCACTGCAGAAGCTGTTGTCCTCTGTGTTGATCGGTGGTACTGTGCAGAGGTGGAAGTCCATGCTGCTGTTACCGATTACCGCTGCCCGGCGCTGCGTTCTCTGGCTTTCACTCTCACCGACACACATGGATCAAGGTAATTAGGACTGTGGTTTGTGGGTGAATTTCAGAATTTTCAGTGCACGTGGATCGAGTGAGAAATCAACATTTATGTATTACTTTTGTTAATCGGTGGTAAAAGAAATCAGATTTAGAATTTCTTTTTGCTCCATGAATACGTGATGTCGTGGATAAGTTTTGTCACCGTTTTCCTTTAGAAAAACAAATCTAGAAATATAGAGAAAATACATTAGCTTGTTTTAGCTATAAAATACTCATTTTAACTCTGAGTTTGTTTGTTCAAGTTGCATTAGACTCATATCAATGTAATCTACGCGTTAGTGCTAGTGTTTTTCATGTCACATGTTTTTCATGGCCACTGTGAAGTTGTGTGCATTCCTCAATGCAATTTCTCAGAAGGCAATCAATCCTCTTGATCTAGCTACTCTACAGAACGATGTGATTCAATGTCTTGTCAGCTTTGAGTTGGTGTTTCCTCCATCTTTCTTTGATATCATGACACATCTCCTAGTTCATCTGGTCAAAGAGATTCATATTCTGGGTCCTGTCTTCCTACACAACATGTTTCCCTTAGAGAGATTTATGGGTGTACTGAAAAAATATGTTCACCAGCGAGGTCGGCCAGAAGGAAGCATCATCAAGGGATACGGGACAGAGGAGGTCATTGAGTTCTGTGTGGACTTTATTCCTGATCTTGACCCGATTGGTCTTCCTGAATCAAGGTATGAGGGGAGACTCGGTGGAAAGGGTACACTAGGAAAGAAAACATATATCAGCCAGGGTGATGATTTATTCAATAAAGCGCACTACACAGTCCTTCGAAACTCCATTGTGGTGGAACCCTATATTGAGGAACACATGGATTTTGTACGATCCGAGAATCCTAGAAAGAATGAGACTTGGGTTACGCATCATCACATGGAAACATTCGGTGACTGGTTGCGAAAAAATGCCAGGGTGATAAAGATATTGGAGATGAACTTTATTTGTTGGCTAGGCAACCAGCGTGGCACGTCCTCACATACAAAGTGTACGAGATAAATGGAAATACATTTTACACCGTATCACAAGATAAAAAGAGTACCAACCAAAATAGTGGTGTCCGTGTGGATGCCACGGACACGAATGGGGACAGGCACACATATTATGGTCGTATAGAGGAGATTTGGGAACTAGACTATGCACATGATTTTAAAGTCTCTTTATTCCGATGCCAATGGGTGAATATGAAAGGAGGGGTATCAGTCGATAAGGAGTACGGAATGACAACAGTGGACCTCAACAATATTGGATATACAAACGATCCATTCGTCCTCGGTACTAAGGTGAATCAGGTGTTCTATGTGAAAGACATGTCTACAAAACCTAAGAGAGGGAAACAAGACGAGAAAAACACCAACGAGCCAAAGCGACACATCGTTCTTACAGGGAAAAGAAACATCGTGGGAATTGAAGACAAGTCAGACGTGTCAGAGGATTATGAAAAGGATGAACGGATCCCACCCTTCTGTGTGGCCAAAGACCCAAGCATCATGCTCGCTGCAGAGGACACTCCATGGTTACGGAATGATCATAACCAAGGGCATTATGTTAAGAAAAAGTTTACCACTGTGCTAGCTTGATAATGGTAGTGATTTGTACTTGAAATCTTGTGTAATATAATTGTAACATTATGTGTAATATAATTGTAACATCTTGATGTGGATTTTGAACTATTGGTATTCATGAGTTTGGTCAAACTTGGTCAATATTGGTATTCATGAAATGTATATATGAAATGTAGATCTTGATGAGTGGAGCAATATTGGTATTCATGAGTTTTCCATTTGAGGCCATCCATGGTTCTGAAAATTAGCGTTTCGCTATGAATTCTTTCAAATTTCAAAATTGAGTGGTCTAAACTTTTTCAAATGGAAATGTGACCACTAGAGAAAATGTAGGTCTTGATGAGTGGAACAAACTTTGTATTCATGAGTTTTCTATTTGAGGCCATCCAGGGCTCGGTCAAAGTGTGTGTTTGTGAAACCCACTATTTTGACTTTGGTCAAACTTGGTCAAATGACCCACCTGAGTACTTCAAATGGAAAACTTTTGAATGCCAAGTTGTTAGGTCTCATCAAGACCTACATTTCATATATGGATCATATTTTCATCCGGATAAATTTGATCGAGTCCGAGGCACGTGTTTTCAAATTCGAAGACGGGCTTTGGTCAAACTTGGTCAAACGACGGAGAAAATGACTTGGAATGGAAATCTTTTGAATACCAAGTTGTTAGAGCTCATCAATATCCAAAATTTTTATATAGACCATTTTTCCATTTGGGAAAGTTTATGTAAACAATACTCACCAAATCTTGAATCTCACACAAACTTTATGAAACTATACGTGGGAAGTGTGGATTTTGAACTACACTTTGCCAACACTTTGTCAAATGCAAAAATGGTCTATATATGAAATGTAGATCTTGATGAGTGGAGCAATATTGGTATTCATGAGTTTTCCATTTGAGGCCATCCATGGTTCTGAAAATTAGCATTTCGCTATGAATTCTTTCAAATTTCAAAATTGAGTGGTCTAAACTTTTTCAAATGGAAATGTGACCACTAGAGAAAATGTAGGTCTTGATGAGTGGAACAAACTTTGTATTCATGAGTTTTCTATTTGAGGCAATCCAGGGCTCGGTCAAAGTGTGTGTTTGTGAAACCCACTATTTTGACTTTGGTCAAACTTGGTCAAATGACCCACCTGAGTACTTCAAATGGAAAACTTTTGAATGCCAAGTTGTTAGGTCTCATCAATACCTACATTTCATATATGGATCATATTTTCATCCGGATAAATTTGATCAAGTCCGAGGCACGTGTTTTCAAATTCGAAGACGGGCTTTGGTCAAACTTGGTCAAACGACGGAGAAAATGACTTGGAATGGAAATCTTTTGAATACCAAGTTGTTAGAGCTCATCAATATCCAAACTTTTTATATAGAACATTTTTCCATTTGGGAAAGTTTATGTAAACAATACTCACCAAATCTTGAATCTCACACAAACTTTATGAAACTATACGTGGGAAGTGTGGATTTTGAACTACACTTTGCCAACACTTTGTCAAATGCAAAAATGGTCTATATATGAAATGTAGATCATGATGAGTGGAGCAATATTGGTATTCATGAGTTTTCCATTTGAGGCCATCCATGGTTCTGAAAATTAGCGTTTCGCTATGAATTCTTTCAAATTTCAAAATTGAGTGGTCTAAACTTTTTCAAATGAAAATGTGACCATTAGAGAAAATGTAGGTCTTGATGAGTGGAACAAACTTTGTATTCATGAGTTTTCTATTTGAGGCCATCCAGGGCTCGATCAAAGTGTGTGTTTGTGAAACCCACTATTTTGACTTTGGTCAAACTTGGTCAAATGACCCACCTGAGTACTTCAAATGGAAAACTTTTGAATGCCAAGTTGTTAGGTCTCATCAAGACCTACATTTCGTATATGGATCATATTTTCATCCGGATAAATTTGATCGAGTCCGAGGCACGTGTTTTCAAATTCGAAGACGGGCTTTGGTCAAACTTGGTCAAACGACGGAGAAAATGACTTGGAATGGAAATCTTTTGAATACCAAGTTGTTAGAGCTCATCAATATCCAAAATTTTTATATAGACCATTTTTCCATTTGGGAAAGTTTATGTAAACAATACTCACCAAATCTTGAATCTCACACAAACTTTATGAAACTATACGTGGTAAGTGTGGATTTTGAACTACACTTTGCCAACACTTTGTCAAATGCAAAAATGGTCTATATATGAAATGTAGATCTTGATGAGTGGAGCAATATTGGTATTCATGAGTTTTCCATTTGAGGCCATCCATGGTTCTGAAAATTAGCGTTTCGCTATGAATTCTTTCAAATTTCAAAATTGAGTGGTCTAAACTTTTTCAAATGAAAATGTGACCATTATACAAAATGTAGGTCTTGATGAGTGGAACAAACTTTGTATTCATGAGTTTTCTATTTGAGGCCATCCAGGGCTCGGTCAAAGTGTGTGTTTGTGAAACCCACTATTTTGACTTTGGTCAAACTTGGTCAAATGACCCACCTGAGTACTTCAAATGGAAAACTTTTGAATGCCAAGTTGTTAGGTCTCATCAATACCTACATTTCATATATGGATCATATTTTCATCCGGATAAATTTGATCAAGTCCGAGGCACGTGTTTTCAAATTCGAAGACGGGCTTTGGTCAAACTTGGTCAAACGACGGAGAAAATGACTTGGAATGGAAATCTTTTGAATACCAAGTTGTTAGAGCTCATCAATATCCAAACTTTTTATATAGACCATTTTTCCATTTGGGAAAGTTTATGTAAACAATACTCACCAAATCTTGAATCTCACACAAACTTTATGAAACTATACGTGGGAAGTGTGGATTTTGAACTACACTTTGCCAACACATTGTCAAATGCAAAAATGGTCTATATGTGAAATGTAGATCATGATGAGTGGAGCAATATTGGTATTCATGAGTTTTCCATTTGAGGCCATCCATGGTTCTCAAAATTAGCGTTTCGCTATGAATTCTTTCAAATTTCAAAATTGAGTGGTCTAAACTTTTTCAAATGAAAATGTGACCATTATACAAAATGTAGGTCTTGATGAGTGGAACAAACTTTGTATTCATGTGTTTTCTATTTGAGGCCATCCAGGGCTCGGTCAAAGTGTGTGTTTGTGAAACCCACTATTTTGACTTTGGTCAAACTTGGTCAAATGACCCACCTGAGTACTTCAAATGGAAAACTTTTGAATGCCAAGTTGTTAGGTCTCATCAATACCTACATTTCATATATGGATCATATTTTCATCCGGATAAATTTGATCGAGTCCGAGGCACGTGTTTTCAAATTCGAAGACGGGCTTTGGTCAAACTTGGTCAAACGACGGAGAAAATGACTTGGAATGGAAATCTTTTGAATACCAAGTTGTTAGAGCTCATCAATATCCAAAATTTTTATATAGACCATTTTTCCATTTGGGAAAGTTTATGTAAACAATACTCACCAAATCTTGAATCTCACACAAACTTTATGAAACTATACGTGGGAAGTGTGGATTTTTGAACTACACTTTGCCAACACTTTGTCAAATGCAAAAATGGTCTATATATGAAATGTAGATCTTGATGAGTGGAGCAATATTGGTATTCATGAGTTTTCCATTTGAGGCCATCCATGGTTCTGAAAATTAGCGTTTCGCAATGAATTCTTTCAAATTTCAAAATTGAGTGGTCTAAACTTTTTCAAATGAAAATGTGACCATTAGAGAAAATGTAGGTCTTGATGAGTGGAACAAACTTTGTATTCATGAGTTTTCTATTTGAGGCCATCCAGGGCTCGGTCAAAGTGTGTGTTTGTGAAACCCACTATTTTGACTTTGGTCAAACTTGGTCAAATGACCCACCTGAGTACTTCAAATGGAAAACTTTTGAATGCCAAGTTGTTAGGTCTCATCAAGACATACATTTCATATATGGATCATATTTTCATCCGGATAAATTTGATCGAGTCCGAGGCACGTGTTTTCAAATTCGAAGACGGGCTTTGGTCAAACTTGGTCAAACGACGGAGAAAATGACTTGGAATGGAAATCTTTTGAATACCAAGTTGTTAGAGCTCATCAATATCCAAAATTTTTATATAGACCATTTTTCCATTTGGGAAAGTTTATGTAAACAATACTCACCAAATCTTGAATCTCACACAAACTTTATGAAACTATACGTGGGAAGTGTGGATTTTGAACTACACTTTGCCAACACTTTGTCAAATGCAAAAATGGTCTATATATGAAATGTTGATCTTGATGAGTGGAGCAATATTGGTATTCATGAGTTTTCCATTTGAGGCCATCCATGGTTCTGAAAATTAGCGTTTCGCAATGAATTCTTTCAAATTTCAAAATTGAGTGGTCTAAACTTTTTCAAATGAAAATGTGACCATTAGAGAAAATGTAGGTCTTGATGAGTGGAACAAACTTTGTATTCATGAGTTTTCTATTTGAGGCCATCCAGGGCTCGATCAAAGTGTGTGTTTGTGAAACCCACTATTTTGACTTTGGTCATACTTGGTCAAATGACCCACCTGAGTACTTCAAATGGAAAACTTTTGAATGCCAAGTTGTTAGGTCTCATCAAGACCTACATTTCATATATGGATCATATTTTCATCCGGATAAATTTGATCGAGTCCGAGGCACGTGTTTTCAAATTCGAAGACGGGCTTTGGTCAAACTTGGTCAAACGACGGAGAAAATGACTTGGAATGGAAATCTTTTGAATACCAAGTTGTTAGAGCTCATCAATATCCAGAATTTTTATATAGACCATTTTTCCATTTGGGAAAGTTTATGTGAACAATACTCACCAAATCTTGAATCTCACACAAACTTTATGAAACTATACGTGGTAAGTGTGGATTTTGAACTACACTTTGCCAACACTTTGTCAAATGCAAAAATGGTCTATATATGAAATGTAGATCATGATGAGTGGAGCAATATTGGTATTCATGAGTTTTCCATTTGAGGCCATCCATGGTTCTGAAAATTAGCGTTTCACTATGAATTCTTTCAAATTTCAAAATTGAGTGGTCTAAACTTTTTCAAATGAAAATGTGACCATTATACAAAATGTAGGTCTTGATGAGTGGAACAAACTTTGTATTCATGAGTTTTCTATTTGAGGCCATCCAGGGCTCGGTCAAAGTGTGTGTTTGTGAAACTCACTATTTTGACTTTGGTCAAACTTGGTCAAATGACCCACCTGAGTACTTCAAATGGAAAACTTTTGAATGCCAAGTTGTTAGGTCTCATCAATACCTACATTTCATATATGGATCATATTTTCATCCGGATAAATTTGATCGAGTGCGAGGCACGTGTTTTCAAATTCGAAGACGGGCTTTGGTCAAACTTGGTCAAACGACGGAGAAAATGACTTGGAATGGAAATCTTTTGAATACCAAGTTGTTAGAGCTCATCAATATCCAAAATTTTTATATAGACCATTTTTCCATTTGGGAAAGTTTATGTAAACAATACTCACCAAATCTTGAATCTCACACAAACTTTATGAAACTATACGTGGGAAGTGTGGATTTTGAACTACACTTTGCCAACACTTTGTCAAATGCAAAAATGGTCTATATATGAAATGTAGATCTTGATGAGTGGAGCAATATTGGTATTCATGAGTTTTCCATTTGAGGCCATCCATGGTTCTGAAAATTAGCGTTTCGCTATGAATTCTTTCAAATTTCAAAATTGAGTGGTCTAAACTTTTTCAAATGGAAATGTGACCACTAGAGAAAATGTAGGTCTTGATGAGTGGAACAAACTTTGTATTCATGAGTTTTCTATTTGAGGCCATCCAGGGCTCGGTCAAAGTGTGTGTTTGTGAAACCCACTATTTTGACTTTGGTCAAACTTGGTCAAATGACCCACCTGAGTACTTCAAATGGAAAACTTTTGAATGCCAAGTTGTTAGGTCTCATCAAGACCTACATTTCATATATGGATCATATTTTCATCCGGATAAATTTGATCGAGTCCGAGGCACGTGTTTTCAAATTCGAAGACGGGCTTTGGTCAAACTTGGTCAAACGACGGAGAAAATGACTTGGAATGGAAATCTTTTGAATACCAAGTTGTTAGAGCTCATCAATATCCAAAATTTTTATATAGACCATTTTTCCATTTGGGAAAGTTTATGTAAACAATACTCATCAAATCTTGAATCTCACACAAACATTATGAAACTATACGTGGGAAGTGTGGATTTTGAACTACACTTTGCCAACACTTTGTCAAATGCAAAAATGGTCTATATATGAAATGTAGATCTTGATGAGTGGAGCAATATTGGTATTCATGAGTTTTCCATTTGAGGCCATCCATGGTTCTGAAAATTAGCGTTTCGCTATGAATTCTTTCAAATTTCAAAATTGAGTGGTCTAAACTTTTTCAAATGAAAATGTGACCATTAGAGAAAATGTAGGTCTTGATGAGTGGAACAAACTTTGTATTCATGAGTTTTCTATTTGAGGCCATCCAGGGCTCGGTCAAAGTGTGTGTTTGTGAAACCCACTATTTTGACTTTGGTCAAACTTGGTCAAATGACCCACCTGAGTACTTCAAATGGAAAACTTTTGAATGCCAAGTTGTTAGGTCTCATCAAGACCTACATTTCATATATGGATCATATTTTCATCCGGATAAATTTGATCGAGTGCGAGGCACGTGTTTTCAAATTCGAAGACGGGCTTTGGTCAAACTTGGTCAAACGACGGAGAAAATGACTTGGAATGGAAATCTTTTGAATACCAAGTTGTTAGAGCTCATCAATATCCAAAATTTTTATATAGACCATTTTTCCATTTGGGAAAGTTTATGTAAACAATACTCACCAAATCTTGAATCTCACACAAACTTTATGAAACTATACGTGGGAAGTGTGGATTTTGAACTACACTTTGCCAACACTTTGTCAAATGCAAAAATGGTCTATATATGAAATGTAGATCTTGATGAGTGGAGCAATATTGGTATTCATGAGTTTTCCATTTGAGGCCATCCATGGTTCTGAAAATTAGCGTTTCGCTATGAATTCTTTCAAATTTCAAAATTGAGTGGTCTAAACTTTTTCAAATGGAAATGTGACCACTAGAGAAAATGTAGGTCTTGATGAGTGGAACAAACTTTGTATTCATGAGTTTTCTATTTGAGGCCATCCAGGGCTCGGTCAAAGTGTGTGTTTGTGAAACCCACTATTTTGACTTTGGTCAAACTTGGTCAAATGACCCACCTGAGTACTTCAAATGGAAAACTTTTGAATGCCAAGTTGTTAGGTCTCATCAAGACCTACATTTCATATATGGATCATATTTTCATCCGGATAAATTTGATCGAGTCCGAGGCACGTGTTTTCAAATTCGAAGACGGGCTTTGGTCAAACTTGGTCAAACGACGGAGAAAATGACTTGGAATGGAAATCTTTTGAATACCAAGTTGTTAGAGCTCATCAATATCCAAAATTTTTATATAGACCATTTTTCCATTTGGGAAAGTTTATGTAAACAATACTCATCAAATCTTGAATCTCACACAAACATTATGAAACTATACGTGGGAAGTGTGGATTTTGAACTACACTTTGCCAACACTTTGTCAAATGCAAAAATGGTCTATATATGAAATGTAGATCTTGATGAGTGGAGCAATATTGGTATTCATGAGTTTTCCATTTGAGGCCATCCATGGTTCTGAAAATTAGCGTTTCGCTATGAATTCTTTCAAATTTCAAAATTGAGTGGTCTAAACTTTTTCAAATGAAAATGTGACCATTAGAGAAAATGTAGGTCTTGATGAGTGGAACAAACTTTGTATTCATGAGTTTTCTATTTGAGGCCATCCAGGGCTCGGTCAAAGTGTGTGTTTGTGAAACCCACTATTTTGACTTTGGTCGAACTTGGTCAAATGACCCACCTGAGTACTTCAAATGGAAAACTTTTGAATGCCAAGTTGTTAGGTCTCATCAAGACCTACATTTCATATATGGATCATATTTTCATCCGGATAAATTTGATCGAGTGCGAGGCACGTGTTTTCAAATTCGAAGACGGGCTTTGGTCAAACTTGGTCAAACGACGGAGAAAATGACTTGGAATGGAAATCTTTTGAATACCAAGTTGTTAGAGCTCATCAATATCCAAAATTTTTATATAGACCATTTTTCCATTTGGGAAAGTTTATGTAAACAATACTCACCAAATCTTGAATCTCACACAAACTTTATGAAACTATACCTGGGAAGTGTGGATTTTGAACTACACTTTGCCAACACTTTGTCAAATGCAAAAATGGTCTATATATGAAATGTAGATCTTGATGAGTGGAGCAATATTGGTATTCATGAGTTTTCCATTTGAGGCCATCCATGGTTCTGAAAATTAGCGTTTCGCTATGAATTCTTTCAAATTTCAAAATTGAGTGGTCTAAACTTTTTCAAATGAAAATGTGACCATTAGAGAAAATGTAGGTCTTGATGAGTGGAACAAACTTTGTATTCATGAGTTTTCTATTTGAGGCCATCCAGGGCTCGGTCAAAGTGTGTGTTTGTGAAACCCACTATTTTGACTTTGGTCAAACTTGGTCAAATGACCCACCTGAGTACTTCAAATGGAAAACTTTTGAATGCCAAGTTGTTAGGTCTCATCAAGACCTACATTTCATATATGGATCATATTTTCATCCGGATAAATTTGATCGAGTCCGAGGCACGTGTTTTCAAATTCGAAGACGGGCTTTGGTCAAACTTGGTCAAACGACGGAGAAAATGACTTGGAATGGAAATCTTTTGAATACCAAGTTGTTAGAGCTCATCAATATCCAAAATTTTTATATAGACCATTTTTCCATTTGGGAAAGTTTATGTAAACAATACTCACCAAATCTTGAATCTCACACAAACTTTATGAAACTATACGTGGGAAGTGTGGATTTTGAACTACACTTTGCCAACACTTTGTCAAATGCAAAAATGGTCTATATATGAAATGTAGATCATGATGAGTGGAGCAATATTGGTATTCATGAGTTTCCCATTTGAGGCCATCCATGGTTCTGAAAATTAGCGTTTCACTATGAATTCTTTCAAATTTCAAAATTGAGTGGTCTAAACTTTTTCAAATGAAAATGTGACCATTATACAAAATGTAGGTCTTGATGAGTGGAACAAACTTTGTATTCATGAGTTTTCTATTTGAGGCCATCCAGGGCTCGGTCAAAGTGTGTGTTTGTGAAACCCACTATTTTGACTTTGGTCAAACTTGGTCAAATGACCCACCTGAGTACTTCAAATGGAAAACTTTTGAATGCCAAGTTGTTAGGTCTCATCAAGACCTACATTTCATATATGGATCATATTTTCATCCGGATAAATTTGATCGAGTGCGAGGCACGTGTTTTCAAATTCGAAGACGGGCTTTGGTCAAACTTGGTCAAACGACGGAGAAAATGACTTGGAATGGAAATCTTTTGAATACCAAGTTGTTAGAGCTCATCAATATCCAAAATTTTTATATAGACCATTTTTCCATTTGGGAAAGTTTATGTAAACAATACTCACCAAATCTTGAATCTCACACAAACTTTATGAAACTATACCTGGGAAGTGTGGATTTTGAACTACACTTTGCCAACACTTTGTCAAATGCAAAAATGGTCTATATATGAAATGTAGATCTTGATGAGTGGAGCAATATTGGTATTCATGAGTTTTCCATTTGAGGCCATCCATGGTTCTGAAAATTAGCGTTTCGCTATGAATTCTTTCAAATTTCAAAATTGAGTGGTCTAAACTTTTTCAAATGAAAATGTGACCATTAGAGAAAATGTAGGTCTTGATGAGTGGAACAAACTTTGTATTCATGAGTTTTCTATTTGAGGCCATCCAGGGCTCGGTCAAAGTGTGTGTTTGTGAAACCCACTATTTTGACTTTGGTCAAACTTGGTCAAATGACCCACCTGAGTACTTCAAATGGAAAACTTTTGAATGCCAAGTTGTTAGGTCTCATCAAGACCTACATTTCATATATGGATCATATTTTCATCCGGATAAATTTGATCGAGTCCGAGGCACGTGTTTTCAAATTCGAAGACGGGCTTTGGTCAAACTTGGTCAAACGACGGAGAAAATGACTTGGAATGGAAATCTTTTGAATACCAAGTTGTTAGAGCTCATCAATATCCAAAATTTTTATATAGACCATTTTTCCATTTGGGAAAGTTTATGTAAACAATACTCACCAAATCTTGAATCTCACACAAACTTTATGAAACTATACGTGGGAAGTGTGGATTTTGAACTACACTTTGCCAACACTTTGTCAAATGCAAAAATGGTCTATATATGAAATGTAGATCATGATGAGTGGAGCAATATTGGTATTCATGAGTTTCCCATTTGAGGCCATCCATGGTTCTGAAAATTAGCGTTTCACTATGAATTCTTTCAAATTTCAAAATTGAGTGGTCTAAACTTTTTCAAATGAAAATGTGACCATTATACAAAATGTAGGTCTTGATGAGTGGAACAAACTTTGTATTCATGAGTTTTCTATTTGAGGCCATCCAGGGCTCGGTCAAAGTGTGTGTTTGTGAAACCCACTATTTTGACTTTGGTCAAACTTGGTCAAATGACCCACCTGAGTACTTCAAATGGAAAACTTTTGAATGCCAAGTTGTTAGGTCTCATCAAGACCTACATTTCATATATGGATCATATTTTCATCCGGATAAATTTGATCGAGTGCGAGGCACGTGTTTTCAAATTCGAAGACGGGCTTTGGTCAAACTTGGTCAAACGACGGAGAAAATGACTTGGAATGGAAATCTTTTGAATACCAAGTTGTTAGAGCTCATCAATATCCAAAATTTTTATATAGACCATTTTTCCATTTGGGAAAGTTTATGTAAACAATACTCACCAAATCTTGAATCTCACACAAACTTTATGAAACTATACGTGGGAAGTGTGGATTTTGAACTACACTTTGCCAACACTTTGTCAAATGCAAAAATGGTCTATATATGAAATGTAGATCTTGATGAGTGGAGCAATATTGGTATTCATGAGTTTTCCATTTGAGGCCATCCATGGTTCTGAAAATTAGCGTTTCGCTATGAATTCTTTCAAATTTCAAAATTGAGTGGTCTAAACTTTTTCAAATGAAAATGTGACCATTAGAGAAAATGTAGGTCTTGATGAGTGGAACAAACTTTGTATTCATGAGTTTTCTATTTGAGGCCATCCAGGGCTCGGTCAAAGTGTGTGTTTGTGAAACCCACTATTTTGACTTTGGTCAAACTTGGTCAAATGACCCACCTGAGTACTTCAAATGGAAAACTTTTGAATGCCAAGTTGTTAGGTCTCATCAAGACCTACATTTCATATATGGATCATATTTTCATCCGGATAAATTTGATCGAGTCCGAGGCACGTGTTTTCAAATTCGAAGACGGGCTTTGGTCAAACTTGGTCAAACGACGGAGAAAATGACTTGGAATGGAAATCTTTTGAATACCAAGTTGTTAGAGCTCATCAATATCCAAAATTTTTATATAGACCATTTTTCCATTTGGGAAAGTTTATGTAAACAATACTCACCAAATCTTGAATCTCACACAAACTTTATGAAACTATACGTGGGAAGTGTGGATTTTGAACTACACTTTGCCAACACTTTGTCAAATGCAAAAATGGTCTATATATGAAATGTAGATCATGATGAGTGGAGCAATATTGGTATTCATGAGTTTCCCATTTGAGGCCATCCATGGTTCTGAAAATTAGCGTTTCACTATGAATTCTTTCAAATTTCAAAATTGAGTGGTCTAAACTTTTTCAAATGAAAATGTGACCATTATACAAAATGTAGGTCTTGATGAGTGGAACAAACTTTGTATTCATGAGTTTTCTATTTGAGGCCATCCAGGGCTCGGTCAAAGTGTGTGTTTGTGAAACCCACTATTTTGACTTTGGTCAAACTTGGTCAAATGACCCACCTGAGTACTTCAAATGGAAAACTTTTGAATGCCAAGTTGTTAGGTCTCATCAAGACCTACATTTCATATATGGATCATATTTTCATCCGGATAAATTTGATCGAGTGCGAGGCACGTGTTTTCAAATTCGAAGACAGGCTTTGGTCAAACTTGGTCAAACGACGGAGAAAATGACTTGGAATGGAAATCTTTTGAATACCAAGTTGTTAGAGCTCATCAATATCCAAAATTTTTATATAGACCATTTTTCCATTTGGGAAAGTTTATGTAAACAATACTCACCAAATCTTGAATCTCACACAAACTTTATGAAACTATACGTGGGAAGTGTGGATTTTGAACTACACTTTGCCAACACTTTGTCAAATGCAAAAATGGTCTATATATGAAATGTAGATCTTGATGAGTGGAGCAATATTGGTATTCATGAGTTTTCCATTTGAGGCCATCCATGGTTCTGAAAATTAGCGTTTCGCTATGAATTCTTTCAAATTTCAAAATTGAGTGGTCTAAACTTTTTCAAATGAAAATGTGACCATTAGAGAAAATGTAGGTCTTGATGAGTGGAACAAACTTTGTATTCATGAGTTTTCTATTTGAGGCCATCCAGGGCTCGGTCAAAGTGTGTGTTTGTGAAACCCACTATTTTGACTTTGGTCAAACTTGGTCAAATGACCCACCTGAGTACTTCAAATGGAAAACTTTTGAATGCCAAGTTGTTAGGTCTCATCAAGACCTACATTTCATATATGGATCATATTTTCATCCGGATAAATTTGATCGAGTGCGAGGCACGTGTTTTCAAATTCGAAGACGGGCTTTGGTCAAACTTGGTCAAACGACGGAGAAAATGACTTGGAATGGAAATCTTTTGAATACCAAGTTGTTAGAGCTCATCAATATCCAAAATTTTTATATAGACCATTTTTCCATTTGGGAAAGTTTATGTAAACAATACTCACCAAATCTTGAATCTCACACAAACTTTATGAAACTATACCTGGGAAGTGTGGATTTTGAACTACACTTTGCCAACACTTTGTCAAATGCAAAAATGGTCTATATATGAAATGTAGATCTTGATGAGTGGAGCAATATTGGTATTCATGAGTTTTCCATTTGAGGCCATCCATGGTTCTGAAAATTAGCGTTTCGCTATGAATTCTTTCAAATTTCAAAATTGAGTGGTCTAAACTTTTTCAAATGAAAATGTGACCATTAGAGAAAATGTAGGTCTTGATGAGTGGAACAAACTTTGTATTCATGAGTTTTCTATTTGAGGCCATCCAGGGCTCGGTCAAAGTGTGTGTTTGTGAAACCCACTATTTTGACTTTGGTCAAACTTGGTCAAATGACCCACCTGAGTACTTCAAATGGAAAACTTTTGAATGCCAAGTTGTTAGGTCTCATCAAGACCTACATTTCATATATGGATCATATTTTCATCCGGATAAATTTGATCGAGTCCGAGGCACGTGTTTTCAAATTCGAAGACGGGCTTTGGTCAAACTTGGTCAAACGACGGAGAAAATGACTTGGAATGGAAATCTTTTGAATACCAAGTTGTTAGAGCTCATCAATATCCAAAATTTTTATATAGACCATTTTTCCATTTGGGAAAGTTTATGTAAACAATACTCACCAAATCTTGAATCTCACACAAACTTTATGAAACTATACGTGGGAAGTGTGGATTTTGAACTACACTTTGCCAACACTTTGTCAAATGCAAAAATGGTCTATATATGAAATGTAGATCATGATGAGTGGAGCAATATTGGTATTCATGAGTTTCCCATTTGAGGCCATCCATGGTTCTGAAAATTAGCGTTTCACTATGAATTCTTTCAAATTTCAAAATTGAGTGGTCTAAACTTTTTCAAATGAAAATTTGACCATTATACAAAATGTAGGTCTTGATGAGTGGAACAAACTTTGTATTCATGAGTTTTCTATTTGAGGCCATCCAGGGCTCGGTCAAAGTGTGTGTTTGTGAAACCCACTATTTTGACTTTGGTCAAACTTGGTCAAATGACCCACCTGAGTACTTCAAATGGAAAACTTTTGAATGCCAAGTTGTTAGGTCTCATCAAGACCTACATTTCATATATGGATCATATTTTCATCCGGATAAATTTGATCGAGTGCGAGGCACGTGTTTTCAAATTCGAAGACGGGCTTTGGTCAAACTTGGTCAAACGACGGAGAAAATGACTTGGAATGGAAATCTTTTGAATACCAAGTTGTTAGAGCTCATCAATATCCAAAATTTTTATATAGACCATTTTTCCATTTGGGAAAGTTTATGTAAACAATACTCACCAAATCTTGAATCTCACACAAACTTTATGAAACTATACCTGGGAAGTGTGGATTTTGAACTACACTTTGCCAACACTTTGTCAAATGCAAAAATGGTCTATATATGAAATGTAGATCTTGATGAGTGGAGCAATATTGGTATTCATGAGTTTTCCATTTGAGGCCATCCATGGTTCTGAAAATTAGCGTTTCGCTATGAATTCTTTCAAATTTCAAAATTGAGTGGTCTAAACTTTTTCAAATGAAAATGTGACCATTAGAGAAAATGTAGGTCTTGATGAGTGGAACAAACTTTGTATTCATGAGTTTTCTATTTGAGGCCATCCAGGGCTCGGTCAAAGTGTGTGTTTGTGAAACCCACTATTTTGACTTTGGTCAAACTTGGTCAAATGACCCACCTGAGTACTTCAAATGGAAAACTTTTGAATGCCAAGTTGTTAGGTCTCATCAAGACCTACATTTCATATATGGATCATATTTTCATCCGGATAAATTTGATCGAGTGCGAGGCACGTGTTTTCAAATTCGAAGACGGGCTTTGGTCAAACTTGGTCAAACGACGGAGAAAATGACTTGGAATGGAAATCTTTTGAATACCAAGTTGTTAGAGCTCATCAATATCCAAAATTTTTATATAGACCATTTTTCCATTTGGGAAAGTTTATGTAAACAATACTCACCAAATCTTGAATCTCACACAAACTTTATGAAACTATACCTGGGAAGTGTGGATTTTGAACTACACTTTGCCAACACTTTGTCAAATGCAAAAATGGTCTATATATGAAATGTAGATCTTGATGAGTGGAGCAATATTGGTATTCATGAGTTTTCCATTTGAGGCCATCCATGGTTCTGAAAATTAGCGTTTCGCTATGAATTCTTTCAAATTTCAAAATTGAGTGGTCTAAACTTTTTCAAATGAAAATGTGACCATTAGAGAAAATGTAGGTCTTGATGAGTGGAACAAACTTTGTATTCATGAGTTTTCTATTTGAGGCCATCCAGGGCTCGGTCAAAGTGTGTGTTTGTGAAACCCACTATTTTGACTTTGGTCAAACTTGGTCAAATGACCCACCTGAGTACTTCAAATGGAAAACTTTTGAATGCCAAGTTGTTAGGTCTCATCAAGACCTACATTTCATATATGGATCATATTTTCATCCGGATAAATTTGATCGAGTCCGAGGCACGTGTTTTCAAATTCGAAGACGGGCTTTGGTCAAACTTGGTCAAACGACGGAGAAAATGACTTGGAATGGAAATCTTTTGAATACCAAGTTGTTAGAGCTCATCAATATCCAAAATTTTTATATAGACCATTTTTCCATTTGGGAAAGTTTATGTAAACAATACTCACCAAATCTTGAATCTCACACAAACTTTATGAAACTATACGTGGGAAGTGTGGATTTTGAACTACACTTTGCCAACACTTTGTCAAATGCAAAAATGGTCTATATATGAAATGTAGATCATGATGAGTGGAGCAATATTGGTATTCATGAGTTTCCCATTTGAGGCCATCCATGGTTCTGAAAATTAGCGTTTCACTATGAATTCTTTCAAATTTCAAAATTGAGTGGTCTAAACTTTTTCAAATGAAAATGTGACCATTATACAAAATGTAGGTCTTGATGAGTGGAACAAACTTTGTATTCATGAGTTTTCTATTTGAGGCCATCCAGGGCTCGGTCAAAGTGTGTGTTTGTGAAACCCACTATTTTGACTTTGGTCAAACTTGGTCAAATGACCCACCTGAGTACTTCAAATGGAAAACTTTTGAATGCCAAGTTGTTAGGTCTCATCAAGACCTACATTTCATATATGGATCATATTTTCATCCGGATAAATTTGATCGAGTGCGAGGCACGTGTTTTCAAATTCGAAGACAGGCTTTGGTCAAACTTGGTCAAACGACGGAGAAAATGACTTGGAATGGAAATCTTTTGAATACCAAGTTGTTAGAGCTCATCAATATCCAAAATTTTTATATAGACCATTTTTCCATTTGGGAAAGTTTATGTAAACAATACTCACCAAATCTTGAATCTCACACAAACTTTATGAAACTATACGTGGGAAGTGTGGATTTTGAACTACACTTTGCCAACACTTTGTCAAATGCAAAAATGGTCTATATATGAAATGTAGATCTTGATGAGTGGAGCAATATTGGTATTCATGAGTTTTCCATTTGAGGCCATCCATGGTTCTGAAAATTAGCGTTTCGCTATGAATTCTTTCAAATTTCAAAATTGAGTGGTCTAAACTTTTTCAAATGAAAATGTGACCATTAGAGAAAATGTAGGTCTTGATGAGTGGAACAAACTTTGTATTCATGAGTTTTCTATTTGAGGCCATCCAGGGCTCGGTCAAAGTGTGTGTTTGTGAAACCCACTATTTTGACTTTGGTCATACTTGGTCAAATGACCCACCTGAGTACTTCAAATGGAAAACTTTTGAATGCCAAGTTGTTAGGTCTCATCAAGACCTACATTTCATATATGGATCATATTTTCATCCGGATAAATTTGATCGAGTCCGAGGCACGTGTTTTCAAATTCGAAGACGGGCTTTGGTCAAACTTGGTCAAACGACGGAGAAAATGACTTGGAATGGAAATCTTTTGAATACCAAGTTGTTAGAGCTCATCAATATCCAAAATTTTTATATAGACCATTTTTCCATTTGGGAAAGTTTATGTGAACAATACTCACCAAATCTTGAATCTCACACAAACTTTATGAAACTATACGTGGGAAGTGTGGATTTTGAACTACACTTTGCCAACACTTTGTCAAATGCAAAAATGGTCTATATATGAAATGTAGATCTTGATGAGTGGAGCAATATTGGTATTCATGAGTTTTCCATTTGAGGCCATCCATGGTTCTGAAAATTAGCGTTTCGCTATGAATTCTTTCAAATTTCAAAATTGAGTGGTCTAAACTTTTTCAAATGAAAATGTGACCATTAGAGAAAATGTAGGTCTTGATGAGTGGAACAAACTTTGTATTCATGAGTTTTCTATTTGAGGCCATCCAGGGCTCGGTCAAAGTGTGTGTTTGTGAAACCCACTATTTTGACTTTGGTCAAACTTGGTCAAATGACCCACCTGAGTACTTCAAATGGAAAACTTTTGAATGCCAAGTTGTTAGGTCTCATCAAGACCTACATTTCATATATGGATCATATTTTCATCCGGATAAATTTGATCGAGTCCGAGGCACGTGTTTTCAAATTCGAAGACGGGCTTTGGTCAAACTTGGTCAAACGACGGAGAAAATGACTTGGAATGGAAATCTTTTGAATACCAAGTTGTTAGAGCTCATCAATATCCAAAATTTTTATATAGACCATTTTTCCATTTGGGAAAGTTTATGTAAACAATACTCACGAAATCTTGAATCTCACACAAACTTTGTGAAACTATACGTGGGAAGTGTGGATTTTGAACTACACTTTGCCAACACTTTGTCAAATGCAAAAATGGTCTATATATGAAATGTAGATCATGATGAGTGGAGCAATATTGGTATTCATGAGTTTTCCATTTGAGGCCATCCATGGTTCTGAAAATTAGCGTTTCGCTATGAATTCTTTCAAATTTCAAAATTGAGTGGTCTAAACTTTTTCAAATGAAAATGTGACCATTAGAGAAAATGTAGGTCTTGATGAGTGGAACAAACTTTGTATTCATGAGTTTTCTATTTGAGGCCATCCAGGGCTCGATCAAAGTGTGTGTTTGTGAAACCCACTATTTTGACTTTGGTCAAACTTGGTCAAATGACCCACCTGAGTACTTCAAATGGAAAACTTTTGAATGCCAAGTTGTTAGGTCTCATCAAGACCTACATTTCGTATATGGATCATATTTTCATCCGGATAAATTTGATCGAGTCCGAGGCACGTGTTTTCAAATTCGAAGACGGGCTTTGGTCAAACTTGGTCAAACGACGGAGAAAATGACTTGGAATGGAAATCTTTTGAATACCAAGTTGTTAGAGCTCATCAATATCCAAAATTTTTATATAGACCATTTTTCCATTTGGGAAAGTTTATGTAAACAATACTCACCAAATCTTGAATCTCACACAAACTTTATGAAACTATACGTGGTAAGTGTGGATTTTGAACTACACTTTGCCAACACTTTGTCAAATGCAAAAATGGTCTATATATGAAATGTAGATCTTGATGAGTGGAGCAATATTGGTATTCATGAGTTTTCCATTTGAGGCCATCCATGGTTCTGAAAATTAGCGTTTCGCTATGAATTCTTTCAAATTTCAAAATTGAGTGGTCTAAACTTTTTCAAATGAAAATGTGACCATTATACAAAATGTAGGTCTTGATGAGTGGAACAAACTTTGTATTCATGAGTTTTCTATTTGAGGCCATCCAGGGCTCGGTCAAAGTGTGTGTTTGTGAAACCCACTATTTTGACTTTGGTCAAACTTGGTCAAATGACCCACGTGAGTACTTCAAATGGAAAACTTTTGAATGCCAAGTTGTTAGGTCTCATCAATACCTACATTTCATATATGGATAATATTTTCATCCGGATAAATTTGATCGAGTCCGAGGCACGTGTTTTCAAATTCGAAGACGGGCTTTGGTCAAACTTGGTCAAACGACGGAGAAAATGACTTGGAATGGAAATCTTTTGAATACCAAGTTGTTAGAGCTCATCAATATCCAAAATTTTTATATAGACCATTTTTCCATTTGGGAAAGTTTATGTGAACAATACTCACCAAATCTTGAATCTCACACAAACTTTATGAAACTATACGTGGGAAGTGCGGATTTTGAACTACACTTTGCCAACACTTTGTCAAATGCAAAAATGGTCTATATATGAAATGTAGATCTTGATGAGTGGATCAATATTGGTATTCATGAGTTTTCCATTTGAGGCCATCCATGGTTCTGAAAATTAGCGTTTCGCTATGAATTCTTTCAAATTTCAAAATTGAGTGGTCTAAACTTTTTCAAATGGAAATGTGACCACTAGAGAAAATGTAGGTCTTGATGAGTGGAACAAACTTTGTATTCATGAGTTTTCTATTTGAGGCCATCCAGGGCTCGGTCAAAGTGTGTGTTTGTGAAACCCACTATTTTGACTTTGGTCAAACTTGGTCAAATGACCCACCTGAGTACTTCAAATGGAAAACTTTTGAATGCCAAGTTGTTAGGTCTCGTCAATACCTACATTTCATATATGGATCATATTCTCATCCGGATAAATTTGATCGAGTGCGAGGCACGTGTTTTCAAATTCGAAGACGGGCTTTGGTTAAACATGGTCAAACGACGGAGAAAATGACTTGGAATGGAAATCTTTTGAATACCAAGTTGTTAGAGCTCATCAATATCCAAACTTTTTATATAGACCATTTTTCCATTTGGGAAAGTTTATGTAAACAATACTCACCAAATCTTGAATCTCACACAAACTTTATGAAACTATACGTGGGAAGTGTGGATTTTGAACTACACTTTGCCAACACTTTGTCAAATGCAAAAATGGTCTATATATGAAATGTAGATCTTGATGAGTGGATCAATATTGGTATTCATGAGTTTTCCATTTGAGGCCATCCATGGTTCGGAAAATTAGCGTTTCGCTATGAATTCTTTCAAATTTCAAAATTGAGTGGTCTAAACTTTTTCAAATGGAAATGTGACCACTAGAGAAAATGTAGGTCTTGATGAGTGGAACAAACTTTGTATTCATGAGTTTTCTATTTGAGGCCATCCAGGGCTCGGTCAAAGTGTGTGTTTGTGAAACCCACTATTTTGACTTTGGTCAAACTTGGTCAAATGACCCACCTGAGTACTTCAAATGGAAAACTTTTGAATGCCAAGTTGTTAGGTCTCATCAATACCTACATTTCATATATGGATCATATTTTCATCCGGATAAATTTGATCGAGTCCGAGGCACGTGTTTTCAAATTCGAAGACGGGCTTTGGTTAAACATGGTCAAACGACGGAGAAAATGACTTGGAATGGAAATCTTTTGAATACCAAGTTGTTAGAGCTCATCAATATCCAAACTTTTTATATAGACCATTTTTCCATTTGGGAAAGTTTATGTAAACAATACTCACCAAATCTTGAATCTCACACAAACTTTATGAAACTACACGTGGGAAGTGTGGATTTTGAACTACACTTTGCCAACACTTTGTCAAATGCAAAAATGGTCTATATATGAAATGTAGATCTTGATGAGTGGAGCAATATTGGTATTCATGAGTTTTCCATTTGAGGCCATCCATGGTTCTGAAAATTAGCGTTTCGCTATGAATTCTTTCAAATTTCAAAATTGAGTTGTCTAAACTTTTTCAAATGGAAATGTGACCACTAGAGAAAATGTAGGTCTTGATGAGTGGAACAAACTTTGTATTCATGAGTTTTCTATTTGAGGCCATCCATGGCTCGGTCAAAGTGTGTGTTTGTGAACCCACTATTTTGACTTTGGTCAAACTTGGTCAAATGACCCACCTGAGTACTTCAAATGGAAAACTTTTTAATGCCAAGTTGTTAGGTCTCATCAAGACCTACATTTCATATATGGATCATATTTTCATCCGGATAAATTTGATCGAGTCCGAGGCACGTGTTTTCAAATTCGAAGACGGGCTTTGGTCAAACTTGGTCAAACGACGGAGAAAATGACTTGGAATGGAAATATTTTGAATACCAAGTTGTTAGAGTTCATCAATATCCAAACTTTTTATATAGATCATTTTTCCATTTGGGAAAGTTTATGTAAACACAACTCACCAAATCTTGAATCTCACACAAACTTTATGAAACTATACGTGGGAAGTGTGGATTTTGAACTACACTTTGCCAACACTTTGTCAAATGAAAAAATGGTCTATATATGAAATGTAGATCTTGATGAGTGGAGCAATATTGGTATTCATGAGTTTTCCATTTGAGGCCATCCATGGTTCTGAAAATTAGCGTTTCGCTATGAATTCTTTCAAATTTCAAAATTGAGTGGTCTAACCTTTTTCAAATGGAAATGTGACCACTAGAGAAAATGTAGGTCTTGATGAGTGGAACAAACTTTGTATTCAAGAATTTTCTATTTGAGGCATCCAGGGCTCGGTCAAAGTGTGTGTTTGTCAAACCCACTATTTTGACTTTGGTCAAACTTGGTCAAATGACCCACCTGAGTACTTCAAATGGAAAACTTTTGAATGCCAAGTTGTTAGGTCTCATCAATACCTACATTTCATATATGGATCATATTTTCATCCGGATAAATTTGATCGAGTCCGAGGCACGTGTTTTCAAATTCGAAGACGGGCTTTGGTCAAACTTGGTCAAACGACGGAGAAAATGACTTGGAATGGAAATCTTTTGAATACCAAGTTGTTAGAGCTCATAAATATCCAAACTTTTTATATAGACCATTTTTCCATTTGGGAAAGTTTATGTAAACACAACTCACCAAATCTTGAATCTCACACAAACTTTATGAAACTATACGTGGGAAGTGTGGATTTTGAACTACACTTTGCCAACACTTTGTCAAATGCAAAAATGGTCTATATATGAAATGTAGATCTTGATGAGTGGAGCAATATTGGTATTCATGAGTTTTCCATTTGAGGCCATCCATGGTTCTGAAAATTAGCGTTTCGCTATGAATTCTTTCAAATTTCAAAATTGAGTGGTCTAAACTTTTT
The DNA here is from genome assembly GCF_000003195.3 of Sorghum bicolor. Classification (NCBI taxonomy): domain Eukaryota; kingdom Viridiplantae; phylum Streptophyta; class Magnoliopsida; order Poales; family Poaceae; genus Sorghum; species Sorghum bicolor. The sequence goes on from NC_012874.2 coordinate 10,303,105, forward strand.
CAAATGGAAATGTGACCACTAGAGAAAATGTAGGTCTTGATGAGTGGAACAAACTTTGTATTCATGAGTTTTCTATTTGAGGCCATCCAGGGCTCGGTCAAAGTGTGTGTTTGTGAAACCCACTATTTTGACTTTGGTCAAACTTGGTCAAATGACCCACCTGAGTACTTCAAATGGAAATCTTTTGAAAGCCAAGTTGTTAGGTCTCGTCAATACCTACATTTAATATATGGATCATATTTTCATCCGGATAAATTTGATCGAGTCCGAGGCACGTGTTTTCAAATTCGAAGACGGGCTTTGGTCAAACTTGGTCAAACGACGGAGAAAATGACTTGGAATGGAAATATTTTGAATACCAAGTTGTTAGAGTTCATCAATATCCAAACTTTTTATATAGATCATTTTTCCATTTGGGAAAGTTTATGTAAACACAACTCACCAAATCTTGAATCTCACACAAACTTTATGAAACTATACGTGGGAAGTGTGGATTTTGAACTACACTTTGCCAACACTTTGTCAAATGCAAAAATGGTCTATATATGAAATGTAGATCTTGATGAGTGGAGCAATATTGGTATTCATGAGTTTTCCATTTGAGGCCATCCATGGTTCTGAAAATTAGCGTTTCGCTATGAATTCTTTCAAATTTCAAAATTGAGTGGTCTAACCTTTTTCAAATGGAAATGTGACCACTAGAGAAAATGTAGGTCTTGATGAGTGGAACAAACTTTGTATTCATGAATTTTCTATTTGAGGCATCCAGGGCTCGGTCAAAGTGTGTGTTTGTCAAACCCACTATTTTGACTTTGGTCAAACTTGGTCAAATGACCCACCTGAGTACTTCAAATGGAAAACTTTTGAATGCCAAGTTGTTAGGTCTCATCAATACCTACATTTCATATATGGATCATATTTTCATCCGGATAAATTTGATCGAGTCCGAGGCACGTGTTTTCAAATTCGAAGACGGGCTTTGGTCAAACTTGGTCAAACGACGGAGAAAATGACTTGGAATGGAAATCTTTTGAATACCAAGTTGTTAGAGCTCATCAATATCCAAACTTTTTATATAGACCATTTTTCCATTTGGGAAAGTTTATGTAAACACAACTCACCAAATCTTGAATCTCACACAAACTTTATGAAACTATACGTGGGAAGTGTGGATTTTGAACTACACTTTGCCAACACTTTGTCAAATGCAAAAATGGTCTATATATGAAATGTAGATCTTGATGAGTGGAGCAATATTGGTATTCATGAGTTTTCCATTTGAGGCCATCCATGGTTCTGAAAATCAGCGTTTCGCTATGAATTCTTTCAAATTTCAAAATTGAGTGGTCTAAACTTTTTCAAATGGAAATGTGACCACTAGAGAAAACGTAGGTCTTGATGAGTGGAACAAACTTTGTATTCATGAATTTTCAATTTGAGGCCATCCAGGGCTCGGTCAAAGTGTGTGTTTGTGAAACCCACTATTTTGACTTTGGTCAAACTTGGTCAAATAACCCACCTGAGTACTTCAAATGGAAAACTTTTGAAAGCCAAGTTGTTAGGTCTCGTCAATACCTACATTTCATATATGGATCATATTTTCATCCGGATAAATTTGATCGAGTCCGAGGCACGTGTTTTCAAATTCGAAGACGGGCTTTGATCAAACTTGGTCAAGCGACGGAGAAAATGACTTGGAATGGAAATCTTTTGAATACCAAGTTTTTAGAGCTCATCAATATCCAAACTTTTTATATAGGCCATTTTTCCATTTGGGAAAGTTTATGTAAACACAACTCACCAAATCTTGAATCTCACACAAACTTTATGAAACTATACGTGGGAAGTGTGGATTTTGAACTACACTTTGCCAACACTTTGTCAAATGCAAAAATGGTCTATATATGAAATGTAGATCTTGATGAGTGGAGAAATATTGGTATTCATGAGTTTTCCATTTGAGGCCATCCATGGTTCTGAAAATTAGCGTTTCGCTATGAATTCTTTCAAATTTCAAAATTGAGTGGTCTAAACTTTTTCAAATGGAAATGTGACCATTAGAGAAAATGTAGGTCTTGATGAGTGGAACAAACTTTGTATTCATGAGTTTTCTATTTGAGGCCATCCAAGGCTCGGTCAAAGTGTGTGTTTGTGAAACCCACTATTTTGACTTTGGTCAAACTTGGTCAAATGACCCACCTGAGTACTTCAAATGGAAAACTTTTGAAAGCCAAGTTGTAAGGTCTTGTCAAGACCTACATTTAATATATGGATCATATTTTCATCCGGATAAATTTGATCGAGTCCGAGGCACGTGTTTTCAAATTCGAAGACGGGCTTTGGTCAAACTTGGTCAAACGACGGAGAAAATGACTTGGAATGGAAATCTTTTGAATACCAAGTTGTTAGAGCTCATCAATATCCAAACTTTTTATATAGACCATTTTTCCATTTGGGAAAGTTTATGTAAACAATACTCACCAAATCTTGAATCTCACACAAACTTTATGAAACTATACGTGGGAAGTGCGGATTTTGAACTACACTTTGCCAACACTTTGTCAAATGCAAAAATGGTCTATATATGAAATGTAGATCTTGATGAGTGGATCAATATTGGTATTCATGAGTTTTCCATTTGAGGCCATCCATGGTTCTGAAAATTAGCGTTTCGCTATGAATTCTTTCAAATTTCAAAATTGAGTGGTCTAAACTTTTTCAAATGGAAATGTGACCACTAGAGAAAATGTAGGTCTTGATGAGTGGAACAAACTTTGTATTCATGAGTTTTCTATTGGAGGCCATCCAGGGCTCGGTCAAAGTGTGTGTTTGTGAAACCCACTATTTTGACTTTGGTCAAACTTGGTCAAATGACCCACCTGAGTACTTCAAATGGAAAACTTTTGAATGCCAAGTTGTTAGGTCTCGTCAATACCTACATTTCATATATGGATCATATTTTCATCCGGATAAATTTGATCGAGTCCGAGGCACGTGTTTTCAAATTCGAAGAGGGGCTTTGGTTAAACATGGTCAAACGACGGAGAAAATGACTTGGAATGGAAATCTTTTGAATACCAAGTTGTTAGAGCTCATCAATATCCAAACTTTTTATATAGACCATTTTTCCATTTGGGAAAGTTTATGTAAACAATACTCACCAAATCTTGAATCTCACACAAACTTTATGAAACTACACGTGGGAAGTGTGGATTTTGAACTACACTTTGCCAACACTTTGTCAAATGCAAAAATGGTCTATATATGAAATGTAGATCTTGATGAGTGGAGCAATATTGGTACTCATGAGTTTTCCATTTGAGGCCATCCATGGTTCTGAAAATTAGCGTTTCGCTATGAATTCTTTCAAATTTCAAAATTGAGTGGTCTAAACTTTTTCAAATGGAAATGTGACCACTAGAGAAAATGTAGGTCTTGATGAGTGGAACAAACTTTGTATTCATGAGTTTTCTATTTGAGGCCATCCAGGGCTCGGTCAAAGTGTGTGTTTGTGAAACCCACTATTTTGACTTTGGTCAAACTTGGTCAAATGACCCACCTGAGTACTTCAAATGGAAAACTTTTGAAAGCCAAGTTGTTAGGTCTCGTCAATACCTACATTTAATATATGGATCATATTTTCATCCGGATAAATTTGATCGAGTCCGAGGCACGTGTTTTCAAATTCGAAGACGGGCTTTGGTCAAACGACGGAGAAAATGACTTGGAATGGAAATCTTTTGAATACCAAGTTTTTAGAGCTCATCAATATCCAAACTTTTTATATAGACCATTTTTCCATTTGGGAAAGTTTATGTAAACACAACTCACCAAATCTTGAATCTCACACAAACTTTATGAAACTATACGTGGGAAGTGTGGATTTTGAACTACACCTTGCCAACACTTTGTCAAATGGAAAAATGGTCTATATATGAAATGTAGATCTTGATGAGTGGAGCAATATTGGTATTCATGAGTTTTCCATTTGAGGCCATCCATGGTTCTGAAAATTAGCGTTTCGCTATGAATTCTTTCAAATTTCAAAATTGAGTGGTCTAAACTTTTTCAAATGGAAATGTGACCACTAGAGAAAATGTAGGTCTTGATGAGTGGAACAAACTTTGTATTCATGAGTTTTCTATTTGAGGCCATCCAGGGCTCGGTCAAACTGTGTGTTTGTGAAACCCACTATTTTGACTTTGGTCAAACTTGGTCAAATGACCCACCTGAGTACTTCAAATGGAAAACTTCTGAAAGCCAAGTTGTTAGGTCTTGTCAATACCTACATTTAATATATGGATCATATTTTCATCCGGATAAATTTGATCGAGTCCGAGGCACGTGTTTTCAAATTCGAAGACGGGCTTTGGTCAAACTTGGTCAAACGACGGAGAAAATGACTTGGAATGGAAATCTTTTGAATACCAAGTTGTTAGAGCTCATCAATATCCAAACTTTTTATATAGACCATTTTTCCATTTGGGAAAGTTTATGTAAACACAACTCACCAAATCTTGAATCTCACACAAACTTTATGAAACTATACGTGGGAAGTGTGGATTTTGAACTACACTTTGCCAACACTTTGTCAAATGCAAAAATGGTCTATATATGAAATGTTGATCTTGATGAGTGGAGCAATATTGGTATTCATGAGTTTTCCATTTGAGGCCATCCATGGTTCTGAAAATTAGCGTTTCGCTATGAATTCTTTCAAATTTCAAAATTGAGTGGTCTAACCTTTTTCAAATGGAAATGTGACCACTAGAGAAAATGTAGGTCTTGATGAGTGGAACAAACTTTGTATTCATGAATTTTCTATTTGAGGCATCCAGGGCTCGGTCAAAGTGTGTGTTTGTCAAACCCACTATTTTGACTTTGGTCAAACTTGGTCAAATGACCCACCTGAGTACTTCAAATGGAAAACTTTTGAATGCCAAGTTGTTAGGTCTCATCAATACCTACATTTCATATATGGATCATATTTTCATCCGGATAAATTTGACCGAGTCCGAGGAACGTGTTTTCAAATTCGAAGACGGGGGTTTGGTCAAACTTGGTCAAACGACGGAGAAAATGACTTGGAATGGAAATCTTTTGAATACCAAGTTGTTAGAGTTCATCAATATCCAAACTTTTTATATAGACCATTTTTCCATTTGGAAAAGTTTATGTAAACACAACTCACCAAATCTTGAATCTCACACAAACTTTATGAAACTATACGTGGGAAGTGTGGATTTTGAACTACACTTTGCCAACACTTTGTCAAATGCAAAAATGGTCTATATATGAAATGTAGATCTTGATGAGTGGAGCAATATTGGTATTCATGAGTTTTCCATTTGAGGCCATCCATGGTTCTGAAAATTAGCGTTTCGCTATGAATTCTTTCAAATTTCAAAATTGAGTGGTCTAAACTTTTTCAAATGGAAATGTGACCACTAGAGAAAATGTAGGTCTTGATGAGTGGAACAAACTTTGTATTCATGAGTTTTCTATTTGAGGCCATCCAGGGCTCGGTCAAAGTGTGTGTTTGTGAAACCCACTATTTTGACTTTGGTCAAACTTGGTCAAATGACCCACCTGAGTACTTCAAATGGAAAAATTTTGAAAGCCAAGTTGTTAGGTCTTGTCAAGACCTACATTTAATATATGGATCATATTTTCATCCGGATAAATTTGATCGAGTCCGAGGCACGTGTTTTCAAATTCGAAGACAGGCTTTGGTCAAACTTGGTCAAACGACGGAGAAAATGACTTGGAATGGAAATCTTTTGAATACCAAGTTGTTAGAGCTCATCAATATCTAAACTTTTTATATAGACCATTTTTCCATTTGGGAAAGTTTATGTAAACAATACTCACCAAATCTTGAATCTCACACAAACTTTATGAAACTATACGTGGGAAGTGTGGATTTTGAACTACACTTTGCCAAAACTTTGTCAAATGCAAAAATGGTCTATATATGAAATGTAGATCTTGATGAGTGGAGCAATATTGGTATTCATGAGTTTTCCATTTGAGGCCATCCATGGTTCTGAAAATTAGCGTTTCGCTATGAATTCTTTCAAATTTCAAAATTGAGTGGTCTAAACTTTTTCAAATGGAAATGTGACCACTAGAGAAAATGTAGGTCCTGATGAGTGGAACAAACTTTGTATTCATGAGTTTTCTATTTGAGGCCATCCAGGGCTCGGTCAAAGTGTGTGTTTGTGGAACCCACTATTTTGACTTTGGTCAAACTTGGTTAAATGACCCACCTGAGTACTTCAAATGGAAAACTTTTGAATGCCAAGTTGTTAGTTCTTGTCAATACCTAAATTTCATATATGGATCATATTTTCATCCGGATAAATTTGATCGAGTCCGAGGCACGTGTTTTCAAATTCGAAGACGGGCTTTGGTCAAACTTGGTCAAACGACGGAGAAAATGACTTGGAATGGAAATCTTTTGAATACCAAGTTGTTAGAGCTCATCAATATCCAAACTTTTTATATAGACCATTTTTCCATTTTGGAAAGTTTATGTAAACAATACTCACCAAATCTTGAATCTCACACAAACTTTATGAAACTATACGTGGGAAGTGTGGATTTTGAACTACACTTTGCCAACACTTTGTCAAATGCAAAAATGGTCTATATATGAAATGTAGATCTTGATGAGTGGAGCAATATTGGTATGCATGAGTTTTCCATTTGAGGCCATCCATGGTTCTGAAAATTAGCGTTTCGCTATGAATTCTTTCAAATTTCAAAATTGAGTGGTCTAAACTTTTTCAAATGGAAATGTGACCACTAGAGAAAATGTAGGTCTTGATGAGTGGAACAAACTTTGTGTTCATGAGTTTTCTATTTGAGGCCATCCAGGGCTCGATCAAAGTGTGTGTTTGTGAAACCCACTATTTTGACTTTGGTCAAACTTGGTCAAATGACCCACCTGAGTACTTCAAATGGAAAACTTTTGAAAGCCAAGTTGTTAGGTCTCATCAATACCTACATTTCATATATGGATCATATTTTCATCCGGATAAATTTGATCGAGTCCGAGGCACGTGTTTTCAAATTCGAAGACGGCCTTTGGTCAAACTTGGTCAAACGACGGAGAAAATGACTTGGAATGGAAATCTTTTGAATACCAAGTTGTTAGAGCTCATCAATATCCAAAATTTTTATATAGGCCATTTTTCCATTTGGGAAAGTTTATGTAAACACAACTCACCAAATCTTGAATCTCACACAAACTTTATGAAACTATACGTGGGAAGTGTGGATTTTGAACTACACTTTGCCAACACTTTGTCAAATGCAAAAATGGTCTATATATGAAATGTAGATCTTGATGAGTGGAGCAATATTGGTATTCATGAGTTTTCCATTTGAGGCCATCCATGGTTCTGAAAATTAGCGTTTCGCTATGAATTCTTTCAAATTTCAAAATTGAGTGGTCTAAACTTTTTCAAATGAAAATGTGACCATTATACAAAATGTAGGTCTTGATGAGTGGAACAAACTTTGTATTTAGGAGTTTTCTATTTGAGGCCATCCAGGGCTCGGTCAAAGTGTGTGTTTGTGAAACCCACTACTTTGACTTTGGTCAAACTTGGTCAAATGACCCACCTGAGTACTTCAAATGGAAAACTTTTGAATGCCAAGTTGTTAGGTCTCATCAATACCTACTTTTCATATATGGATCATATTTTCATCCGGATAAATTTGATCGAGTCCGAGGCACGTGTTTTCAAATTCGAAGACGGGCTTTGGTCAAACTTGGTCAAACGACATAGAAAATGACTTGGAATGGAAATCTTTTGAATACCAAGTTGTTAGAGCTCATCAATATCCAAAATTTTTATATAGACCATTTTTACATTTGGGAAAGTTTAAGTAAACAATACTCACCAAATCTTGAATCTCACACAAACTTTATGAAACTATACGTGGGAAGTGTGGATTTTGAACTACACTTTGCCAACACTTTGTCAAATGCAAAAATGGTCTATATATGAAATGTAGATCTTGATGAGTGGAGCAATATTGGTATTCATGAGTTTTCCATTTGAGGCCATCCATGGTTCTGAAAATTAGCGTTTCGCTATGAATTCTTTCAAATTTCAAAATTGAGTGGTCTAAACTTTTTCAAATAAAAATGTGACCATTAGAGAAAATGTAGGTCTTGATGAGTGGAACAAACTTTGTACTCATAAGTTTTCTATTTGAGGCCATCCAGGGCTCGGTCAAAGTGTGTGTTTGTGAAACCCACTATTTTGACTTTGGTCAAACTTGGTCAAATGACCCAACTGAGTACTTGAAATGGAAAACTTTTGAATGCCAAGTTGTTAGGTCTCATCAAGACCTACATTTCATATATGGATCATATTTTCATCCGGATAAATTTGATCGAGTCCGAGGCACGTGTTTTCAAATTCGAAGACGGGCTTTGGTCAAACTCGGTCAAACGACGGAGAAAATAACTTGGAATGGAAATCATTTGAATACCAAGTTGCTAGAGCTCATCAATATCCAAACTTTTTATATAGACCAATTTTCCATTTGGGAAAGTTTATGTAAAAATACTCACCAAATCTTGAGTCTCGTACAAACTTTATGAAACTATACGTGGGAAGTGTGGATTTTGAACTACACTTTGCCAACACTTTGTCAAATGCAAAAATGGTCTATATATGAAATGTAGATCTTGATGAGTGGAGCAATATTGGTATTCATGAGTTTTCCATTTGAGGCCATCCATCGTTCTGAAAATTAGCGTTTCGCTATGAATTCTTTCAAATTTCAAAATTGAGTGGTCTAAACTTTTTCAAATGAAAATGTGACCATTAGAGAAAATGTAGGTCTTGATGAGTGGAACAAACTTAGTATTCATGAGTTTTCCATTTGAGGCCATCCAGGGTTCCAAAATACATCTTACTACTCTTGAAATTTTAAATTTTAAATTTATACAATCAATGTTGTGCATTTGTATAATTATTACTAAAGAAACAAAAGTTTAACGTCTAAATGACCCCAAAACAAAGTATCTATCTAAAGCCAACAATTTTTTAAAATTTAATTGGTCATTATATTTTTGCATTAACAAAATATTCATTATGAATAACATTTATTTTGAATAATATGAAATATTTAAAAAGCAATTGTGTTAAGAATTTTTATACTCAAGAGTAGAGCAGAGTAAAATTAATGTGTATTTTTTAACAATTTTATCAGATTTATTTAATTTATAATGCATTTAACAATGTAAAGAGGAAAAAAAGGAAAAACCAAATTATGGCGCCGAAACTGGCGCCATAAATTGGTGAGAGGCCTCTGCCCTTTATAGGGCAGGGCACCTTTAGTCCCGGGCCTAGACAGAGCCCGGGACTAAAGGTCCTTTAACCCCGGTTCCATCCAGGAACCGGGACTGAAGGTCTTGACCTTTAGTCCCGGGCTCTGTCTCGGCCCGGGACTAAAGGTGCCCTGCCCTATAAAGGGTAGTGTCGACGAAAGCTGGTCGGCAGTCTACCTTGGGGGTATACCCACGGTAGTAGTTTATCGGTAGACGGTGCGCAAACTACGAACTCGATGGTGACGCAAGACACATGCAAGCTTTTTATCCAGGTTCGGCCGCCGAGCTGGCGTAATACCTACGTCCTGCGTCTGATTGTATTGATTCGTGTTGAGAGAATATGATGTCCTAGGGGGGTCCCTTGCCTCTCCTTATATAGTCCGGAGGGCAGGGTTACAGATCTGGAAACTAATCCTAGTCGGTTACAATTGCCATAGATAGTTCGATATCAATTCCTATTCTAACCGACTAGAATCCTGCTTGATCTTCACGTCTTGTTTCCTTGCACGAAACTCCAAGCTGTCGGGTCAAGCCTCGAGCTTGTCTCGTAATGGGCCAAGCCTCCTGGCCCAAGTCTATCCGTAAGGGTATAGGGGTTTATACCCCCACAGCTAGTCCCCGAGCACCATGTATTGTGATGTAACACGCCGTCTTGAGCTTCTTCGATCGGTGAGGGTTGACATCTTCAGTAAACAGAAAAATCGCCCAAACAGTTGCAACAGTACTTTGACCAACTCAGAAGACAGTTGATCAACATTGACATCGAAGAAGCTGGTTGTTCGAAGAATGCATGGTGCTCTAAATTAAAAAGATTTCTTTCCTGGTGAAGTGTGCCCACTTTACGTTTAAGAAAAGTATAGACCTCAAAAAAGCAAGCATATTCACCGCAAGGTGAAGTGTGCCCACTTAGTCCCCGAGCCTGGTAGTAGGTGACGTAGGCACGTGGTACCAGGGTCAAAAGAAAAGTCTTCAAAGAAATTCTGTAACTGAGATGCATCGCCAGATGCATCGTACCGATGTAGTCCCCGAGCTTGCAGGAAGGCGAAGTATGAACCTTGTAGCAAGGTCTAAAAAATTAAATTTTACCAGTCCATCTGCAATTGAATAGACTAATCGACCAGTCCCCGGGTGTACAATAATATGTCCAACAGGACCCAAACGCCAAGTGTGCTTCTTAGAATTCTGCGTTGTTATATAGGACGACCAGTCCCCGAGCATCGATCGCTCAGTGGTCGGTGCGATATTCTCGAAGTTCCGGGTTGATAGACTGGGCGACCAGTCCCCGAGCATCAAGTGCTCGGTGGTCGGTGCGATATTTTCGAAGTTCCGGGTTGATAGACTGGGCGACCAGTCCCCGAGCATCAAGTGCTCGGTGGTCGGTGCAGTCCTTCACATCCGAGTTAATAGACTGGGCGACCAGTCCCCGAGCATCAAGTGCTCGGTGGTCGGTGCAGTCCCCGGATTGTTGACTCTCTGCCATATTTGTCTTCTTGTTTTTGAAAAGACCTTTCCAGTTAAAGTTGACGTGACGAGACCTCCTGACGGGGTGTCAGATGGATGCATGAAAAGTTGCGCCTGGCAACTGTGCAGCCGCCCTTTGCATGGTTTGAGAAAAGGAAACCATCAATTGGTACGAAAACTTCGCCGCATTAATTGTCTATAATCTTTGAAAACCAAAACGCTGCATCCGTCGCATGGCCCGCCCACTTCCCGAGAATACGGGAAGTGGGGGAGTTGGAGTTGCGGGTTATAAGAGCTTGATAGTTCTGCCTGTACTGCTTACCCTGCCATTGCCTTGAAGCCTTCCACTTTCGCCTCCTTCAATCACCTGTATCTTCGTAACTCAAGTCCACTTCCTCACCTCCAATGGCGAAGAGCGACTCCAAGAAGAGGGCCGAACTGATGGCCAAGGAGTGGAAGAAGTCCCGCAACACCGCCAAGTCCCTCGGTGACCTCGTCGACATGGGGCTCCTGCATAGCTCGGAGCTCGGCGGCTGGAGAGCGCCAGAAGGAGAGAGCTTCCCCGACCCCCGTGCCGGTGAGATCGTCGTGTTCGAAGATTTCCTTAAGAGGGGCTTTGGGGTTCCTGTTTATCCTTTTCTTCAAGGTCTTCTTTTGTATTATGAGATCGGGATTTGCAATCTGCACCCGAACTCAATTCTCCTCATCTCCACTTTTATCCATATGTGCGAGGCCTATGTTGGCATAGAGCTGCACTTCGATCTCTTTCGTTATCTTTTCTCCTTAAGGAAGAAGGGAGCAGTTGGAGGCTCTAAGATTGCAGGTGGAGTATACCTCAATCTCCGGGACGGGATGAAGAACCGGTACCTGAACTGCTCTTGGAATACCTCTCTTACCGAATGGTATAAGAAATGGTTCTACGTCAGGGAGGAGCCGGGCAGCTCCACGTTCTGTGACGTGGGGTACATCCCCGAGAAGAGAATCAGTTGGACCGACCGCCCAGAATTCGACAGACAAGTGGCAGACCTGATGAAGCTGATCGACTGGTCGCGCTTGGACGGGCTAGGGGTGGTCGGCAACTTTATTTGCCGCCGGGTGATGCCCTGCCAGAAGAGGGTGCACTCGGCGTACGAGTACGCCGGAAGCCAGGACCCGACCAGGATGAGGCCTGAGGTCCTGGAGAAGGAAGAGGTGCAGCAGTTGTTGAACGAATTGTTCAACTTTGCAGACGGGGGCTTCATCCGTGGTAGTGATCGGGTGCAAGCTTTCAAGCTGGGACGACCAGCCCCTAAGGTGATGTCCTTTACTGACTGTGACTCCTTAGCATTCGTTATATCGTCGGATGCTGACTTGTCTGTATTTCTCTTTGTAGATCGGAGATGTAGACAGGTGCGCAGTGTATGTGTCACTGGCGCCTGGGATGGAGGATCCCGCAAGGGAGGATCCGCCGGTAGAGGACGCCGCACGGTGTGATCGGTACACCAGCAGTGATGAGGACCAGGCCCGCCCCGTCCCGACCACCGAGGAGAGGGTGGCGGGGAAAAGGCCACTGGCGGCAGATCCTTTGCCGGTACCGACGTTGCCGGCGGAGAGCAGCCAAGCGCCGAAGCGTCGTCGGCTCGTGCGGATCGTTGACGACGACGACGACGAGGAGGCCGCACCGTCGCTAGTTCGACGACCTCGGAGCCGCCCAGATAGTGCTCCGGCCACTACTGATCGGGTGGCCAGCGACCCTCCTGCTCCGCGCATGGTCGAGATGGGGGCGCAGGTGCCGACCGGACGGGCAAGGAGGAGGTTCACCGCGACCCACCGTCGATCGGACCTGTAAGTGTTCGACTTACGTATTTTGGCGTTTTTTTTAAATTAAGATTTACTTTGTTCTTCTAGCGCGGCGTCGGATGTCAATCCCGACCACGCCACCGACCAGGGGGCGTCCGATCCTGCCGCCGCCGACGCCGCGCCGCAGGCCACGGATCAGCCTACGGCGGCGGCTGCTGCTGCAGGCACAGAGGGGCAGTCTGCCCCAGCGAGTGCCGCGGCGAGTACTCCGCCGAGGAACGAGGAGGCTTCGAGGACCCCTCCCCCGAGCGCTGCTACTCAGGAGGACAACCGAATCCCGACTCCAGCCGAAGAAGGGAGGGTCCCGACACCGCCGCGAGTAGGGGCTTCTTCACCCGCGAGGTCTCCTGGCCTAAGCCGGGGGCCCGTGATGCCTTCGACCGCAGCCGGGAACAGCGCGGCGAATGAGGAGCCCCGGGAAGCCTCTGACGACGACGTGGAGGAGGTCCAGGGTCGTCCCCGTGATGGCCGCCAGCATGTCTACGTGTGGCGCCAACGCGGGGACCACTTTATTGGACATGAAGAGCTTGCGGAGACGGAGGAGGATGCGAGGGTGGAGCGTGCAGCCAAACGTCTTGTAGATGAGGTCAAGGTAAGTGACTCTCTGCCCCGATCGACTTCTTTTCCCCTTTTGTTTTGTTATTAACTTGCTGGGATGACATGCGACCTTCTTGCAGGGTGCCATGACAACGTCGAAGTACCGGAAGAGGTGCTTCGACCAGATAGAAGGAATTGTGGCCGAAAACAAGGCCCTGACCACGGAGGTGGACCGGCTACGGTCGGAGGTCGGGGAGAAGGTGGCCGAGATGAACGCCTAGGAGGAGCGTCATCTCGAGCTCACTCGTCGCTTGGCCGACCAGTACTGGCAGCGAGAAGGTTAGTCACGCGCTCCGAGCAGCTTTGTGTAGCTGTGTAGCCTGCTTTACTGACCAGGTTATGATTCACGTAGACTTGGAGGAGGAGGTGGCGCACCTCCGACAGGAGAAGGAGCAGCTCAGCCAAGAGCTCGCCGGTGCGCTGGAGTCCGGGCGCCGAGCAGGAGAGGAATTGGGTCGGAAGGACCGGGAGTTATCTGGTAATGCGCGCCGCCTTGTTATCTGCCGCTTGTCGTCCCTTGTTTTTTGATATGTCAAAAATAACGTCCTGCTTGATTCGCAGTGCTCAAGGTGAACGTCAAGAAGCACCTGGATGAGCTGGTCAAGGACCGGGACTCCTGGAAGGTTAATTGTTGTAAGATTTGGAAAGGAGTATCCCCGATCCTGGATCTGATCAGTCCCGAGCTCCCGGAGAGCCAGCCCCGCGCGCCGAAGTTGACTCCAGTGGAGAAGGCACAACGGTCGTGGGACTGGCTCCAGCAATTCGTGAAGGACGCTGGGGAGTTTGCTGGCGCGCATGTCCTTAGCATGGTGCGCGCCCACTACCCCCTGGTCGATTTGACTAGGCTGGAGAAGGGGTACCCCAAGGAGGTCGGCCCACAGGAGGTGGACGAGCTTCGGGGTGGTCTGCTGGACTTGTCATCGACGGTGATCGGCGACATCAATCTGTGCGGAACGGCCACTCCCCCAGACCAGCCGGGTTCAGATAGGTCGGTCAGGGAGCTGTCAGGTGCGTCCATTGCAGGAGATGGGCGGTCGACGCCTGCGGTCTCGACCAGCCAGGCACCGGTGGCCCCGACCCCTTCGTCCGGGCAGCAGGGCCAGGCGGGTGATCAGCCCGAGCAGTTAGGCCAATAGGGTAGTCTGTAGGAATAGACTAGCGTCTGCCCGTCAGGGTATTTATTGTAAACTTTGTATGTAAAGTTTGTAATAAAGTTTGCTTTTGTCATGACTGTTATTTTGAGCGCTGTATAATTATCTGAGTGACGTGTCACTCTATTTGACTTTGTAGTCGCTAAGAGCTTCCGTTGCAGAAGTTTTGCCGAGTTCTGCGTCCAACAAAGTATAGGCAAAAAATAGAAAACTTTATTATTGACAATTATAAGATATTTATAAGCGAAAGTTATTAGAACTTATGGATAAAATTGTCGCAGTTTGTCTATGTGCCAAGAGTTAGGCACGCGTGTTCCGTCTGGGTATGCCAATCTGTAGGACGTGGGTCGTGTGACTTCGGCGACCACGAAAGGTCCTTCCCAGGGAGTGGATAGCTTGTGCATTCCCTCTTGGCTTGTTCTCCACCTAAGTACCAGATCGCCGACCATGAAGGAACGGTCCTTGACGTTCCTGTTGTGGTATCGCCTGACTGTCGCGAGATACTTTGCTGTTCGGAGTCAAGAATTCAAACGCTTTTCCTCCATGCAGTTGATTTCGAGTTCTCTGGCGTTGTCGGCTGTCGCCTGGTCAAATTGTTCAATCCTGGGAGATCCGAAGGTTATGTCAGACGGCAGGACTGCCTCGGAGCCGTAAACCATGAAGTAGGGAGACACTCCTGTGTTCCGACTGGTCTGAGTTCGGAGGCCCCAGACCACTGCCGGTAACTCCTTCATCCATCGACCGGGTGCTCTGTCGTTCTCGGTGTACAACCTTTTCTTTAGGGCGTCAATGATCATTCCGTTTGCGCGTTCAACTTGACCATTGGCCCGTGGATGAGCCACTGACACGTATTTTATGACTATGCCCCTGTCATCGCAGAAGTCCCAAAATGTGGTGCCAGTGAACTGAGTACCCAGGTCGGTGATTATGCTGTTCGGGATGCCGAATCTGTGTATGATTTGATTGAGGAACTCCACGGCCTTCTCGAAGGTTGCCTTGACCAGAGGCATGTATTCGATCCACTTGGAGAACTTGTCGATTAACACGAAAACAAACTTGAAGTTACCGGGAGCTGGTTTAAATGGGCCGATCATGTCAAGCCCCCAGTAAGCAAAGGGCCAGGACGACGGGATGGTTTGAATTTCGTGAGCAGGTACGTGGGTCCTCTTAGCGAAAAACTGACATCCCTCGCAGTGTCGAACCAGTTTTTCTGCGTCGTTGACCGCGGTTGGCCAATAAAAACCTGCCCGGAAGGCTTTTCCGACCAATGTTCTGGATGCGGCGTGATTGCCGCAGGATCCAGCATGTATGTCTTCTAGGAGCTTGATACCATCATCTTGGGATATGCATTTGAGCAGTACTTCAGAGCTTGCGTTTTTTCGCATGAGTTTACCGTTGACCAGGATGTAGTTCTTTGACCGTCGAATGAGGCGCTCGTTCTCTGTTTTGTCCTGAAAGCCTGTCCCGTCCGATATATACTTGATGAACGGGGTACGCCAATCACGACCACCGGTTGTCGGAGTGGCATCGTCTATGAGCATTGCCTCGGTGGGTTGCTTTTCGACCAGGGTGGAGCCTACGCTTGGCTCGTGGATGTCCTGGACGAAAATGCCCCGCGGGATCTGGGCCCGGGATGACCCTAACTTCGACAATGCATCTGCTGCCTAGTTCTTATCCCGGACCACGTGGATGTACTCTATGCCGTAGAAGTTGGTTTCCCATTTGCGAATTTCTTTGCAGTAGAGATCCATCTTCTCGTGGGTTGCGTCCCACTCCTTGTTGAGCTGGTTGATAACCAGAGCGGAGTCGCCATAGACGTAGAGGCGTTTGACACCCAGCTCAACGGCGAGCCTTATGCCGTGCAGGCATGCTTCGTATTCGGCGACATTGTTTGACGCCGGAAAAAGGATCCTAAGGACGTAACGCAGTTTGTCCTTGTTAGGTGATACGAACAGTATCCCAGCGCCGGCACCGTTGATGTTCAAGGATCCGTCAAAGAACATTGACCAGTGGTCGGAGACATCGGGAACGGGAGGCTCGTTGAGATCCGTCCATTCAGCAATGAAATCGACCAGGGCCTGAGACTTGACTGTGGTGCGGCTCTGGAACTCCAGGGAAAATGGGCATAATTCCATCGCCCATTTCACGATTCTGCCATTGGCGTCTTTATTGCGCAGAATGTCCCCGAGCGGAAAACTGGTGGTTACCAAGACTCGGTGGCCGTCGAAGTAGTGCTTCAGCTTTCTTGATGTTATTAGAATGGTGTATATGAGCTTCTGTATTTGTGGGTACCTGGCCTTGGACTCGTTTAAGACCTCACTTATGAAGTAAACGGGTCTCTGGACCTTATAGGCATGACCTGGTTCATCTCGCTCGACCACTATTGCTGTGGAAACAACCCTGTCGGTTGCAGCAATGTAAAGGAGTAGGTCTTCATTGGGCTGAGGCGCTGTAAGGACAGGTGGCGAAGTGAGAAAAGTCTTGAGCTGAGTGAATGCGGCGTCGGCTTCTTCTGTCCAAGAAAAGTTTTCCGACGCTTTCAAGAGTTTGAAGAAAGGAAGGCCTTTTTCTCCTAGTCTTGAGATGAAGCGACTGAGGGCGGCCATACATCCGGTAAGCTTCTGAATATCCTTGACATTCTTGGGTGGCCGCATGTCGAGTACTGCTTTTACTTTTGAAGGGTTTGGTCGTATGCCGTCACGACTGACAACGTTGCCGAGCAGCAGACCAGAAGGAACACCAAAGATGCACTTTTTGGGGTTAAGTTTCCACTTGTACCTATTAAGTGCCTTGAAAGTTCGGTCTAAGTTGTCGATTAGGGTGGTCGCGTCCCTTGTTTTTACGACCACGTCGTCTACATAGGCCTCGACGAGGTCATCATGAATCTCGTCGTGGAGGCACTGTTGGATAGCCCGTTGATAAGTGGCTCCGGCGTTTTTGAGTCCGAAGGACATGGTCGTGTAGCAGTATGCGCCAAAAGGAGTAATGAAGGATGTTTTTATCTGATCGTCTTCCTTTAGCGAGATCTGGTGATAACAAGAGTAGCAATCTAGAAAAGAGAGGAGTTCGCATCCGGCCGTTGAGTCGACCACCTCGTCAATGCGAGGGAGACCAAAAGGATCTTTAGGACAGTGTTTATTGAGATCAGTGTAATCAACGCACATTCTCCATTCATTATTCTTTTTGCGTACAAGAACCGGATTGGCGAGCCAATCGGGGTGATACACTTCTTTTATGAATCCGGCTGCTAGAAGCCGTGTTATTTCTGTCCTAAGAGCCTCCTTTTTGTCACGAGCGAACCGTCGCAGCTTTTGCTTGATTGGTCTTGCGATCTTCGAGACATTTAAGGAGTGCTCGATCAGGTTTCGTGGGACGCCGGGCATGTCTGCGGGTTTCCATGCAAAAACGCTCACGTTGTCCCTTAGAAACCTGACGAGCGCGTCTTCCTATTTTGGATCCAGATTGGCCCCGATGAGGGCCGTCTTCTCGGGGCTGCCATCGACCAGCTGTACTTCTTTGTACTCCTTGGATTTTGAAGTCTTCCTGGCTGTCTCCTGCTCGGGTAATCGGAGCTGGTCGGGGGGCAGCTGCGCGGCTTGGGTTGCTGTTTCTGCCATGCGGATTGAGAGGTCTATTGCTTCGGTGATCTTGAAGCTCTCTTCTTCGTAGGTATACGCGGTGTAGACATTGCCTCTGACGGTTAGGACACCCTTCTCCGTAGGCATCTTAAGGACCAGGTATGAGTAGTGCGGGACTGCCATGAACTTTGTCAGCGATGGTCGGCCCAGTATAGCGTGGTAGGTCCCGTCGAAGTCCGCGACCACGAAGTTGATGAACTCTGTCCGAAAGTGGTCGGGTGTGCCGAATTGGACAGGCAATGTTATCTGTCCGAGGGGCACTGAACTCTGACCTGGCAAAACCCCCCAGAATTGGGCATCGTAGGGTTTTAGTTGTGCAGGAGATATCTTGAGAGCGGGCAGGCTGTTGCGGAAGAGGATGTCGATGGAGCTTCCCCCGTCCACGAGCACGCGCTCGAATCTGATGCTGTTGATGCAAGGGTCCAGGATCAGAGGGAAACGACCTGGCTCTGGGATAGCAGCCCACTGGTCCTTCCTGCTAAATGAGATCTCCCTGTGCGACCACGGGGGAAATTTTGGGTCTGCGATCAGCCCGTCCGTGCTGTCTATGTTGAGGCAAGCTCTCTTTAAAAGCTTTCTTTCTCGCTTAGATTCGATGGAGACCTTGCCCCCGAAGATGGAGTGGACCACGTCAGTGGGGCTGACGTATTGGTGTCGGGGGTCCCTATCTTGGTCCTCATCCTCGTCTTCGTGGTCGTGCCCGTCTCGCTTGCCGTTTTTCTTAGCGGAGTCGTCTTGGGCGGCCCGCCGTGTATAGATGCTTTTGAGGACGCGGCACTCTTCCATGGTATGATTAGACTTTGGATGTAGTTGGCACGGTCCCTTCAACGTTTTGTTGTAGTCTTCTTGGTAATCCCGCCGCCCGTTGGTACGCTTGACCGTATTTACTTCGTGGTCGTAGTCGCGGGGGCGCTTTCCTCTGAAATCGTCGCGGTTGTCGCGCCGTCGATCCCAACCTTCTCTGTGATCGCGGTTGTCGGGGCGGCGGTGGTTCCTATTGTCGTAGCGACCGCGACCGTCATCTCGCCGGGGAGGCTGGTCGGGACCTCTCGCATCGTCTCGGATTAATTTTTCTGTGTTGTCGGCGTCGGCGTAATTTTTGGCCGTGGCGAGGAGCTCCGCCACCGTTGTTGGCCGTTTACGCAACAGCTTGTTCCTTAGTGCTTCATGGAAACGCAGGCCCTTGATAAAGGCAGAGATGGCCTCGTCGTGGGAAATCTTCGGGATCTTAAGGCGCATATCCGAGAATCGTCGGATGTAATCGCGCAGAGGTTCGTTCTTCCTGTCCCTTATCCTTTCGAGGTCGTACTTGTTTCCAGGCTGCTCGCATGTGGCGATGAAGTTGTTGATGAAAGCCTGGCGTAGCTCTTCCCAAGAGTCGAAGGAGTCCTCGGGCAAGCCAAGAAGCCACTGATGACCAGCCTGGTCGAGGACTATGGGGAAGTAGTTGGCCATGACGTGCTCATCTCCCGCTGCTGATCGGACGGCGATTTCATAGAGAGTGATCCAGTTCTTTGGATTTTCCTTGCCATCGTATTTTTAAAGTTTTTCGAGCTTGAAATTGCGGGGCCACATGACCTGGCGGAGGTGTGAGGAGAACTGTCTTAGGCCCGGGGGCCGTGCGTTGCATCGTACTCGATACGGCGCAGGCTTTCGTGGACTGCTCTCTCTGTGGCGCGCCTGTTGATGCGGTCCCGGGCGTCTTTGGGAGGGATGTTGTGTCGGAGATCCCTGTGCTGGTTTACTTCTTGACCGCGTTTGCGGTTCTGCTCGTGGTGACCGTCAGTGTCCCGACCACCGCCGTCACGCCGTGAACTTTTTCGACGGTTGTCGGGAGAGCGGCTATGGTGACGCCTGCTGGGAGGTGGTGAGGTCCGGCTACGATTAGTCTGGTCGGAGGTGGCTTCCGTATAAGAGACGTCCTGGACTCTCTTGAGCAGAGTGGCTATCTGTCCCATTGCGGCGATCAGATGTGCTCGGATGCTGGTCCGGACTCCCTGGCACTCAGGGGTATCAGGGAGCCGATCTAGATTAGCCATGGCGACAGCCACGTTGGCGCTGGGCGTTTTGTAGACTGGCTGGTCCCCGACCATGTCAAAAGCGTCGTTGAGATTATGCGGTGGAATTTGTTGTTGCTCGTCTGCGCGTCGTCGGGCGCGATCGGCGTTGCGCTGCTCGCGGAGTTGCCTCTGCTCATCCGTTTCTCCATCAACGGCCGGCTCGTCGGCGCTGACGTTGAAAACAATATCTCCTCGCCGGGGGGGAAATACCGGGAAGCGAGGGAAACCCGGAGGGTGTGAAGGCAAATCCAGGTCGTAGTCCTCGTCTTCGGTGTTTATAACTTCGGTGGGGACGGAACCGGTGCTCGAGTTGGTGCTGGAAGCCTGGCCATCCCGTAGTTCTCGGATTGTCACCATGTTGACGTAGTGACGACCGTTCCTTTTCGGCGGCCAACCCGCCTTGCTGAAAACGGATTGGGTGTGTCGTGAGTAAAGAGAGGCCGAGTTGTTCAGGCTGCAAGGATAATCTCCCTTCTTGAGCTTGACAGATCGTCCTGAGGGAGTTGAGGTTATCGTCAGAGACGTTCCTAGCCGTTCGTGTGTAACGACACGAGTTGGCCGGCGGGATTTGAAACAGCTTGATCAGGCTGACGCAGGATTCCGTCCACTAGTTGGGAGGCTTCAAGTATCTTGGAATCAGCGCGATCAAGCGCTTGGAGAAGGTGCGAGCAGTCAATCTTCTTTCCCTTGTAGAGCGGGAACGGTGGTCGCGCGCTCGGTGCCGCCACGCGAGTGGTCGGAGACGACGTGTTCTCAGATTGGATCTGAGTTTCTTTCGAAACCGTGGTCATAAGGCCGCCGCTGCACGTCGTCCACGTGATCTGGCCGACGGTGAACGTGAGGCCTTCAGGCACGGCCGCGGAAGCTGGGATCGTGACCATCTTGTTCGCCGGAGAAGTTGCACGCACACCCCCTACCTGGCGCGCCACTGTCGACGAAAGCTGGTCGGCAGTCTACCTTGGGGTATACCCACGGTAGTAGTTTATCGGTAGACGGTGCACAAACTACGAACTCGATGGTGATGCAAGACACATGCAAGCTTTTTATCCAGGTTCGGCCGCCGAGCTGGCGTAATACCTACGTCCTGTGTCTGATTGTATTGATTCGTGTTGAGAGAATATGATGTCCTAGGGGGGTCCCTTGCCTCTCCTTATATAGTCCGGAGGGCAGGGTTACAGATCTGGAAACTAATCCTAGTCGGTTACAATTGCCATAGATAGTTCGATATCAATTCCTATTCTAACCGACTAGAATCCTGCTTGATCTTCACGTCTTGTTTCCTTGCACGAAACTCCAAGCTGTCGGGTCAAGCCTCGAGCTTGTCTCGTAATGGGCCAAGCCTCCTGGCCCAAGTCTATCCGTAAGGGTATAGGGGTTTATACCCCCACAGGTAGAGGCCTTCTTCCTCCTGCCCACTGCGCCCGCGTCTGTCTTCCTCCTGCCCTAACCGCCGCGCTCGCGACCGCTCGTCTCCTCCGCCGCCGCTCCGTCGTCGTTGCTCGAGCGCCGCCACGAGGATGCCCCGCCGTCGTACGCCGCGCTCCCTCTCTCCTCTCTTTCTCTCCTTCTCGCGCGCGCGCCCGCCGTCGCCTAATGCCGCGCGCCCGAGCCGCCGCCGTACGCGCGTCGCGCTCCCTCCGCGCGCTCGCGCCGCCGCCGTACACCGACAACGCTGCGGGCGGGGGCAGCTGCGCGGGCCCCACGCCGTACACCGTGCCCGGCCACGCGCGCCCCCACCGGCCGGCGGCGCAGCCGCCGAGCCCCGGCCCCGTGCGCCCGAGCCGGCCCATGGCGCTGCGCGGCCTTGTTTAGGCCTTGTTTAGTTCCCCAAAAATTTTGCAAATTTTTTTCAGATTCTCCATCACATCGAATCTTTAGACATATGCATGGAGTATTAAATATAGATGAAAAAAAATTAATTGCACAGTTTGATCGAAATTGACGAGACGAATCTTTTGAGCCTAGCTAGTCTATAATTGGACAATATTTGTCAAATACAAACGAAAGTACTACTATTCCTATTTTGCAAAAAATTTTGGAAGTAAACAAGGCCTTAGTTCCTAAAAAATTTTGTAAAATTTTTAATTCTCCGTCACATTAAATCTTTAGACGCATGCGTGAAGTATTAAATATAGACAAAAATAAAAACTAATTGCACAATTTGGTCGGAATTGACGAGACGAATCTTTTGAGTCTAATTAGTACATGATTGGATAATATTTGTCAAATACAAACGAAAGTAGTACTATTCCTAAATTGCAAATAGACGAAAATAAAAACTAATTGCACTGTTCACGTAATATATATACGATGTTCTTTAAATTTTTTCTTTGTTACATGTATTTATTTTTTTCTTATGCTTTGCTCTAATTATTATTTGTATTACATTATATATTTTTTCTTAGGCCTTGTTTAGTTCCGAAAAGATTTTCTATTTTGGTATTGTAGCATTTTCGTTTATTTGTAGCAAATATTGTACAATTATAAACTAACTAAGCTCAAAAGATTTGTCTTGTAAATTACAGACAAACTATGTTATTAGTTTTTGTTTTTTTTCTGTATTTAGTGCTTCATGCATGTGCCACAATATGTAAATGTGATATAATATTTGTTCCTTATTTCTTCCTTCTTCCAGATCGACGTCTCTCTACCGTCGTTACCAAAGTCCCCGTCGAGTCTCCGCACCGACCGCCGTCTCTCCGCCGTCTCACCGCCTTCAAACTACAGGCATGTCGAGATAGATCTATTAGTGGTACAATTATCAGTGCTATAATCAGTGGTACAATTAGTGGTTTAAATTAGTGGTACAATTATGATATATTTAATTATTAGCAAATGATATACACTAAACCCTAAACCTAAGCCCTAAACCCTAAACCCTAAACCCTAACTCCTAAACCCTAACCCCTAAACCCTAAACCCTAAACCCTAAGCCCTAAACACATATACTCTCTCTCTCTCACTTATTTGTGACCGATTCAGATCATGCCACTTTTGTTAGCAAATGATGTAAACCCTAAGCCGTAAACCCTAAACCTTGAAACCTAAG
The DNA here is from genome assembly GCF_000003195.3 of Sorghum bicolor. NCBI lineage: Eukaryota > Viridiplantae > Streptophyta > Magnoliopsida > Poales > Poaceae > Sorghum > Sorghum bicolor. The sequence continues at coordinate 10,326,252 of NC_012874.2, forward strand.
CCGTAAACCCCAAACCCTAAGTTGTAAACCCTAGTTTTATATATTGTTTCCTTGTCAGGTATACACAGTAGTGCTAGTAGTCATGTGTCACCAATTTCTTATAAATCTAGAATATTGCCTCTGCTCAAATTCATATATATTTATTTATTTTCATGTATATTATAGTAGTCATGTGTCACCAATTTCTTATTTATTTTCACGTAATATATATACGATGTTCTTTAATGTAATTAGTGATGTTCTATGGTGTATTTAGTTTTTTTCACGTAATAACATATAGTATACATATAGTGTTCTGTGATGTATTTAGTGATGTTCTAAGCCCTAAGCCCTAAACCCTAAACCCTAGTTTTATATATTGTTTCCTTGTCAAGTATACACAGTAGTGCTAGTAGTGATGTGTCACATATTTCTACAGAAATGGCCGATCCGAGAGAACACGAAGAGGAAATGATGAACCTGATCCGCGGTCCCACTGAAGAAGTTTATCACGATGATCGCGAAGGCGATGAGAACCCTGAGGGAATCGATGACTGCTCTCAGTATTTGGTCGACCCGAACGAGCAAGATAATGCTGGCCAGCAGGTCTGTAATATGGCAGTCTCCTTTGTTTTTACAGATATAATTTGAAATCTTGTATTAAATTGTCTTTTTTCTTTCTACATAGCCCTCTGGCTCGACGACAACCACGGGGACCAGCCGGAGAGTACGAGGCCCAAAGAAGCCTATGGAGGGCCGGTTAGTAATCTCAGAATTCGAGGAAGCAACAGGCAAGCCACTTGGACCCCATTCAAGGGCCTTCGTGAACCACTTAGGGTACCTTGTCTGGGATAGGATCCCAATCAGTGTCCGTGAATGGAAGGAGAACAAGAAACACCCAGAAATCAGTTATGTCTCTATACGTGACAAGGAGCTACTCTGGGGTGATGTCTTGCAACATTTTACACTAGAGACAAACGATGAACAGTTGAAGGAAAGAGTCCGAGATTGGTCTATGAAGAAGATGGCACCAATGTTCTAGGGCTATAAGAAGCGTCTATATCAAGACTACATCAAGAAAAACATGACTCCAGATTTCAACTCTCCGAACTATGCGAAGCTACGGCCGTTTTGGGACGACTTTGTACGGTTCAAGATGTCCGAAGAGGTTCAGGAACGGGTGAGAAAGAACCAAGAGAATGCCCGACGCAAGACCTACCACCACACGATGGGATCAGGTGGCTACCAAACCGCAGTTCCTAAGTGGGAAAAGGCCGAAAAAGAGTTAATCGACAGGGGGTTGGTGGCCGAATCCCTCGAGTGGCCTGAGCGCGCGAAGCACTGGTTTTTCGCTCACGGAGGCTCACTGGACCTTGAGACCGGAAAGGTCGTGTATGGGGAACGCATCCAAGCTGTTGCGCAAAGATTCCATCAAGCCCGCTCCGTCGCTGAAAGTGGAGAATGGCAGCCGAATAGAGATAAAGACGAATTGACATTCGCCCTGGGGAACCCTGAGCACGGTGGACGGACGAGAGGCTATGGCACCGTGTCGTGGGAACATGCCTTCCCTGCTGATAGGGAAACTTATAGAAGCCGCCAGAGAAAGAAGGAAGAGGACAGGGAACAGATACGCAGATTGGAGGAAGGACTCATAAAGACCTAAGAAGTGGCTCAATGGGCCCTTGAGCGGGAGCAAGCGCTGAACTAAAGAGCAGTTGTGCTTCTACGGAGGCGCCTGCGAGGCAAGTTGATGACATAGGGCTGCGATTCCCGGTGGATGACGTCACCGCTCCGTTGACGTCTTGTGAGCTCCATATTCCGGAGGGCGATGGCACAGTAAAGGTGGCTACCGGTGTCGTATCTCCTATCGACACCACCAAGACACCAACGATCCACTCTGTCCCAATAGCAGCCGGATATGCTTGTGTCTCGGTGGATAGAGTGGTCAGAGGCCGTGAAAATGTGCCTCTTGATATCGAAGGCGGTGATGGAGAGAAGACACTTGGTGAAGCGGAGAAGACATTCATATGTTGGAGGAAATGGTACATCATTATTCCTGGGGTGCTGCCGCCACAACCGAACCCTAGCAGGTGCGGATTATTGTGGACGCTACTGCTTTTTCTATGATTATATACTGTATCAAATTACATTTAGTCATGTATACATATACCTTATTTGTTTTTCTTCAAATCCAGGGCCTCCCCCCACCGAAGTCCGTTTGTCCATTCACCGCATGACCATAGTGCCGTGGGACACGACGACGACGACGTACAAGAGAAGGCCGCATCCCCACCACCGGCCGCCGCATCTCCTCCACGAAGGAATCCAACGCCACCCGCGGTCGAATCTCCTCCACAACAGCAAGCTCCACCTGCGCCGCTGCCTCCGCCAATGCCGACGACAACGGCCGTCGCCTCATTGGCACCGGCTGGTGCTGCATCGAAGAGAAAGAGGTCGTTCGCCGAGACACAGAGATCACTCCAACCACCTGCGGCAAAGAGGAAAGCTTTGAACATGAAGATCCCGAAGACGACCAAGCTTTCATATGAGAAGACCGATGAGGAAGTGCTTGCTGTCAGCAAAGTGGATGTCAAAGCATTCTTTGAAAAATGCAAAGCTAATAGAAAAGCAGAGCAAGAGCCGCCATACCTAATGTATCCTCGCTCAAAGCTACGTCAAGTGGTGCAGAAAATGACAGACACGAACCGTGCTGCGAGTAAACAACCAGGGTCAACAATATCAGACTACGACCGTACTGTCCTAAAGAAAATCAAGGCAGACAAAAGAAAAGTCCAGCAAAAATTTGCACAGCTCGGCGAACAAGCGCAACAATCAGTTCAACCACTAGTGGTTGCGAATGAGTACGGTTCAAACGCCAACTTGCTGGCAATGACTATACTTGCTAATGTGGACTTAGATGAGCTCGGGAATTGGATGGAAGAAACTGGGCTGTCCCTAGAAGCACTTCTAGGGCGTACCGATGCACCAATCCACGAAGGTGTCGATGACTATCAGAGTCGGTACATTTACGGCAGGAGTTTGTGCCACCCTGAGAAGGTACGAGGACTTGGTACGCAAATATACAAGCTGCACGAGTACTACTTGAGAGTCAGCTCAAAACATATAGAAGAAGAATTGATTGTCGTCCGAGTCCGCGACCGACACTACTTCTGTGGAGATGACGTCATATGGATAGATTTTAGTGAAGTACACCAACTTCTCCATATGAATGCTCTCGACAAGTCTCTCATGAGCTGCTACTGTCTGTAAGTGATTCTTCCTTTCAATCATTAATCCCATTATAGCATATGTATGTATTCGTAATAACTACGCTCACGATGTGCAGACACATGATGAGAGAACAAAGATTGAAAAAAGACAATCGAATTGGTTTCATCGATCCATATATCGTGTACAAGGACACTAAAACTAAAGATCCATTGAATCTGAAGCCTAAGGAAATGGAGAAGAACCTCCGGAGGTTCTTTTATAACCAAAGGCATACGGAGAAGATACTCTTCCCTTACAATATGGGGTAAGTGTTGTGTTATATAATGTCTTAGTTAATCCGGCATTAAGATATACATATATAAGTAGACTCTAAACAAATGCAGAGATCATTGGATACTCATTGAGATTAAGATCACGGAACAAAGAATACATGTGTGGGACTCAATGAAAAAAGACCTGGCACTCTATCAAGACATAATAGACATGATCCAGAGGTAAGTATATATCATACTTTAAATATCGATGCGTGCTCCTTTACTTTATTATGCTAGCTATACCTAATCAACGAGCGTCTTATTGGGCAGGGCTTGGGCTTGGCTACAACAAAAATATCGTACGGATCTGAATGTGTCACTTCCTCCTCCTGTTCTACTCCCTTGGGTGCCCACGCAGCCGTTTGGAACGAATCTATGTGGATACTATGTTTGTGAATTTATGCGGTGCACCCTATTTAAACCTGCTCAAAGTGTTCTAAAAGTAAGTAACATGCATGTGTATATAGTAAATTTATATCTTATTTATTTGTTGAAACTAAATAGATTTTATGTATATTAATATCTTTTTTAACTAATGCAAATGGAAGGAGTGGAATATGAAAGATAAAGTGTTCGAGTACACATTACTCCTTGGAGTCCAGGAGACGATCGCCGGATTTATCAACGATCATGTCATTCCGTAAGACGGCGAGTTCCACTTATACCCGCAGGGCTTCAAGCCCATTCCAAACAAGGACGAACACTTGTATGAGCTTTGAGTGGGCGGGCAAACATTATGTAATCATTAACCGGTGGCAGCACACTTGATTATTACTTGTACATAATATTATTATTATAAATGTAATGTGTATGTACGTATGTGTATAACTATATAATATATATAGATATATATATTATACAGATAATATATATATATATGTAGTTTCATACTTTATTTGTGTGCAATAATGACGCTCTCGTATAGGTGCAACGTATATGGATAATTGCGGCGTATACGATTAAATTGGAGAACATATACAATTGGAAACCAAAATCTATAAAAAAATGAAAATGAAAAAGAAAAAGAAAAAGACCTTTAGTCCCGGTTGGGAATACCAACCGAGACTAAAAAGGGTGGCCAGAGGTGGCGCCACGTCACTGCCTGGTGCCCCCTGTAGTCCCGGTTGGTATTACCAACCGGGACTAAATGTCCCCATTTAGTCCCGGGTCGGAGAGCCAGGACTAAAGGTGGGACTTTTAGTCCCGATCCCTTAGTCCCGGCTCGCCACCCGGGACTACAAGTTGTTTTCGACCGGGACAAAAAGCCTGTCCTGTACCAGTGTATATCAGCTACCACTACGGAATAGTAATTTTTGGTTATATCTAACAAGGATTTTTTTGGTTGTATTGTATAAGCTGTATCGAGTCAGTGCCTAGCTAATTTATTCTTTTTTAACGGTGTGTTTCTCCAAAGCAAGCCGAGAAACACAGGAGTTGGTTCAAACATCCTGGAGTTCACCATTTTCTGATGTAATACCAACGGTCAGATTGTAAATGTTATTAAATTGCTGCGGCTTGGTATTGTGATGCCTTGACCCTAGCACTGAAGAGGAGAACTTGAGGATCTCAGTAGCTGAACAATGACAAAACATGGGGCAAGCAATTCAGATCCCTGTGTTTAAAATAAAATTGTCTACAGATAAGATATTTATTACATAGATCCCAAAGAAATCTCTGCAGATCGATTTGTTGCAGCGTTATTAAATGCTTCATTGGTTCTTTCTTCAAAATTGTAAACAACCAGCCTCCAACATGTTACATGTCATCAACCTGCTAGCGTGTGTATATATAATATGGTACTATGAGATTATCCAGATATAAAATTCTGATGCACATAAAAAACTAAAGTGTTGCAAGTGCATTAGGTTGACATCATGTCTTGCGTCCCATAATGGCACTCTCAATGTAGAAAACATCATAGTTTCTATATATATTAATTGTAATGCAACGTAAGTATTTTGCTGACGTGGCAAGGTAGTTATTGAAGAGAGAGCATAGAAACCAGGTCTCAGTTAGAAACCATGTCTACATGAGAACCAAGAAATTAAAGGATGGAAATGTTAGAGAATGGAGAGAGAATGTATGTGACTGGATAAAAAATTATTTTGTAGAAACTATTCATTGAGACCATACTTTCTATATGCAGTGTCTATAAATATTTATAGGTATAGAAACTGGGAGTGGCCTGAGTGGAATACGAAGAAAGTCAAATGATTCTTCTGGGTATTGTGGATAATTTAGGCCTTGTTTAGTTTTTTTTTTTTGCAAAATGGACATTGTAGCACATTCATTTGTATTTGACAAATATTGTATAATCATGGACTAACTAGGTTCAAAAGATTTGTCTCGCAAATTATAGGCAAACTGTGCAATTAGTTATTTTTTATCTATATTTAATAATACTCCATGCATGTACTGCAAGATTTGATGTGACGGAGAATCTAAAAAATTTTATAAAATTTTTTGGGAACTAAACACGGCCTTAAGAGGAGAAGTTGAGGATCTAAGTAGCTTGCAGAACGAATATTGTAACGTCAAATTTTCAAACTACATTTCGGTTCTGCATATATTATACCAAACCATGTGTAAGTTGATTGTTTGAGGCCTTAAACAATTTTAAATCAAAAAGTTGTCAATTATAAAGTTTAATAACTTTTCTAAATCTACATTTTTATTTAGGGATTTTCTCCATCTGAGGTCATTATAAAATTTGAATTTCTAATTTGAGAAATTCAAACGTAGTTTTTGCATGATAAGACGATTTCAAATTAAAAAAGTTGTCAACTACAAAGTTTCGTAATTTTTTTGAGATATACAATGTTTATTTAGGGAGTTTTTCCATCCGAGGTCGTTTGAAAAATTTAAATTTTTAAATAAAGACTCATTTTTGCATGATAAGATGAACTCAAATAAAAAAGATATCAACTACAAAATTTCATAACTTCTCAAGATCTACAAAGTTTATTTTGGTTGTTTGGTCATTTGTTTATCCGACATGGGGATTCTATCATTTTTCACAAAACTTATATATCTCACTTGTAGAACTATAAGAGAGATATAGAAATTTTATGAACAAATTTATTTTCACTTTGTGTAACACCCGATATCAGCTATGCACCATATGTGAGTTTTAGAAGCCAAATCTCACATATAGCTACAAATAAGGGGTAATATCAAAGGACAATGTATAAATTATATAACGTACATAATAAATCAGAAACAACCTTAGGCAGCAAACCACAGAAGATAACTCCAAACTTCGGGTATTAACTTCACTCTACATGATCTAATTGACTGGTTGATCACAAGCTCAATACTTCTCCTCAGATGTGGGGCAGATAGCAAGAGTGAGTCCAAGACAAACTCCACAAGTATAACAACTAGATTGTATAGATCCCACGGTCTCATAATCAATGTGTCATAAATAATATAGAGTACTAAACAATAAACAATGAGTATCTTAACACATCAAGATTCACCACCCTTAATGTAAGAATCCCTAAGGCCACTCTTGACCGTGAGCACGGCTAGTATACCAGTTTAATAAACACTCTGCAGAGGTCGTACATTTTTACCCATGAGTCATGATTTACCCTTTTGCCCGAGGTAGCTAACCTCTTAACCCCCTTCCAATACATATATTCTCTCTTCTTTCTCTGCCAATCATATCTTTGTATTTCTTGGTTCTTGTGTAGATGTGGTTTTTAACTTAAACCCAATTTCTATGATTTTTACTCTCTCTCTTCAATAACTACATTGCCACATTAGCAAAACGTTTATTTGATAGTACAATTAATATTTATTGAAACTATAATAGTTTCTGCATTATTAGGAGTGCTCTAATATGTGCAACATCCTTCATTTGTTTTTGCTATATCTTGGAATCCTTCCACACTACCATTGCATTAATACTTAGTGACCTTTCATTCTGGAATACGAGACAAACTTCACGGTTTTAGAGCTATACACGGAAAAAGGAGTTGGGGAATATGTGACTGTTTGGCTACTACCTGATGACATGGAAAGTTGACGTGCATAATTGTCATATCATTAGTGGGGTAATTATTTCTAACTACCACTACGTGAAAAACTTACTAAGAGAGCGCCTCTCCCCTCCACACTGTAGGGGCGGCTAACATTTGAACTGCCCTTACAGTGGCTGGGCCGGCAACCAAGAAGTGAGCCGCCCTTGCAGTGTTCTCCGTAGGGGTGATTGGTGTTACTAGCCGCTCTTACAGTGGGCGAGGCACTGTAGGGGCGGTTGGTAACACCAGCCGCCCGTACAGTGGTCTGTAGCATAAGTGGCCAGCCCACTTTTTTTCTCCGCGAGCCACTCACTTCCACTCGAAAAAAAGGCTTGGAAGGCCTTGGGCACCTCCCTAAAATCACTCTAGTATGGGGGGAGGTTTTGAACTTAAATCCTTTGGTGGGGAGCTTGTTTAAGGTAAAAAACTGCTATTCCCACCCTCTAATCCAAGTTTTATTGGTTGGTTAATGAGCAATTTGCATTTTGGTTTTCTCTCTCTTCCATGGAGCTTGAGCTTTGTGTTGACCAAATTAGAGCTTATCTATGATGCTATTAGTGTAGAATAGGTAGAGACACCACCTTGCACCATCAATTAGGTGATATAGCTTGATTTTAATGGAGATTAATTATAGTTTCATGTATGGAGAGAAAAGGCATTCTAGATCTAGGGTTTCCTTTTTTTGTTTTTGTTTCATAAAATTGGAATGTGGTTGGCATGAATAGTTATTGGTAAACTAATAGTTGTTGCTAATATTAATTGTTTCTAATAATGATAGATAATAATTGGTACTATTAATTATGTCTAATAATCATTTCTAACATAATTATTGCTAACAATGATAGCTAATAACTGTTGCTAATAATGGTAGATAATAATTGTTACTTATTAATTGTTGCTAATAATGGTAGCTAATGATTGTGGCTAATAATTATTCTCAAGTAATTAATTTTTTTATTTATGTATAGATGGAGAATAGGGCTACTTGGATGTATGGTTTGCCAAGGTACTCGCAAGCCTATGCTGATGAGGTTCACAAATTTATTACAGTCGCGGTGAATCATGCAAAGATGTTGTCAGCAGAAAATAATTGTTCAGTTATTTGTCCTTGTAAAGATTGAAAGAACCACTTAGCAACTTATGATGTGGAAATCATTAGATCACATCTGATTAGGCGAGGATTTGTTATGAACTACACAGTATGACTTCATTATGGTGAAGTAATGTTTCTTGATGGCAACGATGATGACCAAGAAGACGATGCTGAAGAAGGCCAATTGTTGTCCCAATACGCAGACATGTTTGAAGCACAAATGCAACATGATTCAACCAATGAACAAGCACGTGGTGATGATGTCGGTGGTGTCGACAATAATGATGGGGATGTTGGTGGTGTTGACAATGCTGAGGCATGTGAGGGGGATGCATAAAACTTTGACAACTTAGAGAAAATGCTTCGGGCCATTGGACCAGAAATACTACAATAGAAGAAGGGTCTAGAAAATCTAGAGCGGGTGAAAACAGCGTCAAAGGAGACTGTGTATGGTGTTGAGAAGGGCTATCCAACACACTAGACAGCTCCGTTTTGTTCTTGAGCTACTCATCCAGAAGGCTAAGTACGGCTGGTCAGACTACAGTTTTGACGATCCGTTGCATCTTCTATCATCTGTGCTGCCACTGCCGAACTTAGTTCCCTCCAACACATACCATGTTAAGAAGGTCATTGTTGATGCAAAAGCTGATCTACAAACACAAAGGACTAATACCCGATTTAAATGTTAAGGCGTGCCAGCCGATTTGACCTTATTATCGGCGAAGGTGATAACTCGAACACTTTGGTCCCGACAACAGCGATGCGCCCGGATGTCACGGCCAAGAGGTATTCACGCGGAACTCGAGAATACGCCGAGCTTAAGTCGACGAACTCTTAAGAACTCGTAATAAAAAAGGAAAATATGACGAAGTCATCGAAAAAGTAGATGCTGGAATATGAGTAAAAACTTGTGTTTGATTGATTGATAGATATCTCATTACAAGGCCCTAGGGTCTACATTTATACCCTGCTCAAAGAGCTACAATCATACACGACTAGGACTCGAATTCTAAATTAAACAGAATCCGTATACAAAACGAATTTAAATAACTAAGGAAAACATAAAACTACCCCCTTGTAACCGACCGGGACACCGCCACAGATCAATCGACAACCTCCACGCTTTCCTTCAGAGTCATCGGCAGTCTTCCTATTATGGCCATCGGCAAACACCAATATTGATCATCGGCAAGAATACGTCACCACCTCTGGACTTAGTCATATTCAATCGTCTCTTCATTGGCAACTATCCTCATCGGCAACTCTTCTGCAGACTAGTTACCGTTGCTCCACCTGCCGATCTATACTCTACTGGTCCCTGGGTACGTGTCCAAAAACGGTGTTAACACATGCCCCCCATTTCGGAGTATAAAATAATTAATGCTCCGAAATTCTCTGCAGTAATGATGCCTTTCCGTAATTAATTCTCCCAATTTGGTAATCGACCGTTTGAATCTGAACAACCTTGGCCCAATTCTCCCGTAGGTTCCTTGAATTCCTCAACCTTCCGAACCGGATCTCTCCACTTTATGCGCCCATTGGCAATATTACCATTAGAGGGAACTGTCGATGGACCAACCAAGAAATCCCGCACAGTAAAATATCTCTAGATCATGACCGCTTCCTGTCAAATGATCTGCGCAATCCCTTGATTATCGTGCGAACAGTTACCATATCCACCTGAGTACCCTCGGATTTCACGGATACGGTGAAGAGATAAGTGAAATTTGCCCTTGCCCGTTTTGTCCTATAAATACTCCCTTCTCGGGTACTCCTTCTCCATCGCATCATTCTACAGCCCCAACTCTGCCTTCCTGGCGGCGGCACTTTTCGAGAGCTCCAAGAACTCCAGCAAGAACTTCCTCCAACAACCCCCAAGTTTCCGATCTTCTTCTCTGTGGGGCAATGGCCGTCAACTTCGTCGTCCCTGAGGTTAGCTTACCCTCCTTCTTTTTTCGTATTCTTGTTGTACCTTTGTCCATCCGCAATTCCTTTTACTGAATATTCCCCCTTTTTTTACTTTTTCTTTCATCCTCACAATCTTTAGGACTTGGCCGACAAGATCGTAATCCCTACCGATCAACCCCATCTCCAATGCCTTGGTCCACTAGGAAACTTAGATCCCACCGATCTTATAAACGTAGAGACAAATAGAATCCCCTTTAGAGCTGAGAATTTTTCTCTAGATCTATGGAAAGACGCCTTCCGTTCCTGGCCCAGTCCTACCAAGGGATGGAAGGATTGGTTTCTGAGAGTCAGTAACTCAAATGAGGTCCAATGGGGTGAACGGAAATTAGATCAGTGCATTAGATTGTCTCTTGCTGATATGGAGAGAAATGAGTCACTATTGATAGATGCCTCATACTTTAGGTCAGACACCCTCAATGCTTTCGTGTTTGGCCATGACCCTGCTTCCCCTACACTTGCCGATGTACTTATGCTCACCGGCTTAGACATATCCACTGCCGATACCACCCACTTGTTCGACACCAAACCCAGTGCTAAGGTGGAAACTCGTGCCATCGGTGGTTGATCAGGGTACATTCAGAAGTACCGAAGAATAGGTCCTGTCAATGCAAAGGAACAGACCACCTTTCTGAACATGTGGCTGGATAAATTTGTATTCTTTGGCCGATCGGTAGGACCAACTTTTGTTTACTTGTCGGCAGCAGAAAGATTAGCCAATGGTGGCTGATTTCCTCTTGGCCAATACCTACTTGGCTTTGCTTATCACCTCCTCCACCAGGTAGCCCAGAAACTACTGCTTGGCCAACCTATCGACAACTTAGGGGTCCCTGGTGGTTCATCAATATGTGGCTTAGTCTCCACATGCACAAGCGCCTTGAGTTCGACCTCTTTGCACAGCGCTTCCCTAGGGATATAGCCGAGGATTATGAACTCGATGAAGAAGAATCGGCAAATCGTTCCCCTCGGAACTTTAGCGAAGCTGCCATAGTTTTGCCTGGCACAGGTGGTAACGCAGACCAGGTTAGCCGATTCTTCCAAACTCTGTATGAGGGCCTGACCAGAGAATAGCGGGCATGGATGCCTTATGAAGACTCAGATACCAGATTTCCCTTGACTTTCCACCCCTTCAACGATGCTCTTAACAAGGACCGTGATGTGATGATGGCAATTATCACCCCAAGAGCCATACCAGTGAACTTCTTCTGTAGTGGGAAAGCCTCCAATCTGACCTATGAGTTTTATAACCCATCGGCATTAGCTCGCCAACTAGCTTTCGGCCAACTGCCGATTGCACTCTGCTACGCCGATGTGATAAAGCCAAGGGAAACTATCACTAGCCATCTCGAGTGGATCAGAGTAGCTCAATTGCCACCAAATGCCGATACAGATGCCGATCTATCGGATTGGATCCCGGCCCTCTTCATTACTCAGGCATACAAACAGTGATGGGAAGAATGGAAAGAACACCTGTTCTGCAGATCGGCTCTAACATACCGTGGCATGATCGACCCCAAATACAAAGTTCCGGACAATACTGTAAGTACTTTAAACCGATGCTTCAATTCCTTCACTCTCATTCTCTATCGGTAACTCACTTTCCTTGTCATATACAGGTCGATGACACACCACCATTAGTCAGCAGGAGTGGTAAGCCGATTGAGCTCCTTCCATCGGGCCCGATCTCTTTGATCGGCAACAACGCCCCAACCTTGGCTGCTATAATGCATCGGGGTGTACGTCTCAAGAAAGTTACCACCAAGCGGACGAAGACATCCCCATCGGTAGCTGCCTCTACCTTAGCACAAGCCTTCAAGGTAAATTTTCGAATTCTTTTACTCATACCGATTCCATTCTTATACATATTACACTTGTACTCATAAACTTCTCACTGTTGTATCAGCACACCGGTACATCGGCAAAGACCAGAAGTACGACTGCCGATGCCCCCCAGTCCAGTCAACCGAAGAGAAAAGGTTCCAAGAGTACCAGATTACAAGCAAAGCGCCACAGAACAGCAACGCCTTCTCCTCCCCCAGTATCTCCGATCCCAGTAGAATCATCCCCTTCTCCTCCAGAAGCCTAGATACAACCAGCACCGTCTCCTCTTCAACCACAAGAAGAAACCCAAACAGAAGAACTCCAGCCAAAAGAACCTCAACCAGAAGGACCTCAGCCGGAAGAAACATCGGCTGATGTACACGAGCAGATTGCCGATCCAGCAAGCTTAATCATAGCATCGGTAGTTTCCTCGATTCAGACTAGTACTGCACCTCCTCAAGGTAACATACTTTTTATTTATTGCCGATGAACCCACTTTTTCCAATTTATAATTACCTCTGTTAATCTTTCAGCTGACATAGTCTCATCGGCGATCCCAGCCGATCAACCTGTGGTTCCATCGGCTTCAACTAGTCAGAGGCGAGAGATAGCTTTGAAGCAAGTAAGTTACCCGATCCTTATTTTTATTGTTATCAACACTTGATCATAAAATAACTCATTCTGTCTTCTTTTCCAGGAAAAGGATTATCCCGTCAGCCTGTTCTCCTTCGCCATCGAGATCTCTAAGGATGAAGGCGAGGAAGCAAGTTCTTCTTGAGCAGGTGGAATCTCATCGGCAGAGATTAGAGCAAAGCTGGCGGATCTGTCAGCTCTTCTCCATCAAGATACAGCGCAATTGCTCGATGACTCTAATCCAGCCAAAGTTCTGTTCAAGGCTCTCAGATGTCAAATCCCTGCCGATGCCGAGGAGGTTCTTTTTCAGGCTGCACACTTAGAGAGTCATGAGCTGCAGTATCAAAATGCTGCCCAGCGTCTTGCCGATAGAGCTGCTCACGCTCAGCTCTCAGAGGAGATGATGAAAGTGAAGCTCCTTGCCGATGAGAAGCATAAGAGCATCGGCATTTTGAAATCCTCAGGAGATGTACTGAAGCAAAAGATCTCTGATCTATCGGCGAGAAGGGAAGCTCTGTTGGCTGAACTCAGACAAGTGGAAGAAGCTCTATCCCAAGCTCAACAGGAAGAAAGCCAACTGCCTGAAGAAATCAAGACTCTTGAACAAGAGCAAAACATCTAGGCCCGTAAAGCACTGCAGATGAAGAAGAAACTGAAGCCAGTGGAAGGTTCTACCGATGATGACGTGAAGGAGATAGAAGAAGCCAACCAGATCCGTCTGCGCGCCATATCGATGATCCAGGCTCTGTTAAACATGTGAATTCTTCATCGGCGGCGTGCTTTGCTTCTTTCTTCTAATCATTTTGGTCCAGCCGATAGGACTGTTATCGGCATCCTTTTAAAACATTAAGTCCGGCGCCAGATACACTTTTAATTCAGCCGATAGGAATGTTATCGGCACTTAAACTTTCATGCATCAAGTCATATGCTGGGGTAATATCTCTTTAAATATTTGCCATTCAATGCTCTGGGAAATTCAACTCCTTTGAGAGTCTCTAAGATATAGGCGTTGCCAGGAGCAGATCGATTTATCCGATAGGGACCCTCCCAATTGGGAGACCACTTCCCAAATTTTGAACTTTTAGTCCCGATCGGTAAGATTAGTTTCCATACTAAGTCTCCATCAGCAAACTCCTTAGCCTTTACCTTCTTATCATACCATCTGGCAACTCTCTTCTTATTTTCTTCTATACTTATCAAAGCCCTTAGCCGATGCCCTGCTAAATCATCCAACTCGTCTGTCATCAAAGTAGCATAATCATCGGCAGCCAATTGATCTTGAAAAGATAGTCGCCTAGACCCAGTTTTAATTTCCTAAGGTAACACTGCATCATGTCCATACACCAACTGATAAGGTGAAACTTTGGTCGACCCATGACAAGCCATCTGATACGACCATAAAGCTTCATTCAACAACGTATGCCATCTCCTAGGATTTTCTTCAATCTTCCGTTTAATAAGCTTGATAATTCCTTTGTTAGCTTGAGCATAATAAGGAGCAAAATTTAATACTTTAATTCCCATACCGATTGCAAACTCATCAAACTCCCCTGATGTAAACATAGTACCCTGATCGGTAGTAATTGTTTGAGAAATTCCAAATCGGTAAATAATATGCTCTTTCACAAAATCAATCATATTGGCCGATGTGACTTTCTTCAAAGGAACAGCTTCAACCCACTTGGTGAAATAATCGGTGGCAACCAAGATGAATTTATGTCCCTTGCTTGATGGTGGGTAAATTTGACCGATTAGATCAATAGCCCATCCTCGGAATGGCCAAGGTTTAATAATGGGATTCATGGCCTATGCGGGTGCCCTTTGAACATTGCCAAACTTCTGACATCCTTGACATCCCTTGAAATATTTAAAGCAATCTTCAAGTATGGTTGGCCAATAATACCCATTCCTCCTAATCATCCATTTCATCTTAAAAGCCGACTGATGTGCTCCACATACTCCTTCATGGATTTCTCCCATTAAACTTCTAGCCTCATCATCACCTAAGCACTTGAGAAGAATTCCATCAATTGTTCGATAATATAATTCATCTTCGAGGAGCACATACTTGGTGGCTTGAAACCGAACACGTCTCTCAACTCTCTTGGATGGATCCTTTAAATAATCAACGATTTCTTTTCTCCAATCATCGGCACTGACTGCCAATATTGTGTTTAACATGGGCTGATATCCCGAGGCATGCTGAGCCAACCGATTGGCCTCTTCATTATGCAATCGAGGAACATGCTCTAATCGGAAATCCTTGAATTCCTTTAACAGTTGCATACTCCTTTCGTAATACGTTATTAAGACTTCACTTCGGCATTCATAATTTCCAGCCAATTGATTTATAACCAACATAGAATCTCCAAAGATTTCAACAGTATTAGCACGAACCTCTTTTAACAACTCCAACCCCTTAATTAAGGCTTGATATTCAGCTTGATTATTTGTCGACGTGGCAACAATCGGCAAGGAGAATTCATACTTCCTTCCGTGAGGGGAAATTAACACTATGCCGATTCCTGCCCCCCAGTCACACGTGGATCCATCAAAGAAGAACGTCCAAGGCACAATTTCCAAAGTTTCCACTGCACCGCAATGTTGAGTTACAAAATCGGCCATAATCTGTCCTTTAACCGCCTTAGCTGATTCGTAACGCAAATCGAATTCCGACAGTGCCAAAATCCATTTACTGATTCTGCCACTCATGATCGGCATAGATAGCATGTACCAAACCACATCATCTTTGCATACAACAGTGCATTCGACCGATAGTAAATAGTGCCTCAATTTAATACATGAGAAATATAGGCATAAACATAACTTTTCAATGGCCGAATACTTGGTCTCAGCATCAATCAATCTTCTGCTTAAATAGTAAATTACACGCTCCTTCCCTTCAAATTCTTGAATCAAAGCCGAACCGATGACCATCCCATCGGTAGATAAATATAATTTGAAGGGTTTTCCTTGCTGAGGTGGAATCAGAACTGGAGGATTAATCAAATAATTCTTGATTTCATCTAAAGCCAACTGTTGCTCTTTCCCCCACACAAACTCTTGATCGGCTCATTATTTGAGTAAAGGACTGAAAGCACAAATTTTGCTAGACAAATTAGATATAAACCTCCTAATAAAATTTACCTTGCCGATCAAGGACTGGAGCTCAGTTTTGTTGGTAGGAGCAACTATTTTGTTGATAGCATCAATGGATCTCCTACTAATTTCAATCCCCCTTTGATGCACCATGAAACCAAGGAATTGTCCTGCCGATACACCAAATGCACACTTGTTAGGGTTCATCTTCAAACCATGCTTCCTTGTACATTCCAACACCTTTCGCAAATCGGCAAGATGTTTTGTGAAATCTCCGGACTTAACCACCACGTCATCAATATAAATTTCCACCAGCTTGCCGATGAACTCATGAAAGATAAAATTCATAGCCCTCTGATAAGTAGCACCAGCATTTTTCAAGCCAAAGGTCATGACTATCCATTCAAACAATCCAACATGACCAGGACATCTAAATGCAGTCTTTGGAATATCTTCTTCAGCCATGAATATTTAATTGTATCCTGCATTGCCATCCATAAAGCTGATGACCCGATGCCCAGCCGCAGCATCAACTAGCAGATCGGCAACCGACATTGGGTAGCCCTCCATCGGTGTAGCTTTATTAAGATTCCTGAAATCAATGCAAACCCAAAGCTTCCCATTTTTCTTGTAGACTGGAACAACATTGGAAATCCACTCGGCATACCAACACTGCCGAATAAATTTAGCTTCAATAAGTTTGGTTATTTCAGCCTTAATATCAGGAAGAATATTAGGATTACATCGGCGAGCTGGCTGTTGATGTGGCTGAAATCCAGACTTGATAGGTAACCGATGTTCAACAATCGATCGGTCCAAACCAGGCATCTCAGTATAATCCCAAGCAAAGCAATCTTTATATTCCTTTAACAAATTGGTTAACTGCTGCTTACACTTAGAATTTAACTTAGCACTAATAAAAGTATGTCTAGGTTTATCACCACCACCTATATCTACTTCTACCAAATCATCGGCCGATGTGAATCCCTGGCCTAATTTTCCATCATCGGCGAATCTATCCATTAAAACTCCTCATCAGAACCGACTGCTTGGATCGGTGGAATTTCATAATCGGCAACTTTAAGGAAATCCTTCTCCCAAATCTCTCCCGAGATACACCTAGTTCTTTCATAGGTATCTGCCTCTGCCGATGCAATGACATAAGAAGAATCTCCCGGGACAATCTCAATCTTGTCACCTACCCACTGAACCAAGCATTGGTGCATCGTAGACGGGATGCAACAATTGGCATGAATCCAATCTCTCCCTAGCAGCAGATTGTAGGCACCTTTCCCACTGATCACAAAGAAGGTCGTCGGCAAGGTTTTGCTGCCGATGGTCAACTCGACGCATATTGCCCCCTTAACTGGAGACACATTCCCTTCAAAATCTTTTAGCATCATATCGGTCTTGGTCAAATCTTGATCTCCATTTCCAAGCTTTCGATAGACTGCATACGGCATGATGTTGATAGCAGCTCCACCATCAATTAATATCTTGGTCATTGGCTGACCATCAACTCTTCCTTTGACAAACAGATCTTTAAGATGCTGCCTTTCATTGTCGGCAGGCTTTTCAAAGATAGCTGTCATCGGATCCAGAGCCAACTGAGCTATCTGGTCGGAAAACTCCAACTCCTCGTCATCACTGGATGGCGCAAGGAATTCCATCGGCAACATAAATACCATGTTAACATCTGCCGATGGCCCTTTCCCCTTAGGATCCGATTGTTGCTGATCCCCAGACTGGCCAGAATTCTCGCCTTTGCTTAGCTCTTCTCGTCTCTCGCGCTGCAGTCTCCTTTTCTGTGTCTTAGTCAACCCCTCTGGACACCATGGAGGAAGTGGCGACTGCCTTGCCGATGGGCGATGACTTTCCCTTGACTCCATCCGATAAGTATTAGCGTCTCTACAGAATATGAATTCATCGGGAACCCATGCATTGGCCATTTCTTCAAGCTCTTCCTGGTTCCTAGGAAAATATTCAACACGATCACCAAGCCTATCGTGTACACTGAGTCTGCCCCCCAGCCGATCATGAACTGACGCTCTCCCCTTAATCGGTCCATTAAATCGCTGATTATCATCGTGATAGCGCCGATCGGATCTGTCATACCGATCATAACCATTGCATTCAGGGCAGTCCCTAACAGTGCGTAATTTAATGTTCTGCTCCCAGCAATGGATAAAGAATGGGTAGTTCCAGTGATCCTTGTGCCGATTCCACTCCTGTCGGCGTCTTTCTTCTTCCCGACGATAGTCTTCTTGCTGGCGCCGATACCGATCCTCACATTGCTGCCAAGTCTCCCGAGGCCTTCTATGAGTTATCACAATACCAGATCGGGGTGGCCTTCCTAAGTTAGTTCCCTCTTGGATCAAGCCTTTTTCTTTGGCATCGGCAGCAGTAATTTGATGCTGAGGATCTACTGATGCACTCCTTTCAGCTGCTTCCAATGTCAAGACCTTGGTCTTTCCCTTAGCATCCAACATATTTGTGGGGAAAGGGTGTTGATCGATCTTCATCGGTTTCGGAGCTTTGGAACTATCAAATTTGATTCTCCCAGATTCAATAGCCGATTGCAGCTGTTGCCTAAAAACTTTGCACTTATTGGTGTTGTGAGAAGTTGCATTGTGCCACTTGCAGTATTTCATCTTCTTTAATTCTTCAGCCGATGGAATTACATAATTGGGTGACAATTTGATCTGACCTTCCTGAAGTAGAAAGTCAAATATCCTATCGACTTTGGTGATATAAAATGCAAACTTCTCTAGCTCTTTATGCCCAAAAGGACAAGACATCGGCTTCTTATTTTTCACCCACTCTGCCAAGCCGATGACTGGCTCTTCATCAGAATCCGAGCTGGCCGCTTCATCGACAAATGACACCTTTTTATTCCAAGCTCTCTTAGGTTCAAAGTGTTTGATATCCTAGTCAGAAATCCTCTAGACCAAGTGACTCAGGCTCTCGAACTCTGGAGAAGCATATTTGTCCCTGATATGTGGCAACAAACCCTGGAAAGCCAAATCGGCTAGCTGCCGATCATCTAAAACCAGACTATAGCATTTATTCTTGACTTCCCGCAACCTCTACACAAAACTTTCAACCGATTCATCATTGCGTTGTTTCAATCTAACCAAATCGGTAATCTTCTTCTCATGGACTCCAGAAAAGAAGTATTTGTGGAATTGCTTCTCCAGATCGGCCCAAGTAATCACTGAGTTAGGAGGTAACGATATGAACCAAGTGAATGCCGATCCAGACAGCGATGACGAGAACAATCGAACCCTTAATTCATCTCTGTTAGCAGCCTCGCCACATTGAATGATGAACCTGTTGACATGCTCCATGGTTGATGTATCATCCTGTCCAGAAAACTTAGTGAAATCTGGTACCTTGTACCGATTTGGAAGCGGGATTAAATCATATGCAGGAGGATACGGTGTCCGATAAGAGTAAGTGTTGACTTTGGGTTTTATCCCAAATTGGTCTCTCATTACTTCAGCTATCTTATCGGCCCAATAAGCATCGACATCTTGCCGATGGGGTGGTTGTGGATCTGGCGCCTGCTGATAAACTTCCACGTGTCGCTAAGGCGCACGATCTGCATGGAACATAGGATTGATCATCTGACCACCAAACTGTTGACCAAGATTCATCGGCTGGTTGGCCATCCCTTGATTCTAGAACCCAGGTTGGATCTAGCCTCGAGGGGGGCACGGGCGCGTGAGATGGCGAGAGAACTAAGGCAACGAGAAGGCTAAGGCAAGAACGAAGACGAGAAGCAGAAGTGAGAACAGCGGCGACGCCGGGGCACATTTATAGGCAGCTGTCCACCAACGGGCAGATCCGATAAATGAGGTAACTCCCCCCTATAAATGCGCCGTCTAATGGTCCTTTCCCTCCTCTCAGGTGGGGCGCTCCGAATTCCACGCTGACGCAGGATCGTAACGTCTCCCACCTAAAAAGGCGCGCCCAACGGGCAAGAAGTCGAACCGCCCACGGTGTTTTCCTTCCCTTGTAAGCCAAGGAGTGTACCCGTGAAAGCCTCGAGAGGTCGCAGCCTGGCCCACCGAGAGGGCTCGACAGCCGATCTCGAGCACCAGAGTCAGGGATCCCCAGCGAGTGGTCGAAGATCGAGGCCCGCCTCGAAGACTTGCTGGGGATGTCCAGGGTAGGCATCGAGCCGCTGGACTATATCGAATGAGACCAGTATCCCCGACCACGTCGACCCTGCTTTATGAGAACGCCTCCGGGCTACAGCTGACCCCCTCGAAAGGGGCACAGGTTCTCACTTGGACTACCCGCTAGGAACTCAATTTGGGGTGGAAGACGCTCGCTCTATCGAGAGTACTTTTAAGCCCCCGCACGAAACAAGCCAATCAGGACCTTCCACCACCGGTGTCGATAGCGTTTCTGAGAGTTAGGCAATATAACCCTCGAAGGAGTAAAAAACTCCTCCAAAGGGCTCGGGGGCTACCCCCGCGAGGTCGCTCGCGCATCCCCACAGAAATTCGACCGCAAAATAAAGCCTCTACTCGAGCGCCAGCGCTCGAATGGAGACTCGGGGGCTACTGTCGAGGGTATCAGTAAGGGGTACCCTAACCGATACACATAACGAGATTACCCGTGCACAGATCGAGGCCCTCAACTCGACGTTCTAATAAGCCATGCGGTCATCGACGGCCGCAGCCTCGAAGACGGAAAAGACGTCGAGCGAACCACTCAGGGGTCGAGCGCAAACTACCGTCGAATACGGAAATAAGGCTCGAGCGAATCGGAGGCGTCGAGCGCAAGGACACCGTCCGCCGCCTGACGCGCGCACGAGAACCAGGGCATTTAATGCGCCTGTCGCCTTCCCACCTAACACGCTGGTCACGGGAAGCGTGATAGGGAATAGGCACCCGTCCCATCATCCTTTTTGCAGCTTTCCCCACCAAACAACCCAGAGCGTACCAGGATGCGGAAAGCAGGAATGGAGCATCTAATCGGGACCCCCTCGAGACACCCAAGGTCAACGCTTTAGACAACAAGGCACTGCACGGCGTCTGACCCTCGACCAGACATGATTCCTTCCTAGGGAAGAGTTGGGCGTCGACTGACAACACCGCAGCCACTCCGACGGATCTGCCGCTATACCGTACAGGCGTGCGACCGGTGAACCAGCCCGAGACGGCGCGCAGAGTAGGATACGGGGGCACGCGTAATCATCATGAAGTTACCAAGATAGGACGGCTCGAGACCACGCCGGTACGGAGGCCTCGAGTAGGTCAGCGTGCCATGCTTCTATCGACCCCTACTCTGACACCTATACATGTACCCTAGGTCTCTCCTTGGAGCTATAAAAGGGGAGACCCGGGAATAGACAGACATCATCCACGCATCACAACGCACACACGTAGAGAAGTCTCCATACCCCATCTCGGTTCATACACACTTGTATTCGCCCCTGTACAAGCACTTAGGTGCAAGATAATACAAACTTCCCTCCTCCGCTGGACGTAGGGCCTTCTCTTGCCCGAACCAGGATAAATCTTTGTGTCTTCTTGCATCACCATCTGGGAAAGGGAGCACGCATACAAATTTACTCGTTGGTGTGACCCCCCGTGGGGAAAACACCGACACGCTTCTTATCAAAAGGGCATAGGTACCGCCTAAAAAAGATGGATAAGTACTTCGACAATAATGATGAAAGGAACTTAGATGCACCATCAGGTAATAGCAAAGGCCAGAGAGTTTTCAAAATAGTGAGCAACATCAACTTTGTGTTCGGAAAGAAGACAAAGGATGGAAAACCAAGAAAGGATGTCAAACCAACTCCAGGGGCAACATTCAAGAAGAAGTCCATTTTCTTTGAGTATTTGCCATACTGGAAAGAATTGGACATACGACACGCGATCGATGGTATGCACGTCCAGAAGAACATGTTTGAAAGACTAATTGGCACATTGCTAGATATCAAGACGAAGACAAAGGAAGGACTCAATTCACGCTTCGACATGGTACAGTTAGGTATAAAAAAGAGCTTCATCCTGTTCTTCAAGAAAATGGAAAGTACCATCTCCCAGCAGCAAGCTACAACCTCAGCATAGATGAGAAACATGTGATGTGTGAGTGGTTGAAGAATTTGAAAGTCCCCTCTGGATTCTGCTCTAGTATACGAAGTATTGTGTCAATGAAAGACCTTACACTCACCAACTACAACTCACATGATTGTCATATAATGCTGACTACTTTCCTCCCTATTGCAATAAGGGCTATCAATCCAGTGTTCTTGAAGATGGCAGTCACACGGTTGTGCTATTTTTTCAATAAGGTCACACAAAAGGTAATTGACCGTGATGAGTTAGAATCCCTTCAGGTATTCGCAGTGGAGACAGTGTCACAGTTTGAGATGTGTTTTCCCCTATCATTCTTTGATATCATGGTGCACCTTGTGGTGCACTTAGTTCCTCAAATACAAGCATTGGGTCCCATGTACCTGCATGAAATGTGGATGTACGAGCATTTTATGGCAATACTAAATGGCTATGTATCAACTCGTGCTCGTCCTGAGGCATCCATGATAGAGGGGTACTGTACTGAAGAGGCAATTAATTCCGAAGGACCATTCTGCAATAGTGTCCTAAAAGACCAGGTCGCAATAGGTTTGCCTCCATCAAGGCATGAGGGTAGGCTGTATGGAAGTGGGAGGATTGGACGGAAATCATTCATCCCGCTAGATTACAATACAGTCCTTGAGGCACATCACAACATCTTACATCAGCTCTCGATTATGGAGCATTTGCTCGGTCAACACTTGAATGAGCTTCGAGAACATAATCCTGGGCAAACGAATGATTGGATAATGAAGGAACACAAGAAACAATTGTACACATGGCTAAGGGAGCAGGATATTCCATCTGGGGAAACAATTGAGGAACAAACCATCAAGGCTTTGACATCTGGACCATCACGCCAAGTGACAACATGGCAAACCTATGACATAAATGGATTCACATTTCATACCAAATCCAAGGATAAAAAGAGCATGACACAAAATAGTGGTGTTCGATGCGAGGCCATAGACGACAAAACTGATGATATTATTACATACTTTGGCTTCATCGAGGACATATGGGAACTAGACTATGGTACATTTCAGATCCCCATGTTTGGATGTCAATGGGTAGAAGATAAATATGTCACAGTGGATAATTATGGGGTCAGAGTTCTTGATCTAAGTAAAGTGGGATACAAAGATGACCCGTGGATCCTTAGTAACCGTGCTGCACAGGTGTTCTATGCTGAACAGATCCTTTCTAAGAATGAGAAGAAAACTACTGACAAGCTGAAGCATGTAGTTTTTCCAGGAAAGCAACAAGCAATAGGAGTTGATGGTGTAGCGGATCTGGAGGATTTTAACCAGTTCAACGACATGTCCCTCTTTGTGGATGACTATCCTGCTAAGATAAGAAATATTGAGCGAAGCATCTCACAAAGTTCTTTGCCTTAGGTGCGCGCTGATGGACAAGGAAGAATAGTAACTGCCTAGATTGTATTTGTCATTCATCATGTAAACTCTAGTAATCATGTAATCTCACTCAAATTTATGAAACTATATGTGAGACCTTTCGATTTAGAACTACACTTTCGTAACGCTTTGTCAAATAATATTACAAATATAGAAAAATTATGTTACAAATAATGTAGAAATAATATAATCATATTATAATATACATTAAATATATGATACAAATATATTTTACACTAAAAATTAAAATAAATTTAGAAACAATATAATCATATTATAATATGAATATACAAACAATATATAACACTAAAATTAAAAAATAAATTTAGAAACAATATAATCATATTATAATATGAATATACAAACAATATATAACACTAAAATTAAAAAAGAAATTTATCTACAATATAATCATATTATAATATCAATATACAAACAATATATAACACTAAAATTAAAAAAGAAATTTAGAAACAATATAATCATATTATAATATGAATATACAAACAATATATAACACTAAAATTAAAAAACAAATTTATCTACAATATAATCATATTATAATATCAATATACAAACAATATATAACACTAAAATTAAAAAAATTTAGAAACAATATAATTGAAAATCATTTCTACTGGCGGTTCACATAGCAAACCGCCTGTAGAAATGCATTTCTACAGGCGGTTCACATAGCCACCCGCCTGTAGAAATGCATTTCTACAGGTGGTTGGCATTGACCACCGCCTATAGAAATCTTTTCTACAGGCGGTGGTCAATGCCAACCGCCTGTAGAAATGCCGCGCATATAAAGGGCCGCGTCCAGCCCCTGAAATTTTCCAAGTCCGAGGCGCCACGAAGTTTCAAACCTACGCCGTCAGGCTGCCCATTTTCGCCACCGCCGCCGCCGAGCTCGCCGCCGCTCCGTTTCCGGTCTCCGCCGTCGTTGCTCCGCGCCCGACCCCAAGCCCAGCAGGTATGCCCGCCCCCCCTCTCTTCTTCGACGTCCGCGCTCCGCCTCCGGTAACCGACGCCGCCGCCGACGTATTTGTGTGGCCAGGGAGCCACCGGCCACCTCTAGCTTAGCTGAGACCGTTCACGGGTGCGCACGGGCCTGCTGAGTCTCCCCCGCCGCTCAGCCATGGCCGTCGTGGCCGGAAACGGCGATCCAGGGACTTCGCCCTCTATTCCAATGGTGACCAGGGACTTCGGCTTCAAATTAGGAGAAAGGGAAGGGTTTTTCTACGAAGCCTAGACTCATGAATAGTGACCGCAGGGACCTATCCGCTGTTATTTAGTTCGAGTCAAGTTCAGGGGTCTCTGTGCAAATCTGTTTTTCGTTCATATGGCTGAACTTTGGAAATGCATAGTAATTCATAAAAAATCATAAAATAGCAAATATAGACTTTTTGGAATCCTTGTAAAATTGTCTATCCAGTAGATCTAGTTTGAAATTTTAGCTGTAAAAATAGATTTAGGTAGTTAGATTTTAATTGCTTGTTGTATTTATCTTTTTCATAACTGTAGTAGTAATGCTCAAATAAATATGAAATTATTGTGATATGCTTTTCATGTAATATTGGAGGTCTAGTAATTGTTTCATGAATTTAGGAATAATAGATTAAGAGATATAAAAATAACAAATGCCATATGTTGCTTTGCTCTTATTCTTAGTAGATTTGCATGTTTATATTGTTTGACTCAGTTAAGATGTGAATCTTGCCTTAAGGTAAATATATGAGTTGTAGTACTTTTCATAAGCTTTCCCAAAAGCTAAACAACACAATTTTTGGTTAAGCACATGTGTAGTTATAGTATTTTAAAGTAATGTTTAGAACAAAGTTCACAATTTAGTAAGCTTTCTAGAAAAGATGTAGCAAATATTTACTTTTAATTATTTATAAGTCAACTATTTATAAGTCAACAGTTGACTTAGAGTATTATCTTCAGTGTTCATACTATACTATATAACATTTCTGATAACATATATGCTTTAGAATTTTGCAATGACGACTTCTCCAAGTGAAAACACGGAGCAAGCACAAGGGTCCGGCCCTATGGAGCAAGCACCAGGGTCTGGCCCCACCGTGCAAGAAAAATGGTCAAACCACACCGAGAAGGCATCAGGGTCCGGCCCCACGGTGCAAGAAAAAGGGTCAGACTGCACCGAGAAGGCACCGAAAAAGCATTAAATAAGGCCTTGTTTAGATCCAATTTTTTTTGGATTTTGATACCGTAAAACTTTCATTTTAATTTAACATACATTGTCCAATTATGGAGTAATAATAACTAGGCTTAAAAGATTCGTTTCACGATTTACAGGTAAATTGTATAATTAGTTTTTGTTTTTATCTATATTTAATGCTCTATACATATGCCACAAGATTTGATGTGGCGAAGAATTAAAAAATTTTTTTGGTTTTTGGGTGAACTAAACAAGGCCTAAGGCCTATATTTGCATTTATTACATGCATGAAAATGCTACGCAATAATGTGGAATCAAGTGCTAGCATAGCTCGGCTCTATGACTTGTCCAATCCGACCACCACCACTCTTCGGCTGGGCCTTGTTTACTTTCACCAAAAAGGTAAAATTTTTTAAAATTCTCTGTCACATCAAATCTTTAAATGCATACATATTCACCTAAAAAGGTAAAATTTTTTAAAATTCTCCGTCACATCGAATCTTTAAACGCATACATAGAGTATTAAATATAGACGAAAATAAAACCTAATTGCACAAATTTGGTCGAAATTGATGAGACGAATCTTTTCTACAATTAGACAATAATTACCACAAACAAACAAAAGTGATACAGTGTCCCGAATTTTTTTCCTTCGGAAACTAAACAAGGCCCTAGCGCGCGATAAAAGATTCTCTTGTCTTTGCGATTGGATACTCTTTGATCGGCGCCAAAAACGCTTTTAAAATTTTTGACAAAATGGATATAGTAGTATTTTCGTTTGTATTTGACAAAATATATCCAATCATAGACTAACTAGGCTCAAAAGATTCGTCTCGCAAATTATAGATAAATTGTGCAATTAGTCGTAAAATATAGATAAACTGTGTAATTAATTACTTCTTTTATCTATATTTAGTGCTCCATGCAGGTGCCGTAAGATCTGATGTGACGGGGAATCTAAAATATTTTGTAAAACTTTTTGGAAATTGAATAAGGCCTCAAAATTTGTTTTTTTAGATTTTTCATCACATCGAATCTTGCGGCACATACATAGAGTATTAAATATAGATAAAAGGAAAAAAATAACTCCAATTTTTTTTAAGATTCTCAATCACATCGAATCTTGCGACACATACATAGAGTATTAAATATAGATAAAAAATTACTAATTACATAATTTATCTGTAATTTATAAGACAAATCTTTTAAGCCTAGTTAGTCTACAATTAAATAATAATTATTAAATACAAATGAAAATGCTATAGTGTTAAAGCTAAAAAAAATAGATGTAAACAAAGACCTTAGTTAGTGTTGGCCTACGAATGGCACACAGGCCATCAAATTTGTTCACAGAGGGCATCTAAGCCATTTGGCTGCTCTGTTAGTCATCGTTAGAAGCAAAACTAAACGGAAATGATATATTGAGAAAAAAAGATAAACATCATGGTATCACCGTATCAGAGTTTATTTTAACTTTTTAGTGGCATATGAGAAGAAGCCGTCTTTTATAATGGCACATAGAGAAAAGGGTCTTAAAATTAGACAAAGGCAACAATGGATGGATAAGGTCTTGTTTAGTTCTAAAATCTTTTGCAAAATAAATACTGTAGCACTTTTATTTATATTTGACAAATATTTTCTAATCATAGACTAATTAGGCTCAAAAGATTCGTCTCACAAATTATAGGTAAACTGTACAATTAATTATTTTTTTATTTATATTTAATGTTTCATGTATGTGCTGCAAGATTTGATGTGACAAGGAATTTGATAAGTTTTACAAAATTTTTTAGAAACACAAAGCCTAAAATGGACTTTAGGCCTTGTTTATATCAATATTTTTAGATTTTAGCATAGTAGCATTTTCGTTTTTATTTGACAAATCTTGTCTACTTATAGAGTAACTAGTTTAAAAAATTCGTCTCACAATTTATAGATAAACTATACAATTAGTGTTTGTTTATATATATATATATTATGTTTTATATATATATCAAAAAATTTGATGGGACGTCGAAAGAAAGAACAAAACAAGCCCCAGAGTCCCACTGCCTCGTGGCTTGTGTCCTGCTTCGCCTCGACTCTTCCCCCCCCCCCCCCCCCCCCCCCCCCCAGATTCTGACTCCAGCTGACCACCGGCAGTGTCCGGCACTCGCGGCCTGAAATTTCTTCTGCTTCGCCCAAGCTCCACACGTCTCCGGTGAGGTCACAGGTAAAGCAGCCGCCGGAGAGTTGAGGTGGCCGCCATCTGAATTCTGAATCCCCCTCCCTTCTCTGCTCGCTTTGCACCGCGCGTCTGATGGTTTCTTCGTTCTTGGTTCCGCAGCGTCAGTCGGCGCCCACCACCTGCTCGACAGAATGTATCGGGGGAAAAACAGCAAGAGAGCGGCGGTGCCTCCGGCGGGAGGCAGCGGATGCAGCATAGAAGCCATGCCGGACGGCATCCTCGAGCACATCCTCGGCTTCCTGCCGGCTCCGGAGTCCGTGCGGACATGCGTGCTTGCTCGGCGCTGGCGCCATCTCTGGAGGTTCGCCACGGGAATGCGTGTCGGGTGCGGCGGTGACGACGATTTCCTGACGCCGGTGAAGGAGCGCCGGGAGTTCATGGACCGCGTGCTCCTCGGTGGAGAATCGCCCCTCCACACGTGCGAGTTCAAGCTCGGTGAGTTCCAGCACGAGGACGTGCCCCGGGTCAACCACTGGCTCCGGCATGCCATGATGCGCAAAGTGCGTGTGTTCAGTCTCAATATGTCGCCAGAGGAGGCTCCAACTCCATACCTCGAGCTCGATGATCAGCCGCTCGCTTCCCAGCACTTGACAAGGCTAGATCTCTCTTATGTACAGGCCCGCAACAGTTTCCTCGACTTCTCAAGCTGCCCGTCGTTGGAGAATCTAGTGCTGCGATACTGTGAGTTCTGGTCTGCCACCAAGATCTCATCCAAGTCAGTGAAAGATCTAGCCATCATTAGCTGCGAAATCACAGCATCCATATCGGAGCATCCCATTCCCCGCCTCTGAATTTGTGCCCCAAATTTGGTTTATCTTCACATAGATGATATTGAGGGGAGAACTCCCGTTCTTGACAGCATGCCATCATTAGTGCGGGCATTTGTCCGAATGATTGATGATTGTGAGGATACTTGTGACAAACTACTGGATAACTCACAGTGTGGTTGTGAGTATTGCACAACTTCTGGTAATGGCGGTGATGATAACCATAGTGTGGTTCTAAAAGGTTTATCAGAAGCTACGGATTTGGAGTTGATTTCTTCACCAGAATTGGTATACCTATATTTTCCCCTCAATTATTTATGACAAGTCGCCCCCTTTTTTCCGCTGCAATGTCTACACCATTGTTGAACATAGATAAACATCAACTAGACATGTTTTGAATTTTAGATGCATTCCCACAAACTAGGCTTATTTCAGATCATTTCGTCTTATTTGCTTGCAATTTGTCCAGTTTATCTTCAAAATGGATTTGAGACTGTGCCCTACATTTAGCAAATTAAAGACTCTGTTTCTCAATGAGTGCTGGTGTATGCCTGATGACTTCACTCCGTTAGCTTGTATCCTTGAACACTCACCAGTTCTAGAGGAGCTCACACTTGAGCTATTTTGTGAGGTACATACTTTATTAATGAACAATTGCTGCCTATCCGAATAGTTACACTGCTGATTGTTCTTGAAAAGAGAATGTTTCATTTCATTGCAGAGTTCTGAGTATGAAGTGGAAATGGAAGGAAGATTTAGTGTGGAGCGACCAACTACAATTTCAAAACATCTTAACATTGTTGAAGTCAAGTGTCAAGATGTTGATAAGAGAGTTCTCAAAGTTTTAAAGTTCCTGTGTACCTTTAACATACGTAAGCTAACCTGCAACTTCCCTCGTGCTTCTGTGCATAGGTTCACTAGAAGAATCAGGAATGTTAGAAGCAAATATACAAAACTATTCACCAAGATATAATGGAGTTATGTGTCTTATCTAAATTAAGTTGCATTGTGCAGACATTAAGAAGGTATATTGATTTCTAGAATAGTTCTAAACCTTCGCTTACTGAGTTAGGAAGTTAGGAATGGACACAAATGACTCAATTGGCTTGTTCTGACTATATTCTAGCTTTCTGGTCAGTACTAGCAAACAATAGCACCAATACCATTGTTTAGTTGTTCTAAGCAATAGCACAGCATGTTGACTTCCTCCCCTTTTTCTTATAGTCTCCATTAAATTGCTTCTCCATTTAATTGGCTGCGGATACATTTAGAGCATCTCCAAGAGACTAGCCAAATCATTTTCTAAAGGTATATTTGGCTATTATTGAAGGAAAAACGTCTCCAACAGACTCTGTAAATGATTCTTCAAATTTAGTAGCTCTTCATCCCACCATATCTGCTCTCTACTTTTGGATAGCCTACCTCACTAGCCATCCTTTTGCAGAGTCTGTTGGAGTAATCTAATATTTTTTTGTCAAATCTATTTTAGAGAGTAGCTAAATCAGTAAATTTGGCTAGCATTTTTGGCTAATCTCTTGGAGATGCTCTTACTCACCCTTTTCAGTAATCATCTTATATGTATGTGTGTTACAAACATAAGCATGGTATTCTTACACTGTAGCTTCATTCTTCAATCTTATCTGTTTCTTGGAATATGTGCATAACTTATTAATCAGTATAATATAGTTGCATGTCCGATTTATTTATTTATTTTTACCTTTTTATCTGTTTTTTTATTTTGAAGTATCCTCTGCTCTGCAACTGCTTATGGCACTAACCTAGCCTTGCATAAGATTGTAGGAACATGTACTCACATATGTTTTCTATGTTGATCTGAATTTTCTTGTTTCTATGCGGTGCACATTTCTGAAAATAGTCCGTGCCCCCTTCTTTTTGCTCCCATTGTCCGTCTCTTGGCTTACACCTGAACTATAGCATTTAAATCTGTTCTTCATTGGTTCAAATTCTGTGTTCAGAAAACATGTACTCTGCATTCTTCTTTCAAGGACAGTTTATCTCAATGTGTACTAGTTTGAAATAGAAACAGTTATATGTGCATGTGCATAGCCAGGAAACTGTCTGTGAAACACTATGTCAATGTTTTGGTTTACTGTCAAGTTAATCGAACATGTTAATGAGATTAGGCTGAATGTTTATCAATTGAATTTCCTATTCGAAGTAACCTGTTTCTGCATTTCTTTAGCCTGTGTCAAGTAATTCAATTTATGTTTCTATACATAACAATCACCATAAACTTATTTTAACTTTCACCTTTTTTTGTACAGGTTTCAGTTTTTAATCACAGGTGCAAGAAAATTTGGGCTGCCGTTTGACCTTCTGCTGCCAACCGTTAGGGAATGCAAGGCCATACTTCGCTGCGGCAAGGTTGCCATCTTTTGTATATGGGTAACTGGGTATGCTATGTCAGTTTTACATTTACAGTCCCACGAATGTGTAAACTGGCATCATTTTGCAATCAGTTCACAATGATTTGTGCCACACCATGTGACCCATTTTGCAATCAGTTCACGATTTGTTTGAGCTTATCAGCCGAATCTGCCAACAGTGTTTTTCTTTCACAACAAATCAGCAGTGTTTTTCTCTCACAACAAATCAGCCAACAATATTTTCTGTCATGGCTTATCAGCCAAACAAACAAGGTTGCCACGTGACCTCATTTGAGGGCCATTTGGGCTTTTCGATTGATGTTCACTGCAATCAGTTGAGGTACCTATGTTATTGTGTGACAAATTGTCCATAGCAAGATTGGAATGAAAAACCAAAATGGCATGCTCATTTTGACATAGGGAAATTATATTCGCAAGACCGTAATTGTTGGACCTATTGCTCCTAGTGAGATTTCCTTGATTTTTGAGCAACTATTTGAAGTAGGGGTGCAAAGGATATTGTAATAGTTCTTCTGGGAATGGTGAGGCTTAACAAAGAACAAAAACAAAAACAAACAAAGAGCTGTTTACAACCCTCATCCATCTATGGACTTTATTGGAGGTGTTTTGTTTTAGCTTTGCCCTAAAATTTAGGTGTAGGAGTTCTGTGTAAGGGCTGCTGAAGTTGCTCTAACGTGTTCAAATTTTATTTTTTCTCTAATTTGGATATTATGGCCAAAAATTTGTTTGGCCAAAAAAGGTGTAGGGTTTAGGGTTTTCATCAGGCAAGTTTTATTAAAAAAGTTTCATCGGGCCACATTTACCTGCAGTCCAAAATAGATATAGAGGCCGGTTAGCCCTAGCCAAAATTTCCTCCTCTCTCAGCGACGGATGTGGCAGCGGCTTCATCATCTCCGCTCCTCATTTTTGCTAAAAAAACTCCGCTCCTCATCTCCCCCGCCACCTCAATCCGCCCAACCTGAAATAGATTTGTGCAAAATTCTTCCATAATCCAACACCAATCCTCCATACTCGTCCATCCAAACAGAAAAATTTCCACACCGGGTTTCTGCGGCTTTGATTTCTGGCATCTCCTGGTTGGGTTTTCCCTGCCATTGTGTCGTCGTTTGATCGTTTCTTGCCCCTGCAGCGTTGGTGCCTGCCACCTATTTGATAGAATGCCTCCAGGGAAAAAGAACAAAACCACACATGTGGCGAGCAACAGTAATGGCATAGATGTTCTTCTAGATGGCATCCTTGAGCACATCCTTGGTTTTGTGCCCGTGAAGGATGCCATATGAAGACATGTGTGCTCGCCCGGCGCGCTGGCGCAACCTCTTAAAGTCAGCCACAGCCTTGAGTGTCTCGTGTGTCAGCAACTCCAATGAGGATCCAACCTTGTTGAAGGAGTGACAAAAATCTGTGGACCATCTGCTACACCTTCGTGGCTTCCTGCCTCTTGAAAAGTTCAAGGTCAGCTTCGGTGGCCTGTATGAAGATGACTACACCTTTTGCCTAATCCACTAGATACAGCACACTGTAAAGTGCCGCGTTCAGATGCTCATTCTAGATAATGTTTACCGTGATGGCTTTGAGCTAGGCAACCTGCATCTCGTCTCACAACACTTGACCAAGCTAGAGCTCATTGGGATAACGCTACATATTCTCAAGTTTTGTCTAGTACTGGAACATCTCGAGGTTGACAACTGCTATTGGTGGATTGTCGAGAAGATTTTATTAGAGTCCTTGAAAGACCTAAGCATAAAAACATTGTGAAGTATAAGGAGAATTCCACATTCTTATTTGTATCCCGAGTCTTGTTTCACTAAGGCTAGATTGCCATTTGTCCATGGCTCCTGTTCTAGTGAGCATGCTCTTACTTAAAGAGGCTTTTGTTAGAGTTACCCATTGGAATGCATACACTGGGGAATGGGGTGATTACTCTGTGGATTGTGATTTTGAGAATTGTTACTATTTGTAAAGGTGGTAGGTGATAATGACAACAAGTGTGTGCTTCTGGATAGTTTATCCAATGCTGAGAACATGGCATTGATACCAGAATCCATAGCGGTATGTGTACATTTATTTCGTTTAACTCCATTCTTTGGGTTTCTTATGTTGTAGTATCCTGTAATCATTGTAGTCACACTGAGCATTATTTTAATTGTTGGTGTAAATAAGGAATTGTAAAGGGACTTATATGTAAAAGTAAGAACAAGAAATAGAGTGACTCTATTTTGGAAACAGCCAGACAGAGTGCTTTCCCCCAATTTCAACATGGTATTAGGAGCCAGAGCTAGGGTTTCCATGGTAACGGCGTGGCATCCGGCGGCGGTGCAGCATGAGCGGCAGTAGTGCAGCTAGTGCGGGGAGGCGTGCGTGCGGGTGTATGTTCACAGCTTGCAGGCGGCGTGGCAGCGGTGTGGCTCACGGCTTGCAGGCGTGCGTGCAGACTGCACGAAACATGGTGGTAGTGCAGCTCGTGGCCTACGCATGAGGGGTTAGCTGACGAGCCAGAGCTGGCTGAGTGGTAGGGAACGTGCGAGCTGGAGGAGGTCTGAGCAGAGGAAAGCAAAGGAGGAAGGAGTGCTGGTGCTGCCATGGGTGATCTTCAAGGAAGAAGAGAAGTGGAGAAATGGATCCAGGGAAGAAGAGATGTGGAGAAATGGAGTGAGATTTATGTGTTGTCTGCTATCGTGCTACTGCTGTTGAGGTGATTTGGTTGCTGTGTTGTTTCCATGCTTGAGGAGAGGCCTGACCCAAGGAGGATATGGATCCGGATGAGCAAGCAAAGAGGAAAGCGGCAGAGGAGGCAACAATGGAATCAGGTGAGAATAATGGCAGAGGTGATTCGCTAATTACCAAAAGTGAGATGAAAAGTGAGATGAGGTCTATGATTTTGGAGCTCCTGGAGATGTGCATGATTGGTTCTAGGCCACACGAGTTTAAGCTAGAATTAATACTGAACAATGTGGAACTAGAGGGAAGTAAAAATTATTTGAGTTGTGCTAGAAGAGTAAAGGTGCTTCTAGGAGGTAAAGGGATAGAGCACTATCTGACGGAGGATTGTGTTTAGCTGGCTAACAAGCTTAGCCTTGAGTGGAAAGTCTGGTACATGACATATTCTACTATAGTGGCATGGTTATTGGCATCTATATCACCATCAGTTAGTAAAGTGGTGGAAGCTATGCACACTGTAGCACAAATATGAAAAATTCTAAGTAACAGGTATTCCAAGCAAGGGAATGTGATGGTGATGATGGAGATTCAAAAGAAGGCTGTTGCAGTAAAACAAGCAGGACGATCAGTGGAGCAATATGCTAGTGAGTTGCAATACTTGTGGTGAGAACT
The DNA here is from genome assembly GCF_000003195.3 of Sorghum bicolor. Taxonomy (NCBI): domain Eukaryota; kingdom Viridiplantae; phylum Streptophyta; class Magnoliopsida; order Poales; family Poaceae; genus Sorghum; species Sorghum bicolor. The sequence continues at coordinate 10,360,839 of NC_012874.2, forward strand.
GGATTACTATGCTCCACTTTGTATGAGGGATCTACAGGATGCTCATGATGTTCAGAAGTGGATTGAGGATAAGAGGGTGATTGATTTGTTGAAGAACTTGGATCCGGAGTTTGAGAGTAGAAGGGCTGCTTTCTGTCACCAGGATAGTTTACCTACCATGGAGGAGGCTGTGTCACCCATGGTCATTGAGGAGAGTAGGCTTCGAATGATGAGTGGTGACAATCCTGTGAGGTCAGCCTATACTACTATGGCAAAGAGATTGTGTTACAACTACAGAGAGAAGGGACACATGAGCTACAACTGTCCCCTTCCAAGGAGTGGAACTCAATGAGGTCATGGTGGTGGACGTGCAGGAGGATGTGGCAGAGGGAATGGTGCCCCTCAAGCCAATGCAGCCATGGAGAGTTCTATCACACAGAGTAGTTCTCTGGATAATGTTGAGATTCAGCCCATCACCTTAACTGGAGAACAGGTTAAGCAGTGGGAACAATGGCAGAAGTTTAAAGCATCTGAAGCCTCCAGTCCTACTCCAGTGGTTTGTGTAATCGCCATCACCAGTCACTTCGTTAACTTTGCCAACTATGCCCACTTGGGCAAAAGTACTTAGGCACTGGCACTTGCATCCACATGTAGGCACAACATAGAATGAGTCATTTATTCAGGAGCCTCCAAACATGTCACAGGCATATCTAGTTCTTTTAAAACATATACCCCACATTCCTATTCTGAGACAATTCAAACTACTGATGGTACCTTCCAACCCATTCATGGTGTAGGGTCTATAGAGTGCACTCCATCTCTTCACCTATCTTCTGTTTTGCATGTTCCCTCCATTCCAGTCAATCTCCTCTTTGCTAGCTCACTTGTTGACCAGTTTAAATGCATAGTTACATTTGATGAAAATTTATGTATTTTTTAGGAGAAGAGGACGGGGAAAGTGATTGGGACTGGAGTTAGGTGTAATGAGCTATGGTTTATCAACTAGGAGCAGTCAGTATTAGTAGTAGCTACTTGGACACAAGAGAGGGAGATCTACTTGCTTCATCGCTGGTTAGGACATGTACCCTTTGGAAGCTTGAATAAATTATATCATGATGTTTTAAAGATGTGGACATAAAGAAACTTGTGTGTGATTCTTGTGAACTTAGGAAGCATATACAAGGACAACATATCCTAGTATTGGCCTCCGAAGTTGTGAACCTTTTATGTTAATATATTCTGATGTTTGGGGTCCCTGCTCAGTTACATCTGTGAGTGGATCTAAGTGGTTAGTTACCTTTATTGACTATTATACTCGTATGACGTGGGTTTACATGCTTAGGGGTAAGCATGAGGTCCTTCGGTGTTTCCAGGACTTTCATGAGTTGGCTGAAAATCAATTCAATGCTGAATCCAAATTATCCGAACTGATAATGAAAAGGAGTATGTGAAGAATGTTTTTGGAGCTTATCTCTCAGAACATGGGATTATACTTCAAACCACTTGTCCTAATAGCCCACCACAAAATGTTGTTGCTGAGAGGAAGAATCATCACTTGTTGGAGGTCGCAAGATCAGTCATGTTTCAAATGAATGTGCCCAAATATCTTTGGAGTGAAGCAGTGCTAACAGCAGTGTATTTAATCAACCGTATGCCATATAGGATTCTTGGTATGAAGTCACCTTTGGAGCTGTTGCTGGAACAACAAGAGTTTAAAGTACCCCCAATGGTATTTGGTTGTGTGTGCTTTATTAGGGATCACAGACCTTCAGTTGGTAAGCTGGATCCTCAGACAGTGAAGTGTGTCTTTATTGGATACTCTTCTACACAAAAGGGTTACAAGTGTTGGGACCCTATTGAAAAAAATTGTTTGTGAGTATGGATGTGACGTTCAGGGAATTTGAACCACACTATACACAACCATGGGATCTTGATTCATTATTGGAGAAATTCTCTTTAGTCACTGAAGGTGATAGTAGAGAGGGGGAGAATGAAGGACTTGATGATACTAAAAGGAAGGTGATTGTTGGTAGCATCCCATGTCCAATGGATCCAATGGATAGGCCTAAAACTCAAAGGGAAATTCATTAGGATAGTTGGTGATGAGAATGAGGAGACAAATGATAGAGAAAATACAGAGGTAAATGTTGAGCAAGAGAAGGACCCGATAGTGTACCAGAGGAGACAGTTCAGGAGTCAGGGGTAGCAAATTAGTGCACCACAACCGCATCAGCCTACTATACCAGTTCCAAATCACCCCTCAGACCTCTCTCCATCAAGTGGTAATGTCCCTCGTAACCCTAAACATGTAGAGTTACCTCTTGCACAACGTAGGGGTACTATATCCAATTTTGAAAAACCTCCTATTCGCTATGGCTTTGAGCATCCCAGCATAGATCATGACATTGCCAGCTTCCTCTCGTATTCTCACCTTTCACCTACATATAGAGCATTTGTTGCATCTTTACAAAACAGTGCCTATTCCAAAGGACTGGAGGTGTGCAAAGTAGGACCCTAACTGGAATGCAGCAATGAGAGAAGAGATGCATGCTCTTCAAACAAACAAGACATGGGAATTGGTCCCACTTCCAAGAGGGAAGAAAGCTATGGGCTGCAAGTGGGTCTTCACTATGAAGCAAAACCCAAAAGGAGAGATGGACAGATATAAGGCAAGACTAGTTGCAAAAGGCTATAGTCAAACATATGGCATTGATTATGATAAGACCTTTGCTCCTATGGCAAAGATGGGTACTCTTAGGACCTTAATCTTCTGTGTGGTGAACTTTGGTTGGCCTCTACATTAGATGGATGTGAAGAATGCATTTCTTCATGGTGATTTACAAGAAGAAGTTTACATGAAAATCCCACCAGGGTTTGCAAATAGTCAAACAGTTGGAAAGGTGTGCAGACTTAAAACATAACCTCGGCATGGTTTGATAGGTTTAGGGGAGCAGTCTGTGGTATGGGCTACACTCAATGTAATGGTGATCATATGGTCTTCTACAAGCATAGAGGAACATTTATCACCATTATGGCAGTGTATGTGGATGACATTGTGATTACAGGAGATTATGTGGAGGAAATCAAATGTTTGAAGGAGAATCTGGGAAAGACCTTTGAGGTAAAGGGTGTTAGACCATTAAGGTACTTCCTTGGAATTGAGATTGCCAGGTCGCCTAAGGGGATAGTTCTCTCTCAAAGAAAATATGTCCTTGATCTGTTGACTGATGCTTGGATGTCGACCATGTAGTACTCCTATTGATAAAAATTATCAAATTTGTGCCTAGTGTGGGGATTCTGTGAACAATGAAACATATCAAAGATTGGTAGGATGACTGATATACCTGTGTCATACAAGACCCGACATTTCCTATGCAGTGAGTGTGGTGAGCAGGTATATGCATGATCCAAGGATAGAACATATGTAGGCTATTTACAGGATTCTGAGGTATCTAAAAGGAACCCCAGGGAGAGGGTTATGGTTCAGGAAGAATGGACACCTTGATTTGGAGGGATACTATGATGCGGATTGGGCGAGTAGCAAAGATTATAGGAGGTCTACCTCTGGGTATTGTGTGTTTATGGGAGGCAATCTTGTCACATGGAGAAGCAAGAAGCAAGCAGTTGTGGCTCGGTCTACTGCAGAGGCCAAGTATAGGGCAATGGTATTGAGCTTGTGTGAGATGTTGTGGTTAAAAGGCTTGCTAGAGAAGTTGCGGGTATTAAGAAATGAGACAATGATGTGCTGCAATCAATATTGCAAACAATCTGGTCTAGTTTGATCGCACTAAGCATGTGGAGATCGATCGATTCTTCATCAAGGAGAAACTAGATAGTGGAGGCCTAAAGTTAGAATATGTAAAATCATGTGGCCAACTAGCGGACTGTTTTATAAAGGGTTTAGGATCTAGTGAAGTTGAGTTGAGTTGAGTTATAGCAAGATGGGCATTTTAGACATCTTTAGCCCATCTTGAGGGGAGTGTTGGTATAAATAAGAAATTACAAAGGGACTTATCTGTAAAAGTAAGAAGAAGAAATAGAGTGACTCTGTTCAGCGAGACAAAGTGCTTTCCCCCAAATTCAACATTAATTTTTTTGTAACTCCATTGTGTGCAGTTTATTTTTGGCAAGGATCTGAAATAGTGTCCTACGTTTAGCAAGTTAAAGACTTTGTTACTTGATGATTGATGGTGTGTGGCACCTGACTTCCCTGCACTAACTTGCATTCTCAAGTACTCACTAGTCCTAGAGAAGCTCTGTAACATCCAAAAATTTGTTTTCAATTAATAGGAATTAATTCGATTTAATTAAGCATTTTTGGTGAGCATTTAATCTAGTAAATAAAATAGTTTTGGTCAAAATATACAATTCATTATAAGTTTAGAAACATGGTGGTGCATTCATGCTGCGATTAATTTATTTATTTACTTGCTTGCTTGTTTTTGTCTATGTATTTTGTATTTCTCCCATAAGGATTTAAAATCTCTTATCAAAAAGACTTTAGAAAACAAAGGAGAAATAGGAAAAAGAAAACAGAAAAGAAAAAAAAAACAGAAAGCCAGCGCCCAGCCAGTTCACCCCCTCACCCTGGCCCACTTCCGCTATCGGCCCGAGAAAGGTCCAGCGGCCAGGCCGCCTGCGCGCTCACCCGTTTCCCCCTCCATGGCCCGCTGACGGCCGGGGCCCACCCGTCAGCCGCGCCCCTTTCCCCTACCTCCCGCCGTGTTCGACGTGGGCTCTGTGCAGCCGTTTCCAATCGCGAAAGCAGCGGGATCTCCTTGCTTTTTTCGCCAACCAACGTCCTATAAAGTTTCCCCTCCAAAGCCGTAGCCTCTGTTTGCATCGAAGTCGCAAAAAGCAAGCCCTAGACGCCCCAGTGAAGCTTGGTTGGATCTCACCGGGGCCGACCTTGTCCTTCTCCGTGGTGCGCGCGTCTCCGTTCTCTCTCGGACCCAACCAAGCGCTTAGACGAGATCGTGGTGAGCTCCTCTTCATCCCGGTGTTTTCCTTTCGCGAAACGGTGCTCGGAATCGAGAAGTCCGTCGTCGCCGGCGAGCTCCTTCCGGCCGGCAATGGAGCCACCGCACCGGAGCTGGTGACGGCCGGTTGAAAAAAAAAATGCTTTTTCTGCTATTTACAAGATTACCACTGATTTTGTTTTGCTCATAAAATATTCGTTTTAACTCCGTTTTTATCCATTCAAATTGCGTCAGGTTCGTAATTATATGCTCTACATGTTAGAAATATTAGTTTACTGTTTTGAAACTTTTTAATTCTGCAGTAGCATTTAATTAATTATTTCTCTATAGGAAATCTTAGAAAATTCATATCTTTCACGTTTTAATTCCGATTTTCGTGAACTTTACGTTTGTGTGATCGTAGCGCTGCGTAGAATATTTTGATAAACTTTTATATTTGTTTTACCACTGTTTGGTGTAATGTTCTAATTATACCTTGTTTGCTTTGTGTATGATTGTCTCCATTGGATTGCGTGTTGTTGATTGATGTTTGGGAATAGACGGTGAGCTGTACGTTGGTGATCAAGACCTAGCTTTTGAGGACCAGCAGGCTCAGGAGAGCTTTGAGCAAGACAAGTATAACTTGGGATCATCCTTGTTACCTATTCACTTATAACTACACATATATATCATATGCATGCTATCACCTTGTCGACCTTAGCAAAATCATAGATGATTGTTACCTGGATTCCTTGTTACCTACTTGATATGCATTTGGTGTAGATGTGCTAGTGCTTGATATAATCCATGATCTTGTAAGATGATTAATAGATATGCAATGAACATAAAAGAATGACAAATAACTGTATGAGATCTTGTCTGTAAGTGATCACTGGGACAACAGTGCAACCATGAGGGCTATAATGGCTCTGGCTTTAGCTCAGTATGAAGACCTTTTCTAGCTTGTTAGAGGTTACCCGAAAGGGCGGAGGGGCTGAACCGACACGGGTATAGTGCGAGCCCCTGTCCCTATGTGTATAGGCTGCGCGTCATTGTGCCATTCGGAAGGGGGGTATCTATATCTGCTCGCAAAGGAAACCTTGCGGCCCTAACATGTTAGACGAACTTTTGAAAGGCTTCATAGTGATCCCTGCCGACCTCCCTAGGAAGGGGGTTAAGAGACTAGCTACCTCGGGCGAAAGGGTAAATCATGACTCATGGGTAAAGATGTACAACCTCTGCAGAGTGTAAAACTGGTATACTAGCCGTGCTCACGGTTATGAGCGGCCTTGGGGGTTCTTGCTGCGCCGACGATGAGCTTATTAAGTTGTTATGTTCATTTGATTATCGTTTATGCTATGAATTAATTATGCTTACACTTGATCATGTGATTGATGGATTATTTCTACTACCTTGACATTTGCTATTTAATTATGAATATGCCACCCACTATTAAAAGCTAAATGCAGTCAAACCAGTGTCAGCTATTTGAGCCTCATGAACCCCTGGTTATACTTGTTGAGTACGATATGTGCTCACTCTTGCAATTTCCCAACACCTCAGGTTATGATAATGAAGATGACTGGAATGAGGATTATCGTTATGAGTACTAGGTTTGGAGTCAACCAGTCAACAGTGTCCCTGTGTGGAGCTTCCGTCGAGAGCGTTGTTTACTTTATGCTATCATTTTTGTATGAGACTATGTGATTCAATATATATTTCGCTATGTAATAAACACTGCAATGGTACATTTGAGATTTGTCTACTTATGTGTGCGACTATTCCTGGGGCACATATGAGTCTTTTATGCATCCTATTTTGTTCTTAAAATATGGGTCTGACAAATTGGTATCAAAGCTTTGTTGACTGTCGGACGCAAGCCTAGTTAGAAATTGGCCGTCATAAGGTTTTGAAATTGCTATAAAATCCTGGTTCTATAAACCTTGATATTTTCTTCTACACTATATCCTATTCATCTTCACCTTGTTGCTTATCTTAAAGACTTGTTCTCATCCCCACTCCTTGCTTTGAATATGCTTTTAGAACCTTCTCTTACCACCTGCTTACATAGTTGAAAGAGAATTTTAGGAATCTTTGCCCTTAATAGGAAGAGAACGATAGTACCGCAAGTTGAGTTAATGCTTGAAATGTGAACCTTTGATGCTTCGTTTGGTTTGTTATTATGCTTATGCTTGATTTGGATCTTTGTAATGAGTGCAATGATCTTGTGGATTTCCTCTACAATTTCATTTAGTTTATAGGCTTAAGGCATAAGGATTAATGAACTAAATAGTTGGGGTTGGTTAAAATTCTGTTTCTGTCCTTTGCTGTTTTATGGAGCAGTCTGCAATGAATCTGGTATATCTCAAAATCTGTTCATGCAATGTCCATCAAATTTTTCTGGGAACAAGTAGACTTCCATATTTTTCCAATGCCGCAAGAATGACCATATCATCGATTACGAGCTGAGAGTTATGACTGTTTCAAGTTGAGGTTTCTGCGCAGTCTGGAATTCTGGAACAGTTTCGGTTGTACCCAGTTTTTGGTTAACCTCACGTTGGAATCTGGTAATATGATCTAAATGAAAGTTGTAGACAATTTCTTTATCTTTCCAACGGTGTACCGCATGTATCCTTTTGAATTCTGGAACTCGAGATATTACTGATTTTCTGATCTGCTGATGTTGGATGTTACTCAGAAAATTTCAGATTCGGTTAACTCTTGTAATTGTCATGTTGGACATTACTAAGATGTGTTTATATACCTTGGAATGCAGATGGCAGCAAGGGGAAGAGGCAGAGGCAGAGGCCGTGGCAATAGTGACAATGCCCCAATTACTGTGGAGGAACTTATGCAAACTCAGAATCAGATGATGCACGTCTTCATGCAACACCTACAACAACAACCTCCACCAACACCACCACCTGTTCATGTGAGAGATAAGCGGGGGGAATTCATGAAGGGAAGACCTCCGGTATTTACACACTCAGCGGATCCCATGGAGGCGGATGATTGGTTACATGCTGTGGAGAGGCAACTGAACATAGCACAGTGCAATGATTTGGAGAAGGTGTTGTATGCATCTGGACAGCTTCAGGGAGCAGCCCAAACATGGTGGGAGTCATATCAAGCTGCTCGTCCCAACAATGCTCCTCCTGTCACGTGGCTGGAATTCTGTAGAGACTTTAGAGCACGACATATCAATGAAGGAATGATGGAGCTCAAGCAGGAAGAATTCAGATCTCTCAGGATGGGTTCTATGTCTGTGGCTGAGTATCATGACATGTTTGAGCAGTTGGCTCGCTATGCTCCAAACGAAGTCAGAGAAGATGCTGACAAACAACGTCTCTTCATGAAAGGTCTTTACTATGAACTCAGATTGCAACTGGCTGGAAATACCTACCCTACATTCCAGGCTCTGGTGAACCGTGCTATTGTGTTGGATAACATGCGTAAAGGTCAAGATAAGAAGAGAAGAATGTTAGCCCAAGGTTCTGGAGGCAACAACCGCCAACGTTTCAATTCTCAGCAGGGCGATCAACAGAGGTACCATGGACCAGTTAGTCAAGGGGATCGCAACCAACAATCTCAGCGTAATCCTAATCAACAACAGAGTGGACAACAGACTTCTCGCTCGGGAAATTCAAATGCCACCTCTATGAAGAGAAGTGCTTCCAATACCCCTACTAGGTGTTTTCGCTGTGGGAAAGAAGGTCATATGTCATATGATTGCCCGGAGAGATTCAACCAGCGGAACAACAATCAAAAGTCTAATTCTCATGGAGCAAAGGTGAACCATGTGGCTGCAGAGACAGTACAAGAGGGACCGGAGATTATGATGGGTACGTTCAGTATCAACTCTATTCCCGCTACAGTTTTATTTGATTCTGGAGCTTCGCATACATTCATATCACAAGCATTTGTTAGAGCTCATAGCATACCACTAGTTGCCCTGAAAACCCATATGCTAGTAAACTCACCGGGAGGGACTATACCAGTTTCATATTGTTGCCCCTCAGCAAGTCTTTCTTTAAGGGGGGTAGATTTCCCTGTTAGTCCCATGGTTATGAGAACCTCAGGCATAGATGTGATATTGGGTTTGGATTGGATGAAGGAATATGCTACGGAAATTAAGTGCAAGGAGAAAGTAGTAGTTGTGACCACACCCAAGGGAGAGAGAATCAGTGTGGACGTAGCAGTACAAGCTCCACCCACAGCCACAGTGAATCATTTAGAGGATGATGGTGTTGATCTTCAGGACTGTGTAGGGAATAAATTTCTAAGTGACTTTTCAGAAAAACCACGAGGTATGCTACCTAACCAGAGATGTTGAGATTGCTAGTACAATGGAATTGGTATTTAGAGGTAGAAGCGACTTGAGAAGGAGAAGATGTTTGGAGAGAATTAAATCCGCAGTTGTTTGTTTATGCACTGCTCAATCTCGAGGACGAGATTCTTTTAAGGGGGTAGAATTTGTAACATCCAAAAATTTGTTTTCAATTAATAGGAATTAATTCGATTTAATTAAGCATTTTTGGTGAGCATTTAATCTAGTAAATAAAATAGTTTTGGTCAAAATATACAATTCATTATAAGTTTAGAAACATGGTGGTGCATTCATGCTGCGATTAATTTATTTATTTACTTGCTTGCTTGTTTTTGTCTATGTATTTTGTATTTCTCCCATAAGGATTTAAAATCTCTTATCAAAAAGACTTTAGAAAACAAAGGAGAAATAGGAAAAAGAAAACAGAAAAGAAAAAAAAACAGAAAGCCAGCGCCCAGCCAGTTCACCCCCTCACCCTGGCCCACTTCCGCTCTCGGCCCGAGAAAGGTCCAGCGGCCAGGCCGCCTGCGCGCTCACCCGTTTCCCCCTCCATGGCCCGCTGACGGCCGGGGCCCACCCGTCAGCCGCGCCCCTTTCCCCTACCTCCCGCCGTGTTCGACGTGGGCTCTGTGCAGCCGTTTCCAATCGCGAAAGCAGCGGGATCTCCTTGCTTTTTTCGCCAACCAACGTCCTATAAAGTTTCCCCTCCAAAGCCGTAGCCTCTGTTTGCATCGAAGTCGCAAAAAGCAAGCCCTAGACGCCCCAGTGAAGCTTGGTTGGATCTCACCGGGGCCGACCTTGTCCTTCTCCGTGGTGCGCGCGTCTCCGTTCTCTCTCGGACCCAACCAAGCGCTTAGACGAGATCGTGGTGAGCTCCTCTTCATCCCGGTGTTTTCCTTTCGCGAAACGGTGCTCGGAATCGAGAAGTCCGTCGTCGCCGGCGAGCTCCTTCCGGCCGGCAATGGAGCCACCGCACCGGAGCTGGTGACGGCCGGTTGAAAAAAAAATGCTTTTTCTGCTATTTACAAGATTACCACTGATTTTGTTTTGCTCATAAAATATTCGTTTTAACTCCGTTTTTATCCATTCAAATTGCGTCAGGTTCGTAATTATATGCTCTACATGTTAGAAATATTAGTTTACTATTTTGAAACTTTTTAATTCTGCAGTAGCATTTAATTAATTATTTCTCTATAGGAAATCTTAGAAAATTCATATCTTTCACGTTTTAATTCCGATTTTCGTGAACTTTACGTTTGTGTGATCGTAGCGCTGCGTAGAATATTTTGATAAACTTTTATATTTGTTTTACCACTGTTTGGTGTAATGTTCTAATTATACCTTGTTTGTTTTGTGTATGATTGTCTCCATTGGATTGCGTGTTGTTGATTGATGTTTGGGAATAGACGGTGAGCTGTACGTTGGTGATCAAGACCTAGCTTTTGAGGACCAGCAGGCTCAGGAGAGCTTTGAGCAAGGCAAGTATAACTTGGGATCATCCTTGTTACCTATTCACTTATAACTACACATATATATCATATGCATGCTATCACCTTGTCGACCTTAGTAAAATCATAGATGATTGTTACCTGGATTCCTTGTTACCTACTTGATATGCATTTGGTGTAGATGTGCTAGTGCTTGATATAATCCATGATCTTGTAAGATGATTAATAGATATGCAATGAACATAAAAGAATGACAAATAACTGTATGAGATCTTGTCTGTAAGTGATCACCGGGACAACAGTGCAACCATGAGGGCTATAATGGCTCTGGCTTTAGCTCAGTATGAAGACCTTTTCTAGCTTGTTAGAGGTTACCCGAAAGGGCGGAGGGGCTGAACCGACACGGGTATAGTGCGAGCCCCTGTCCCTATGTGTATAGGCTGCGCGTCATTGTGCCATTCGGAAGGGGGGTATCTATATCTGCTCGCAAAGGAAACCTTGCGGCCCTAACATGTTAGACGAACTTTTGAAAGGCTTCATAGTGATCCCTGCCGACCTCCCTAGGAAGGGGGTTAAGAGACTAGCTACCTCGGGCGAAAGGGTAAATCATGACTCATGGGTAAAGATGTACAACCTCTGCAGAGTGTAAAACTGGTATACTAGCCGTGCTCACGGTTATGAGCGGCCTTGGGGGTTCTTGCTGCGCCGACGATGAGCTTATTAAGTTGTTATGTTCATTTGATTATCGTTTATGCTATGAATTAATTATGCTTACACTTGATCATGTGATTGATGGATTATTTCTACTACCTTGACATTTGCTATTTAATTATGAATATGCCACCCACTATTAAAAGCTAAATGCAGTCAAACCAGTGTCAGCTATTTGAGCCTCATGAACCCCTGGTTATACTTGTTGAGTACGATATGTGCTCACTCTTGCAATTTCCCAACACCTCAGGTTATGATAATGAAGATGACTGGAATGAGGATTATCGTTATGAGTACTAGGTTTGGAGTCAACCAGTCAACAGTGTCCCTGTGTGGAGCTTCCGTCGAGAGCGTTGTTTACTTTATGCTATCATTTTTGTATGAGACTATGTGATTCAATATATATTTCGCTATGTAATAAACACTGCAATGGTACATTTGAGATTTGTCTACTTATGTGTGCGACTATTCCTGGGGCACATATGAGTCTTTTATGCATCCTATTTTGTTCTTAAAATATGGGTGTGACAAGCTCACACTTCATCTTTTTTCCATGGTACATATTTGTTCTCTAGATGGACAACCTCTGTCTTTTTGAAGTTATTATAGATTTGTCGATTATTCCTGGCGAACTGTTTTTGCCTACTACAGGGACCTAAACCTAAGGTGGAAATGCTTGGTAGATATCATCCAATTGATGGTTCAGCTGCATTTTCAGAATGCCTCAAGGTGGTTGAAGTCAAATGCCAAGTGGTTGATGAGAAAGTTCAGGAAGTTCTGAAATTCCTCTGTACATTTAACATATGCAAGTGAACTAATGACATTCTTGATGCTCTCTATATTTCTGATTTTTTTGTTCCAAATGTGGGAAGAGAAGCGTCCATATTTGTTTTAAATGTGGGAAGAGAAGCATCGATATGTGTTAAAAAAGCATTGAATGTTTCAAGTGCAAAATGTATTGAGCAATGAAACCTCCACTGCATTTAGTGGTGCTGATAAGGCTGATCGATGGTGTTCCTTTGGTGTGGGTTGATGCTGACGTGGCTTCATGAGAAGCCAGGAAAGTATGCAAATGTGTGGATCTCTTATTTAGGTATAGGAGATGCATTAGGATTTCAAATATTTTTAATGCTAATAATTATGCTTAGTGTGAAAATATTTTTCAACTATACCAAACCTAATACTACAACAGAAAAGATTCGCTTCAAATACCCCAAAACCAAGTGATCCACTTATCTGCGTGACCCTCTGAGCAAAATATATATCTGATGTGCACCCAAGGCATCATGACACGGCACAGGAGCTCACCCAAGTTAATATATAAATGCATCATGTTGATCCTCCAAAACTTCTATAAGAACGAACAACTAGGTCTGTAATGAATCATGGGACATCTTTTTCACCTGTACTCCACAAAACAAATTACAATGGTTTAGATTCTAAATGTGTATACCAGAAAAGTTTGCTAACATTTTACAAAATTTCACTAGAAATGGATACAGACTCTATATATACCCCTCCAAAAATTTCATTGACAAACTCAACTTAATTAAAACAAATGAAATGGCTTTTAGAGACATAAAGGGAATGGCCTTTGAAAAAGCCATGTCCATGCAAGTGGTTTAGCGCTTATGAAAACCCTTTAACATATGGTTCAAATGGAAAGGTTTCCAGTTGTCATCAGGAGCCACTATGTAGTCGCAGCTAAGAGCCTATGAAAACTCTTTCATATATCGGATTCAGATGCTAAGGAGAAGGATCACATAAGGGGTATATGGTGGTGGTGGTGGTGGGGGGACACTTTAATTTAAATCATATCTACACACATCGCCGTGTACCCAAGACAAATAATTTATTATCAAACACTAGCATGAAGAATACATGACATACACAAAGGTTTGTGATTACAAGGAGTCTTGTATATAGCACTCCACACGAAAGCATTATGTATATAGCATGCCATGCTTTGTCATGTATATGCTGAATAGACAGAGTTTGCATACATACACAATATGCATTACACATGTAGGATAGACCACACAGCAATAGACAGAAAGCATGCTAGTACATGCATTTTTCCCATCGCCAGGAATCATCCTCAATGTTCGACACACTCGTTGAGCAGCTTATGTATTGGGTCTACCACTCCAGAGCACTTGGTGTACATGTCAACTCCTTTGTACACCTCCTCCATCACACGCACAAGGTCTAACACTGGATCTAGCAATGCAATTGGTACTGCTTGATCGCTTTTGTATAATTCCTGATTGATGCACCTCCATTGCTCATCTACAAGGCAGGTCAATGCTTGTTTTGCTTCTTGAACAGTGACACCATGCTCCCTTACATAGCACTCGACTGCAGTAACACACTTGCTTCTTTCTTCTTTCTCATTCTGTCAAAATATATACACAGTTGAGCCTTGAGGAGATATATATAATATAAGCATCTGGATTGTTTGTGTGCTTGTGTGTGTCGGTGTGGATAAGCATGTTCTTGGTTGTGTGTTGTTACCTCGTGTCCAGCAACATCGTCCATCAAGCGGCACAAGGTTGTTGAACTTTCTATAATTTTGGGATAGGAGCCAGCCCATGTGAAAATTTCATCATCGCTTGGGAACATTCCAGCAAAGGATATGACGGCTATTGGCCAGTACAATATGCTCACTGCAGCACCCTGCTTGAGATATTCGTGCACTGTTGGCACTTGTCCCTCTTCTCGCCATACCAACTCTTGTACCATAGCCTTGCTTCCCGCCTTCAACTAATTTTGAGTAAAATGGAATGAATATAAACACATCAGTTGGAAACACAAAAGGCTTGTCAAGTTCATGACCCAATTCAATTTTGGGTCTAGTTAATGATCTACTGAAGTACTTTTCAAAACACTACATGCTGAACAGTGCACACATAATTCAACTATCGTCATAATAAGTGAACAATACATGTGGCTTGATGTAGTGGTAACTATGGACATCCAGAAATACAGTTTATAGATTACTAGTTGATTTCCTTATGCTTCCTGGATTTGAATATTTTACCAATTTGTTTTGATGAATATTTTTATCTCTAGAGAAACAATGTGATTCTCATTTCTTTCAGTGAACATGAATAGACACATTTGTCCTCAAACAATTGACATATGCATATGGATACTCAAATGTAAGGACTTAAGTGGATTGTGATTTGATTTGATAAACCTGGAATCTTGTTTCTGCAGAAAACATTTTATATACTGTGCCGCAATGGACCTATTTAATTTGAGGCATATCATTTTAGTGACCAATGCCATCATAGTCAATTTGAGTAATTTGATTAATTTGGATGTAAGGTATTTGACTCACGGCAAGTTGAGGTACCGAAACACCATACCATCAATAAAATAAGGGCCAAGATTAGATTTCATGAAGATATATGAGAGGAGCAATAGCTAGCTCATATTTCTTTGTTCTCATAACTCATGGGACGTAGTGGTGCAACAGATAGTCTCCACTGGAAAATAGTGGTGGAACAACGAAAACAATCGGTTCATGTGTAACTATTAGTTTTTCCACTCCAAGACATTTAGTTTTTGAGTGGGCTCTATAGATACCACTACTTATATAGTCAACATAGTGTTATGTGTTAGCTATCCAGGTACATGGCCTAGTTGGAAAAAGGTAAAATGTGTATTCTGACTTAAATTAAGGTATGGCTTTTGGCTCAATAATTTTCTGGTTTGATTGTGTATCAAGTTACACTCATAAAAAATCAGAATGAGTGTCTGGTGTACCGATAGAGGCATTATTGTTGGTTCGACTCCTGAAACACCCTAAATTTTTTGTTTTGGAGTTTTCTGGAAAGTAGGTTCACCTCGCTACCCGTCTCTATTAATACAAAGTGCTCGTCTCCAAAAATATTTGATATAGTAGTGTTTCACAAAAATATCTTAATTATACACCAATGTGTTACTACAACATAAATAAGTTGTAATAAAATGGCATAAATCATAAATTTGTATACATAACTAAAACCCCGCAATAATAAAAAATATGATTCTTCAAAAAAGGGTTTCAGAAAATGATGTGTGTTCAATCTACGTTTTCAGTCAAATTGGAATAAGTGAAGACTTCTACAATCAAAATGAAATTCATGACCACGTAATGTGAGAAATCAAACTGTAATAACAATTTGTTATTTAGGGGGTGTTTAGTTCCCCTTTTTTTACAAAAAAAAATTGGGCTCTAGTCCATCATTTTGCATAATGGAGCTAAACACCATGCAATTTTTTGGGCAAAAAGATGGTTATTCTCCATTTTGAATTTTGGCCTCAAGAGGCAAAAAAACCCAAAAGAGCCTCAAGAGGCCCTCTAAATTCTGCATTTTGGTTAAAACTAAACATAACCCTAAAATTTTCGGTATTTTGCATTCCATCATTCTAAAGTAGTTGGCATTTTGCATTTTGCATGTCATGGGGAACTAAACACCCCCTTAACATATATATTCAAATTTTTAAAACTGTATAGGAGGTTTGCGTTAAGACATTGTCCAAAAGAGCATATCATCTTAAGATACATTAGCTACTCCATTACTGTTGATTTGGAGTGCCTACCCTGAATAAGAACAAATTGGTTGGTTTGTATGCATATGTCATGGACTTTGTACTTACAGTTTCCTTGAAACAGTCAATTGCCATGGGTGAACCACCATCCTTTGACACAAATTCTTCAAGAGTCTTGGAAATATGGAAAATTAAATACCAGTAGCCGTCCCCAATCTGTTTAGCAGCTTCTTCATTCCAACTATTTGTTGAAAACCACAACAAGTAAGTGAGATAGCCGCAATTAAATCTGAAAGACTGTAATCCATTCGATGCAATCCAGCTCTTATTAAAAAAATGGGTACGAAGTTAAGACTCACACTCACTCAAATTAAGGTCTGCTGTTGTATATGGGAAGAGGCGCCATCTTGACTAAAGATAGACTAGTCGAAAGAAATTGGAATGGATGTCCATATTGTAACTTTTGTAATCATAATGTTCAACATATATTTCTTACTTAGATGTTAGTTGCTAGTAATTCTATTTGTCATCTAGTCAAAATTGCCATAGACCATGCTCAATGCAGCCTTAGTGAGGGTGACTGCTCTCTTTTGGGCCATATGGTTATGTGAAAATGATATTACATTTAATAATAAACTGATAATCACCCTAGGGGCAAAGATTTTTGACATTTCTGTGGAAAGAGTTAAAGCGACATGATATTGGTGAAATTCCATGCCATGAAGGCAATAGCGATGGTGGTCGTCGCTCAGAATAGGTACTGGTTTCAACGTGGCGGATATTGTAATCCATGTCTTGCTCTGTTCTACGTAATTCAGATAATCCAAGTCTTGGATGATGTAATAAGTGACAGTGACTTTATGCACTACATGCAAAAATGGCACAATCTTTTTGGTAACTTATCTTAAAAAAAATAAATTTGAACAAAATATAGCACTATTTCATTATTTAATAAATAGTTGTTTGGCAAATTGAGTGTTGCTCATATGGTTAGATTCACCAAAAGTTCAAGTCGTCGACTTAGCACCAGTTGTAACATCTTCTTGGATTTATTCCATTATGTTACTATGTTTCAGTGGTATATAATGTACCAGTTGACAGTGAGGCATTTGTGCAGACTTGGTCAATTCTCTAGATCTAGTTGCTCTACAAAAGGTACTATGATTTGAAGAACAGTTGGCTGAATTTCTCCAACTACACTGAAATTTATCGTCGTCAGCCAGGAATTTCAACCTGTTGTTCTTGTAACCTGCTTGTGGAGTGTCACACTAGAAAAGCCCAAAGTGGACGGGGGCTCCGTTAGCCCTCTAAGACGTCTAAGCAAGCATAATTGTGTGTCTATATATAGAGAGAGAGCACTAATGACCTGTAGCTGGGCATCCAATAAACAATTCTGCAGCTGGACCTAATAGGCACGTACAATGGATCCAACAAGCCCATCCATCCTGCCCAAATGAGCCCAGTCCAGTCACATGGGCAGCCCCATGGTAAGATAACCCCGCTGGCTTGGCTTCTAGCTCGCTAAAAGAGAGGCTCTTGCTTGCTAATCTATATGTGATGAAAGGACTTGGCAAGTTTTTCTTGGCCCAGGTTTAGCGATGCCTCCATAGACAACAACAATCTCACTACTTCATTGTCATGCCCTAGAAAATCTGCACTACATGTTATGATGGATCTGTCGGGTTAACTAGAAAAACACAGATCAGTTCACGTTGATCCTTATGGATACTATAGAAACACCTAGATTACTCTTGCGGAAAATCTATAATGTGACTATGGGCTTGTGGTCTAGGAATGGTGTCCATACCAGACACCAAAAGTTGCATCTGATAGCAAGTAGCAAGGTTTCCATCAACTATGATGATGTTGGAAGCAAGAATAACAATGAGGTAGAAACCTCTTTTGTTGATTTATTGAATGACATTCTAAAACTTGGCACCTTGTCAGACAAAAAAATAAAAATATGACTAAACACATTGTTTGGATCGAATTGTTGAATTATAAAAAATGATAGGATTCAACCTGCAAGGAATAATGTTTCCTTGAGTGTGGAGTAGCACCGACAAGGAAACTATCATTTTCTTGGCGGTTTGATTTTGGCCTCCAAGGAAATTTGGGGCCGCCAAGGAAATTCCAGTTTCCTGTAGTGAATTAGTTGGTATTGATGATTCAATCAAACCATATTTGTATAAAAAAGGGAACATATCTAGTGCAAACCACAACCTCCGTGAAAACCCGTGCAAACCATAGCAAAAAAGTTGTATAAATTCATCAAAAAAATCACACATATAGATGATATGATGATACACAACCTTGTAATATATCTTGTCCAAACTCGACTTTGTTTGTGAGATATAAAAATAACAAATTTCTAACAGATCATGTGGACAACTTTCTGGCTTGAAATTTGTTATTTTTATATCTCATAAACGAAATCAAGTTTGGACAAGATATTTTACAAGGTTGTGTATCATTATATCATCTACATGTGTGATTTTTTTGTTGAATTTATATGACTTTTTTGCCGTGGTTTGCATGAGTTTTTATGGAGGTTATGATTTGCACTAGATTTTTTGACTTTCATTCTTTTTCAGTTCTGCTACCATGCACAAACAATTTGAGTAGCCATAATATACATATAGTGATGAAGTTCCAAGAACACACCTTTGGACTGCTTGGTTAAACAGATGAACCTCTTCCATGGTTCCATATGAATCGATTATATCATCAAACATTGTCAATAATGTCAACAGTTTTGTTAACACTATCCGTGCCTTAGCATACTGGGGTTCGTAGAAAATACCCAAAGCCCAATAGTAGCACTCAACTGGCCGTTTTCGCATATACGGACCAAGGCTACTAGGATTTAGGTCGTTGTACCACCACCTTCAATAAGAAGTTGAATTAAAAGTCACCATATTTGTGCAATTGATTAATCGATGTAATCTCTAACATAAATGCATCTTCCATCATTAAAGTGTCAAATAGGGCCAAGCAGTTCATATTTTTTTTTGTTTTTTGATTGATCCCTTGGCTACCTATGTAAGATTATGCATTATTGATGGACAGAATATTTTCTCTACTCACAGTGAGATAGTCCTGACTTCATCACGGTGCATTTGCTGCAACATGTGAAAGTTAAGCTTAGCAAGCTCAACTATATCTTGATTACTTTCATCACCATTCTCGTAGATGGAGATGTAGAGCTTGGCCTCAAGCCTCTTTATTCTGCGCTGAGTTGGTAAATCTAGTGCATGCAACACTTCCTGGAGGACGGGCTTGGGCAGTTGGCCACCGTTTACTAGGGATGATAGGCAGTCCTTGGTAAAGATTATTGCCTTCCTGAGCAAATCCTCATCACTTTTACCAAGGTGAGCTGCCTCATACAGACTGAGCAAACCATCAACATTAGATCGCAGAGCATCTTTGAAGTCGCCATTCTCATCCATGAAGTTGTTGAAAATTTCTACAAACAATATTATTACAAATTAATTAAATGTATTTGGAATATTTTGCTTGTATAAACCTATTTTGTAGGTGTCCATATAGTTGATGTACTAACATTTGGTAATATATTTTATTGCATACATTAATTATTTTTGCCAATAGAACAGGAGGACTTAATATATAATATGGCTTGACGTTCTATTGGCAAAAATAATTAATGTATGCATTAAAATCTATTACCAAATGTTAGTACATGAATCTACATGATAAGTAAATATTTTACTTTTTATAGGTACTTCATTAGAGATCTCTAATACCTAGAACAAGTAAAATCATTGCTTATCCATTTGCAGAAATTAATGTAAGTAATAATGTTCATGATATTTGATACGTACCAGAAGCAACATTGTAGTGATGCTGTCTTAGCAGACGGAACTGGAGGGCGAGTGCAAACAAGTCATCTCCCCCCATTGAAGTTCTACTAAGAATATGCATGAATTTGGAAATGTCCTCCTCAAAATGGTAGCCAAGGCCAAGGCGTTGCAAGGCATCAACAGTCTTCATTCCTAGAAGCAAATCTTCTGTGTTCCTTATAAACCCTTGGATCATGCATCGAACCTTCCACACAAGTTCATCCCGCCTATCCATAATCCTTTGGTTGGGCTTTTGATAGGTGATAATTAACAATTAAAATAAAATAAACAGCCAATGCAATTATGTGAGAAGATTAAAGAAAATTGTATGTAGATATGGATTTACGTATTTTCTACCTGGCTAGAGCAAGGTAAAGGGCTAGGCTGCATGAAGTATCTAGTCCATTTGCTTTCCTCCAGTGTCCTTATTGATGGTCGTTTCGGGTCCAGGTCTCCCATGACACCTTTTCTTCTCTATGGAACACATGCGTCACATGGGAACGAAAGGTTATTATCCATATAGAGTTTCAAAGAAAAGGTAATCAAATAATTATACATATATTATTGTACAATGCACAAATTAAAATGAAAGTGCTCTTAGCAAAAAAATTCTGATGATAACTGTAAGTTAACCATATTATTAAAAACTAACTTGAGTTCAAACTATTTCAAACATTATATAGTTGCATCATGTTTGTCAAGTTATTTTTAGATTAATCTGATTGATTGGTTGCTTGAATGAATTTTGAAATTGGGGACTGTTCCAATAATGGCAGTGTATAAGTATCAAAGAAATCCAAAGTTTGACCTTTCTTCCTTAATCCGTGCAAATACAACCATTTCTTTTTTTCCTCCTTTGCCTAGTCCACTATGTGTCTATGTGAACGCAGGCATACACAACTGGCTACTTTGGGTAGAGCTATTTTGGTGGCCTCCATTAACTCCCCAGCTCCTCATAATCTCATTTGGACGGTCGACATATAGCATCTATTAACAAACATCATCTTATAGGTGGACATATAGCTAAAATAATATTGACCAAGAGCTCTGTCTTGGTTTAGCCCTTCCATCGCTAGCACAGGGGTAAATTATTCTTAATGTCATGGTTTATTTGTTGGAACCAATGTTCTTGTATGGCTACTAATTGTGGGTAGCACTATCTAAAGCCACAACAAGATCTAGCATTAGAATCTTGGTCATGCCAGCAGTTAATAAGAAGGACGTGAACAAAAAAAGAAACAGATCTCGATGGTAAATACATGAAGCATGTTCACTGCATCTACTGTAACAGCTGCAGCCGTTGTTTGTACAGTAATATGTGAGATGGAGTTGCAGCCGTAGCTACGTACTACAGTCACTGCAAAAACGGCTCCAAATAGGTCCTCGTTTATAAAGAGAAATAAAAAAACCACAAACAAGGTCCCATTATAATTTTTCTTCATGATAATCAATATTACTTTATCTTTAATAAATATTAATGCAGGGGATGATACTTCAACATAGTCAGGACAATTATTGTAGGAGACTATTTCGCCGATGGTGCTTGTCGGGTTTGCAATACCTTTACGATGATATTAAGAAGTTGTGGCATGCATTTGTTTTTGTATCTACAGGATGATGCTACAAACTTGTCTTTTAGTTGTGTGTGGAAGACATCGTGTATGTGTGGGCAATTGGGCGCACGTGATGCCTAAACGAGCTGCCTGCAGAACGTTGTGAACTTACATCTTGTGTTATTAGTTCTGTGGATCTGGTGGTCTTTGGGTGAATTCCATACGAGCAATGCTCAGAAAAACAAGTAGCTAGTAGGTGCCGTTCCTTATTATGGAGTAGACAATAAATTCAAAACAACATGCATATGTTTTCTGTTGTTACGGAAAGCCCCCAAAAAGAGAATAACAACATGTATATATAGATCGATAAAAATATAAACATCACCGACAAATAGAATAACATCTACAAACAGTGAAATGCATTCTAATTGTTGAGTTGCATGTAGTCATTGGTGTGTGTGTGTGTTTGTGGGTGGTGGGTCTGGATGCGAGGGAAGACAATCAAGGATTGTACCGGCAGTTCTCCTTCTCAATTGTAGATGATCTGAGGCCCAAGAGGTAGAGTGAGTTATTTATATCTCTTATAAAGCTAATCCTCACTATATGTTTTATCTCAAC